>NC_079195.1:101379807-102031469 GCF_029499605.1 Hyla sarda | reverse complement strand
ATTATGGTTGATGGGACATAATATATAATATTATGGGTCATGGAACGCTATATTAGAAGGCGGCATTAATATTATGGCTGCTGAAACATATTAGGCAGTGCTATTCATGTTATGACTGATGGGGCACAATATTAGGTATTGTATTAATGTTATGGGTCATGAAATGCTATATTAGAAGGCGGTATTAATATTATGGCTGCTGAAACATATTAGATTGTGGTATTCATGTTATGATTGATTGGGCACAATATTAGGTGTGTTTTTAATTTAATGGGTCATGGAACGCTATATTAGAAGGTGGTATTAATATTATGCAATGTACAATGCTATAAATGATATGTTTTAGATCCCACACTAAAATAATTCAAGATCCCTTACATAGAGGCATCTCTATTCATTGATATAGCCACATATTTAATAAACAAACTATTTGGCTGTAATGATGGATTATCAAATTATATCTACATGTGATAGAAAAAGCACCTGTTTCTATATAATGTGTATAACTCCTACATTTACTCCGCCTTCGCCGTAACGCTACCCATAAACACAACTCCTACAAAAAATATGGTAGACTCAAAATACTATAAAAAAAATTGTATACTTTATTGATGTCACATATAGACAAAAAACACACAATTTAAATCCCATAAGATTGCATAGAACACAACAAAAAGTATATGACTGGGTAGACTGGTTAGAGAGAGCAAACTCTTCTCTCTTGGGCTGTATGCACATAAAGTAAAGTGTCACATGTAGAAAAGACAAAGAGGAGGGGGGGGGGGAATAAACGCAGCATGAAAAGTTATTCCTGTTTCCAAAATCTGCACAAATTCTGGGGTCAGTAAACCACAATACAGGACATAAAATATGTATTGCACAAAAAATCAGGACCGTATAGTATACAAAATAGAAAATAGCCCTAATACAAAAGGTGTCAATGTGCAGCTGTGCAAAAATGCAGGGTATACACCTCAAAATACAGTACCAACACTATTATTGCACAGTAGTATATTGCACCTGGTAGCTAAAAGTATTGCACAACCCCTGGATCAAATCTATAGTAATTTGGCTGCATGGAATATCCCAAAAAGGTGTAAACGGCTCAAAAAGTACGGCCAACAATAACAGACCCCAACCAAAACAAAGGGCAGTCCCTCCAGTCCCCAATCATTACCTCTAGATCACACAGAACAATGCCACCCTAAAGCGCGTTTCGCATTATGCTTGCTCACAGGGTCATGGTGTCTAGAAGAATTCCATTCATCTAATTTATAGGGTTTGGTGCCTTACCTCCTAATGCCCGTCACCTGAAGATGCCTTGCGCGCCCGTGCCACCACTTCCGGGCCCCAGCGCAGCGTCACTGGGCCACGTCACAATGCACCATGTAGCGTTCCGTGAGTACGCGATGACGCGGCCCGTCTAGACGCGTTGCCATGGAGCCCCAGGAGCAGAGTGGGCTCGGCCTCCAGCTCCCGGAACCAAGAGAAGGACCATGCTCTTAATACATAACATAGTTCTTATAAGTACATGTTTATAATAATAGTAATATTATAGTAAAGTCCCCATTATTATACCCACTAGAGCAATATAGGATTAATAAATATTCAAAAAGTGCATGTGACTGTAGACTTTTATGCAGACAAGTCTGCTGTGGCCAAATACAATAAATGTGCATATCAAAAATATGAAATAGATACCATATATTGACAAAAACTAAATAGAAGTGTATGGATGTTAAATAGTTATGTAAATAGCTTATATAACCATATTAAAGCATGTGTAAAAAAAATAATACCTACGTGACTCCAACCTTATATGTGTATACAAGAAAAATTAGAATAATAGTGTATGTTACACTAATGTGTGCCCCCTATCCCTAAAAAATTTGTGAATATGAACATAGTTCATATATGTGGTAATATATGAACTACATGAATGAAAAGTGGTGTGTGATCATTCATAAATAAAAATAAAATGATGTGTGCAAACTAGTGCACATCACCACAAACAAACCAAGTGAAATAGGGGAATCAAGGGTACCATAATAAATGAAAAAACTTTTTTTTTTTTTAAATGTAAATAAAAAGAGTAGTAAAATGTCCAATATATCAGATGTCAGGATTATGTGGTCAGATATAGTGAAATGTGAGGTGTCCATACACCAAAGTGAAGACATGAAAGGCAAGGGGGGTGAAAAGAGAAAAAATGTGCCAATAACAAATATCTACACAGTGTGACAACCAAAAATGAAACCCCCCAAAAACAGTGGACTACAAAGGCATAAGTATAGCATAGCAATATAAAAATAGTTTATATTGAAGAAAAACGTAAGTGGAGCACAAAAAAAGGAGGTGGCAAGGAAAATATTAACATCCAATAGCCGATAACCTGACCTCAGACTCAGCTAGGGCTCAACATGTCACATACAATGGGGCTAATGTCCAACTGTATAAATCCACCACCATAGATAAAATTGAGGGGAGAAGCGAGAGCCAGACCTAATTCCCATCTTCATACTATATATTCACACGTTCTATAAATATATATAAGATACTGAGCAAATGTTTCTATATAATGTGAAATGAATACCATGACGGATTGTAGTACTACGATTCGAGTGTGAATATTGATAGAAGTGAGAACAGCTGCCGTAGAAGCATTTAAGTCTGCTGCTGGACATGTTCATATTACACAGGGGCCCCACACTATAAATATTCACATCCAATTAGGAGATTACGTCAGTGACTGTGGGAGAAAGGGGGTGTAAAGCTGTGCAGGGAAGGGGGTGTGGCATGACATCACAAATAGGCGTGGCCTAGTGAGGCTCTGTTAGAAAAGGGGGTGTGGCACCTGTCACTTTACTTCCGGTGGGGGGTTTGACAAAAAGTATTTCCTAGAAAAGGGGGCAGGGCACCTGTCACTTCACTTCCGGTGCTACAGATCTGCATCACCATCTGCAAGTGCAGATTTCAAGTACATTGGGGCAGATTTAATAAAATTGTCAAATTCTTAGCATTAAGGGGTACTCCACTGCAGGATAAGGCATAAGTATCTGATTGCATGAAGTCCGACCTCTGGGACACCCGTGGTTTCCAGAATAGGGCCCTGTCTCTTCCTGTGCAAGGAACAGCTTGTGGGCACATGCTCCACGCATTCTCTATGGGAGTGTCGGACATCCCCGTGCATGGAGCGGCATTCTGAGCTCACGTATTTCCTGGGCTTTCATAATGAATGCAAGGAGCATGTGCCGTGTGATAAAGTGGCAAGGAAAGGGTGCATTTCCTTAGCTCACTCTGGAGAAATTTTCACCTGGGGCCTAATTAATGAGTCAGTAGAGAGGGGAGGTCTTCATAAGGAAGAGACTCCGTATAATCTGGGCTCTCCCTAGTAAACAGGGAGACACGGGCCCTGTTGAGGAAACACACAACAGGAGCTGTGAGTGGTCCAAGTACTGGTGTGAACTGTGAGTAACAGGTTGCAGGAGGCACATGTTTAACTGGCTGAGGGTATAGCTCACCAGTTAGTAGTCAGGGCATGCTGATACCTTTAGTCAGTGACCAGACGGTCTAGGATTCTATTATGTTCTTGCGTTATGTTTGTTTTTTCCTGCAACCTGTCTAAATAAAGCTGGCAAGGTGCCAGACTTGCATGAATAATCGTTGTCTGCCGATTTATTGCCTCTTGCCCCCCACCCACCTCTATTAGGTGTATATAAGGTGCCTTGGATGTTTCAGATCTTGCTATGCCTGCTGAGCTGTTCACACAGAGGCATATTCATAGTGTAAGGTCCGTCCCAGAATGAGGTCACCTTACCGTGGTGGGACGGTCCAAGCTATTTGGCCGCCAAATTTGCAAGCTAAGTACCTCATAATTTCATATTTTCTTCATATTTATTGCATTACAGCTGTATAGCTTTTCCTGTTCTATCTATATACTCATGTTTTATCTATATCTTTGTGCTAGCAGTGTGCTGCTGTTTTTCCTGTTGCTGTATATATATATATATATATATATATATATATAAATATATATATATATATATATATATATATGTTTGTGTGTGTGTGTGTGTGTGAGGTGGCCCAACAGTACGGGAGATGTTACCCTTGCTGCCCCGTCACGCAGCCTCCCTTCAGTGTCCCCAGGGAACCTTGCACCTGTTTCACCCCTGTACATATGTTATGCAGTGTATTGTATTATAAAATGTGTTGTATCTTTAAGAGATATGCTATGTGATTGTTACCCAGGAGAGTGACCTATGGGCTCCCTGCTAGTCTCCTCCATATAAGCCCTGTGTGGAGCTAGCTTCTTCCATTTTCTCTTAGCTCTTGCTTCCTGCTGAGGTCCAGAGCAGTCGTGCATAGTATGTGTGTCTAGAGTGTTGGAGACCTCAAAGTCAAGTCCTGCAGCTACCATCAATTCAAGTAAGCTTAAAGGGGTACTACCGTGGAAAACTTTTTTTTTTTTTAAATCAACTGGTGCCAGAAAGTTAAACAGAATTGTTAATCACTTCTATTAAAAAATCTTAATCCTTCCAGTACTTTTTAGGGGCTGTATACTAAAGAGAAATCCAAAAAGAAATGCATTTCCTGTGATGTCCTGACCACAGTGCTCTCTGCTGACCTCTGCTGTCCATTTTAGGAACTGTCCAGAGAAGCATATGTTTTCTTTGGGGATTTTCTCCAGTTCCTAAAATGGACAGCAGAGGTTAGTGTGGTCAGGACATCACAGGAAATGCATTTATTTTTTGGATTTTTCTTTAGTATACAGCCCCTAAAAAGTACTAGAAGGATTAAGATTTTTTTATTAGAAGTGATTTACAAATCTGTTTAACTTACTGGCAACAGTTGATTTAAAAAAAAAAAAGAAGTTTTCCACGGTAGTACCCCTTTAACCTGTTGGGGACAAAGGGCGTATGCATACGCATTGCGTCCTGGTACTTAAGGACGAAGGGCGTATCCATATCTATCAGCAGGCACCCCGTGCAAATGCACGGTGGGGTCATTAGACCCCCCCCCCATGTCGGCAACTGGCGCAAATCGCAAGTGAATTCACACTTGCGATTTGCGCCGATTCCGGGTCATTACAGGTCTATGGTGACCCGGTGACACGGAATAGAAGGGGGATCGCGGTTGTCTAAGACAACTACGATCCCCCTGAAGGCATAGGAGTGAGGTGGCAGGGGTGCCACCCCTCCTATCCCTGCTATTGGTGGTCTAGACGCGACCACCCATAGCAGATCGGGGGCAGAGGGGTTTACTTTCGTTTTCCCCGTCCTGCCCACCCACAATAGGCGGGGCAGGACAGGGAAACGACGGGGACCGAACACCGAAGGTCCACTAACCCCTCCGGAGGCTGCGAGCGACGGTGATCGACGGGCGGCGACGGAGATCGGCGCGGGCAGCGTGCGGCAGAAGAAGACGGCTCCCTGGATCCTACGGAAGCCGGTAAGTTGCCTAGCAACATCTGGAGGGCTACAGTCTGCTGTTTGGGCATGCTGGAATATGTAGTTTTGCAACAGCTGGAGGGCTGCAGTTTGAGACCACTATATAGTGGTCTCTAAACTGTATCTCTCCAGATCTTGCAAAACTACAACTCCTAGCATGCTCAAACAGCTTTTTGCTGTCTGGGCATGCTGGGATTTGTAGTTTTGCAACATCTGGAGGGTCACAGTTTGGAAATCACTGTGCAGTGGTCTCTAAACTGTAGCCATCCAGATGTTACAAAACTGCAAATCCCAGCATGCTCAAACAGCAAAAAGCTGTCTCACCATGCTGGGAGTTGTAGTTGCGTAACCTCCAACTGTTGCATAACTACATCTCCCAGCATGCCCTTCGGCGATTAGTACATGCTGGGAGTTGTAGTTTTGCAACAGCTGGAGGCACACTGGTTGGAAAATTCTGAGTTAGGTAACAGAACCTAACTGAAGGTTTTCCAACCAGTGTGCCTCCAGCTGTTGCAAAAGTACAACTCCCAGCATGCACTGTCAGTGCATGCTGGGAGTTGTGGTTTTGAAACAGCTGGAGGTTTGTCCCCCCATGTGAACGTACAGGGTATGATTGCTTTCCTTTATGATTGCTTTTTCTTAACATTTTTATGGTATATGAAGTGACCAAAAATGCACAATTTTAGACTTTGGTATTTTTTTACGTGTACACCATGCTAAACTTATATTTTAATAGTTCGAACTATTTTAATTTTTTTTTGTCCCCATAGGGGGCTATACCATGTGATCTTTTGATTGCATATACTGATCTCCATAGCATAGCATTGATCGGTGTTATTGGTTTTCTGCTGCTCCAGCGAGCAGTAGAGCACCGTCTGGACGGCAAAAAGGCAGGTAAGGGCCCTCCCGCTGTCCTCTCAGCTGCTGAGATACTTTCAGTTTAATTTTAGACACCGTGATCAACTTTGATTGTGGTGTCTAAAGGGTTAATGCCGGACATCGGCCCGATCGGTAATACCTGGCATTAACCCTGGGTCCTGGCTGCTGATACTCACCTGTTGGGACTCACCGAGTTTGCAGTGTCCTTTGCTCGTGAGAACAATTTAAATGCCGGTAATGGGACCAGGACGTACAGGTACGCTCTGAATCCCCATGTTGTTAATAAACTTGCAACACTCCCGGCATGCTACATCATGAATTAACTAAATGTTACTGACTTGTTTGTTATTATCAGCTTTTGGGGCCCTACTTTCATTTTGCCCAGGGCCACATTAAGTCTAAAACTGGCCCTAGGCGGAGCCGTGTATCGCCTGTCATTACGCACAGTGCGAGTTCACTCGCAGTGATGACAGCAGGGTGCTGCAGCCGAGATGGTCGGGATCCTTAGCTGCGGGACCCTTTGGAGAGGGGATAAGTGGACCCTTTGGATAGGGGATAAGATGTCTAAGGGCGGAGTAACCTTTCATTTTTTTCACTTTAACTCTCCCATCTCAGGAGGCTGTTTGTTGCGGTTGCCTTACTAAAAACAGATGTATTGAGGCCTCCTTGTCCATTTTTTTGCAATGGTCACATCCAGAAAAGTCAGACTGATAGTAAACAGTAAACGTAAAATACTAGATTTATTGAGGCACAGTGACAGGGGATTTTACCTGGGGTGTTGGATAGGTAGTGAGTGGGGGTGGTAGTCAACCCATGAGATAGGACACCCCCCTATTAGTAAATAAGCCTGGAAAAAAAATGGAGCGGTATAGAAAACACTCCACAATGAACACTCCACTTTTAGTAAATGAGGGCCAATTTGGATGGAGCCATAAAACAAGAAAGGAGAAAATTCAAAATCTTAATTTTTTACACTCGCATGTTCTTGTAAACCCAATTTTGGAATTTTTGCAAGGGGTAAAAGGAGACAATTTTTACTTGTATTTTTAGCCCAATTTCTCTCGAGTAAGTACATACCTCATATGACTATGTAAAGTGTTCGGCGGGCGCAGTAGAGGGCTCAGATGGGAAGGATGCAACAAGTGGATTTTGGAGAGATCATTTTTCTGAAATGGATTTTGGGGGGCATGTCACCTTTAGGAAGCCCCTAGGGTGCCAAAACAGAAAAAAAAAAAAAAAAAAAAACACATGGCATACCATTTTGGAAACTAGACCCCTTGAGGAACGCAATAAGGAATTAAGTGAGCCTTAATACGCCACAGGTGTTTCATGACTTTTGCAAATGTAAAAAAAAAAAAAAAAAATGACCTAAAATGCTTGTTTTCCCAAAAATTTTACTTTTTTAAAAAGAGTAATAGCATTTGAAAAAAATGTGAAGCCCAATTTGTCCCGATTCAGAAAACACCCCATATGGGGGTGAAAAGTGCTCTGCTGGCGCACTACAGGTCTCAGAAGAGGAGTAGTCATATTTGGCTTTTTGGAAGCCCCTATGGTGCCAGAACAGCAAAAAAAAAAAAAACACATGGCATACCATTTTGGAAACTAGACCCCTTGGGAACGTAACAACGGGTAAAGTGAACCTTAATACCCCAGAGGGGTTTCACAACTTTTACATATGTAAGAAAAAAATGTTTTTTACCTAAAATGCTTGGTTTCCCAAAAAATTAAAATTTTTGCAAAGGGTTAAAGCAGAAAATACCCCCCCAAATTTGAAGCCCAATTTCTCCCGATTCAGAAAACACCCCATATGGGGGTAAAAAGTGCTCTGCTGGTGCACTACAGGTCTCAGAAGAGAAGGAGTCACATTTGGCTTTTTTGAAGCAAATTTTGCTCTGGGGGCATGCCGCATTTAGGAAGCCCCTATGGTGCAAGGACAGCAAAAAAAAAAAAACAAAAAAAAAAAAACACATGGCATTACATTGTGGAAACTAGACCCCTTGGGGAACGTAACAAGGGGTAAAGTGAACCTTAATACCCCACGGGGTTTCACAACTTTGGCATATGTAAAAAAAAAAAAAAAAAATGTACCTAAAATGCTTGGTTTCCCAAAAATTTTACATTTTTACAAAGGGTTAAAGCAGAAAATACCCACCAAAATTTGATGCCCAATTTCTCCCGATTCAGAAAACACCCCATATGGGGTGAAAAGTGCTCTGCTGGTGCACTACAGGTCTCAGAACAGAAGGAGTCATATTTTGGCTGTTTTGAAGCAAATTTTGCTCTGGGGGCATGCGCATTTCGGAAGCCCCTATGGTGCCAAGACAGCAAAAAAAAAACAAAACACATGGCATTACATTTTGGAATCTAGATCCCTCCGGGAATGTAACAGTGTTACAGTGAGTACTTACACCTCACAGGTTTTTTTAACAGTGGGTCGTAAAAGTGAAAAATTTTATTTTTTGCACTATATTGATAGTGTTACCCCAAATGTTTCATTTTCACATTGGGTAAAAGGGCAAAAGGCCCCCAAAATTTGTAGAACAATTTTGTCTGAGAAAAAAAAAATACCCCATATGTGGATGTAAATTGCTATGTGGACCCACTGCAATGCTCAGAATAGGAGTGAAAATTTTGTTAAAATTGAAGTCGGGGGTCATGTGCATTTATAAAGCCCCCAGCAGCAAAAAACCCACATGTGACACCATTTTAGAAACTACACCCCTCAATGAACGTAACAAGGGGTACAGTGGGAAATAACACCTCACAGGTTTTTTGAAAAGTGGGCCATAAATTGAAAAATTTGATTTTTTTTTACACTAAAATGCTGGGGTTACCCAATTTTTAATATTTTCACAAAGGGTAATATGAGAAATTGGAGGGCTTTTTCTCCTGACTATGGAAATACATCCACATATGGGGTAACATGCTGGGCGGGCGCACAACAAGGCTCAGAAGTCATAGAGGTCAGTTTGTATTTGTGGCCTATGGCATATCAGTAGCTGACGGTTACATACATTCCAAGGAAAATACAAAAATGAAACACCCACATGTGGCACCATTACAGAAAGTACCCACCCTGAGGAATGGGTATAGGGGTAAAGCGGACATTTTGAATGTACAGGTGTTTCCTAAATTAATTTTCCAGGAATGGATGAAGGGTAGCTTTTGAAAATTGCAATTTTCAACCTATGCTCTGCTTCATTTTTCTGGGAACAACTAACATGTGACTCCAAATTGTCGCCTGGAAATACGACAGAGCTCAGCGAGAACTCTTCTCATTTGAGGCGGATGTTTGTTACGGACCTAACAGTTACATACATTCAGAGGAAAATACAGGAAAGGAACACCCATATGTGAACCTATTACAAACAGTACATCCCCTAGGAAAGGTGTATAGGGTGAAGTGGAGATTTGGAACAGACCCCTTCATTTATTTTCCAGGAATGGATGAAGTGTACTATGGGGGGGAAGAAAATAGCAATTTTAGTACTGATATGCCAATTATTTTCCCAGAATGATGACCCAGAGTACAGCCAAAAATAAAAATGATGAGCGCCCCAAACCCTATACTCTGAATCATCAGTCTGGGAAGGGGATGTGTGGGGCCGTCCCTATTCTGTTACCTCAAATGTGCAACCCGCTCAGGTGGAGAGAGAGAGCATTGCGCATTTGAGACAACTGCAAACCTCTAATGCTGTTGACTCTGTGTCCCATGACCTATTTTTTAGGGGGAAGAAAAAGAAAAAAAAGATATTAGGATATTGGGAAAAAGGTTTTGGGTTTTGTTTTTTTTTTTTGTTTTTTTTTTTGGGGGGGGGGGGGGGGTTGGTTTAAAATTTGGAAGTCAATGTACCCTGGACTGGTACATTGGAGCCAAATTCTGGGGAATGAAAATTAGGGCAAAGGATATAAAATTTAGTACTCCACAGAAGTGTGATACTCCCTGAAGCAGCCTATGCAGAGGCCCGGATGATCGGGGCAAGTGTCACATTGGTACGTGGTGTCCCTCCGTCTCCCCTTCCTGTGACACACTCTGCATTTCTTCTGGGTTTGTCCCGTCCTTACAGTGTTGGGGATAACACCTGGAAAGTGTTGGCCGGGGACGATCCGGGGACCTGAAGTTCCAGAGGTGCTCTGACCCGCTCCTTGGCGGTCACCAAAGATGAGGGCCCTTAGATCTACCTCTTGAAACTCCAGGTATGTCCCTGTATTGCCAGCGTACTTGTACAGTATAAAAGAGTTGTACATGGCAACCTGTATCATGTAGACCGCAACCTTTTTATACCATACACATGTTTTCCACATGGCATTATATGGTTTCAGGACTTGATCAGAAAGATCAACTCCCCCCATATACCGATTGTAGTCCAGAATACAATCAGGCTTGAGGACCGGTCCCGCGGTACCTCGCACAGGGACAGGGGTGCTGCCGTTCCCATGAATAGTGGTGAGCATAAGGACATCCCTCTTGTCCTTATACCGGACCAACAACAGGTTCTCATGGGAAAAGGCACGGGACTCACCCCGGGGATAGGTGCATGTAGGGGATAGGGCGGAAGGCCTCTTTGATTCTTCCGGACTGTCCCACAAGCGACCGTGGATCTGGCGGCAAGGGATGTGAAGAGAGGGATACTAGTATAAAAGTTATCCACGTAAAGGTGGTAACCTTTATCTAGCAATGGGTGCAAAAGGCCCCAAACGATTTTCCAGCTAACACCCTGAGTGGGGGGACATTCTGGGGGTTCAAAACGGGAATCTCGTCCCTCATACACTATAAACTTGCAAGTGTACCCGGAGGTACTCTCGCAAAGTTTATACATCTTCATGCCATACCGCGCTCGCTTGGTAGGGATGTATTGCCGGAAGCAGAGTCTCCCCTTAAAGCTGATGAGAGACTCAACAATAGCAACCTCCCACCCCGGGACATAGGCCTCCAAAATCTGGCCCCGAAGTGATTGAGGACCGGCCTGATTTTATACAGGCGGTCATACGCAGGATCAGTTCGGGGGGGGACACGCCGCATTATCAGCATCATGCAAACATCTCCGAATGGCCTCGAATTGGGGACGTGTCACGACCATACTGTAGAGGGGTGTCTGGTAAAAGACGCCCCCACTCCAATATTGCCTGACACCGGGTTTTTTAACTAGACCCATATGCAGCACGAGGCACCAAAAGGTCCTCATTTCGGCTGCATCGACTGGAGTCCAGCCGCCGGGTCTAGCTAAAAACGAGCCCGGGTTAGCGGCGATGAACTGTTGGGCATACAGATTAGTCTGTGTAACCATCAAATTAACAAAGTCGTCACTGAAAAAATGACCGAAAAAGTTCATTTCAGTGAACCCGACAATGTTAATTTTGATTTCTGAGTCGCCAACAAACTCAGGAATCACGGGCTTGTGGTCCGCTGGCTGAGTCCAGACAAGTTCTCCGATACAATGCACCAGTGATCTTGGATCACCAGTGATCAGAACTAGTATGAGCGCCAGGGGGACTCATACTAGCATCGGGCACATGGTCAAGGACAGAGGAGGTTTGCGGCGCCGCACGGCGGCGAGTTCGCTGCCTTGGTGGCTCATCATCAGAACTAGATGATGAGGACGACGATGAAATAAGGAAGGTGGGGTCTTCATCATCCTCTGAGCCGCTCTCGGTGTCGGAGACAATTATGGCATATGCCTCCTCCGCCGAAAACACACTACGGGCCATTTCCCTACTCTAATGGGGATACGGGTGTGTGTGTGGGGGGGGAACTTTATTTGTGTATGTGCTGTGTGTGGTGTGGTGCGAGACTACCTCCCTAACCCGCCCTAACCTAACCTAACTAAACTAACCCGCCCTAACAGAAATATAAAATAAAAAGGGGACTTTTTTTTTTTTTTTTTAAAGGGGGATTCTAGCGCAAAAAAGCCCTGCGCCCCAAAAAAACCGTTTATCTAATCAGTGGTGTGCGCACTGATTAGCGTTTGTGGCGGCAGGGGGCACAGAAGTCAGTGGGGGGTCCAGCCACTCAGGCCAGAACAGTGGCTGGTGGCTTGTACACAGACCCCCACACAAAAAAAAAAAAAAACGAAAAATAAAATAAAAAAACGCTTTACCGTGAAAAAAATGCACCCACCTGAACCCCCCCAAAAAAATCGCTGATCAGTGAAAAATCACTGACAGCTGTGAGGCACGCCACACACACAGGTACGGTACGACCACACAGTACACGTCTGCTACTGGTGGCACGGACCGCCTATGGGTGCAAAAAAACGCTAGTAAACGTGAAAAAAAAAAGCGCCGAAACCACGAAAAAAAAAAGCTGATCAGTACTACGGGACTGATCAGCGGCGGGTGGGCTTTAACAAACGGTGGCGGACCGCTCTTTTATAACTAAGAGGGTCCGCAAACACGCTTAGGAAAAAAGATCTGCGCAAAAAATAAAAAATAAACGCTGGCGGCAGACCGCAGCGACCCAGCAGGGCCGGCGTCACGCAGCTAGAAGTGCTACGGACCCCCGGACACCCACTGATGTACGCTGGAAAAAATAAACTTTTTTTTTTTAACCCTAACCTGTCCCTACCTAATCTAAAGCTAACCCTGGGGGATTTCTGTGCCAAGGGGCCACAGAAAGGGGGCAAGGAGCACTTTTTTTTTTTAACTGAGGGGATGGTGGGCAGCACGGGGCTCCGTTCTGCTTGCCAGATCTCTGTGGAATGGCGGGCAGAACGGAGCAACATGCTCCTAGCCCCCACCATCCCCTCCCATTACACTAGAGAAAGACCGTATTGTTTTCCTTGTAAAAAAAGTCGCTGCCTTTGTTGTGAATGGATCATTCATACTGATACTTTTTCTTCCTTTTTTACACAACAAACATTTAAAATTAAGGATTCACTAAATTGCGACACCACTTTTGCTATCTATCTATTAACCTGTGGTTGCGACCGCCAATACGTTGGTCGTACCACACAAACGGTGCGCTCCAGGATGAACAAACACAGATGGAACATAAAACATGTTTTTTTGTTGCATAGTTTGTCCCGACACTTCACTCTTCATCATCAAAAAAACACTGAAACTTTAAAATTAATTATTCTAGAAACTATCCCCATTCATTTACCTAATAGAATACAAAGATTAAACAATCGCGAATCCTTTTGGATTCACAAACTACATACTTTGCACCCTCAAGGTTTTAACGAATGTATCGATACAGTTAAATAATTTGATTATTTGGGGTTTAAAAATTTCCCATTTCTTCATATGGATTAATTTCGAAAATATTATACCTTGATTTCTTTTCGTTCCTTCTGTGCTGTTCACCCTGGAGCGCCCCACTGTGTATTTATTATTTTTTATGTTTTATTATCTAAGTTCTGTTTATTTTTCTTTCTTTTCTACATATAAATACTTTTGTATTTTTTATTTATTTATTGTTTGTTAATTTGGATTTTTGTACGAATATTCACACCCTGCCTTTTCGCCAGTTGCTGTATTCAATACCGCACTAGCTATTCGAGTTCATCTTATTTTCTAAGTAGTGTTCATACATTTCCTTCTGGTCAGTTGCGATTTGGTCTATCGCACTGTCATCTATTTATTCTTTATTTTATTTTAATAAGGCAGCGATATACAAATAAATAATTTTTCTATCCCTTGAATTAATATACATAACTTTTTATATCATATACATTTTTTTAAATAATATCCAACTTGTGTTGTTGAATGCCGCACCGGTGACTAAGCGGTGTTACTTCTTGAGTCGCTTGTGGTGTTATATTCACACCACATACGATAATTATATTATATTATATATATCTATATATATATGTTCACAGGATTGCATTGTGCTTTCATATTGCTGTTTTATTACTATTTTTTTGTTTATCTATGTATATTTATTTATACCTTTCTATATATTTTTTTCATACATTGTCATATGGATATGTAATTCTATGTAACAACTTTTTCAAAAAGCACTCTAATGGTTAATTCCTGGAGGTATATATATCTGTTACCAGCCTTCCCTTGTCATGCCTGATGAAGCTGCGCATGCGCAGCGAAACACGTTGCATCTAATAAATCCATTGATTTTACTTGGCTGTCTGATGGTTCCTCTCTGCGCCAGACAAACTCCTGACTCCCTGGTCATTCGCTTTTGATTCTCCCATTACACTGTGATTGATGTGGCCACTTTGGGCACCCAATCACAACTGTACTGGGGGGGTGGCAACAGTGCCAGCCCCCAGTACAGCACGGATGATGATTGGTGGTGTATTTTACACCACCAGTCACCATCTATATCCAGGTCACACATGACCCAGATGACGCGGAACCGCTGCAGAACGCTGGCAGACATCCGGCTCCGATCCCAGCCCGGCGAGCGGCGGGGAACAGAATCGCAGCACATCGCTTGTCTGAATTGACGAGCGGTGCGCTGCGATCGCCGACATGGGGGGTCATCATGACCCCCCTGGGCGATATGCCACGATGCCTGCTGATCGATATCAGCAGGTATTGGACACCGGCTCACCTCCGGCTAGCGGCGTGGGGCCAGGATGTACTCATACGTCCTCAGTCCTTAAGGACTTGGAAACGGGGCGTATGAGTACGTCCTAAGTCCTTAAGGGGTTAAAATCACAGTCTGATTTTTAAAAGAATTTATTTGCAAATTATGGTGGATAATAAGTATTTGATCAATTCTTTGTTATATACCCTTTGTTGGCAATGACAGAGGTCAAACATTTTCTGTAAGTCTTCACAAGGTTTTCACACACTGTTGCTGGTATTTTCACCCATTCCTCAGTGCAGATCTCCTCTAGAGCAGTGCTGTTTTGGGGCTGTCACTGGGAAACACGGACTTTTAACTCCCTCCAATGGTTTTCTATGAGGCTGAGATCTGGAGACTGGCTAGACCACTCCAGGACCTTGAAATGATTCTTACAAAGCCACTCCTTCGTATCCTGGGCGGTGTGTTTGGGATCATTGTCATGCTGAAAGACCCAGCCACATTTCATCCTCAATGCCCTTGCTGATGGAAGGAGGTTTTCACTCAAAATCTCACGGTACATGTCCCCATTCATTATTTCCTTTACACACATAAGTCTTCCTGGTCTCTTGGCAGAAAAAACAGCCACAAAGCATAATGTTTCCACACCCATGTTTCACATAAGGCATGGTGTTCTTTGGAAGCAACTCAGCATTCTTTCTCTTTTTACCAAAAAGTTCTACATTTGTTTCATCTGACATTCTCCCAATCCTCTTCTGGATCATCCAAATGCTCTCTAGCAAACTTCAGATGGGCCCGGACATGTACTGGCTTAAGCAGCGGGACATGTCTGGCACTGCATGATTTAAGTGTCTGGTGGCGTAGTGTGTTACTGATGGTAGCCTTTGTTACTTTGGTCCCATCTCTCTGCAGGTCATTCATTAGGTCCCCCATGTGGTTCTGGGATTTTTCCTCACCGTTCCTGTGATTATTTTGCACCTCGAGTTGAGATCTTGATTTCTTCACACCAAGCTGCTTGCCTACTGCAGATTCAGTCTTCCCAGCCTGGTGCAGGTCTACAATTTTGTTTCTGGTGTCCTTCAACAGCTCTTTGGTCTTGGCCATAGTGGAGTTTGGAGTGTGACTGTTTGAGGTTGTGGACAGGTGTCTTTTATACTGATAACAAGTTCAAACCGGTGCCATTAATACAGGTAACGAGTGGAGGACAGAGGTGACTCTTAAAGAAGAAGTTACAGGTCTGTGAGAGCCAGAAATCTTACTTGTTTGTAGGTGACCAAATACTTATTTTACAGAGGAATTTACCAATGAATACATTAGAAATCCTACAATGTGATTTCCTGTATGCTTCCTTCCCCGCCATACTGTCTCTACAGGCCTCTCATCTTTTTAAGTGGAACAACTTGCACAATTGGTGGCTGACTAAATACTTTATTTCCCCACTGTACATGCCTACACTGAATGAAGGCATACACAGGTATATATAAGTTTGTGTATATATATTGAGGTATAACTTCCAGAAACATTTCATCTAGGGCACCTGACGGAGCCTGTACAACACACAGCTCTGCTATATATGAAAACTAACACTAAGTGTAACTGAAGATGTACACCACAAAAGAAAAAATACGCAACATAGCGCACACCCACATTCTCTGTATCACAAAAATTGGATCTTTATTGCACATATAATCATGTAAGAAAACAGACAAAACAATTAAAACCATTTAAAAAGGCCCAAATGGCCACTTGCACCCCTGAGGAAGTTGCTGAAGGGCTACGGAACAAGTGTGGTTCTAAGGGGGCACCTACCTGGTCATTCCTCCATCAGCCATCCCTAATTCGTCTCCCCTATGTTACTATTGAACTAAACATGTTGTATGTGTTACTTGCTTTGGGGTAGAGAATTAATTGATATGTTACTGATTACCATGACTATTGTGACGGGTATGTAATATATTGTAATAGGCAGAGATTTTGGATGTGCGCTATGTTGCGTATTTTTTCTTTTGTGGTATAGTGTTTGTAACTGATGCGCACAGTAGCACCCCTTGTTGATTAATGGTGCTGAGCCCACTCATTTGAGTGTATAGCAACTGAAAATGTAGTCTAAATCTTAAATCAGATCTGGAGTTTACCAGCTTGCCATGGGCAGCTGCACTTTTGCTAGTTTAAACAAATTGCTCTCATACAAGGACACATATGTATGACCACAAATAGAGGGGTCATCCTGGTGGTATAGGGCTAACAATGCATTGAAAAGTTATATATTCCTAGTTACATGAAACTTTCCAGCATCAATTAACATGTATCATTTAGGGTTTCATAACTGGTTCAAATAGCCCCTGCAGGGGATATTATTTCTCTATATATCACATAATCTTTATTTATGAAGTCATTTACATTTACTTGATTTGCTGTAAACATTTTATATTGACTAATCCTAACAAGTGTCTCTTCAGTTCAGACTATACACATAAATCGTATTTAGGCTATAGCATGGTCCAAAGGGTATTGCTTAGATGAGGACTTTGATAATCATAATTTTTTTTTTCACAAATGGCTTGTTTAATTAATGTGATCTAAATGTACAAGCAGTGCTTTAAATAACAAACACGACACATGCCAACCAAATCTGTCAAAATCCAAGGGTAACACAGATAAAGATCAGCTACCGCTTCTTGAAATATTGAGTGGGCAAAGTCATAATTTGCAAATAAATTAGCTGCGCGGAAGGAATGGATCACTGGGAATTGCACAGAATATAATCGTCAGATCCTTGCAGAGAAATAGTGGTTCAGCTGGAATTTGGATATTAACATAATGATAACCAATCTCCCTGTGCCAGTCCTATCTATTGTATGGCCCATATTTTTTTTTTTAAATTAAGCTAGCAATTTAAGCACAGCAAGTGAAAGCCTCCCAACAGCGTTTTTAGGATGCTTTTTCACATTGCAGTCATATGTTTTTTGGAGAAACTCAAAAAAATTGAAAATGCTGCAGATTTGCCTTGCTATTTTTTTTTGCAAATTATATCATGTGGCTGTTCCATGTGTATACACAAATTCAGCTCTTCAGCTCTTGTGTGTGCCTTACAGTTCACATGAATTTATTCCACACAGTAAACTCAAAAATGAAACAAAAAGGTATTTCCCATTTTTTTTAAGATTCTTTATATGATAAATCATTATATATTAGTAATATAAATCATGTCATTAAAAAAAGAAACCTTTGCATGGCTATGAAATAAAAATACAAAAGTTCTTGGAATGTACGAATGTAAATAAAATAAATAAATAAGAATGCAATAGAATTGGATGGGTTAACGAAGAACCCACTTGGCGGACTCTATTTTTCACAGCATACTTAGACCAACAATATTAAGCAAGGAAATGATTAAGCGGCTTGTTTGCCATCTCACAAGACCTTGCTGTTACAGCTAGATACAAACACATCTCCCCAACATATAATTCTTCTTTGTGATCTTTCTGAACCGTATATAAGCCTTTTCTACTTTTTCACAAAGAATTCTTCTTTATAACATGTTGTAGACAACAAAATGGTTGATTGTGCAGAAAAAAACTGCATCTTGGTCTATAGCACTGTGTTAAAAATAGCAAGATGGATCACTGCTTTCTCCCAATACCTATCTTTGCCTTCTATATTGTACATTACATATGTTCCAAACTAAAGAGCTGCAGTTCTGACAGCACACAAATTCAAGTGAAATTAAGATGGGTTCTTTGTACAATGCTCCAGTAGCTGGTAACTTTTGTAATTTTTTTCTGCTGAAAGAAAAGCAATTACTTTATGTTCACCGTGTCATTTCCCCGTCTGCACAGGTACTCATTCAGGCGTTCTACAGGCGACATGTTAAGTGTGGACCCCTGTGCGTGCTCAAGAAAGAAGTGGAATTTAAATGACACAGCAAGGTTATCCATTCAGGAGTCTAGACAGGTCAATGCTCAAAGCAGGGTAGCTTATGTGTGCAAGCTAGAGGGAAAGGCTCTCAATTTTATGTATCACTCCACCCTTTTCTGTGAATGCTAAGTAAAACACAACCTAAGAGAGAAACTCATTTCTATGCATATTTTTTATTTTTTTTAGGCAGAGCTTTCCAAACTTTTCATGTTGGTGACAATCTTTTTTAGCCATGTATAGTTTGGCGACACACTCCTTGTCATACCACCTTTTATCTCCCTTCAGGATCAGCAGCTTAGGCCACTCTATGACAGTGACCCGACCAGTGGTGGCTGCTGATCCGGGACCAGATGGTCCTGCCACACACCTAGAGGCTGCTGACAACGTACTGTGACGCCGGAAACCAGTTTGGAAAGCTCTGGTCTTACGGCTCTAGCATAAGGAAAAGTCGCACTCAAAGACTATGCATGCCTGTATATTCATGTTATAAACACTTGAGCACCCTGCCTGGAGTCTCCATATAAAGGACTACCGTGTGCCAGTTTGTTTGTTCTTTTTGTAGATTCATTTAGAAGTTGTTACGCTGTATTAGTCCAGAGGAAAAGAGAGCTACGTCTGGGCAGTGTATTACGGTTATGTACATTATATTTTCGTAAAATGCAAAGGCCTCACAGATATTAGATATATCTCCATAACAGATAACAAAAAAGCCAATGTCAGTGAATCCATAACACAGCACCAACTTCATAATATAAATCAGTCCTAATTTGTCACTCCTACTCAAGAATAAAGTCAATATGCAAAAGAAGAACAACAACAGGCAAGGAACCAATCATTTTATGGGGGGGGGGGGGGTCATACTGATTATGAATCATAAGTGTAATTCAGGAAGATCACACTGTCAGAAAGAGGAGTTGATCAAGTTAGGATTGTGTTAAAATAATAATAATTGTGGTCAGGACTTTGAACCGTGTATGGCCTTACCTGTTATCTCCTGCCAAGGCCACCTGCAAGAAACTAGATTTACCAAGACCTAACACAAAACTCTACTTATAACATAGAACAGCGGTTGAGGTGTGCCTGAAAACCGCGTCGAGGGTCCGCCTATAGAGGGCATTCCCTTATGTATGTGATGAAGAAAAGGGTGAGGAGGGTGGGTTTCGCCAAACCCAGCATACGCCCAGAGGGAGGGGCCGATGGATGTTAAATAGCCAAAGCCCCTCCCACAAATTCAGCCTGATAGGCTTCCCACTTGTGGTCAGGACTTTGAACCGTGTATGGGCTTACCTGTTATCTCCTGCCAAGGCCACCTGCAAGAAACTAGATTTACCAAGACCTAACACAAAACTCTACTTATAACATAGAACAGCGGTTGAGGTGTGCCTGAAAACCGCGTCGAGGGTCCGCCTATAGAGGGCAAAAATACACCACCAGTTAGGGTAATTGAGTATCATTTATTTATAATGCCAAAAATTGAAATGCCTCTGCCATTTCCCTTGAGGGATCTGGGACATAAGTGGTATATGCATCAGAACGCCACCTCCCCAACTTCTGGATGACATGTACAGGCACCTTGTGCCTGGAGGCTGCCGATGCTGCCCCTATGCGGAATGAGTGACCTGAGAACTCTCTGGGGTTGTGTCCTAAATTGCCAAGCAGCGTGCGGACATGCGATGTGAAAATAGAAGTGGTAAGAGCACCCTCACCGAAAGGCAACAGTGGCGACTCCGGAGGCTTATCATGGAGGAACTCAACCAGTTGTGCCAACACCGCCACCGGGCACCAGTTGCTGCCTGAAGGAAAATACTTAACCACCGCCCCCCACCTGCAAGTTTTTGTGACGGACAGTGAAACTTCAAACCAAGAACCCTGCCACCTTAAATGAGCCTTCTGTGGATGCGTCGCTCCCCGCCTGACACATGAAAATTCACCCGGCCGGAGGAAGCCATAGAAGGCTAGATAAATGGCAGATTTGATTATCAGACTGCTCTCTAAGCCAAACGGATTATTGGCTAATGCGTCAGATATGGCTCGGAACAGCTCGCCGCTGATCGGTTTTCTGAGAGGTGGTGCTGTGGCGCTACGAGCCACCACCCCTCTGAGCGCAGCCTTGACAGCCTGAGATGATAGGATAGATAGCCTGTCTGGGTTGGATAAAGAAATGAAATGCTGAATGCCCGAAAGGTAATATTTAATAGTGCTATGAGACAGGTGCAGAGAAGAGTGGCAGAAACCGATGAAAGATAGAATGATAGTGGTGTCGTAAGAAAAGGGGATGCTATGTTGCGACAGATATGACCTAAAGGTGTCGTGTGCTGCATGATAGGCCTTTCTGGTATTGGGGGCTAAGGCGTCCGACATTAACTCCCGGGCCACCTGTGTGTAATAATTCAGTCCAAGATTAATTGTGCCAGGCAAGGGGGTTGTGTTCCTACTGCGTCTGCTTGCGGAGCCACCTGTAAAAAGAGATGGAAATTAGCCCTGGACAGAGCATCTGCGGCCGTGTTGTCTACCCCCGGTATGTGTCTGGCTACAAAATTGAAGTTGTGTTGTAAGGACACCCAGACTAGCCTGCGCATGAATGACATGACAGTAGCATGCCTGGAACTGCCCTTGTTGACTATGGCAACTGTCGCCTGATTGTCACACTGAAACTCCACCGTCTGCCCTGACCACTTGTCGCCCCATGTCACTGAAGCTGCTACAATGGGGAAAACCTCAAAAAGTGCCGAAGTGCTGCTGAAGCCTGCCAGAGCCAATACCTGCTTGGACCATTGGCCCGCCATCCACCTGCCGCCCCACACTGCACCATAACCGGTGGAAGATGACGCATCGGTGCAGATCTTGGGGGACAACTCGGAGGCTGGCGGGACAAACATAGCCATCCCATTCCATTGTGCCATGAACCTATCCCACATGTTCAGGTCAGCCAGGGCTTGGCAATCTAACCAAACCCTACTGTGTTGATGAGGGACACCATGCAGCAAAGACAATATTCTGGATACGAACGCTCTGCCCTGCGGAATTGCTCCCATAGCAAATGCCAGCATTCCCAGCAAGCTCTGCAACTCGCCCTTGGTCGTGACCTGGGAGACCGTGTACTTGTGGATAGTGTCTCTGATACGGTTGAGTTTGTCAGTGGGCAAGCTGACTTGCATTGCGACTGAATCTAGGATTACTCCCAGAAAGGTGAGACACTTAGTTGGACCGACCGTTTTCTTGGGAGACACTGGCACCCCAATATCAGTGAACACTTTCAGCAATCTGACCAACTGGCTCTTCCCTCGGGCGACTGAGCAGAAGAAAGTCATCCAAATAATGGATGACCTGGCTGCATCCAGAGACATTAACCAGCAGCCAGTGCAATGCCTGGGCCAGTTGGTCAAACAGCCACGGGCTGCTCTTGCATCCGAAAGTCAACTTGGAAGCAAAATAATATGCCCCCTGCCATTTGAGCCCAAACCATTGCCTCTGGTCCCTGTGCAATGGCAGCAACTTGAAGGCATCATTGATATCCGCCTTCGCCATCCAAGTCCCTGGGCCGAGCGCCAAGATGACCTGAATATCCTGGTCTATGGAAGAATAATGCATGCTAAACTCCTCGGATGGAATGAGAGAGTTGATACTGGGGACAAGTGACCCATGAGGAGCCGACAAGTCAAATATCAGTCTCTTTTTCCCATTGAACTTGCCTGTTACCACCCCTACCGGACTGACCCTCCAAGACCTGAATGGAGAAACTAACAAGGGGCCAATCATATAACCTTTCATTAGCTCAGCATTTATTAATTCAGTGACAACAGCGGGATCGTTTACGGCAGACAGCAGATTGTCGCATTCAAATGTGGCCTGCGGCAGTGTGACCATGCCGGCGTGGAAGCCTCTATCAAAACTATTGATCAACCACTGGACCCAATCTGGGTCCGGGTGATCCGCGAGCAGAGCGGCAAGGACTGGGGTACGTACCCCGCCTAGTCATGCTGGCCCTTTCTGCCTACATGCAGAGCCCAGATGTGCCCTGAATCAGTAGAAGCAGACGTGTAATAACCTGCAATTGCTGAAGTTGCCCGAAGACATGTTATAGTTGTTACAAATTTGTGAGCCTCCGAGATAGTGTACTGGACGGCCCAACTTATCCACGGAAGGTGCGGACCTGCTGAAACTGTCCGTGGAAGTGGACGGTCTGGTGGCGCCCTGCTCGCCCTGTTGAGCCAGCCCTACACACCACGCCGTAGTATGCGTGATTGATTGACAGGCGGCACATGCGGGGAATTTGAGATTTGCGAAGTGGCTGCAGAACATCTGTGAATCTTCGATGCTCCAGTCCGTGAGGTACCCATCTTGGCTGAAGGCTGCCGCTGCCATGGCTGAGAAACTTCTATGATAATCGTAGAAATGGGCACCACCGTATTTGTATGCGTATTCAGTAACCCTCAGCAAATACAGGTCGAGCTCCTCTCTGCACTCCGGCCTGGCTGAGCATATCACCTCCCTGTATTTGCTGAAGGCAATCACAAACTCGTGGATATTTAGCTTCCGTTTCAGCCTGGTGTCCTTACTCTTAAGGACAACAGATAAGTCAGCGCACGCTACCGTTCTAGTGTCCTCAACGTCGAAGACAGATAGCAACAGGGCCGCCAAATTGATGTCCTTCCCTTCCAGTATGTCCTTTCTCAGGGCCGCTGGGACAAAATGGACTGGTGACACCCTTGGTGGCCCAGAGCGCCTACCTGGGTTGCCTACCGGAACAGGGGCAGACATCTGTGTAGGCGTTGGCGCCTGCAATGCTGCTGGAGCTGGGGGCCCCTGAATGCCCCTTCTCTCCAGAAAATCCAGCCTGCCCAACATGGAAGTCATCATTGCATGCAGTTCAGAGAGGGTGGACTGGCCCGAGGTCCCCTCCTGACTGTCGCCAGCCCCCTGATCCGCCATGAGGAGTTTGTACAACTCTGCTTTTCGGGCGGTTGCTGGAAATGGAATTGCCCTCTTGGGCAACTCCTCCATCAACTTGGGGATCGTCCAAGCCCTGTAAGCTGCAGAGGAGGGCGTCCCTCGCACGGAGCTTCTAGCTGGTGTATCAGGGATGGACATCGGGTCCTCTATGTCTGACACGTGAGACATGACCTGTCCGGGCCGTAACGGGTGCCGGGGAAAAAAACGGTAATCGTGAGTCACCAGATATGAGAAACGTGTACCCCCCTTGCTGAGTACTGACTGACCTTACCACCACTGTAACACAACAGTAAGACGCCTGAAACGAACAGCAAATCGACTGTAACCCTGCAAACAACCGAATACATACTTAATGTTAGCTTACAGCTGCAGATGACTGCCCGTGCAATGTGGCCGAACCCAAGAGTGCTGACCGTAGTGCCAGTGCGACCCAGAGTACCACCTGAATAGTTTGAAACGAGGCCTGACCGTGTGTCTGACCGAGAACGTGTGCATGACGCGTATAGTCATGAATAATTAAACCGTGAACACCTCCTGACTGCGAGTCAAGATTACAGTGTGCACCGTTTCTAACTAACTAGCGATGGCTCTGAAGACGTGTCAGCAACCACCGCAGGCAAGTGGTCACCCTTGAAGAAGAGTCAAGATCGCAGTGACCACTACCCGTGTAAACGAAATGCTCTGTATGCGTGACAGAAGCAATGACGCCTTGAACCCTATCTGACATGTCGAGTCAGATATACAGTGATTCAGGGCCTATGTGTAACAGCATCAGTGCGTAACATTAACTAATGTAACAGGAGTATTAAGCATTTGACTGAAATGACGTGAACTAGCGTCTGCTAGCGAAAGTGATGACCACCGTGAAACGTGAATAAATAACATGAACAACTGCCGTACGGTTGGTACTGACCGTAGCCAAGTTTGCACTGACCAGGAACGTAACGACCACCTAACTGGATACAGCCCACCTAATCTGCAAGAGAAACTAACAGTGTTCTAACCATATGGTTTACGCGCCACCTACCACCTCTGACCCATGCATGCTGGCACCCCCTAGCCCCCCCCCCCCCATGCCTGAAACTACCCCAACCCCAATAATTACTTGACTATCCCAAGCCTCTGACCCGGTACCCCGATATGCATGACCACCCCCCCCCTAAACCGAAGCCACAGTAATATGGATTATAATATTATTAACTTACAAGCTGCCCCTTGTCTGCGACAGTGCATGTGTCAGGAACTGTGGCCTGACACCGGTGCACCATGAGCCAGCCCCTTATTACTGCATGGTACCAATACACTCTGTAAGCCTAACACATTTCCTCACACACATTTTTTTTTTTCCAGCGCCACCTGCTGGCCATCCGTGGAGCTATACCGCCAGCTCACTGGCATGCTGTGACTCCGCCCATTCAGAGCCCCGTGTTACACGTGAGACGCCGGCACAGGGAGACCCACGTGGGTCGCGTCTCCCCGCGCCTGCCATGCCGCCAGCCCGGGCACGCGCTGCACCGACAGACCACCGCCTACATAACACGCTGGGTGCCGGAGCCTGCCCGCCAAACGAGGGGAGCAATAGCAACAGACCAGGGCCCCAGTAAAAGAAACCTGCCGGTCACCCGGCACTTACCTGCACCACCACACACCTGACCCAGCGTACGCAACGAAAGAACCCCCGCAATTTCGCCAACCCAGCATACGCCCAGAGGGAGGGGCCGATGGATGTTAAATAGCCAAAGCCCCTCCCACAAATTCAGCCTGATAGGCTTCCCACTTATCTATTCGCATCAGTTTAATCCTCAATACACCCATTGCCACTTCCCTGTACTCCTTACTGACGTTGTTTACATGTCTGCCTGGTACACCCACCTCCCTACCACAGCCAATCACTGGTTTCAGCAGTATGTGGCAGAAGATTACTGTGGCCAGGGATTCGATGCAGTTGTGTATGGGCATGTATGCATATCATCACTGCAGCCATGTAAAGAAAGATGGCAAAGAGGACCAGAGTGGCAGCGCTGGACATAGAGAGGATTAAACTGGTGTGTGTATCTTTTTTTTAATGTTAGCCTTCAGTGTTCAGCTAAAGCAATTTTTTCCCCACCTGATTATCACATTCTGGACGTCAATGTATATTGTACTCACTTCCTTGTAGTCCAGCCTTTTTCAGATGTCCCACAGTGCTTTGCTATTACATAGGCAGCTGGAGTCAGTCTTATAACTGTCTGCTGGGTTGACAATGTAATAATCCTCCCTCTATATTCTTCTAAATAAGCAAGGAACAAATACAGTACTGTAAATATATAGTCAGGGAGGCTAAACTGTCATCACCTCCATAATTGTATCACCAGAGCCTGTATCATCATCACCAGTAACTGCAATATAAAGGGTCACTTTTCGCCTAGAGGACACAGACAATTTTCATTTTGGTGATTTCTTATTTCCTCCTCACCTTCTAAGAGCTGTAAATCTTTTAAAGGGGTATTCCGGCCAAAGGATAGGGGATAAGATGTCACAGCGGCGGGCCCCCCACGATCAGACACTAGGCGTTCTCCTTGCATCTTCGGCCGTCACTTCCCCTCCCATAGACATGAATGGAGGGGTTGTGGTGTGACATCATGAGGGGGCGTGGTGGGACATCCAGTCTCCAGTCGTGGAAGCACAGAGGTTTCCGAGACTGGAGCATCAGCCCAACATATAATGCGGGTGCTGCAAGGAGATCCCCTGTGATCAGACACATTATCCCCTTTAAATGTCCATCTACAACCCATATGAGGTTTTGTTTTTTATGCCAATTGTACTTTGTAATAACATCTTTCATTTTACTATAGAATGTACAGCAAAATAAAAATAAAAAGATATTTGGGGGGGAACTTGAAGAAAACCATAATTTTACAACTTTTTTTTTCGTTTTTACACACTTTATAATGATATTTACATGTTCTCTTTATTCTGTAGGTAATTTGATATACCAATACTCAATTTATATAGTTTTTCTACTATTGCACTATTTAAAGTCAAACTTTTTTTTAACAAAATAAAATTGTCATCTTCTGAATTTTGTAACTTTTATTTTTCCATTTATTGGGCTATATGAGGGCTCATTTTTGCACCATGATATGTACATTTTAGCAGTACCATTTTTGTCTTAATGGAACTTCTTTATTGCTTTTTATTCATTTTTTTATGATATATGATGTGACCAAAAATCAGCATTTTTGGCGTTTCTTTATTTACATTTATGGCATTTACTATGTGGGATCATTAACATTATGTTAGCGGTAGCCATTACTTACCACCACGAATCACGCACAACTTCTGGGCTTGCTTTATAGTCACCTAATGCTCTAGCATGTACATGTAAGGCCTATGCAAATTTAAGCTCAAAGTAAATTTTAAAGGCCCGGGTAAATTTACGCTCGATGTTCTCAATGGGTTAAGAGAACTGGAACACACGTAAACTCCACAGGGTTACAATCAGATCATATGCCCCAACTGAAGGTAGGGATTCCAGAAATGTTATGATATAAAAGGATTAACCTACAGGGTTAGCTGAATTATTCATATTGGGGGGGGGGGGGGGGGGGGGGTAGCTAAATTATCATTAAGAAAAATTACAATTATTCTTTAAATAATTTGGACAACTCCTTTAAAAGAGGTATCTCATGGCAAGGGTCCCCTATCCACAGAATAGGGGATACGTTTTAGATTGCGGGTGTTCCGACCGCTGGGGCCCCCCGCAATCTCCTGTATGGAGCCCCAGCTCTCCCCAGAGCGGCACGTCATAACCCCACCTGAAGTGCGGGCCACACTCCCCCTCCATATAGCTCTATGGTAGAACTGTTTGGCTATGGAGGCCCCAGCAATCAAACCCCCCGTGACCTATCCTACACATAGGGGATAGGTTTTTTACCAAAAGACTTCTTCTTTAAGAAGACTGTACCTATTTCACTAAGACAACTTCTTTTAACCCCTTGGGGACGGAGCCAATTATGACCCTAAGGACGGGAGCATTTTTTTGCAAATCTGACCACTGTCACTTTAAGCAATAATAACTCTGGGATGCTTTTACTTATAAATTTGATTCCGAGACTGTTTTTTCGTGACATATTCTACTTTATGGTAGTGGTAAATTTTTGTCGATAGTTGCATCATTTCTTGGTGAAAAAATTCAAAAATTTGATGAAAAATTTGAAAATTTTGCATTTTTCTAACTTTTAAGCTCTCTGCTTGTAAGGAAAATAGACATTCCAAATAAATAATATTTGATTCACATATACGATATGTCTACTTTATGTTTCCATCATAAAGTTGACATGTTTTTACTTTTGGAAAACATCAGAGGGCTTCAAATTTCAGCAGCAATTTTCCACTTTTTCGCAAAATTTTAAAAATTGGAATTTTTCAGGGACCAGTTCAGGTTTGAAGTGGATTTGAAGGGTCTTCTGGTTAGAAATACCCCATAAATGACCCCATTATAAAAACTGCACCCCTCAAAATATTCAAAATGACATTCAGTAAGTGTGTTAAACCTTTAGGTGTTTCACAGGAATTGCAGCAAAGTGAAGGAGAAAATTCAAAATCTTCATTTTTTACACTCGCATGTTCTTGTAGACCCAGTTTTTGAATTTTTACAAGGAGAAAATCCTCTCAAAATTTGAAACCCAATTTCTCTCGAGTAAGAAAATACCTCATATGTGTATGCCAAGTGTTCGGCGGGCGCAGTAGAGGGCTCAGAAGGGAAGGAGCGACAATGGGATTTTGGAGAGTGAGTTTTATGAAATGGTTTTTGGTGGGCATGTCCCATTTAGGAAGCCATTATGGTGCCAGGACAGCAACCCCCCCCCCCCCCCACATCGCACACTATTATGGAAACTACACCCCTCAAGGAACGTAACAAGGGGTACAGTGAGCCTTAACACCCCACAGGTGTTTAACAACTTTTTGTTAAAGTCGGCTGTGTAAATGAGAAAAAAAAACTTTTCACTAAAATGCTGTTTTTTCCCCAAATTTAACTTTTTTTTACAAGGGGTAATCGGAAAAAATGCCCCCCAAAATTTGTAACCCCATTTCTTCTGAGTATGGAAATACCCCATGTTTGGACGTCAAGTGCACTGCGAGCGAACTACAATGCTCAGAAGAGAAGGAGCGCCATTGAGCTTTTAGAGAGATAATTTGTTTGGAATGGAAGTCGGGGGCCATGTGCATTTACAAAGCCCCCCGTGGTGCCAGAACAGTGGACCCCCCCCCAAATGTGACCCCATTTTGGAAACTACACCCCTTACAGAATTTAATAAGGGGTGCAGTGAGCATTTATACCCTGCTGGCTTAACAGATCTTTGGAACAGTGGGCTGTGCAAACAAATAATTACATTTTTCATTTTCACTGACCACTGTACATGGTGCGCTCTCACTCCTGAGCCTTGTTGTGCACCCGCAGAGCATTTTACGCCCATATATGGGGTATCTCCGTACTCAGGAGAAATTGCGTTAGAAATTTTGGGGGTCTTTTTTTCCTTTTACCTCTTGTGAAAATAAAAAGTAAAGGGCAACACCAGCATGTTAGTGTAAAACATTTTTTTTTACACTAACAGGCTGGTGTAGACCCCAACTTTTCCTTTTCATAAGGGGTAAAAGGAGAAAAAGCCTTCAAAATTTGTAGTGCAATTTCTCCCGAGTACGGAGATACCCCAAATGTGGCCCTAAACTGTTTCCTTGAAATACGACAGGTCTCCGAAGTGAGAGAGCGCCATGCGCATTTGAGGACTAAATTAGGGATTGCATAGGGGTGGACATAGGGGTATTCTACGCCAGTGATTCCCAAACAGGGTGCCTCCAGCTGTTGCTAAACTCCCAGCATGCCTGGACAGTCAGTGGCTGTCCAGAAATGCGTGGAGTTGTTGTTTTGCAACAGCTGGAGGCTCCGTTTTGGAAACACTGCCGTACAATAAATTTTTCATTTTTATTGGGGGGGACAGTGTAAGGGGGTGTTTATGTAGTGTTTTACTCTTTATTATGTGTTATTGTAGTGTAGTGTAGTGTAGTGTTTTTAGGGTACATTAACACTGGCGGGTTACGGTGAGTTTCCCACTAGGATTTTGCGCTGCGGCAAAAAATTTGCCGCAGCTCATACTTGAAGCAGGAAACTTACTGTAAACCCGCCTATGTGAATGTACCCTGTACGTTCACATGGGGGGGGGGGGGGGCAAACCTCCAGCTGTTTCAAAACTACAACTCCCAGCATGTACTGACAGGCCGTGCATGCTGGGAGTTGTAGTTTTCCAACAGCTGGAGGCACACTGGTTGGAAAACCTTCAGTTAGTTTCTGTTACCTAACTCAGTATTTTCCAACCAGTGTGCCTCCAGCTTTTGCAAAACTACAACTCCCAGCATGTACTGATCACGGAAGGGCATGCTGGGAGATGTAGTTATGCAACAGCTGGAGGTACGCAACTACAACTCCCAGCATGCCGATACAGCTGTTTGGGCATGCTGCGATTTGCAGTTTTGCAACATCTGGAGTAGTACAATTTAGAGACCACTGAACAGTGATCTCGAAACTGTGGACCTTCAGATGTTGCAAAACTACAACTCCCAGCATGCCCAGACAGCAAACAGCTGTGTGGGCATGCTAGGAGTTGTAGTTTTGCAAGATCTAGAGGGCAGTATAGAGATCACTGTGCAGTGGTCTCTAAACTGTAGACCTCCAACTGTTGCAAAACTACAAATCTCAGCATGCCCACACAGCAAACAGCTGTCTGGGCATGCTGGGAGTTGTAGTTTTGCAACATCTGGAGGGCTACAGTCTAGAGACCACTATGGTGGTCTCAGACTGTAGCCCTCTAGATGTTGCTAGGCAACTACTTACCGGCTTCCGTCGCATCCAGGGAGCCGTCCTCTTCTGTCGCACGCCGCCCGCAGTTCTCCGTCGCCCGCAGCCTCCGGAGGGGTAAGTGGACATCGGCGCCCAGTCCTCTTCATTTTCCCCGTTCTGGCCCACGTATTGTGGGTGGGCAGGACGGGGAAAACGAAAGTAAAGCCCCCCGCCCCCGATCTGCTAATGGTGGTCGTGCCTAGACCACCAATAGCAGAGATAGGAGGGGTGGCACCCATGCCACCTCACTCCTATCGCTACAGGGGGATCGTGGGTGTCTTAAACAACCGCGATCCCATTATATTACAGGTCACCGGGTCACCATTGACCCGTAATGACCCGGAATCGACGCAAATCGCAAGTGTGAATTCACTTGCGATTTGCGCCGATCGCCGACATGGGGGGGGGGGTCTAATGACCCCCTGGGCATTTGCACGGGGTGCCTGCTGATAGGGGAACGAAATTCCCACGGGCGTATGGATACGCCTTTCGTTCTTAAGTACCAGGACGCAAGGGCGTATGCATACGCCCTTCGTCCCCAACAGGTTAAGGCATATGGGTAATATACAGAAGGCTCTAATGCTCAAAAACCCCTTCTTAAAGGGGTATTCTAGATTTTTTTTTTATTTGACTATGCTACAGGGGCTGTAAAATTAGTGTAGTTCATAATATAGTGTCTGTACCTATGTTTCATGGTAGTCTCACAATTCTTGTGTGATTTTTGCATCGTCTCATGTTTTCCTAGGTTGCAGTGCGGCTTGAGACATTACATCCCTAGTCAGGTGATCAGAGGGAGCCTGTCTTTGCTTTAATGGGTAGAGTGACTGCTTGGCGGGAGGAAGATCATTCTGTTTTTGCAAAAGCTGGAGGCACCCTGGTCAAAAAACACTGGTCTATTGCATTGAAGAGAACACAGGTGTGTTTCAATGGGTGGGGTGGCCGTGGATGTGTGTGAGGGAGAAAAGAAACTTCACACAAACAAGGAATGATGCCTGCCAAGCATTATGCACCCGCTCTTGCTGGTGATTCCTTACCCAGGGCCAGCGTTGGGGGGGGGGGGGGGGGGGAGGGCATCCTAGGCAGTTGCCTAGGGCCCTCATCCAAAAGGGGGTCCCTGAAAAGCTTTAGGGCATTACTAACAATATTGCATTTCGCGCAAAATCACGGTAAAATCGCGGCGTTTTTTTGCCACGATTTTACCGCGATTTTGCGCAAAATGCAGTATTCATGGCTTAAATGGACACGGTCACCAACTTTATTTTTTGATATGTTGTAGTACTTATGTACTACAACATATCTCTAATATATTGTAATTATTTTTTTTTTTTTATTAACAGGGTGAAATTTACGTTTAAAAACCGGCCACTAGGGGTCACCCTCCTAGTGGCCGGCTGCAGCCTGGCGTGACGTCACGCCTGAAAAAGGACTGATTTTGGCCTGGCAATCAGTCCTTTTTCATTTAGGCTGCTCTCGCTCCCTGCCTGTCAATCAGACAGGCGGGAGCGAGCACATTGGCTCCCCGCCCACTCCTCCCGCACATGTCGTCGCCGCCGCTGCCGGACTCTGCAGGTATCAGAACGGAGGGAACGGGGTATGCGGGGAGGGGGGTTTGTGATGGAGGGAACGGGATATGCGGGCGGGTGGGGGTTTATGATGGAGGGAACGGGGTATGGGGGTTTGACGGAGGGAACGGCCTAGCGCCGTAGCGCCGCATGACACTAACTTATAGTTTATTTACACAGGGTGCCTCCAGATGTTTCACTACTACAACTCCCAGCATGCCCTGACAGCCAATAGATGTCAGGGCAAGCTGGGAGTTGTAGTGGTGAAACAGCTAGAGGCACCCTGTGTAGATAAACTAAGGGCGGAAGTCCCCCCCAGCAGGCATCGGTGACGTGGTGCCTGCTGGGGAAGTCTGCCTTGTAGAGAGCACACTACCAGGCAGACAAAAAGTTATTTTTAATATAATAAAAAGAAAAATGAAAAGCAGGGAGGGGGTTAGGGATAGATTGGCAATAGGCAGGGACAGAAAAAAAAATAGGATGGTGGGAGCTACTCTTTAACCTCTTCAGGACCCATGACGTATGCATACGTCATCACACCCTGGGTCTTAAGGACCCATGACGTATGCATACGTCATGGCATTTTCCGGTCTCTGCCGATCGCCGGGCAGAGATCGGAACCGGATGCCTGCTGAAAGCCTTCAGCAGGCATCCAGGGCAAACGCCGAGGGGGGCCATGTAGGCCCCCCATGTCGGCGATCGCCGCAAATCGCAAGGGAAATCGCCCTTGCGATCTGCGGCGATACCGGGCTGATCGGGTCTCTGGGAGCCGACCACCCGGTAATTTCGCATGATCCCGGCTGTCACAGACAGCCAGGACCATGCTGAAGTATCGGAGCGAGGTGGCAAGCCTGCCACCTCCTCCTATTCCCTGCGATCTGTCGGTTAGTTAACCGACCAATCGCAGGAGGGGGGGCGGTTACTTCCTCCCGTCCTGCCCGGCCCCTGAAAGTCCGGAGAGGACGGGAGGAAGACCGGAGGACGCGGCGGGGGACGGGGGAGTGCTGGGGACCGGCCCCGGTACTTACCTCGTCCCTGAAGACCCGGATCCAGACGATGAAGACGGCGGCGGCGACAGGTGAGTAGATCTTCAGCCGCGGTCGGGCCCTTTACAGCAATGCACGTCGCCGTAAAGCGACATGCATTGCTGTAATAGGACCCTGTAAACTACAACTCCCAGCATGCCCAGACAGCCCTTGGCGTCTGGGCATGCTGGGAGTTGCAGTTTTGCAACATCTGGAGGTCCACAGTTTGGAGACCACTGTGCCCTTCCAGATGTTGCAAAACTACACATCCTCAGCATGCCCTTACTGTCCAGGCATGCTGGGAGTTGTAGTTCTGTAACATCTGGCCCTTCAGATGTTGCAGAACTACAACTCCCAGCATGCCTGGACAGTTTTGGCATACTGGGAGTTGTAGTTTTGCAACATCTGGAAGGGCACAGATTGGGAACCACTGTATTAGTGGTCTGCAAACTGTAGTCCTCCAGATGTTGCAAAACTACAACTCCAAGCATGCTGGGAGTTGTAGTTCGGCAACATCTGGCTCTAAAGATGTTGCCGAACTACTACTCCCAGCATGCCCGAGAATGTTTGGGAGTTGTGGTTTTGCAACAGCTGGAGGCACACTGGTTGGGAAACATTGTTTCCTAACTCAGTGTTTCCCAACCCGTGTGCCTCCAGCTGTTGCAAAACCACAACTCCCAAACATTCTCAGGCATGCTGGGAGTAGTAGTTTTGCAACAGCTGGAGGTCCCCCCCCCTGTGAATGTACAGGGTACATTCACATGGGCAGGGGGCTTACAGTGAGTATCGGGCTGCAAGTTTGCGATGCAGCAAATTTTGCGCGGCAGCTCAAACTCGCTGTAACCCCCCGCCCGTGTTACTGTACCCTAAAAACACTACACTACACTGCCACAAAATAAAATAAAAAGTAAAAAACACTACATATACACATACCCCTACAAAGCCCCCCTCCCTCCCCAATAAAAATGAAAAACGCCTGGTACGCCACTCTTTCCAAAATGGAGCCTCCAGCTGTTGCAAAACAACAACTCCCAGTATTGCCAGACAGCCGTTGACTGTCCAGGCATGTTGGGAGTTTTGCAACAGCTGGAGGCACCCTGTTTGGGAATCACTGGCGTAGAATACCCCTATGTCCACCCCTATGCAAATCCCTAATTCAGGCCTCAAATGCGCATGGCACTCTCACTTCGGAGCCCTGTCGTATTTCAGGGCAACAGTTTAGGGCCACATATGGGGTATCGCCGTACTCGGGAGAAATTGACTAACAAATCTTGGGGGTCTTTTTCTCCTTTCACCCCTTATGAAAAGGTGAAGTTGGGGTCTACACCAGCATGTTAGTGTAAAAAAATAAACTTTTTACACTAACATGCTGGTGTTGCCCTATACTTTTCATTTTGACAAGAGGTAAAGGGGAAAAAAGCCCCACAAAATTTGTAACGCAATTTCTCCCGAGTACGGAGATACCCCATATGTAGGCGTAAATTATTCTGGGGGCGCACAACAAGGCCCAGAAGGGAGAGTGCGCCATGTACATTTGAGGTGATTTGCACAGGGGTGGCTGATTGTTACAGCGGTTTTGACAAACGCAAAAAAAACAAAACCCCACATGTGACCCCATTTCGGAAACTACACCCCTCACGGAATGTAATGAGGGGTGCAGTGAGAATTTACACCCCACAGGTGTCTGACAGATCTTTGGAAGAGTGGGCTGTGCAAATTAAAAATGTTGTACAGCCCACTGTTCCAAAGATATGACAGACACCAGTGGGGGGTAAATGCTCATTTTATGCCTTGTTACGTTCCTCAAGGGGTCTAGTTTCCAAAACGGTATGCCATGTGGGGGTTATTTTGATGTCCTGGCACCATATGGGCTTCCTAAATGTGACATGCCCCCCGAGCAAAATTTGATCTCAAAAAGCCAAATATGACTCCTTCTCTTCTGAGCATTGTAGTTCGCCCGTAGTGCACTTCAGGTCAACTTATGGGGTACCTCCATACTCAGAAGAGATGTGGTTACAAATTTTGGGGGGTATTTTCTGCTATTAACCCTTGCAAAAATGTGAAATTTCGGGGGAAACACACATTTTAGTGATTTTTTTTTTTTTTACGTATGCAAAAGTCGTGAAACCCCTGTGGGGTATTAAGGCTCACTTTATTTCTTGTTACGTTCCACAAGGGGTCTAGTTTCCAAAATGGTATGCCATGTGTTTTTTTTTTTTTGCTGTCCTGGCACCATAGGGGCTTCCTAAATGCGACATGCCCCCGAGCAAAATTTGCTCTCAAAAAGCCAAATATGACTCCTTCTCTTCTGAGCATTGTAGTTCACCCATAGTACACCTCAGGTCAACTTATGGGGTACCTTCATACTCAGAAGAGATGGGGTTACAATGTTTGGGGGGTATTTTCTGCTATTAACCCTTGCAAAAATGTGAAATTTCGGGGGAAACACACATTTTAGTGAAATTTTATTTTTATTTTTTTACATATGCAAAAGTCGTGAAACCCCTGTGGGGTATTAAGGCTCACTTTACTCCTTGTTACGTACCTCAAGGGGTCTAGTTTCCAAAATGGTATGCCATGTGGGGGATTTTTGCTGTTCTGACACCATAGGGGCTTCCTAAATGCAACATGCCTCCCAAAAACCATTTCAAAAAAACGTACTCTCCAAAATCCCCTTGTCGCTCCTTCGCTTCTGAGCCCTCTACTGCGCCCGCCGAACACTTTACATAGACATATGAGGTATCTGCTTACTCGAGAGAAATTGGGCTACAAATATAAGTATACATTTTCTCCTTTTTCCCCTTGTAAAAATTCAAACATTGGGTCTACAAGAACATGCGAGTGTAAAAAATGGAGATTGTGAATTTTCTCCTTCACTTTGCTGTTATTCCTGTGAAACACCTAAAGGGTTAAAACACGGACTGAATGTCATTTTGAATACTTTGGGGGGTGCAGTTTTTATAATGGGGTCATTTGTGGGGTATTTCTAATATGAAGACCCTTCAAATCCACTTCAAACCTGAACTGGTCCATGAAAAATTGTGAGTTTGGAAATTTTGTGAAAAATTGGAAAATTGCTGCTGAACTTTGAAGCCCTCTGGTGACTTCCAAAAGTAAAAACACGTACATTTTATGATGCAAACATAAAATAGACATATTGTATTTGTGAATTAAAAAAAAATTATTTGGAATATCCATTTTCCTTACAAGCAGAGAGCTTCAAAGTTAGAAAAATGCAACATTTTCAAATTTTTCATCAAATTTTGGGATTTTTCACCAAGAAAGGATGCAAGATACCACAAAATGTTACCACTATGTTAAAGTAGAATATGTCACGAAAAAACAATCTCAGAATCAGAATGATAACTAAAAGCATTCCAGAGTTATTAATGTTTAAAGTGACAGTGGTCAGAATTGCAAAAAATGGCCGGGTCCTGAGGTGTAAAATGGCTGGGTCCTTAAGGGGTTGAGGCACTAACACTCCTCCCCCTGTCCTGAGCATTCTGGAGGAGCACTGCGTGCGTTCCACTATTCAGTAAACCCCCCTCACATCCTTATCATATTTAGTGGAGGAATGAACGCTGCTTGCGCTCCAATGCTCGGGGCCCTTGGCGATCGCTGCCAGCACATTTTTTATTTATTCTACTATGTGCGGCCCTGCAGGGCTGAGGAGGCCAAGGGCTCCTGGGAGCTCCTACTGACGTGACCCTGGGGCAGAAGCAAGGCAGCCTCTGCCAACCCGATCTCCAGCAATCATCTCCTGGGGCTTAGGAGAGGCTTTAGGTTGGGGATATGTATTGTATATGTGTGTATATGATTTTTTACGTGTACATGTATTATGTGTGCATGATAGATATATGTCTATGTATGTACGTACGTACGTATGATGGGGGATTCATCAACATCAGTGTATGGTAGAGCTTTTTTTTTACCCCTTTCTGCTGCGTGTATTTGTCATTTAACTGCGCAAAATGTACTAAACTTGCGCACGGGTCTCTGTGAATCATGTGCAGTAATAGAATCCAGCCCATCTCAGCTCTTGAAAAAAATATAAGGCAGACTTGTACGTGTGCTCGGAGCTGGTGTATATTTGCGCAAGAAAATGATACTTGCGTCCTATTAAAGACGCAGTTAATAAATTCATGTCTACCAGAAGAACGGCTCTACGGTATACCTGAAGGGTGACATCTTTAGAAAAAGTTCAACCAAAAAAGATGCACAAAAAGAACGCAGGAAATATCCTTGCTCAAGATTTTGCGCAAGAAAATACACCTAAAATGACTCTATATAGATTGATGAATCCCCCTGAATGTGTGTATGTGTGTTAGATGTCTATGTATATATGTATGTATGATGTGTGTATGTATGAGGTTTGTTACAATGTCACCCTAGTAGTAAGGAGATTACATGAGGAGGAGGTTTGTTACAGTTTGTCACCCTAGTAGTAAGGTGATTACATGAGGAGGAGGTTTGTTACAGTGTGTCACCCCATAAGTAAGGAGAGGACATGAAGAGGAGGTTTGTTACAGTCTGTCACCCCAGTAGTAAGGTGAGGAGGAGGTTTGTTACAGTGTGTCACCACAGTAGTAAGGTGGGAGTCAAGGGGCGGAAAAGTTAGCTTGGGGCGGGGGGGAGGGGGGTCAGGGGCAAAAAAATTGCTTGCCCAGGGTCCAATCAAAATTAAAGATGGCCCTTGCAGTATTGGTAGTGTAAGTATCAGTGGCAGATGTGGGGGGGGGGGTGGATTAATTTCCCCCATCACTAAAGGACATCCCTGTGTCCCGAAAGATCTTTTCGGGACACGAGGTTGCCCGCATTAACTCTCTGCAGCACTGCATTAACTTTAAAAACACAGGGGCGCACGCCAGAGATAGCGAACGCCAGGATGTCACTGACATCCCGTGCATGCGCCCATAGGAAAAGCGAGGAGGATGCACGGTAGCCAGCAGGGTAAGTCACCAGCGATGCGTCATCTTCAGTGCTCAGACCACTGCTCCTCTGGTCCCGGGACCTACTGCTATGGCCTATAAGCCAGGAGGAGCGGTGGTTGGAGCACTGAAGCAGGGCAATACATAGACATACAGCTTCCAGCCATAAACTATATATGGTTGTAGGCTGTATGTCTGTGGGGGAACATACTGCCAATCTAATGTGGGGGGACTATACTGCCAACCTAATGTGGGGGAACATACTGCCAACCTAATGTGGAGGAACTATACTGTCAACCTAATGAAAGGCAACTATAATGCCAACCTAATGTGGGGGGAACTATACTGCCAACCTAATGTGGGGGAACTATACTGCCAACCGAATGTGGGGGAACTATACTGCCAACCTAATGTGGAGGAACTATACTGTCAACCTAATGAAAGGCAACTATACTGCCAACCTAATGTGGGGGGAACTATACTGCCAACCTAATGTGGGGGAAACTATACTGCCAACCGAATGTGGGGGAACTGTACTGCCAACCTAATGAAAAGCAACTATACTGCCAGCCTAATGTGGGGGAAGTATACTGCCAACCTAATGTGGGGGAACTATACTGCCAGCCTAATGTGGGGGGATCTATACTGCCAACCTAATGTGGGGAGAACTATACTGCCAGCCTAATGTGGAGGGATCTATACTGCCAGCCTAATGTGGGGAGAACTATACTGTCAGCCTAATGTGGGGAGAACTATACTGCCAGCCTAATGTGGGGAGAACTATACTGCCAACCTAATGTGGGGGGGACTATACTGCCAACCTAATGTGGGGGAACTATACTGCCAACCTAATGTGGGGGAACTATACTGCCAAACTAATGTGGTGGGGAACTGTGCTGCCAACTTAATATTGGGGGGGGGGGAACTATGCTGCGTACTTAAAGGGGTAGTCCACTGCCCCAGTGCTCGGTACATTTTCAGCAGGCATGGGGCAGGCGAGGCGGGGGAAAGTGGTGGCAACAGCTGGAGGCACAAAATGGGTCGGGTCACCGGCGGATCCACAGATGTTTCCGGCACGGAAATTCCATTTTCTGTGTCCGCAGAGAATGCATGGCTGTCTATAAGACGCTGCATTCCTGTGCAGTCCTAGTACCGGCATATTATGTCGGTGTCCTGCAGTTTGCGGAATATCTGCACGGAGAATCTCCATGTGGACATTCTGTCTGTGAACTTAGCCTTATAGTATATGTGGGCGCTATTACTGATAGGTAGCATTGAAAAGGTCACTGTTTATCTGTGTGCGGTGACTATTTCTGTATAAAGAACAAGGTTACAATATAAGGTTAGGGCTAGATTGCAAAAATGAGTTGCACAGTCAAAGATTGCCATGTTGTTCTCCTTGAATCATGCTGAATCTCAGCTAATGTAAGTAAATATGGTCACACAGAGAAATCCAGCACAAATCAGTTCTTGCTCTTTAGGGGGTTTGTTAAACCCATAAAACAGCATCATAAAATGTATGGCTTTCTGTGACCCTGTGGTTTCCTGTGACCATCCATTTTATGATGCCGTTTTGCGCTGGATTTCTCGTCCTTACAAGTTGCTGTTGCTCCACAGGTGTCCGTGCACTTCGTTCTTGCAAAGGGGGGTGCTGAGCTGATCTGCACAAAATGGTGTCACATTGTGACCCCCAAATTACCACAGCCACAAATTCCTGGATGAAATTATTAAGTTTCACATGTTGTAGTCACAGCCATTTGCGATGTTCAGCTCAATCTCATTCACTCACATTAGCTGAGCAGCACAATTCAGGGGGCGCAACATAGTGATCTTTGATCACGCAATCTGGGGGCGCCCATTTTTCATTTTTGCCCAGGGCCTCACTTAGTCTAAAATCAGCCCTGTCCTTAACCCCCCCCCCCTTGCCTTCTACTCCCCCTTTATTACCCTCCCTTTCTTCAAAAGATCCTCCTTTGCTGACTCCCATTGTTGTTGGTTGTATTGGCTCCCTTAGGGACCATGCTCGCCATTCTGTGGTTTTACCATGTTTTTTCTTTTTACATACACGTGTATTGTTCATTGCACTGATATGCATTTTGTAAAGCTTGTTGTTTGATAAACTTTTGGTTCTTAATAAAAAAAATAAAAAAACAAGGAATGATGGGATTTGTAGTTTAACCCCTTAAGGACCGAGCCCTTTTTCACCTTAAGGGACCGGAGCGTTTTTTGCAATTCTGACCACTGTCACTTTAAACATTAATAACTCTGGAATGCTTTTAGTTATCATTCTGATTCCGAGACAGTTTTTTCGTGACATATTCTACTTTAACTTAGTGGTAAAATTTTATGGTAACTTGCATCCTTTCTTGGTGAAAAATCCCCAAATTTGATTAAAAAAATGAAAATGTTGCATTTTTCTAACTTTGAAGCTCTCTGCTTGTAAGGAAAATGGATATTCAAAATAAATTGTTTTGGGGTTCACATATACAATATGTCTACTTTATGTTTGCATCACCAAATTTATGAGTTTTTACTTTTGGAAGACACCAGAGGGCTTCAAAGTTCAGCAGCAATTTAGACATTTTTCACAAATTTTTCAAACTCGCTATTTTTCATGGACCAGTTCAGGTTTGAAGTGGATTTGAAGGGTCTTCATATTAGAAATACCCCATAAAAGACCCCATTATAAAAACTACACCCCCCAAAGTATTCAAAATGACATTCAGTAAGTGTATTAACCCTTTAGGTGTTTCACAGGAATAGCAGCAAAGTGAAGGAGAAAATTCAAAATCTTCATTTTTTACACTCGCATGTTCTTGTAGACCCAATTTTTGAATTTTTGCAAGGGGTAAAAAGGAGAAAATTTTTACTTGTATTTGAAACCCAATTTCTCTCGAGTAAGCACATACCTCATATGTCTATGTTAATTGTTCGGCGGGCGCAGTAGAGGGCTCAGAAGGGAAGGAGCGACAAATGGTTTTTGGGGGGCATGTCACCTTTAGGAAGCCCCTATGGTGCCAGGACAGCAAAAAAACACACATGGCATACCATTTTGGAAACTAGACCCCTCAGGGAACGTAACAAGGGGTAAAGTGAACCTTAATACCCCACAGGTGTTTCACGACTTTTGCATATGTAAAAAAAATATATTTTTTTTACCTAAAATGCTTGATTTCCCAAAAAGTTTACATTTTTATAAAGTGTAATAGCAGAAAATATCCCCCAAAATTTGAAGCCCAATTTCTCCAGATTCAGAAAACACCCCATATGGGGGTGAAAATTGCTCTGCTGGCGTACTACAGGTCTCAGAAGAGAAGGAGTCACATTTGGCTTTTTGAAAGCAAATTTTGCTCTGGGGGCATGCCGCATTTAGGAAGCCCCTATGGTGCCAGGATAGCAAAAAAAAACACACATGGCATACCATTTTGGAAACTAGACCCCTCAGGGAACGTAACAAGGGGTAAAGTGAACCTTAATACCCCACAGGTGTTTCACGACTTTTGCATATGTAAAAAAAATATATTTTTTTTTACCTAAAATGCTTGGTTTCCCAAAAATTTTACATTTTTAAAAAGGGTAATAGCAGAAAATACCCCCCAAAATTTGAAGCCCAATTTCTCCCGATTCAGAAAACACCCCATATGGGGGTGAAAAGTGCTCTGCTGGCGCACTACAGGTCTCAGAAGAGAAGGAGTCACATTTGGCTTTTTGAAAGCAAATTTTGCTCTGGGGGCATGCCGGATTTAGGAAGCCCCTATGGTGCCAGGACAGCAAAAAAAAAAAAAAAAAACACATGGCATACCATTTTGGAAACTAGACCCCTCGGTGAACGTAACAAGGGGTTAAGTGAATCTTTATACCCCACAGGTGTTTCATGACTTTTGTATATGTAAAAAAAAAATATTTTTTTTTACCTCAAATGCTTGTTTTCCCAAAAATTTTACATTTTTAAAAAGGGTAATAGCAGAAAATACCCCCCAAAATTTGAAGCCCAATTTCTCCCGAGTACGGCGATACCCCATATGTGGCCCCAAACTGTTGCCTTGAAATACGACAGGGCTCCAAAGTGAGAGCGCCATGCGCATTTGAGGCCTAAATTAGGGATTGCATAGGGGTGGACATAGGGGAATTCTACGCCAGTGATTCCCAAACAGGGGGCCTCCAGCTGTTGTAAAACTCCCTGCATGCCTAGACAGTCAGTGGCTATATGGCAATACTGGGAGTAGTTGTTTTGCAACAGCTGGAGGCTCCGTTCTGGAAACAGTGGCGTACCAGACGTTTTTCATTTTTATTGGGGAGGGGAGGGGGGCTGTGTAGGGGTATGTGTATATGTAGTGTTTTTTACTTTTTATTTCATTTTGTGTTAGTGTAGTGTAGTGTTTTTAGGGTACAGTCGCACGGGCGGGGGTTCACAGTAGTTTCTCGCTGGCAGCTTGAGCTGCAGCAGAAAATTTGCCGCAGCTCAAACTTGCAGCCGGATACTTACTGTAATCCTCCGCCCATGTGAGTGTACCCTGTACGTTCACATTGGGGGGGGGGGGGGACATCCAGTTGTTGCAAAACTACAACTCCCAGCATGGACGGTCTATCAGTGCATGATGGGAGTTGTAGTTTTGCAACCGCTGGAGGCTCCGTTTTGGAAACAGTGACGTACCAGACGTTTTTCATTTTTATTGGGGAGGGGAGGGGGCTGTGTAGGGGTATGTGTATATGTAGTGTTTTTTACTTTTTATTTTATTTTGTGTTAGTGTAGTGTAGTGTTTTTAGGGTACAGTCACACGGGAGGGGGGTTCACAGTAGTTTCTCGCTGGCAGTTTGAGCAGCGGCAGAAAATTTGCCGCAGCTCAAACTTGCAGCCGGATACTTACTGTAATCCTCCGTCTATGTGAGTGTACCCTGCACATTCACATTGGGGGGGGGGGGGGGGAAACATCCAGCTGTTGCAAAACTACAACTCCCAGCATGTACGGTCTATCAGTGCATGCTGGGAGTTGTAGTTTTGCAACAGCTGGAGACACACAGGTTGTGAAACACCGAGTTTGGTAACAAACTCAGTGTTTTCCAACCAGTGTGCCTTCAGCTGTTGCAAAAGCTACAACCCCCAGCATGTACGGACAGCGGAAGGGCATGCTGGGTCTTGTAGTTATGCAACAGCCACACTGGTTTACTACTGGTTTACTACTTAACTCAGTGTGCCTTCAGCTGTTGCAAAACTACAACTCTCAGCAGTCACCGACAGCCAACGGGCATGCTGGGAGTTGTAGTTATGCAACCACCAGATGCACCACTACAACTCCCAGCATGCACTTTAGCTGATTGTGCAAGCTGGGAGTTGTAGTTACACAACAGCTGAAGGTACACTTTTCCATAGAAAGAATGTGCCTCCAGCTGTTGCAAAACTACAAGTCCCAGCATGCCCATAAAGGCATGCTGGGAGTTGTGGTGGTCTGTCTCCTGCTGTTGCATAACTACAGCTCCCAGCATGCCCTTGTTGCATGCTGGGAGCTGTTGCTAAGCAACAGCAGGAGGCTGTCACTCACCTCCAACGATCCACACTGCAGGACTGTCCCTCGCCGCCGCCGTCGCTCCTGGGGCCCCGATCCCAACAGGGACGCCGGGGATCGGGGTCCCCAGCACCCGGGGTCGTCTTCCCGCACCCGCTCACGTCCTCCGGAAGAGGGGCGGAGCGGGTTGCGGGAGTGACACCCGCAGCAGGCGCCCTGATTGGTTGGCCGGTAATCCGGCCGACGAATCAGAGCGATCGTGAGGTGGCACCAGTGCCACCTCACTCCTGCAGGCTCTGGCTGTTCGGGGCCGTCTCTGACGGCCCCGATCAGCCAGTAATTCCGGGTCATCGGGTCACTGGAGACCCGATTGACCCGGAATCCGCCACAGATCGCTGGACTGAATCAGATCGCTGGACATAATGACCCCCCTGGGCGATATGCCGGGATGCCTGCTGAACGATTTCAGCAGGCATCCGGCCCCGGCTCCCCTCCGGCTAGCGGTGGGGGCCGGAAATGCTCAGGGCGTATCCATTCGCCCTCGGTCCTTAAGGACTTGGAAACGGGGGCGTATGGATACGCCCTATGTCCTTAAGGGGTTAAGGGAACAAACTCCAACAGGAAATACTGAGCGTTAATCTCACAACATAGCCATTTAGCCCCAAGACAACTGCGGATCCTTCCTAAGCATGTCCATTACTGTCTGACAGGTACGTACTAAAATCGCCTTATGGTGGATAACCCCTTTAAAACAGAGATGAGAAATACTAACCACAAGTGACTATCACTGGATGACCCAAACTGACATGTACAGCTATTCATTTAATGTATAGCTGGGTGCACCCCTTTGATCGCGGCTGATCTGCTTTTTCCTGAGCCAGCCCCAGCTGAAAGCCATGCTTATTTCATGCCACATATATTTTAGCTCTACTTATCATGCACTTTTAACCCAATTTTACTGCAATAACCTGCAATAAGAGCATTTGCATGACATTTTGCCACGTGTGACTGTACCTTAGGAGTTTATTATTCAAATTTCAATCAAGAATTATTATAAAGCTATTAGCTTTGTGTGTAATATAAAAAGAAAAAATGGTACAAGTAAAAGTCTGCAGCACAGGAGCCAATGCAGTCAGTCAGTTGAAGCAGGACAAAAAAAAAATTTGAAACAAAAAAAAAAACATCAGTTTCAAACTGCAGATCTCTGCATTTCAGAGTCATAAAATATGCACAAGAAGCAGCTGTCTTGGGTGTAACTTTGCTTAAGGATTCATGTCCTACAGCAAGTACATTTATGTTACTTTTGTTGGCAAGACAAATCTTTATTCATTATTAAATCTTTACCTGGTAACTATCAACAATGAATATTGTATGCACGGCTGTGAAAATTTAAATTGGTAAGTGAGGTCTAAGTCCTTAGGAAAGAAGAGGAGAACGGCAGGCAGGGGAGCACAGTGGGAGAACTGACCTCTGTTAATCTTAAAGGGGTATTTCAGGATTATTATTTTTTTATTTGACTATGCTACAGGGGCTGTAAAGGTAGTGTAGTTCATAACACCTCGGTACCTGGGTGTGACGATGGTCTCACAATTCTCATGTGATTTTCTCCCCAATGTTCGCCCCAATGCATACAAAATTACTCAGATCTCAGGTTTTCCCAGGTTGTAGTATGTCGCGATGTGACATCTCTAGTCAGGTGATGACAGGGAGCCTGTCTGCTTCAATGGGTGGTGCGACCGCTGGGTGGAAGAGAGATAATTTTGCAACAGCTGGAGGTACCCTGGTTAGAAAACACTGGTCTTTTGAATGGAATGCTGCTCATTTGTGTTTCAATGGGTGTGGTGTCTGATGTGTGAGAGGGCGAAAAGTGACCTCAAACTTACAAGCATGTAACTACAGGATGTGAAGTTTGAGAATAAAATCCAACAGGAAATACCAGTTCACAAAAAGATAGCCCCAGCGTTATGGTAATCTCACAACATAGCCATTTAGCTCCAAGACAAGCACAGATCCTTCCTAAGCAGGTCCATTACTGTGTGGCAGGTACATAAGAAAATCACCTTATGGTGGATAACTCCTTTAAAATCAGCTGACTATTCTTTTTTTTCCATCTTTCAATGTAAGGATCTTTGTCATTCTCTAAATACACTCTAGTGTAGTAACTCTACTTTTTAATAAATAAACTTCGGAACTTGTTCCAATAGCTAGAACAAATGGGACACTTCTGCATTTCTTCAACATTGCACTCTACCAATATGGCTCCCTACGGAGAACTTTCCATGCAGGTCCTGTTCCTTTTGTGCCCAAAACCTAGCCACCAAAAGCATACACTTAGGAGGTCATCGTCATATAGTTACGGACCTTGTTACCTGCCGTACCTCATATTTGGTCTACGTCATCTTATGCCCTTGCGGCTTCTTTTACGTTCGCAAGACGATTCGGCCCCTTTATGTCCGTTTTCGAGAGCATGTCCGCTCTATTAGGACTGGTGTGGGGGGCCCCTCGTCTCATTCAGCACGTAAAGGAAGTCCATGCTAGCGATCCTAAAGTCCTGAAATTTGCCGACATTGAAAGAGTCAAGACCCTGCCTGGGGGCGGAGATAGACACGCCACCCTCCTACGCAGAGAGGCTTACTGGATTGTGCGACTCGAAGCGGCAGGTATTCTCGGACTTAACGATCGTCTAGAATTGGCTCCATTTCTATGATTCTATTTGGTTTGTTTGCAACATTATTTAAATGTATAGCTTTCCTTGTCGCAGGCACTGTGAGAATGACACGCAATTATGTGATGTTCATCTGTCTATTTCCCTACCACGTGTGTTTGTTTGTTTTACCCTGATCACATGTGCAGTGTGTTATGACACTTTACCCTGGCCCCGCCCACCATGACGACTATATTAGGAGCCATGGATGAAGTGGCCAGGTAAACCAGCTTGAAGAAGCGCCGTTTCTGGCGTTAAACAGCCTGTCCGGGTGTACGTCCCCCGCCTCCATCCTCCCACCTGTTTTTGTTACCTGGAATGCCGCAATATAGCCCCGTTGCCTATGGTGAGTGCAGTCTCTTTTCCTTGATATTGCATCCATGTAAATATTACTATGCTTCAAAAAGGAACTGGTAAGAAATTTTAGCAAAACAGTTTAAGGGAACGTTCCAACCTGTCGTATAGGCAGTGTATTTCACGCTGCGCAAAATCTGAAAAAAATACACTGCGTACCCTCGCTCACCATACACACAAGGCTTTCCGGCGGCAGCCATATGTGTGTAGTGCGTTTTGGAGGCGGAGCCAATTGCCAACATGACTGTGGCACGCAGCTCCGTCTCCAAAACGCACTATACACACAGGGCTGCCGCCGGTAAGCCTTTTGTGTATGGTGAGCGAGGGATACACAGCGTGTTTCCCGCTGCTGCTACAGATTTTGTGCAGCATGAAATACGCTGCGTATACGCCAGGTGGGAACGTCCCCTAAGTAGTGCTGGGCGGTATGACCAAAAATGCATATCACAGTACATTTGTAAGTTATGGCGGTTCCATGGTATTTAACGGTATTCCCACCCCCTACTAATCATATGTGAACAGCGGGCACTGCTCTGATTCTCTAACCCCCCCCCCCCCCCCAATGAATTATGAGCCGCAGCACTGTGCTGTCCCCCACATCGGGGAACTAATCACTTGTTACCCACAGGTGCTGCTCTCCCTATCCTCCTGTGAGCCGCCGGCGCTTTAAATTAATGAGTTGCGGTATGCGGCACTGGAAATGACAGTGTGCTCAGCCTATCACCGGCCGAGGTGGGACATCGCTGCGACCGGTGATACGCTGACGGCTCTGTGATGTTCCCATCCCCAGGAAGCAGCATGAGGATCACAGCGTGGACTGTGAAGCCGATACCGGAGCAATGGGGGAACGTAGGAAGGAGAGTCAAAGTTTATTTTGTTTAATTTTGCAGCCCGGGCACAAGAATATGTAAAATTAATCAGTACAGATGTCCTTTAATCATTTCCAGCGCCGGGGCCCGCAACTCATTCATTTAAAGCGCCGGCGGCTCACAGGAGGACAAGGAGAGCAGCGCCTGCGGGTAGCATAGGATTAGTTCCCCGATGTGGGGGACAGTGCAGCGTTGCGGCTGATAATTTATTCATTTGAGGGGGGGGGGGGGGCCCGACCGGTATTGCGGTATAGGAAAAATTCATATCATACAGAAAAAACATACCGTATTCGGTATGAACAGGTATACCACCCATCACTAACCCTAATGGCCATACAGAAAGGAGTATGTATATGGATTCCTACTCTCTTTAAAGGGGTACTCTGCCCCTAGACATCTTATCCCCTATTCAAAGGATAGGGGATAAGATGTCAGATCGCCGCGGTCCCACTGCTGGGGACCCCCCGGGATCGCCGCTGCGGAACCCCTGCTATCATTACTGCACAGAGCGAGTTCGCTCTGCATGTAATGACGGGCAATACAGGGGCCGGAGCATCGTTACATCACGGCTCCGCCCCTCACGACGTCACGGCTCGCCCCCTCAATATGAGTCTATGGGAGGGGGCGTGACGGTCGTCACACCACTGCCATAGACTTGCATTAAGGGGGCGGGCCGTGATGTCACGAGGGGCAGAGCCATGACGTCACGCTGCTCCATCTCCTGTATCGCCCATCATTACGTACAGAGCGAATTCGCTCTGTGCAGTAATGATAGCAGGGTGCCACAGCGGCAATCCCGGGGGGTCCCCAGCAGCGGGACCGCAGCGATCTGACATCTTATCCTCTATCCTTTGGATACTCCCTTTAAGGATATGTTCAAATGCTGTGGATTTGTTGTGGATGTGCCACAGACTTGTTGAGTATTTCACAAATATGCAGCTTGTGAACATACCCTTAACACTGAACAAAGAAGGACTTGCTATTTAATCCAACAACAAAAGATGTACAGTGGGTGCGCAATTATTAGGCAAGTTTTGAGGACTCAATTTCTGGAGAGGTTTGGTATGGGGGTTGCTGTTGCTTTAGTCTTTATTTGTTTGAAGAATGGTATTTAAGATATTGGTTTGGAATATGAGGGGGAATAGGGGAGAGGAAGACCAGACAGGCATTGTAAAATTGAATAAAGAAAATGGTAATGGACTTAAAAGGAGGATGGCTAAAGTGGAGCTCCATTCCTGCTTCACAAGTTATTTGGCTAGGCTTCTGTGTATATACACAAAAGAATTCCAGTTACCATAATTAAGAAACGGATAGATGAGAGAGGTAGATTTATATTCTTATGCGTGAAAATAATAGAGCAGGAACTGGTCCGGTTCTTTTCTTTTTTCTTTTCTTTTCCCTCCCCCTCTTCGCGCAACCATAAGAAGCTTTGATTCAGTTTTGAAGGGGATGAAGAAACTCCTGACTTATCTATGCAGTGATTTCAACTGTGTATTTAACCCACAACAGGATAAGAAGACGAATCAGGACCAGCAGCTTCTAAACTCAAACTATCTAGCACCCATCTATAAAAGTTTGTGGTGGAAATGGGTTGGAATGATACCTGGAGAAAACTTGACATGGATGGACCACCAGACTCAATTAGGTTCTGTGTAAAAAAGCTGGCGCTCGGCAGTTTAATGAAATTATATATCATGTTGAGTCTATCTTAGATTCCACACTAGTTGTGGCGGGGAAGTTACCGTACAGCAAGAGACAGTAACATTTTTACTTGTATGGATTAGAGGGTAGTTTGGCAGAGGGAGTTTGAACTTAATGGGGGAAATTTATCAAAACCTGTCCAGAGGAAAAGTTGCTGAGTTGTCCATAGCAACTAATCAGATTGCTTCTTTCATTTTTCAGAGACCTTTTCAAAAATGAAAGAAACAATTAGAGATGAGCGAACTTACAGTGAATTCGATTCGTCACGAACTTCTCGGCTCGGCGGTTGCTGACTTTTCCTGCATAAATTAGTTCAGCTTTCAGGTGCTCCGGTGGGCTGGAAAAGGTGGATACAGTCCTAGGAAAGAGTCTCCTAGGACTGTATCCACCTTTTCCAGCCCACCGGAGCACCTGAAAGCTGAACTAATTTATGCAGGAAAAGTCATCAACTGCCGAGCCGAGAAGTTCGTGACGAATTGAATTTATTGTAAGTTCGCTCATCTCTAGAAGCAATCTCATTGGTTGCTATGGGCCACTCAGCAAATCTTCCTTTGGACAGGTTTTGATAAACCTCCCCCAATATTTTTTTTTCAAAAATGTGATTTATCAAAGTTGAATGAGAAGCAAAGAAGAGAACAAGATAGAGGCCTGACAATAGAGGAGATGAAAGTGGCACTCTTCTCCAAGGCTCAGATGACCTGCCATATGAAATATAAAAAGTATGCAAAGGTTTTAATACCATTTTTATTTGAAACTTTAACTTAATCCTGCAAAAAAATGCTCTACCCAGCACAATGGCAGAGGCCAACATAGTTTTGATTTCAAATCAAAAACATCTACTGAAAATTACATCATTTTATCCAATATTTTTGCTTATGCCTAATGCGAAAATCATCACTAAGACATTGGCAAGTAGGCTGGCGCAAGTGATACCCTAAATCATAAATATAGATCAGTCAGGTTACATTCCATGTAGATGGATACAGGATAACATGGGTAGGGTATTTGCAAACTTGCAGATGGGCTCTAGCTCCCCTGGCTCCATCCTGTCAGTGGATGATATGAAGGCATTCAACCCTGTTGTCAATTTGCAACAAAGAGGGGCTTTTATTAAATATGAAGTGTCCGGGAAAATGGCGTCCGTGCGGAAAATTTATCAAATGGTGGATGGACATTGATGAATGCTCGCAGAGAGGCTCTGGTTAAATTTCACAGGGCGGGCAACAATTGTTGCATGCAGTGATTAAGGGCAGGGTTGAAATGCCGTTTGATTTATTCTAGATCTGGTTCGTGCAACTTTTTTGCGACTTTTTGCAGAAAGGTTGCACATGATAAATTAGTGACCACTGCACAAAGTCATCTAAATCAGATCACTTTGTGGTCATAACAATTAAATAGTCTAAATGAAATGGGGTAGAAAAATCAAGCCTGTGACTTTTCCTAGAACAAATTTAGACAAAAAAAAAAGTGGCCAAATTGTTTGATAAATTCCCATTAAAATGTTTGTTGGTTCTGTTATCATGCCTAAATAGCTTGGCAGTTTCAAGAGTGCTGTATCCTTTTGAAAGTCTTTTTATATTTTTTAGAGTCCGTTAAATCTCTTCTTTTTATATATATTTTTTTTTAAATGGCCCAAAAAAAGAAACTACCTAATAAGTATGCACACCTTAATATAGGATAATAAAAATACGCATCTCCTGATATGCTTTAATCTAATAAGCACTGAAGTATATTCAGCTTGAAGTTAGAATATCCATAAAAATTATGATATGGTCAAAATACTCTAACACTTGTCTAATAACTGCTCACACAGTCTATGTGCCGAGGGGATGCCACTTATACACTGAGCTGTGCTGGAGATAAATTACAAAAATATAATTTCTAGTAAAGAGGCCACTTTAAATAAGCATAGTACCATAGTGCATAAGGTTGAAAAAAGACCAGAGTCCATCAAGTTCAACCTATAACACTAATGAGTCCCTACTGAGTTGATCCAGAGGAAGGCAAAAAAAAAAAAAAAATCAAAAATGCATCCAGACCCCTTTTGAATTATTTTACAGAGTTTGTCATGACTACCTCCTCCATAAGAGAGTTCCACAGTCTCACTGTGCTGTTGTAGAATCCTTCCTTCCTCAAGATGTAGAGGATGCCCCCTTGTTATAGATACAGGCCTGGATATAAATAGATCATGGGAGAGATCTCTGTATGGTCCCCTGATATACGGTGCCCAGTACTGTACACAGTATTCTGTGTGGTCTGACTAGAGATCTGTACAGTGGTAGAATTATTTCCTTGTCATGGGCATCTGTGCCCCTATTGACGCACCTCACGATTTTATTTGCCTTGGCAGCAGATGCCCGACACTGGTCACTACAGCTAAATTTACTGTTAACTAAGACTCCCAAGTCCTTTTCCAGTCCCCCATTATTATCACATCATTTTGATGTTTATTTGCCTCAGTAATTGATCTTCTGCCTATTCCATTATGTTTGGTGGCTTATAACAAACCCCCATGAGAATTTTATTATTTTTATTTCCATATATGTGTGACCATTTTGACTTCACATTATTGTTTCCCTCCCGTATATACTCCCGCAGTGCGGCCTTACGCCTGGACTTTACATAAAGACAAACTCCTCCTGGCATTAGTCAACATGCAATTCAATGGTGTATGTTTTTTTTTTTCCCTATGAAGCCTATCCCTATTAGCAATTCTGACCCCTCTCTCCACTCCACCCTCAGATACATTAATAATTCCCACTGCTCTATCTACACTATCTGCCCCCTCTAGGTTGTAGATTCCCTCTCACTCAGTCCCTAGTTTAAACACTCCTCCACCCTTCTAGCCATCTTCTCCCCAAGCACAGCTGCACCCTCCCCATTGAGGTGCAGCCTGTCCCTACGGTAAAACCGGTAACCGACAGAGACGTTGGCCCAGTTCTCCATGAACCCAAACCCCTCCTTCCTACACCAGCTTCTGAGCCACCTGTTTTCCTCCCTAATCTCCCGCTGCCTCTCTAGTGTGGCTCGTGGTACAGGTAATATTTCAGAAAATATTACCTTGGAGGTCCTTGCCTTAACCCCTTAAAGACCCTGGACATGTATACACGTCCATGTGCCATTAAGCAGGTATGGTGCTGGCTCCCGACTCGAGCCCGTGCCATAGCGGCCGGCCCCCAACTGATTCTTGTAGCTGAGGGCCGGCGTTAATATGTTTGCTATGGGGATTTCCTTTTACTCTGGACAGTTCCTAAAATGGGCAGAGATGTCAGCAGAGAGCACTGTGCTCATGATGTCAGCAGACAGCTCTGTGTTTCAAATGGAAAATAATTTCAACTGTAGTATTCAGCAGCTAATAAGTACAGGAAGGATTAAGATTTTTTAATAAAAGTAATTCACAAATCTGTTTAACTTTCTGGCACCAGTTGATTTAAAAAATGCGGCAATGAGGTAACAATTTTCTCAGATGATTTAAGACAACCCTGCACATCATCTGAGACAATCGTTACCGCATTGCTGGTCCTCACCTACTCTCTCACCTGCTCCCCGTGCCGTCGGGGTAGAGAGGATACCTCCAGCGTTGCCATACGCTGCTACGACCGCTAGGCTTCACAGCGCTGCCACACGCTGCTTCCCAGCCATCATCTCCGACCCCCAGCACCGGATCATATCACCTACATTTCTCCCGTGCCGCCCGGACAGAGGGACGTGTATCCGGATCGCAAGCACAGCTGCACTCACCTGACTGTGCACACTGTAGCCGGTAAGAGGCACTAAGTGCCTGAACTGTATAGCGATTGCCCTCTTGCATTCAGTCCCCGTGCCGTCGGGGTAGAGGGGGCATGGCCTGTATCTCTGCACCAAAAGCGTTTATAGCGGGCCCCAATCTGGGAGACTCCAAAGCTACCGAAAATTTGCCTTATTGGATAATCAACTTTTTTGCTATGTACTTTCATCTGGATTAATCCTGGCTCCTATAATATGACTTTACAGTATAACTAAACAGATATTGTTTGCACTGTCCCATTTCCCCACTTTCATTGTCTCATTGTCCAATTGTTGAAGGGCAATACCACTGTGCATATTTTATATTTTTCGCATTTTATACCATTGTAACCATTTTATCTAGTGACCAGTCTGCGACAAGGGCCCTGCCGCAGACCTCACATTTTTCCAAATAAATGTTATAATTTTATGCTATTTTAGGCACTTTTTTTTGTTTTTTTTCTCTCTCTCTTTCTTCTAATTTTTGACCTTATATTTTTTACTCTGACCTAGCCTAGCAGGACTGCCTCTTTACACTATTAGTACTCTTTCTTGGCACATGGGTATGTGCAACGCAGTATCCTCGGTATAGGTTTTCTCTTTTTTTACGTTGAGCTCCCACACTTTTTTTAAATATATTTTTTATATGATTTAAAAAAAAAAAGTTTTTCACCGGAGTACCCCTTTAACTGCTCCCTGCTGGTCGAGTGGGGTGGATTATCCCCCCCACCCCCACAGCGCGATTGCACTGCTGAGGTAGCCGGAGGGCTTACCTCACAACCTGTGCTGGCTGCGGCTCTGACCATGATAAAGCCAAGCCTGATCTGTATGAGGAATCTAATGATTCATCCTAAAAGTCCCCTAAGGGAACTAAAAGGTTTTAAAAAAAATAAAATTAAAAAAAAGTTTAAAAACACACACATTAAAAAGGGGTACACCACTGGAAAACATTTTCTTTTAAATAAACTGCTGCCAGAAAGTTAAATAGATTTGTTAATTACTTCTATTAAAAAATCTTAATCCTTCCAGTACTTATCAGCTGCTTTATGCACCACAGGAAGTTCTTTTCTTTTTACATTTCCTTTCTGCCTGACCACAGTGCTCTCTGCTGACACCTCTGTCGGTGGGATAGTGGTTCCGGGCTGCTATCTTCACCGGGGGGCGTCTCTTCTCCGCGCTTCCGGCCCGGAATAGAGGCGTTGCCTTGACAATGACGCAGAAGTACGTTGGCAATGAACGCACCTCTGCGTCGTTGTCACGGCAACGTGACTATTCTGAGGCCGGGCCCGAAGCGCTTAGAAGAGGCGCCCCCGGTGAAGATAGCAGCCCGGAACCACTATGCCACCGGACCACGTCCTCTCCGGACAGCCCTGCAGGACCGGACCAGCGCCAAGCGGAGGTGAGTACTCAGAACTAAAGGGGGTGAGAGGGGGCTGGATGATGTCGAAGGCCGCAGTGGTCTTCAACCTGCGGACCTCCGGAGGTTTCAAAACTACAACTCCCAGCAAGCCCGGACAGCCGATGGCTGCCCGGGCTTGCTGGGAGTTGTAGTTTTGAAACCTCTGGAGGTCCGCAGGTTGAAGACCACTGCGGGTGGGGGAGTTCACTCGAGTATAAGCCGAGGGGGGGTGTTTTCAGCACGAAAAATCGTGCTGAAAAACTCGGCTTATACTCGAGTATATACGGTATGTGGTATTGCAGCATGTGTAAATGTCCAAACTATAAAAATATAAGCATAATTAAACTGCACGGTCAATGGCGTACAGGTAAAAAAAATTCCAAATTCCAAAATTGTGTATGTTTGGTCACTTTATATACCCTAAAAAATTTTTTTTTTAAAGTGATGAATAAGTCCGATCAAAACAATCATGGTACTCATAAAAACTTCAGATTACGGTGAAAAAAAAGAGCCCTCATACCACACCGTATACCCAAAAACAAAAAAAATGTAGGGGTCAGAAGAAGTCTATTTTAAACATACTAATTTTGGTGCATGCAGTTATAATTTTTTTAAAGTAGTAAAATAAAGAAAACCTATATAAATTGGGTATCATTGTAACCATATGGACCTACAGAATAAATATATTGTACATTCTTACTGAAAAGTGCACTGCGTAGAATCGTAAGCCCCAAGATTTACAAAATGGCATTTTCTTTTTCAATTTTGCCCCACAAATATTTTTTCTCTGGGTTTGCCATAAATTTTGTGGTGAAATGATTGATGTCATTATAAAGTGCAATTGGTGGGGCAAAAAATAAGCCCTCATATGAGTCTGTAGGTGCAAAATTGAAAGTGTTATGATTGTTAGAAGGTGATAAGGAAAAAAAAAAGTGCTAAAACGGAAAAACCTGTGGTCCTTAAGGGGTTAAGCTTGCGGCCTCGGTCCCTGAAATCATTTTTTAAGGACACTCCACCTACCTCTTTCTTTGTCATTGGTACCCATATGTACAATGACCGCTGGGTCTTCTCCAGCCCCGCCCAGCAACCTGTCAACCCGGTCCGCCGAACTTGAGCGTCAGGAAGACAATACACTGTTCCTGATTCCGGTATTTGTGACAGATCGTCCTGTCTGTCCCCCACTACCAGTACCTGTCTGGCCTGCCCTGCACTCCTCCTTACCTCCTTACTGGGGAAGACACCCCCTGGTGGTCAGAGGCAGAATCCTGCTGCAGCACTGCTAGCTCTGAAATGGCATCCCCCCTTATTTGACAACCGGGCAAACTTGTTTGGGTGTGCCAGTTCAGGACTAGCCTCCCTGACACTTTTCCCTCTACCCCGTTTTCAAAATGTAACCCAGCTAGCTGCCTGTCCTGTACCTCCACCCCACTATCCTCCCCCATCTCTCCCCCAGAGAGTGCTTGCTCAGTGAACAGCAGACTCTTCTCCAAGTTGTCAATGTGTCTCAGTGTTGACAGATGCTTCTCTAGATCCAGGATCTGGGCTTCCAAATGAACAACTCGCACACATCTCGCACAGCAGTATGCACCCTCAAACTGCTGTTCAAGGATTGCATGCATTGTGCAAGATGTACACTGGACTGCATTTTCCAACATGGAGGCCATCTAGTTATGGGGATTTCACAGATTAACATCCAAAAACAGACAGTAAATATTACAATTAAATTCTCTCTAGACCTTGTGAGTTTAAAGTCCTTACAGTGTAAGGAAAGTAACACAGCGATCTCAAACTCCTGCTTTCAAACCCGTCTTTTAAAACGGTCTTTCAGCAGCCTCTCTACCAACAGCAACTATCAGACCAGAGCAAGCTCAGAAATGACTGCTAAACTAAGACCAATCTTAGAGGCAGAGTAGAGAAAATAAATGTGATCCCACTAGGTGCAAGTGTAATTACTCACACAAATGTTCTTGCACTATACAGAGTCACTCCAACTCCCCAGAATCACTCTGCACAGTAGATATATCCTGTCTTTAAATCTCTCTTCCAACAGCAACTCTCAGACCAGAGCAATACCTGTCAACCTCTTTAGGGTATGTCCTTATACAGCAGCCTTTTCCACATTAAGATTCCCATGTTATACTAAATTGGGCACTTAAGAATTCAGTAAGAATTCAGAAGCTCTTCACAAACTTTACCGTCTTCCCATGTGTTAAGAGAAGATCAGTTTGACTGAATTTTCCTATTAATGATACAAAGTAATAAAAGTGGTATGACCTTGAAAGTAGCACTGTCCAGATTGCAATAATACAGTTACAATTTTATTATGAAAGGAGAAAAAAACAGATTCTACTCCGTTTGAGAAAAAAATCCCATTTTTAATGAGGACAGCCTTTCATTTCAGTAATAGAATAAGAGATGAATTCTGTGAAGTAAATAATATCTGAGCAACTGTTCCAGTTTGTGGTTATGCATATGAAGGAAGCCTGATCCTCTTTCAAGAACATACTTTATCTTTACCGAAAATTTCTCTTTAATTCACTCTAAATTAAATTAAGAACGATTTGAACTAACTGCTCAGTATTATCCATCTCAATATCACAGCTTTGCCATCAGTCATCACATGAATACTAAGAAAGGTTTATGCTGCAAAATTTAACACATCTATAAAAGCTTACAAAGTAAAAATGTGACATGAGCTCTATGAAGGCTTGATGGCCAACATCTAAAGTACACTGCATAGGATATTAAGCTGAATGATGTACTAAATAGCCTAGACCAGATGTGCAGTTTCTGTGCATATTCCCAGGGCACATATATATGTAGATAAAAAGGTGAAGTCTGATGTGCTGGAGTCAACTCTTGCAAGTTTGTCAGAAGTAGAATGTTTAGTGTATGTGCGTGCTCCACAATCTCCTCCACCTTCATGAGAACATACCATATTTTTCACCGTATAAGACGCACTTTTTCTTCCCCAAAACTGGGGGGGAGTTGGTGCATCTTATACGGCAAATACACATTAAAACCTGTCTTATCGCGGCGGTCCCTGTGGCCATCAACGGCCAGGACTCGCGGCTAATACAGGACATCACCGATCGCGGTGATGCCCTGTATTAACCCTTCAGACGCGGCGACAAAAGCTGACCGCCACGTCTGAAGCGAAAGTGGCACTAACCTGGCTGCTCAGTCGGGCTGTTCGGGACCACCGCGGTGAAATCGCGGCGTCGCGAACAGCTTACAGGACACCGGGAGGGACCTTACCTGCCTCCTTGGTGTCTGCACCGTGCCGGGATCCCCTGCATGGCCGCGCTCTCCGTCGTCATCACGTCGTTGCTCCCGCCGTCCCGTCAATCCAATGATGGCGGCGACGGAGAGCGAGGATACCCAACAGCAGAGATGTTCCAGAGCGACGTGGACACCCCGGGGATGCGGCGACAGCAAAGGAGGGCGACATCCAGGGCAGCGGTGACGGGTCCGGAGCGGCGGGGACAGGTGAGTATTACCTCCTATACCAGTGGTCTTCAACCTGCGGACCTCCAGATGTTGCAAAACTACAATTCCTGGCATGGGAGTTGCAGTTTTGCAACATCTGGAGGTTCGCAGGTTGAAGGTTCAGAATCTTTTTTTTCTTCTAGATTTTCACCCTTTAAAATTGGGTGCGTCTTATATCCCGGAGCGTCTTATATGGCGAAAAATACGGTAGATAAAATGCTTTCTGAGATCACAAGCTGACATTATGCATATTCAAAGTAAGCTTCTCTTTCTCTGGGAGGAAATGGAGCAGCCAAATTATATATTTCCCTGTAATATGTTAGTCTTTAACATTAGTTAAAGAAGACTTGTGGTCAGTCCAAATAATTTTGTTTTCTTAAACCACTTTGTAGCCTTGGGGGCCACGATCCTTAAAGTGCTTTTACTTTGTTTCTACTATGCCTCCTATTCCTGAGATATAGGGATTTAACTATTTGGTTGGCCAAGGACAGTCAGATAGGTGGGAAAATTATGACAAAATTGGGTGTAAAAACTAGGCTAAGGGGATGTGAATCATGTTCAGAGGGAAGTGTTAGGATTCTATTTTACAAAAGCTAAGCACCACTTTCAGTCCTGAGAGCTCCACTGATCTGTAGATAAATCTAAGTGAAGCGTGGTTTACTCTCGCAAAGTAAAGCACACATGTTTCACCTGGCTATATCTAGCTTTGGGAGTACAGACCCCGACCGATCAAATTTTTTGCCACATCTGCACGACATGTCAAAAGTTTCTTTTGATGACAATAACACTTTAAAGGTGTACTCCAGTTATGAAAACCTTATACCTTATCTGTACAATAGGGGATAAGTGTCTGATTGCGGGCGGATGTGATTACTGAGGCCCACTGCGATCTCCAAAACAGAGCCCATCTCTTACCGCTAAGCACTCCAGTACCCACCTTCCAGGACAAATTGGTCCACTCAACCAATTACTGGCTTAAGTTGGACTCCCATCATGCAAAGATGGCCAATGGAAACTGATTTACAGTATTACTGCATAAGCTGAATGGTTATTCCTACCAAAAATATTCATCAAATATACATGGTGATACATGTTAGAGCTGTCCCAGTCTTACATCTAGAATTAGAATCTGAATGGAGTGACAGTCAGGCACATGTACTGCTGCTCCCTTCATACTCTATGGTACTGAAAGAAAGAAACAACAGGAAAACTCTAAGGCTTTCATGAATGGGAAAGCAGAATCCCATTGAAGTGCATTGACTATAAATTCATGCAGAATTTTCATGCAGAATTCCATGCAAAAATTCTGGCGTTTGAACATAGCCTAACTTATCATGGAAGTGTGGTTCGGGAAGGAAGACAGAGATGCCTATTCTAGCAAATGATGGGGTCCAATGGATTTTTTTGTATGATATAATGTGCAGCTACACAGACCTAATGTTTAGTGTCACGTACAGAATTCCATTTTTGTGCTTTAATGTGTATGGAACGCTTAACAATTTCCAAATATCCCGGCAATGTGTGTAAGTCTTTAGAGCAGTGTTTCCCAACCAGGGTGTCTCCACATGCGTTTGGCTGTCCAGGCATTCTGGGAGCTGTAGTTTTGCAACACCTGGAGGCACCCTGATTGGGAAACACTGCTTTAGAGGCTGCCTCTCTCACTACATATAACAGGCACAATATAGAACTATGTCCCATGCAACTATTGCATGGAGACAAAACCACACCATCATGTAGTGACCAATGGCCCCACAGTGTAATACTACAGTTTCACCAGCATTAAGCAAGATCACTCTGCTTTTAGCACCCGCATATGGGAGTGGTTTCACCCCCTTACTGTAGTTACCATACGTGGAACCATACCAATAAAAGCAAAAGCTGACAGAAATCAATAAGCCTTCAAAGTGTTTATGAATATTCCTAGGAGAGAAAGCAGCCAGTCTCAGGCCATTGTTGGTGGATCTTTGGCTCCATCTACTCAATAGAGTACAATGTGTAATATTTGGCGTATTTTATATATTTAAAAGCTACCCATTTGTTAATGTTCTCTATTTTAACTGTTCTAAGGAGGTAATGGTTTGCTTAAAATTACTTACGGTTATTGTCTGGTAAAAACATTGTAAATATACAAGCAAGTCCAGCAAACACTAGAAAACCAGATGTGGATTTTCTTCTTCCAGACCTAAAATACAAAAAAGAAAAAAAACAATTAACAAGCTAAAAAAAACTCACTAAAACATTAGATTTTTATTATTCAACAACTTTTAAACAACATAGCCAAAATGTGTAACGAAAATCAAGGTAACCAAAATGAGGTATCTAAGACACAGTGTATTTGTGGCTTTGCCACTACTTCCTTCCTCTCCTATCTTTACAAAAAGGACCTCACATGCAAAACATATATGAATGCTATTACTGGTTACATTGCTAATTGGATCAGTGGGGTCTCCCCATCAATCACAAAAAAAGGGTGCCCAGTCTTTACTCATGGAGAAGAAATGGCCATGCATACACAGCAGGATCGTGGAGTTGGTTTTAGGTACAGCTGGTAGAGATGCACTGACTCAAAATGATAAATTTTAATATGACAATATATATTATTAATAGAGCATAAATAAATGCATTGTTTGTTGAATATTTTGTTTTATACAAGATCAAAAGCCTGATATTACTCTAAGTAGGGGTCGACCGATTATATGTATGGCCGATATTATCGGCCGATAATCACGATTTTGGGCATTATCGGTATCGGCAATTACCTTGCCGATAAGCCGATAATGCCCCGCTCCCACCGCACCGCGACCGCCCCCCAGACCCACCGCGTCGCACCCCCCACCGTAGTGCTGGGCGGTATACCGGTATGGATTTTTGCCCATACTGCTATACCGGTCGGGCCCCTCCCCCACCCTCCGAGTCAATATAAAAAATAAAAATAAACTGACCCGTAATGGGGGTGGTCCGAGCCATCCATCCTTCCTTCCTGTAGTGTCCAGCGCCATTCCGGGTGGAGGGTGCACCGGTAAGGGCTGTCCTTCTCCGGGGGTCCTCTTCTCCACTCCGGGCAGGCTCCGGCCTAGTACGCTGCATAGACGCCGCTATGCCGTGATGTCAGGTGCGTCGCTGCGCACGGGCGTCACTGCGCAGCATCGTCTATGCTGCGCTACTAGGCCGGAGCCTGCCCGGAGTGGAGAAGATGACACCAGGAGAAGAAGGACAGCCTGGACCGGTGCATCCTCCACCCGGAATGCCGCCGGACACTACAAGAAGGATGGATGGCCCGGACCACCCTGACAAGTAGGGGAGAGAAGCAGGTGGTGGCAGCCTATGGCACCGCAAAAGCCACTGCAGTGCATTGATTTAAAGCGCCCGCTTTAAATCAATGATCTGCAGCGGTGTCGAGGGGGGATAAATAGCCGATAACTTATACCGGAATATCGGTATAAGTTATCGGCTATCGGCCCTAACCTCCACCGATTATCGGTATCGGTCCTAAAAAAACAATATTGGTCGATCCCTAACTCTAAGTACAGTAAGTTGAGTACATTTATAAAGGAGTTGAAGTTTGAAGTCAGAGTTGGAAGTTTGGCTTACTGAGTCCACAGATAGTTGCGCTCCATTACAGAATACAGTATAGGAAATGCAGACAGGTAAAGCATGCTGCTTTTTTTTTTTTTGTAATCTCAGTGATTAGACGTTTATGGCACATCCGATGTATATATCATCTATCAAAAAGCCCTCAACCTTACAAATTTTTTTTTAAAAATGTAAAAAATAAAAACCCACATGCAGCAAGACCACCAAAGCTGCACTGCAAACCAAGCCTGGTATTAATAATATGAATGTATGCAGTAACTGAACAGAGCTCAACTAAAAGAACCTCTGATAATGTAATGCTGCAATAGAACGTGCTATGATATGCCTCTCACATACCACTGTAAAAATTATAGATAACCGCACCTCTAATCCACACAGATCCAGCCTTCAGTGTTTTTCTTTAGCTAAGCAGTTTGTCTATATGAAGCCGAAATAAGCAATCATGTACGGCATATAGAAATCTAGCCTGAGGGCAGTAAGATGTACTGGATATTATGAAATTTAGGCGAAAAAAAGACTAGATTAAAAAAGACAAGACAAGTTTAAAAAAGTCCACAAGTAAAAATTTTGGATAAAAGTATCCTTAATGAGCATCTAATGCCAAAGTGGCACAATAACAATTCTCCCCATAAAAAAACCTTAAAGGGTTTGTGCAGCTAAAAGTAACTTATTACCTAACCACATGATCGGGTATAAGTGCATGATCATGGAGACTTTCTGCTGTGGACTTTAAGCTAGTAAATCAATAATAAAATCTGCAGCAGGAAATCCGCAACATGTTTAGTAAGTGTGAACATACCCTTAAGGCGTATTTGAAAGATGGCGGGCTCTCAGCGGCTGTCCACAGGAGATTTCCGGCTGCGGAATTTCGGATGCGGAAAATCCGCCGTATGCCCCATTGAAGTCAATAGGGTCTGTGGTCGATATTCCGCAGTGGAAATTCTACAGCTGAAAATCTGGTGTGGACAGCCGCGGAGAGCCCGCCACCTTTCAAACATGCAGCGGGAAACCCACAAATAAATCTGCTCGTGTGAACGAGCCCTAAGGATGCAAGGGGTCTGACAGCCTGACATTTTAAATTGCTTCCCCTACACATCAGAAGTGACCTTTGTGGATGCATCTCTAGATAAACATTACAGTGGGTATAATAAACCCAATAAGCACTAGTCCTGTGGTGCACAGCAAGAACAGTGCAATACTTACTAGTTTTGGGGATGCATAGAAATCACTAGATAATCCCTATATTCAATATCCACTGAGCATTGACTTCTTACAGACTGGTTTGGAGCCTACAATAATTGGGTCAGCCAGTCATAATAGAGCAGAGTGTACAGATCAACACCTTCCTATTGGGCACCAGCAATATGGTGCACCGGTTATATAGGGACTATCGTTTTAAACACACATTATAATTCTGATGTGATTGGGGTAGTGTTTTTAAGTGCTTTTTTTTATTCACCTCTACCCCATATTGAATAAAGGTTGTTTTTATTTTTTGAAGACATTTGTATAGAGGCTCTAGTTAACTCCCTTATGGGGGTTAAATTGTTGTGAATTGTTGGTACCTCTGTATGTGTTCAGTGGCCTCCGTTGAATATATTTCTAAGGGTGCATTCACACATGCTGAATCTGGTATAGATTTGAAGTTGTAAAATCTGCAGTTGCTGATTTTACAAGACAATTTTTCTATACAACTGTAAATTACAATTAAAATGCACTGCAGATCTAGTGTGTGAATACACTCTAAGGGCTCGTTCACACAAGCAGATTTATTTTCAAACTCGCAGCAGATCTCCCGCTGCAAGTTTGAAAAGGGGCGGGATCTCTGTGCGCTACCTGCAGCAGATTTTTACCAGCGGAATCTCCGCTGTTGAAAATCTGCCACAGACCCTATTGACTTCAATGGGGTCTATGGCGGATTTTCAACAGTGAAGATTCCACTGGCCAAAATCTGCTGCGGGTAGCGCACAGAGATCCCGCCCCTTTTCAAACTTGCAGTGGGAGATCTGCCACTTGTGTGAACGAGCCCTAAAAGGAAATATGTCACTAAGACTTATTTGTATCTGATCAGAGCTGTAAATATGTTTTTTTCTTTCTAATCTTTTTCTATTTGATTATTTTTAGTCATGCAGCCATCTTGCCCGTGATGCTTTTAACAGTATTTACAGATATGCTTTACAGCAAGTCCAATGGATATAGGCATCAATAGTTTGGAACTGACCCAATTCACTTCTAAGGGGGAAGTTTCTACATGTATTCATGCTCTGTGACCTGTACAGAGTTGATTGTGCAGGGAGACTAACCTTTGGCCATCACCTACTGTTATCTATAGATTGTGTCACCTTTAACTCTAACATTTTAAGATTATTTTAAAATAGTAAAAATTGAAAATGTGAAAAATTACTAAATGAAAAATTATTTAAAAACATGTTTAACATAAAAACATGATATAAGCAATAGGTCATTTTTTGATGATAAATTCCTTTTAATGCACAATGTCTGCCAGCAATAAGCCTCAGTTAGCTACTCTATCCCCTCTTATTTTTAACCTGTTTATATTTTTCAATAAATTTTCTACAAGTTTTGCACTTAAAATAAACTTTAGATGAGCACTTGATGCAAATGAAGCTTTTCTCATATGCCATCTTATTACCACATGGCTTCACATCTGTCACCTATTCACTTACTTCTTCATCTGCAGGACTGTAGTCATCACATATTTCTAAAAAGTTGATCAAATTCTACAAACTAGAATAAAAAGGGAGTGTCAGGTCTTCAGTGATGTGCTCCTTACCTATGCCCACGTTAGACACATTTGTGCCCTCCCCATCATTTGATGTCCATCACTCACCCTAGGCTTTGGAACCTGCTGTCACTGACTGATCTCCTGGCCAACACATTTCTGCCAACCTTTGTACACCGTTAAGTGCCCAATTTAAAAGGTCTTTCGCCAAAATCCATACCACTCTGCTGCAATTTGTGACTAACTTGTATCACTGGAAGAGATACTCAAAAGAGCTGTGGTCAATAATTATGCATTACAATAAGTATTTGTAACATGTATGCCCTTTTCTAAACTGCACAAATGAAGGTCAATACTTTCTTCTGCATCTTACTCTCTGCTGTTTCCTTGGTCTCTGGCAGAAAAGGTAATAGCCCAAGACATTATTACAGTTGGAACCGCTCTTATAAATTTTATATATAAACAACTATAAATATATATATATATATATATATATATATATATATATATATATATATATATTGCTCTAAGCAGCATTTGAACTATGACAGAAAATAGTCTCACTGATGTACATGGGGGAATGATGTAGTGGGCATGCTCTGTGATATAAGCAAAGGTCACTCTGCCAGCAAGAGGGAGTGGGGGCTCAGCCATCACTACCATATATTGTCATTGTGTGATCTGCCTCGAGCTGTAGAATAAAGGTGTTAACTTTCATTGCAATCCTGCCCACTGATGATGAGATACCTACTGACACTGCCCCCAGTGTGCAAGCTGCAATATTCCATATAGATGGTAAGAAAAAGAAAACCATTGGGAAGAAAACAAAAACTGACTTTAAAAAAAGGGCATTTTCTGACAACAGATTCAATTGAAGAGATTCCATATATACAAGATACATATAAAAAATATATCAAGCTCGTTCCTTCAGGGGGGGGGGGGGGAAAGTGCTGTTCATTTTTAACTCCTGACTTACCAAGAAGAAATGTAATCAGATTGGTTGCTATGAGCTACCAGCTTTTACATTTATACATATGAACTTTATTGTTTCTGGGTCATATCCAATTCTGTCCTGTCCATCACACTGGATATTCAGCCTCTTGTCATTGCAATCTATTTCCCTTCTATATATTCTTATAGGAAGCAATGCGGTCATACAAAAAAATTCAGGAATTTATTGCAGTACTAACATCCCATAATATTCAAACATTCTTGGCTTATGTAAACATCTTGCAGGCTCTGGAATTTTATTGTGCTCCCAGTTCATAAAAAAAAAAAAAAATAAATACAACAGGGCAAATATTGCAACTAAATGATTGCAAGATTTGTGGGAGAAAAATAAATAAATGAAAAAAACCTGACCTCTATTGCTCTAAATTCCTGGTAATAGAAGCAGTGATGTTGGATCATAGGCAGAACTTTTACCAGTTGGCTGCTGACAAGATCAGTCTTAAAATTGGTTTCTTATTTTTAAAAAGTTGCCTACAGGTGACAATAAATAAAAGCAATAAACTATACTAACTCCACAGATCACTGCTGCTTGTTTCCTCTGCCGGAACTGTTGTGACAACGTCCCTGTACACTGTGTCGCTGCAGCCAATCAGCATGTCTCTTGTCTCTTCCAGCATGTGCCACATGTGACCACTGAGGCCAATGATTGGCAACAGCGCCACATGCACAATGTATAGGGACACAATGTATCTTCCAGTGGGAAACAACAGAGGAATGAGCAAAACAGTTGACTTCCCATTTTGTAAACAGGCCAAAAAAAAGGAACGCACTCCCCAAACTTTTTCATCCAGTGTCCATTACCCAAATTTGATGTACACTGCACTTCATTTTCTCACCCGTACCCTTATTAGCAAAGTTATTGGCTCTTTCAGTCATGGCCTTTACAATGTGACTAGCACTCAGACTCGCCAAGACTTACAGAAGTCACTTTTCTGATGATTCCAATGGGAATCACATATCATGAACAGAGAAAGTGCCTTCTGCTCTACATAACACGCTATAAGGCCACTTTTACATTTTGTGCATGTATTATATTTGTTTTCCGAGGACCGTAATAAAGAGCTAATGTTAATTTATAGGGATAGTTACATGGCTGTAAAACATTAGTGTTTTTTAAAAACACAGCACTGTGCTACTATTATCCATTTTGCGGATGGAGTACACCCATTGAAGTCAATGAAGAGAGGTTAAAATATGGATGCATCCATAATTGATATGTATTTTATCATCCATTTTTAAAAGTGTAATTCATTTTCCAGTTTAGAAGGCGCTCATCAGCATTTACTAGACAAAAACAGATGTAAAAGCATCCATATGACAAATCCACTTATGGATAAATTCCAATACACACATGTAAAACTGACCTAAGTTTCAGTGAGTCTAAGTGCTGGTCAAGTTATGCAGGTCTAGGAAAGAACAGAGCTGTTATGTCACTAATAAAGGTACTAAGGTACTGGTAGAACAATTAAATGTGCTGCAGTGTACATCTGGTCCCAGCATGCCCTGGCCCTGGAATTTTGTTTGCAATTTTGTGGTGTTTTTCCCTCCCACAGAGCTGTATAGGTTAAACAAATAAATAAATAAAAATAAAACCAAAACCGAAAAAGCAAGAGAAAAAAAAAACACATAAAAACGCCTATAATGATACACACTATTTGGAGGAGAGAACAAAACATAAACTGCAATATATAGTAGAAAAAGGGGAAGCAGGTTTTTTGAAATGTTGACTCACAGGGTTCAAAGACCCCAACTTACTAAGGTGCATCCCCCCCCAGATTTTATGCCTCCAGGGTCCAGATCCAGCGGTAGAATTTTAAAACCGACTTTCTGCTGAATCCCTGCCGGACCTGTTCTGTACCCCATTCAATCCAATAAGCCAAACTGAGTTAGCTTGCAAGGTCAGTTGGGCTGATTTCCATCCGTATCTGACTTTTGGCCAGACTGAAAACTGCACTGAACTGAATGGGGTCTGGCAGGAATACAGCAGCAGGCGGTTATGAAATTATCTTGCCGGATCCAAAAGGCACAAAAGGTGGTGTGAATGCACCCTTAGCTATGTCAAAGCAAAAGTAGTGAAAACATGCAGTCTACAATGTCAAATAATATGTCCCCTAAGTCTTTTAAACTAGATGAGAGATGTTTTTTCTTTACTCCCCACTGCTGTGCACCATTTAAGACTCTGAGGGGAGAGGGAAGATGCAGTGGAGCAGCCAAGCAATTGAATCCTGCGCCGCGCTGTGTTTGTTAATAACCTGTGAACGGACCAATAAAGCCCTCCACTTTGTAATCACACCTTGACTGACAGGCTCCACATCTCCTCCCGCACATGCTGTTCGTGCTCTCATGCTGCACAAGAGTTATTAACAGTGAGGGACTTTTGCAAAAACCTTTCCTAAAGACAGGAGAAAGAATGAGACCAGCTTGAGCAGCAGAAAAACAAGACAAAAATATGTGATGCTTATACAAATGTGATTCTGTAGTTAGAAAAGTACAGAAGCCGATACAAAACTTTCCATTGTCTAGCCCTGAATTTTTACACCTCTTTCTAATATGTTCTCATAACCATGCACAACCGGCTGGAGAACAATGTCAGCCCGATGTGCGGTTTCACTGACCTTTCCTGTGATTCATGTTCATAGCGGTAATGCCTGGGGCTTCTATCAAGGTTGGTGGAACTTTTCTTTCATGGATTTATTCAAATAATTGTTATATAGTGACACCCACATAAAGACATTTTATCAAACTTTTCATAGTTAAACAAGCTTTATTAAGCAACATAGGGCTATAGAAAGCAAAAACAAAAAAAAAAAAAAATAAAAAAAAAACAAGGACAGGGGGTGGCAAATGATGAAGACAAAACATCAGATGTACATTCCCCTTATTTATGGAGAGATAGAGTCTTCAGTTTAAAGGCAGAATTCCAAACGAGGAAGCGGTAGTGGTAAAGTGAGCAGAATGATCAAAACAAAAGGTAAGTAAAGCCAAGCAATATGCTTAAATGGGGAAGCATGAGTATCAAAAAAGGCATCTTTCTGGTCCTCATAATCCACACCATAAGAAGTGAGCAAACAAAATGAAAATGAGGCGACAGCTGGGCTGAACCGCACCTTCCGCACATATCCTGAGCGAAGTATTGGTGTAACAACACTGGGGGCCAATACCATCTCCTGTATCTTAACTGAGACCAAGTTCTTATGGCATAGCAATAGAGCCTTATTCCAGTTCTGCATACCAAAGGTACAGCCCAGCCCTCCCGATATGGCAGAAGCTTTTCCGAGACACCATGAAGAAGAATAGATTATATCACCCAATACCAGATGCCCATGTGGATCCCTGTCAATGCAGAGGCTCTCAAATGGAAGAGGACTCCTATGTAGATCTAAAGAGTGTCTCCATGTGTGGTATAAGTGACTAAGTTGGGTAAACTGCCATAACTAAATGGGATTGGGGAGGGTATCCCCTAATAACTTGGATAGAGACTTCACCGAGGATGACTGGAGGACCTGGGAGAACAGAAAGACAGACCCCTTAGGCCTACCCAATAAGTCAGGTGACACCTGACCTGGAGAGAAATCCAGGTTGCCTCTAATGGAAGTCAATGGACCATTAGGACATAACAGTTAAGCCTTCTCAAGGTAACAAAAACATACCTATAGACCAATCTGTGCCAGACAAAAGTGGGACCCTTATTAATAGGTTGACCTAGCCCATGAAAGGGCTGTGAGCTGAATAAGGAACATAATAGACTTTAAGCGTACCCACACCTTATAAGAAGGAGGATGAAACAAAATACTTGATGGAAGCTGCCTTCCAAGTAAAGGAAGAGGGAGGACAATTTTTGGAATCAAGGAGACATCTAAAGCCACACTTTAGGAGAGACTGAGTTTGTTACTAAAACTGCGGTATTCAGCCAAAGGCAGTGCTGACAAGAAGGTCCTCAGGTTAGAAACATACAGTAAAACATCATCTGCAAAGGTAGCACCTTTAACAAGCTAATTCTCGATCTGCATACCCCGAATCTCCCCACATCCCCAGAGTGCTTGTCATAGCTGCTCCATTGCCAGGACATACAATCAAAGGGACAAGAGAGAGCTCTGCCTGGTGCCATTTTTATAGCAAGGGGGTCAATAATGCCCCATTATAATTCACTGCTGAGTACAAGAATAAAGAGCAAAGATACGTTGTTCCAATAAGGGGCCTAGGGCAAGATGAGTTAGGACTCCCCACCTCAAGGAAAGCCAGAGTCCACCTGATAAAATGCTTTCTCAGCATCCTATGATAACATGGCACATGCTTAGACTGCACATGACAAATCAAAGTTTTCAAAGTATTATCACATGCTTACCTAGAAAGGACATATCCAAATTGTTCTGGGTGGACGAGGTGATCTAGAAAGAGGTCAGTTGTAGTGCAAGAATCGTAGCGTACAATTTAGTGTCCACATTAACTAGGAAATTTGGACGATAGCTTTGCATATGTTAAGATCCTTCCCTTCTTTAGAAATGACAGTAATAAATGCAATAAGAAAATAAGGTGAGACATCAAATATCGCATTAAAAAGGGGGAAGAAGGCAAAAGGGGACACCTCCTTTTGTAACATGCAAAATGTATTATATATATATCAATCAATACCTGAACCTCCTTCTGCACTCTAAGAAGGTCACAAAGAACCTATTCCAGAGGAATGATTTATGGATATTCTTAAATGAATGTAATTGTTGGAGCAAGTGTCCTGATTTAAATGTCCCTTCCCGTTTAAGCTTGGAACCATGCTGAATCAACATCCCTCGGAAGACACATTTAAGCACGTCCCATTGGCACTGATGGGAGTTGGAGTCTTGTGCATGCTCCAGGACATAATTGGAAACCGCCTCTTTAAAACCCAGCCCACACATGGGATCAAAGTGGAGTGATTCATTAAGTCTTCATGAAAACCCCCAAAAGCTAATGGGACCATGTATTCTATCTGCTAATGATAGGTGGAGATCCCAACAGATGGATTGCAATGGATCAAGGTCACCACCACTGCTAAATACTCCACCAAGCTGTGGAACAAAGCCTGCTATAGCAGTTTGCCTATTTAAAGGAGTTGTTCACCAAGATGACTTTCAGGACACCTCCAATCTTTTTGTGGCAACCGTAGATGGTTGGGAAGCTGAAAAGAGCTTAGATGTGTTTAATTCCCATTGACATTAAAAATGGAGTTGTATAAATGGACCAGAGGTACAAACAGACCAGATGTGGCTGGCAACCATCTTTTAGGTACTTAGGCAAACCCCTTTCATTACCAAGCAAACTTTTTCTAGCTCATGTTTTTTCCTCCTTACATTCTAAACCCATTACATTCATTACCATGTTCTCACCCCTATAACTTTTTAAGATTTTCACCTACAGAGCTGTGTTAGGGTATGTTTTTGTGCCATAAACTGTAATTTTTAACTGTATCACTATTGTGTAGCTCTGGCTTTTTGATCACTTTTTATGACGTTATTATGGGTCTTTTTGTCTGCGTTTTCAAAGTTTTCACCTAACTATTCCTATCACCACCCCTCTATCTGCCATCTGTCCTGATAATCTGCTAGTTTACTGCACACACTCTGTCTGCCCTGACCTCTATGGTATACTTTTTGTGTGCTGCTCCTGCAATACCTACTATTGCTAATAGAGAGCATTCTGAGGGTAGCGACCGAGAAGTCCCCTGCAGTAAACAAGATCCCAATACAAAAAAAAAACAAAACAGGGGTCTTAACCCTGTTCCTCAGTCTAGCCAGCGGCAACTAAAATATGTGACAACCACTTCGGTACGAAGAAAGAGGACCCAAAGTTGGACAACAAATCATGCTCTCCATAAATGTTTCCATTTGGCAAATAGGACAAGTCAGTAATACAGTGATTCCCAACCGGGGCGCCGTTCGGCACCGCCCAGGGTTTTGAATTTAAATTTTTTTTTTATTAAATGTCCCACCCCGGCCTGCGCGCCTAAGGACTCACCACGTTGCAGGGGGGGGGGGGGTGAGGGAAGCCTGCGTGCGCACAGCGCACACAGCGTCCCCCTCCTTCTTGCGGCACAGTGAGTCGAAAATGGTGCACTGAATGCCATGGAACAAACTTCAAGCTGCGCCGGATTCCCGTGCCGGCTTCCTTAAGGTACTGTACCCTTTCCACCCCTCTGTTACCCCTTCTCAACCCTGTCCAAACCCCCGCCCCCCTTCACCCAAGTCCAATCCCCCCCGTCATCCCTGTCACCCTTGTGAACCCCCGTCACCCATGGCAACCCACCGTCACCCATGGCAACCCCCACTGTCGCCCATGGCAACCCCCACTGTCACCCATGTCCACCCCCCCGTCACCCATGTCCACCCCCCCGTCACCCATGTCCACCCCCCGTCACCCATGTCCACCCCCCCGTCACCCATGTCCACCCTTCCTCCCCGTCACTCATGTCCACCCTCCTGTCATCCATGTCCACCCCCCGTCATCCCTGTCATCCATGTCCACCCCCCGTCATCCCTGTCACCCATGTGACCCCCCCCCCGTCACCCATGTGACCCCCCCCGTCACCCATGTCCACCCCCCGTCACCCATGTCCACCCCCCGTCACCCATGTCCACCCCCCGTCACCCATGTCCACCCCCGGTCACCCATGTCCACCCCCCGTCATCCATGTCCACCCCCCGTCATCCATGTCCATCCCCCCTGTCATCCATGTCCACCCTCCTGTCATCCCCTTCACCCATGTGACCCCCCGTTACCCATGTCCACCCCCCCGTCATCCATGTTCACCCCCCCCCCTGTCATCCATGTCCACCCTCTTTTCACCCATGTCCACCCTCCTGTCATCCCCTTCATCCATGTGACCCCCATCACCATGTGACCCCCCGTCACCCATGTCCACCCTCCACCCGTCAACCATCTGTACCCATGTACACCCATCTACCACCCATGTACACTCCTCTACATCCCTCTGTCACCCATCTACACCCCTCTGCCACCCATCTGTCACCCATGTACACTCCTCTACACCTGTCACTGATGTACACTTCCTCTACACCCATCTGTACCCCTTTACACCCATCTGTTACCCATGTACACTCATCTGTCACCCATGTACACCCCTCTGCCACTCATCTGTCACCCATGTACACTCTACACCCCTCTGTCACCCATGTACACTCCTCTACACCCTTCTGTCACCCATGTACATCCATCTATCACTCATGTACACTCCTCTACACCTGTCACCCATGTACACCCTTTCACCCATGTACACTCCTCTACACCCCTGTCACCCATGTACACCCATCTATCATCCATGTACACTCCTCTACACCGCTGTCACCCATGTACACCCCTGTCACCCATGTGCACTCCTCTACACCCATATACTACACCCCTCTGTCACCCATGTACACTCCTCTACACACCCGTCACCCATGTACACCCATCTATCACCCATGTACACTCCTCTACACCCCTCTATCACCCATATATACCCATCTATCACCCATATACACTCCTCTAGACCCCTCTGTCACCCATGTACACTCCTCTATACCCCTCTGTCACCCGTATACACTCCTCTACAACCCTCTGTCACCCATGTACACCCCTGCCCACTTGTCTACACCCCTCTGTCACTCATGTACACCCCTGTCACCCATATACACCCATCTACACTCCTCTACACCCCTGTCAACCATGTACACTCCTCTACATCCCTCTGTCACCCATATACACTCCTCTACACCCCTGTCACCCATGTAGACCCGTCACCCATGTACACTCCTCTACATCCCTCTGTCACCCATCTATCACCCATATACACTCCTCTACACCCAACTGTCACCCATGTACACTCCTCTACACCCTTCTGTCACCCATGTACACTCCTCTACACCCTTCTGTCACCCATGTACACTCCTCTACACCCCTCTGTCACCCATATATCACCCTTGTACACTCCTCTAAACCCCTCTGTCACCCATGTACACTCCTCTACACCCCTGTCACCCATGTACCCCCCCCTCTGTCACCCATGTACACCCATTTATCACCCATGTACACTCCTCTACACCTCTCTGTCACTAATGCACACTCCTCTAGACCCCTCGGTCACCCATGTACACTTTTCTACACCCCTCTGTCACCCATGTAAACCCCTCTGTCACCCATGTACACTCCTCTACACCCCTGCTACTCATGTACACTCCTCTACACCCCTCTGTCACTCATGTGAACTCCTCTACACCCCTCTGTCACCCATGTACATTCCTCTACACCCCTCTGTTGCCCATGTACACCCATCTATCACCCATGTACACTGCTCTACACCCCTCTGTCACCCAGTTACACTCCTTTATACCCCTCTGTCACCCAAGTACACTCCTCTACACCCATGTACACTCCTCTACACCCCTCTGTCACCCATGTACTGTACACTCCTCTGAACCCATTACCCATATACACTCCTACACACCAATCTGCACCCATGTACACCCCTCTGCCAATCATGTGCACCCCTCTACACCCATCTGTCACCCATGTACACTCCTCTAGACCCCTCTGTCACCCATATACACTCCTCTACACCCCTCTGTCACCCATGTACACCCCTGCCCACTCCTCTACACCCCTCTGTCACTCATGTACACCCCTCTGTCACCCATATACACTCCTACACCCCTGTCACCCATGTACACCCCTGTGACCCATGTACACTCCTCCACACCCATCTGTCACCCATGTAACCCCCTCTACACCCTTGTCACCCATGTACACCTCTCTACACCCCTCTGTCACCCATGTAAAAAAAAGTGCGGAGCCTAATAGGTTTGTTTTGTAGGTTTCTGGCTGGAAGAAATCGTCAGGACGGCCCAGACTAGATGGAGAAGAGAAGGGACCAACGCCGATTAGAGAAAAAGTGATCTGTGAGCTGCTGTATAAAGCAGTACTGTAATCATTTCTTTTTTTTTTTGCTCGCCAACCTCGGTAGGGGTGCCTCGCGAACAAATTTTTTTTCCCGAGGGGTGCCCCGACCCGAAAAAAGGTTGGTAAACACTGCAGTAATATAATAAAAGCATTAGTCTTTCACTCAATGTCAAGATGCCTGCGTCCTGCTGGTAATTGAAAAATTCATTGTTAACATTTCTAGGCTAAAAAAGGAGTAAGACACGAAATGCTTACTCAATTACTATTAAGGTAATCTGTTGGAAGCTTTCACACAGGGCAATGTAAAGGTTAAAAGTACCTTCAGAGACATACCTTTATACCATCTGCTTGTGAGCCAAGAAATCTGTATTTTTTCACATATGCATATTTATGCTAAGTGCCCATAGGGAGGGGCTGATCAACTCAATGGGGTAGATTTATCAAAACCTGTCCAGAGGAAAAGTTGCCCATAGCAACCAATCAGATCGCTTCTTTCATTTTTAACAAGGCCTCTTCACAATGAAAGAAGCGATCTGATTGGTTGCTATGGGCAACTTTTCCTTTGCACAGGTTTTTGATAAATCTCCCCCAATGACTCTGTGCTACGTGGTGTAAATGGTGGAAATGCTGGGTGCCTGAGGCAATCTGTAGGCTGTAATAAAAGTCTTATAATGGCAGTCATGAAGGCTGCCTTTAGAAGGCCCCTGGCTGCCATGACAACCAATCATCACCTTGTGTATTGCAGGGTTGCTGTTCAGAACCGGAAAGGACAGGCACACATTTACTAACCCCCTAAATGCAATGGTTGCAAGAGACTGGCTCAGCTCATAGGCCAAAGCAACACTTATCTGAAGCCTAGCTGGTCATATAGTTACAGTGACTGGTCATGAATGGGATAATAAAGTGTTAAATTACAAAAAAGTTCCTAGTATCTCCAGTGGTGGATGGAGACGAGATTTTTTAAGACTCACACTTCCATCCCATAGAGCCAAATAGGCCATATAGACATGTGTAATAGGGGAAAGATCAGACAACAAATGGACTTCATCTGATGTGTTGTGTTGACCTGCTAAAAGAAAAATCACATATCACCCACACATCTCCCTGTGTAATAGTGGATGGACATCCAATAAATTATGAAAGCAGAGGGCTGCATTAAAGATCCAACAAATGTTCATGTGGCCCTCCCTAAATAGTGGTTGAGCCTTGTAACACATATCAATCAACAAGATCATGATCATTGGTAAATGTAATAGGGCCCTTACTCCCTGCATCTAGTCTAGTTTGTGTTATTTGATTGCAGGATCCACCACTACTGCAGGTGCACAACAGGACTATGTCATTATAAATGAGCAAAAAGCTTCTTCAGTGTCCACCATTGCTAGTCACAGGACTAGCTAGGACACAGTGGGGGGGGGGGGGGGGGGTACAAGAAGGCGACAGCTGCCGTTGTTTCGCACTGGCTTAGTGCTTCCTCTGGAGGCCAGAGGAAGCACTAAGCCAGTGCGAAACAACGGTAATAAAAGAAGAAACCTGAAGATTTGGTGAGTCACCGACTATTTCCTTTCTTATCCATATGTTACAGTTCCTGCATCTTTAACTGGTCAGAGCACCACCTACTTCTAAGCCAGCATTTCCATCACCCCACGATATACTGTTATTTCAGTACAGACTTAGCTGTGCCAACCATCTCTATTATCTTTCACCACTGTTAATCTCTAGTTGGACCAACAAGCCATATCAGCAGCCACAGGCATCAATGATCCCAGTGACAGCCAGGGCTTATGAGTCTCTTTAAAGGCATTTTACAAAGGGTGAATCCATCGTGGGCAAACTATGTAAAATGTATGTTTCTAGACATTTATGGCAGCGCTTTGGGAAACTCAAATATTACAATACTCCAAGATATCAGTTAAACTGATTGTAAAATAAAATAACTAAAGCCTTCTGTCTAGATCGGTTCTAAATGCAGTGTTTTTTTTACATGTTTTTTTTTTTTTCAGATTTATGACTCTGCAACGGCTAAAAGAGGTATTAAGGACAATTACAATAAACATAATCCCATCATACTTACCAAGACTTCTCAATAAAGAACAAGCAGAGCGGGAATGCGGGGACTTCTATAAGACCGTACAATGCCACATTCATATAGAGATTGCCTTTCAGCTCCCCTGCATTTAAGGTCAAGCCATAGTAAACCAGACTGCAGACATACCTGGAAGAAACAGAACATCATTGCTACTGAAAGGTTTGCAGATTTCAAGAGCTAGTTTTCTGAAATTCAATTTATCAAGAATGTACTGTGACATAGAAGAATGGACTAGAGGAAAATAATGCTCATTTTACCTCTGCCAGCCAGAACTCCCTGATCTATTAGTAATACTTTCCCCAAACACTGCACTGGGAAATAAACTTGCAAGTCAGATACATTTTACTGTGAATTACTTCATAAATGCACATATATAGAGAGGACTAGATGTATCAAGATATCAATTACACAAATAAATGAGAAATCCATTTCTACAGTCAGTTCTGTTCTAGTGTGATGGCTATTTTATAGGGCCTGGGCAGCTAATCTCAGTAATGTTCTTTTTTTGACCCAGTGCCTGATAGGTTACCTACATGCCTTAAGCAATAACTTGCAATACAGAGGTCAAATATTGGCACTAATGTACTGGAAATTGTGATGCAGTCATTTTCACAAAGTGCACAAAGAGGTGAGGGCAACACAAGCCAAAATGGTGTGATAAAATGTATCAATGGTCACAGCTCCACCATAGATGTGTATGATTAAAGGGGTACTCCGGTATTAGATGTCTTATCCTCTATCCACAGGATAGAGGATAAGATAGATGTCTGATGGCAGGGGGTACGACTGCTGGAACCCCTGCAACATCCGAACATTTACGTTCCCTCCATTCATGAGATGGCTCCATGCATGTGGATTACCGGGGTGCCAGGCATGAGATCATGGGGGATTCCAGCTGCCAGACCCCCACGGGATCATACACTTATCCCCTACCTTGTGGATAGGGGATAAGAAGTCTAGCACCGGAGTACTCCTTTAAAGGGGTACTCCGGTGAAAACCTTTTTTCTTTTAAATCAACTGGTGGCAGAAAGTTAAACATATTTGTAAATTACTTCTATTAAAAAATCTTAATCCTTCCTGTACTTATTAGCTGCTGAATACTAGAGAGGAAATTATTTTCTTTTTGGAATGCTCTCTGATGACATCACGACCACAGTTCTCTCTGCTGACGTTATAATAATAATAATAATAACGCTTTATTTATTGTTGTCCTTAGTGGGCTAACCACTGAGCCACCATGCTGCCTATGCATGGTTGCTAAAATGGACAGAGATGTCAGCAGAGAGCACTGTGTTCGTGATGTCATCAGTGTTCCAAAAAGAAAGGAATTTCCTCTGTAGCATTCAGCAGCTAATAAGTACTGGAGGGATTAAGATTTTTTAATAGAAGTAATTTACAAATATGTTTAACTTTCTGCCACCAGTTGATTTAAAAGAAAAAAGGTTTTCACCGGAGTTCCCCTTTAAGTCCCGACTACCATGTTAACATGCAAGCTCAGGCCAGCATGCGTGTTTACTTCAATAGAAAGGGGTGAGTAATCTCTAAGTGCAATAAAGGCTTGGTCACGTTAAAGGGAGTCTGTCATCAGTATCACCCGCACTAACCAGTAGTACTGGCTTGTAGTGCGGGTGATACTGGTGACAATAAAACTTATTGTCCCTCACTCCACGTCTTCATTCTGCCACAATCACGGCATTGCGTCAGAATGGTGGTATGGAGCAGGGACCGGTAAGTGTCATTGTCATCAGTTTCACCCACACTACAGTCCTGTAAAACAGATTAGAGTAGATGATACTGATGACAGACTTCCTTTAGAACCCAACATTGCCAATGCTCTCCCCCTTTTTGAAGGAAGGTTCGGCTGACCACAGCAGGTGGGAGATAGACAACTTAAATGGGGTGTCCAGCATTTGAAAAATGCTGCTTTTTTGGGCACAAATATATCATTACTGTCCATAATGTGTGTGAAACACTGCATTCCCATTCACTGTAATGGAGCTGAGATGCACCCCCACATACTACCTGTGGACAGGGCTGGTACTGTGTTTGCAAAAAAACATGTTTTTCTCATACTGGGAAACTCCTTTAAATGTGTATGACCAGTCTCAAGAATTCGGAGATGAAAATCTTACACATAACACTGAAACAAAGAGTTAGTGGGGAGGTACTAAAAAAAACTATGCACATAAGGCTTAAAGGGGGACTCCGGTGGAAAACAAATTTGCTAAAATCAACTGGTGCCAGAAAGTTATACAGATTTGTAAATTACTTCTATTTAAAAATCTTAATCCTTCCAGTACTTATCAGCTGCTGTATGCTCCACTGGAAGTTGTATTTCTTTCTGGAGTTCTTTCCAGCCTGACCACAGTGCTCTCTGCTGACACCTCTGTCTATGTCAGGAACTGTCCAGAGTACAAGCCCATCCCCATAGCAAACCTCTCCTGCTCTGAACAGTTCCTGTTACGGACAGAGGTGTCAGCAGAGAGCACCGTGGTCAGACAGAAAAGAACTCCAGAAAGAAATACAACTTCCTCTGTAGTATACAGCAGCTAATAATTACTGGAAGGATTAAGATTTTAAAACAGAAGTAATTAACAAATCTATTTAACTTTCTGTCATCCGTTGATCAGAATCTTTTTTTCTTCCACTGGAGTACCCCTTTAATTATGTTTAAAAAAAAATAAATAATAAAATTTGCAAAAATTGGAGCACAGAGAATGATTGCCACAGGAAATAAAAAATAATCCAAAATATATTTCACCTATAATAAGACACCTAAAATGAATCTAATCTGGGTGTAATGGTGAAGGAGAATAAGGAAAAAGCCAATCTACTAAATGCCTTCTTTTCTACTGTATTTACACAGAAAAATCCGAAGTCATAATAACATGAGAAGGGGTAATGTGAACTCTCCGGCAAATCTCACCTGTTTAATCCAACAAGAAGTGCGGCTCTGCCTTAATAACAATAAAAACAATAAAATCACAAGTTTTACAGGAACTAAGTACTGTGGTAGACAAGCCCTTAATCCTTACATTAAAAGATGCAAGAAAGACAGGGATTGCTCACAGTCGAAGATTTCTTGCTGTAAGAGCAGTGAGACAATGGAACTCACTGACACGATGTTGGCTGACTCATTAAAAACATTCTGAAATGTTTTTCTGGGAAAATATACTATTACAAGTTATGGCTACTAAGGCTACTTTCACACTGCCGTTGTTCCCTGTCGAGAACGGCCATCAAAGATTCTTTTTTTTTTCCTGACTTTATCAGCCATTCTCATAACGGGGAGCAATGGCAAACAACGGGTCCCGGCGGCTCCCATTTACTATTATGGGGGCCACCGGGCACCGTTATGAATAGCAGGCGAAAAAGGAAGCACATGCTGCAATTTTTCTCGCATTATTCTGCCCGGCTCTCCCAGCGTCCATCACACTGCCATGCACTAAGTGAAAGGGGCCATATTTGGAGTCAGGAAGGAATTTTTCCTACTGTTATGGGGAAATTGGCACCTTTGGCATCATGGGTATTACCTTACTTTTTGTCAACACTAGAGTTATAGGTTGAACTTGCTCAACCTTATTAACTATCTTAGTACAGTGACCCCCTACCTACGATAATTTCAACATGCAACGGCCTCTCAGAGGCCATCGTATGTTGAAGGCAGCATCAACACACGATGCTTTTGTCGGGGCCATCGCATAAACGGCTATCTGGCAGCGCAGACTGCTTCAGCTGCCACCAGATAGCCGTTTACGGTGGTCCGCTGTGGTCCGCTGACGATCACTTACCTGTCCTCGGGGCTACGGCAAATCCTCTTTGGGATCCCCTCCATCGTCGGCGCTCTCCACCGTTGACTTGAAGTCACTGCGCACGTCGTCCCGTCATCCAATAGGAACGGCGTGCGTAGCGACGTGATGGCGGCGATGGAGAGCGAGGATGCCGGGGAAGCAGAGGCCTTGCCGGAGCGTCAGAGACACCCTGGGGATGCATAGACAGCGATGGAAGGCGACATCCAGGGCAGCGGTGACGAGCGGTGACGGTCCGGAGCGGCGGGTACAACTTCCTATACCAGTGGTCTTCAACCTGCGGACCTCCAGATGTTGCAAAACTACAACTCCCAGCATGCCCGGACAGCCGTTGGCTGTCCAGGCATGCTGGGTGTTGTAGTTTTGCAACATCTGGAGGTCCGCAGATTGTAGACCACTGTCCTATACTTTACATTGCACGGATCCCTCAACATACGATGGTTTCAACAAACGATGGGATCTGGGATCACTAGGATCTGTCAGGATGCAACACATGGGCCTCAGAAGGTGCCACAGAGGAGCATGTCAAAGTACATCATGAAGATCATGGCTTAGCAAAGAGGATCCTGGGATCTGTAGACCTTTCTCCCAGCAGTTTGTGTAGAAAAAAAAGTTAAGCTATTGAAAAGAAAATGTAGGCACGTCTTTTATAAATTATATAACTGGACTATCTTTTAAAGTAACAAATAAAGGTGTAATTTCACCTACCTAATGAACCAAAGAAATCTGCTTGTCTTATCTTTGTTCACCATTTCAATGTAAATATTATCCTTTTTAGAAGAACAATCTGTGGAATTCAGAACAAAACCAGCCTTAAATCAGCAGGTTGTCCAGGAACCAAGTAGAATGTAGGTGCATACTGTACTAAGTGTTATAGCAATAAGCTTTTTCACATTGCAACATTTTACAAAATTGTAGACTGCATGAAAAAGAAATAAGCGCCCACTTGACCAAATCAAGACTATTCTATATGATGACCAGACTTTTGGATAAAACAAAAATGATATAAAAAGATAACAATAATGAAATAATGGGTATGCCACTGAGTAACCAAAGGACACAACATGGTGCCATTTATATATATGACAAGTCAAAATAAAGCCTCAAAACACCTTTTATGTGATAACAGTGAGAGTTCCCTTCAGGAGTCACTTTTGGGTGGCTACCAATAATCAAAGTTTCCACACACTACTCATTACATGCCGATTGGGGAACCTCAAGTTCTGAAGACCATGCTGAGCAATCATCTGAGAGCCACAGGAGGCAGAGCTGTACAGCACAGGTGTACTGAGCCATATTGATTACAATACTAATATATAAACAGATGGCAGGCAGATGGCACAAGCCTTAATATGCCACCATTAGTGCTAGGTTGCAGAGCCTTTCTGAACAGTAAAAATGTTCTGGAATTTTTGTGTGTGTGTGAATTCACTCAAATAATGTGAAAAATAGGCAAGGAATACAATCTAAAAACAAACTGAAGTTTTGGAACATTACAAAGATAACTATTAATGAAAGATATCAGGCAGTGTGGATGTAGGAAATGATCAGCACGGCTGGAAAATACAATCTTTTTGGGACAGTGGTTAGACCTAATCTCAGCATCAGCTCTGTAAATAAAAATCCCTATATACAGCAGACTTGCTCAAAAAGGGTCAGAAGCCTTACAATGGATCCAAGGGACTATGGCAGCAAAAGAAGAGGAGAAGACTTGAGCGACAGGAGAAAACAGAGGTGCTCAGGAGCACTGACAGGTGAGTATTGGTTTTGTAATAAGCCTATTTGGCTGTGTTTGTGAGAGGGGCGTGGAATACTCAACGCATGCCCCCTGTCACATCAGGTGCGTGCATATTTATGGGAGGGGCCTGGCATATTTAAACGCACGCTTCCTGTCTCACAGCTACAGGCGTGGCATTTGGCAAACTACTGATGCTAGCCGCTGCTAGCTCGTACGCTGCCCCCTCTGTACCACTCCGCCCCCCCGGTGTCGAGTGTGTGGAGCTCACAGCGCTGCTGTGGGGTTCCCCGGGGGGCCGCAGCGCTTCCAGGGTCCCTACTTTAGTCACAAAGGTGTTTTTTCATGCTAGCTTTTCAGTGCTCTAGATTCATTCAGGTGGTTTTCACATGTTATAGTGTTGTAAGTACATTACTTTGGTAGGTTTATGGTATGGCAGAGCTTACACGTTGTGTAGCATTGAGGGGCACACATGTTTTTCTCACGGTAGCAACATACGTTTTTTGCAGGTGCATTTGCTTAGTTTGGTAGCGTGTAGTCTTGCCAGCGTTTTTCTGTGGATATGGCATGCCTTTCGGCATCCTATATTCCGCATACGAGTTTGGGGCGGCTATGTAGCTCAATACGCTTACCTGGCATGCATAAGCCTATGGCATATTGTTCGTGGACATCTGTGGTTTTTTAAGGTTTGTTCCCTCATGGTATCTTAACTGGTACGCTAAGGGTTTCATGGTACATACACGCAGGACATTTATATAATCATATGTTTATAGAGTCATACCGTTCATATGAGCTGGGAGTTTGTACTGTTCACTTGTCTGTTTTCACAATGTTCACACGCTCAGGGTAGGTTTTCACGGTCATATTCGCATCAGTCATACTTTCTGTACACTTCATTATACTGTCCATTATGCTTATGGCATGTATTTTTCTTATGCTCGTGACAGTCACACTATTCATCTGCGTGGGGCAGCATACTGGTTATGTTGTGGTGGTTATAACATTCTAGGTTCATTGCTTATATTCTCTACACTCGTGGCGTTCATACGTCAGGGCTTGTATACTGGTTACTAGCCCGAGTATGTACATCGTTCACCGGATCAGGGTAGTTGTTGTTACATGCACATGGTATTGATACTGTTCTTATGCTCATGGCAGTCATCTAGTTCATGCATTTTTAGTGTTACACGATTCATATGCTCAGCATAGGCGTTTTTTCATGTATAATGTTCACACATTTATGGTGTTTCACCGTCCACTTGCTCGTGGCATTTATAATGCCCTCGTGCTATTGACAATGATACAGGTCACACGCTCACAGCACTCATTCTGTCATACTACACTGGGTTCATGCTCATAGCATTTATTCTGCCCGTACAGTCTCACCAGTTACTGGTTAAATGCTCGGGGCATTGGTGCCATGTACATTCATGGCGGTCACATGGTCTTGCGGAAGACGTTCCTATCATACCTGGCATTTCCGCAGGGGCTTCGTAAGACATGGTTGGCGTTTTCTGGCTCATCTGGAGAGCAACAGCATCACAACACTAGGTAGTGTACACTACTCATGTCTGCCATGACTACAGAGACACATTGCATAGTGGTTGTTCTGGACACGTCTTTCAGAGCAACAACATCACGACACATAGGCGGTTGTATACCCTTATACCTGCCACGTCTGCAGGGGATGCACTGTGCAATTGTTGTTACTGACACGTCTTCAGAGCAACAACATACATCACGACACATAGGCGGTTGCATACCTTTATACCTGCCACATCTGCAGGGAGATGCACTGCGCAATTGTTGTTACTGACATGTCTTTAGAGCAACAACTTTACAGGTCGTTGTATACCCGTTCTACCTGCCACCTCTGCAGGGGGAGGCACTGCAGTTGTTATTACTGACACGTTTTACAGAGCAACAACAGCATGTCACATAGGCAGTTGTAGTCCCATGGTAACTGCCACGTCTGCAGGGGGATGCACTGCGCAGTGGTTGTTACTGACACGTCTTCAGAACAACAACATCTCAATACTCAGGTCCTGGTCTATTCTTTGTACCTGCTACATCTGCAGGGAGATACATTGCATAGTGGTTAATACTGGCACAACATAGGGGTGGCTTATCCTTCGTAGCTGTCAATTCTGCAGGGGGATGCATTGCGCATTTGTGGTTGCCAACACGTCTTCAGAGCGACAACATCACGACACATACGCAGGGGTATACTCAGCATACCTGCCACGTTGACAGGAGGATCCCTTGCATAGAGGTTGTTATGGTCACGTTCAGAGAGTAAACATCACTGCACATAGGCGATTGCAATTATTCATGAATATCTCAGCTACAGGGTGTTTCACTGAGTATTAGGATTCGTTGCAGAACGATGTCATCATGACAAGTAGGCAGGGATCTTGCCATTTTACCGGCCATGTCTGCATGGCATACACTGCATAGTCATTACTACTGACACGTTACAGAGCGATAAGTCACAACTCATAGATGGTACACTTAGGTGGTATACACATAAGGGTGGTAGTCCCTTCATACCTGCCAAACCCGAAGTGATACACTGCGTAGTTATTGTCACTAATATGCTTTCGGAGAATAATTTCATGACACAAAAAAAAAATTATAAAAATAAAAAATAAAGATTGTCAGGTTAGACCTGTTACATGGACAGGCACGAGGCTTACGCAAAGAACTGACGCGGCTTCAGGCACGATGATACGATAACACCTGGTAAAAGTTCAGGTATGGTGGTTCACGCATACAAATACAGGTTCGAGGGTCACGCAAGGCTACGCCACGGTTACAGGTACAAAGGATAAAAGCTATATCTGTCAATTACGGCAGAATGTCATCTCGAAGTTCCAGTTTTAAGGCAGATCAGTGTTCAGGATGTGTTATGTGAAGGTAATCGATGGCATGTATGACTTCCCAGGTGAATAGGCACAGTGTCTACGTATTGTCTGGGTCTGTCTACAGGCACGATAGCGGTGCAAGGGCGACTACCCGCAGCAGGTCAATACTTTGCAGTACAGTGGGTAGTTCACGGTAGGTCGGTATAGTTCAGGCAGTATTCAGGTAAGTTATACAGTAGGAAGTTCAGCTTTTCTACTGCTTAAGCTACCAGGTCAGGGTTTTTGCCTCACCTGTGCTCACACTGACGTCGCCGAGGAAGAGCGTTCGCGCTTGAAACATGTCTGACTAGTGTGCTTTTATTGCTTGCTCCTCACTTAATAAAGCTGCCTTCACTGCAGTGCTGGACTCCTTCTTCATTTCCAGTATCCGGGGCGCCTGGCCGGGCAGCGGTCCGTGCATAGCACGACACGGGAGGTGAGCTGGACTCTCTTCATTTCTTTGCTGTTTGCTACCGGCTCTCTCGTGCTCCCTCCCAGCAGCCTGCAATAGTGAGATCCAGTGAGAGTAATCTGCCCTCACAGAGCAAGTATACACACTGCTACGTGGATCGGCATCATGAGTTCGACTGCACCTTCCACTGTTACCATGGATCGGGCACAAAAAGCTGCTAACTTGTTTGCCGGGTCTGGATCTGTAGACACTTCTATAGTGAACCTTCAGGTTCTAATGCACAACCTTGAAAAGCTACAATTACAAGAAACCAGGATTTGGTGGGATTGTACCACGCTGTTTAATTATACTTCCAAGGACATAATCCCAAGGGGCTTAAGAATTAAAAAGATCCCTACAACCATCTATTGCGAAGAAATGCTGATGGAATGGCACGAGGCTATTACGGTCTGCTCCAACCGGTTCATGAATATCATCGTCAAATATGAGACCAAGAAATTGGAAAACTTGAATGAGGACATTTCCAAGTTACAACAAGAATTGGAGCCATTCCAAGGTATGGCAGACTTTTCTGATTTATTAAAAGTTACTAATGATCGCATTGCCAAGTTAGAGGAGGGTATTATGGAGTCTAAGAAAATCAAGTTGCAGAGGGATATGCGGGACTTTGAACTTAAGCAACAATATGACTGGGGTCGCTGGGACAATTCTCGTATGCAACCCAGATCTATATTAAAAAACAAGAAACGCGGATATAAAAAATGCACACCCCTGCAGAAGGTTACCTTCAGCTCCTCTTAGATGGACTCCGATCGCGAGGGTGAGAGCACAGAGTCTGATGGATCTACTGCCCCCCATACCTCCATGGGCACTCCACGTCATGCAGCTCAGCCAAAAAACGCGTAGCGCAAAACAAAAAACCCAGGAGGAGGGGGGGCAGGAAGCATCGAAAAAGATCCTCCACGCCTTCGCAGTCAGGCTCGGAGGAACTAGCAGTGATGAACCTGTCTAGTAGAGTTCTCTCCCCGGATCAAATCTCATTACTTGCCAGGGGGTTGAACTTTTCACCGGTCAATGGACTTAATGTGTTTGGCACCCTTTGTGAAATAAATCGCTTTGTACGCAACCTCACCGTCAGGAAACATTTTTTTAGTGAGGACTCTACTGAAAAAGTTGATTCTTATTCCCATATGCATGTTAATAATGAATTTCAGGGACAATCATTTTCTGACCAGATTACTTTGAGTCAACTCACTGAGCTGAATGCCCATGATGTTCAACAAGTTGAGGTTGTATCTAAAAATTTCATGCATGTCAACAAAAATCCCTCATTTTACCCTTTATCCTCCCGCACTGACGGTATGGATCTTTTTCAGGCCGCAGTGGAGGAGGATCTCATCTCCCTTGGCAACACCGTATCTACCACCCCCCCCCAAGTCAGACAACCTTACTCGTAAGGAGCGCACTGCTCTACAAGAATTAACCACTTATGATGATATCATCATTAGGATGTCTGACAAAGGGGGATTGGTAACGGTTATGAATAAGGATATGTATATTGAGGGAATTAATACCCTGTTGCAGGATCATACCACATACCAAAAACTTACTGCTGATCCTAGCATGAAATTTCAACTTGAGCTATCCAAACTACTTGATGAAGGTGTTGCACTGGGAGCCATCACTGGGAGGGATAGAGATTATCTTTTCGTGAATGAACCAGTCATTCCGGTCATGTATTCCCTGCCCAAGACCCATAAAGGGACGGTCCCTCCACCTATGAGGCCCATTGTTTCCAGCAGTGGGTCCTTGTTGGAGTGACTGTCCAATTGGGTTGATTTATTACTGCAACCTCTGGTGCAACGTGTTCCGGGATATCTCAGGGATTCTAGGGACGTTTTGAGGGCCATGGAAAATGTACAGTGGACATCAGGCGCATATTGGCTCTCCTGTGATGTAGTGTCTTTGTACACTAATATACCTTGGGTAGTTGCCATGACCGCTGTTGAATTCCACCGTAATACCTACAGTCAATATTCATCAGATCTTAAAGAATTTATTAAAATGGTCATTTGATTCCTCATGTCCCGTAACTATTTTATATTTGACAGAACATTCTATGTACAGACTAGTGGTGTTTCCATGGGAGCCAAACACTCACCATCCCTGGCAAATTTGACTATGTCCTTTTGGGAGTCCAATCACATCTTCACTGCTGATAATCCATTTGCCAACAGCATACAGTGGTACGGTCGCTTCATTGACGACCTCCTCCTCATTTGGAGGGGGGACATCGCGACCGTACCGCTGTTTTCTGCATATCTGAATGATAATCCATACAATTTTAAATTTACATACCAGTTTGATCCACAGACCATGGCATTTTTGGATTTAACTTTCACCATTACTTCATCAAATCAAATTTCTACCTCGACTCACCGCAAGCCCATCTCCGATAACACTGTCCTCAGAGCTGACAGCAATCATCCATTACACACCACCAGATCCATACCAGTAGGGGAGTTCACTAGACTCAAGAGAAATTGCTCCGATACAGCTACATACATATCTCAGGCCGTAGAATTGAAGAATAGGTTGTCCAATAGGGGTTATTCCCATCACACCTTACATAGGGCGGAAGGTACTGTAGCCAACAAGGATAGAAGTGCTCTTGTTAATCCACAACATGCACCAACAAAACAAAGTAAAAAACCCATTGTGGCACTCACTTATTCACCCTATTTTAATAACATTAAACAAATTATTAATAGACACCTTCATTTTCTCAGGAGGGATGAAACGTTATCATCCCTTCTGAGTGAGGGATGCCAAGTAGTGTCCAAAAGAGCCCCCACACTTTGTGACCAGCTGTCGCCAAGTGTGGAGGTGAGTGAAAGATCCAGTCACTCACATTGGTTAGCTCAAAAAGGTTTTTTCAAGTGCGGACAGAGAATATGCCGCACTTGTAATTATGCAAAACCCACAAAAACCTTTACCTCTGCCGATGGCACCAGGACTTTTTCTATAAAGTCATACATTAATTGTAATTATACCAATGTGGTGTGCATCATAGAATGCTCACTCTGTCAACTCAAGTATGTGGGTTACACAACTAGAAAGTTAAAAACCAGAGCTTTAGAGCATTTGAATGACAGTACCACTGCGTCGAGCAGACACAGATCAGCTGCATCTGCCCATTTTCAAACTGTGCATCATGGTAATACGAGTGGTTTTACTATCTATGCTATTGAACTTGTTAAATCTAGCATTAGAGGAGGATGTATCAGGAAAAAATTAGCTGACAGAGAAGCTTTCTGGCAGTTTACTTTAGGAACACATAGTCCCACAGGATTGAATACCCGACGGGAACTATTGTTCCATTATTAATTTCACATATTTTGTCCTGTTCTTTTACCCTCTTTGGTATGTGGTATTATATATTTTACTCATGTATTTTGATACACTTTTTATATATACATCTTTTTTTATATATACATCTTTTGTATTCTGTATGTGCATTTTACCTGCATACCTCGATCCCTGTCTATCAGTGTGATGCCAGGTACATGGGCGTCGTTTCATCTTGCCCCACCCTTTCATTTGGGTATATAATGGCTCACCTGTGCTCACACTGACATCACCGAGGAAGAGCGTTCGCGCTTGAAACATGTCTGACTAGTGTGCTTTTATTGCTTGCTCCTCACTTAATAAAGCTGCCTTCACTGCAGTGCTGGACTCCTTCTGCATAGCACGACACGGGAGGTGAGCTGGACTCTCTTCATTTCTTTGCGGTCAGGGTTTTTGCCCCCTTAAGGCCTACCCTCGGTCGCTGTACGGGCACAGCTTCAGCTGCTGTTTTTCAGGTTAACCTGCCAGGTAGGTACGTAGAACATTGTGACATCATCACAAAGGAGGTTGGTCTGACCTCATCACAATTTTCGTTCCTCAGAATAGGTCATCGACCACCAATCTGGGAGGTAATTATCAGGAATTCTTAGGTCTGTTTTGCAATGAGGCAGTATAGGCAGCATCACGACACTAGTTTCCTCCCCTCGTTATTCAGAATTTAGGCCAATGGAAGTCAGGCCGCCATGATAATTATGTCAAAAGTCCCCACAACGTGATGGCAGATGTCTTCAGATACTGGGTGTTGTAAATTCAATAATCATTCTACTCCTGCACGGTTTTGTGCTTTTGCCCTCTAAAGGCTAACCCTCGGTCGCGGTTTTTGGGTACACTTCAACCGCTTTACTATACAGTGTTATGCATATGTGTTATTAGTGTCTTTACAGGAACCACTGAAGAAGTATTATCTACTTGGGTAGGTAAGTCTTGTCGGTCACGTGCGGAGCCCCGAACACAAATAATAAGCCTATTTGGCTGTGTTTGTGAGAGGGGCGTGGAATACTCAACGCACGCCCCCTGTCACATCAGGTGCGTTCATATTTATGGGAGGGGCCTGGCATATTTAAACGCATGCTTCCTGTCTCACAGCTACAGGCGTGTCATTTGTGTTGTGCTACAGGACAACAGACATTAACCACCAAAGCACCATACAGGCTACAGGACAACAGACATTAACTGTTTTAAGGACCTGAGGAAGGCACATGCAAGTGCCGAAACACGTTGTCCTATTGCTTTGAATCTCAATAAACTGCCCTGTGCTACAGTGGCGTCCTGAATCCTTTTCCCTATCAGCAGTATCACTCGTATATAACCCCCTTTTTTGTTTAGTTCTTTTCCGTCTCCACTATTTCCGTACCCGTTGTGGTCACGGATAGGGGTTTCGAGCTGCACAACTGCCCCGACCCCCCCCCCTCTTAACCCTTCCTCAAGGTGATGTGCTGTTGTCGTTGATAGCCTCAGCATGACACCGCGTCCCTTTGGGTGCAGTGGTTATACGCTGTCCTATACACGAGAGAGCGTCCCCACCTTTTTGCACTTCCTTCTTACGCCTATGTGATGTAATGGTAGTGATCATGGTGTGGCTGTATTATGTGTTTCTTGTATAGTGGTATAATTGGTCATTCTGGTCTTTGTATACTAGATTTGGTCAGTTACAGTAAACTGGTAATATGTTTGGTAATATTTGCTCTTTCTATACTGGTATTATGTAGTAACATGTGGTAACAATTATAATTAGGCATAGAGTACTATCATGCTTAGAAAATTGTCTAACATAGGTTAACATTATATAAATGTAATTCTTTTTTATTTACTCGATGCTATTGTGGGAGGTCCAGGGCAGGTAAGTCCATCAAGCAGGATGTATGAGCTTAATTTCATACAAAGATGAGTCTTGCATTGCTTTTTAGCAGTGTCATCTACAAAGTAAAGTTTACATTTGCTACTGTACATGTATTTTATGGTTGCAATCTCAGGTTATGTACTCAGCAATGGGATTTTTGCTGAGCAATTCTTTAAGGCTATTTTGAAAGCCTGGACATGTAGAGTCTTTTAAAAACAGAACAGAAACATGGCACATAATCCTTTTGTATGTACTGTTTAAAGAGAACCCATTACTAGTTTTATGCCCAGTAAGGACTTTTAAACACCCTATGGGTGTTGGTGGAATTTCTAAAAATGTATCCCTGTGTGCCTCCAATTTCCACAATCTTTTGTGTGCAGTATGCAAATTCATTCACATGGCATACCTATCTTGAAAAAAATTGTGTTTAGTGTTATCAGACCTAATCCTTCTCAATTTGCCTTGAATAATGTGCCACGAACTTCAATGCATTAATTAGGTAAACCTGCCGGGATTGGCTCAAGGTTGCCTTTAAGGGTCTATTCACACGTACAATATTCTGCACAGACTTGATGCGCAGGATTTCAATCTGTGTTTAGTCATTCAGTTTACATTGAAATCTGCAGCAGAAAATCCTGCGCATCAAATCTGTGCAGAATACTGTACGTGTGAATAGACCATAAAGAGGGTTTTCCACCAAAGTTCAGTACCAGTAAAAAGTTTGGACACACTCATTCCATTCAATGCTTTTTCTTGATTTGTTTTGTTCAACACTGTAAATTTATATTAAAGACATAAAAATCATAAAGATATGTAATGAAATAGTAAACATTAAGATCAAACAATATTTTTTATATTTTAGATTCTTCTTTAAAGTAGCCTCATTTTGCTTTGCACACTCTTGGAATTCTCTCAATCAGCTTCTTGAGGTAGTCAGCTGGAATGGTTTTCAGTTAATGGGCACCTCTTACTATGAGTTAAAGGGGTACTCCACTGGAAAACTTTTTTTTTTGTTAAATCAGCTGGTGCCAGAAAGTTAAACAGATTTGTATATTACTTCTTTTAAAAAATCTTATCGGCTGCTGTTATGATCCACAGGAAGTTCTTTTCTTTTTGAATTTCCTTTCTGTCTGACCACAGTGCTCTCTGCTGACACCTCTGTTTATTTTAGGAACTGTCCAGAGCAGGATGAGTTTTTTATGGAAATTTTCTCCTACTCTGGACAGTTCCTAAAATGGACAGAGGTGTCTGCAAAGAGCACTGTGGTCATGCAGAAAAGAAATTCAAAATGAAAAGAACTTCCTGTGGATCATACAGCAGCTGATTAGTACTGGAAGGGTTAAGATTTTTAAATAGAAGTAATTTACAAATCTGTTTAACTTTCTGGCACCAGTTGATTTAAAAAAAAAATGTTTTCCAGTAGAGTACCCCTTTAATTTGTAGAATGTTTTCCTTTTTTAACCCCTTCCAAACCCATAACATACGTGTACTTCATGGGTCGGATGAGCAGACATGATGCGGGCCTGCGGGCCCGGTCCATGTCATTATCGTCTGACACCTGCTGCTATCAGCAGCTGACATTTGCTGGTATTGACCGACATTGGATATCACTATGATGTCCGTCATTTAACTGGTTAAGAACAGAGATCTATATAGATCACACCATTTTAACATTAAATGCCGCTGTTCCATGGTGTCTAGTTGTACTGTTGAAAACTACAGCTCATGACGCCAAAAATTAACCCTGAAACAGTTCCGTATGTGGAAAAATAAAAGTGTAATAGGGGTCAGAACATGGAAATGAAGAGTTTTACTTTCAGTTTTTTATTTAATCATAAAGTGCATTATCATTGCAATCGTAATGACCCATACAATAAAGTTTGCATGGCGGTTTTACCCACAAAATTGTCCCATATTTTATTCAATTTTGCCCTACTACTTTGCCCTACATTTTTTTGTTCTGCAAAAAATAAGCCGTAATACAACTTTTCCAGTTTAAAAAAAATAAATTATAATTATGGGTCTTTGAAAGTGAGAAGGAAAAAAGTTTGAGCCCCAAATCAAATTTTGCTGGGTAATTAAGGGGTTGACGAGTTTGGATAGTGCCCACGTTACCCCCCTCCTCCCCCCCCCCCTCAATATATTCCACAAAATTAAATGATGGGATCTCCCTTTGAAGGATAACAGTTAGATAACCTATTTAAAATTAGGATGACCTAAAAGTTCTCTATTTGATTATAAAACACTTTGCCCCACATTTTGGGACTACCTTAGTTTCAGTATCATAGCCAAAGAGAAGATCATTGACTACTTATTGTAAGCACATGCAATATAGTTGACTCCGCACAAAGTGTCATATAATTCTGGCGTAATTGTAGTATGGTTTAAAATGTTACTAAATGTGGCACTAGAACATTTTATTCACTGCCTTTTCTGCCTAGCGTGCTCCAAGTCCCAACTGACAGACATAAGTGGCAGGATGTAGAGAATGTCATAGTAATGATATAACAAAGGCTTTTTATCACATTTAATCACTCATAAATGTATGTAGCAGTTCATTTTGTGCTGCTCTCTGTGGCTGTGGAAAGTTTTCTCATTTACCACCCTGTAGCAGACTACCTTATGACTAAGCTTGTAAGGCAATTTTCTTCACCAACAAAATTATTAAAATGCATCCAAATTGCTTTTGTTATTTGAACACACTCCTCTAGAGCTTCCATTATATCCAGAGCAAGAATTGCTCACAAGTTATTATGATTAAAGGATTACAATCTCCGGGCTAAATGCAAAGATGGAAAATGCATCTTAAGGAGAAAGACAACTCTTCAGAGTCGTCCGTCTAAATGATAGGACTTGGCGATTCAAAAGACATTGCACATACTTGGATTCATTTTCTTTTGCTATGTAATAGTTATCATAATGAATGCTTTGATGAAGAGCCATCTGAAGGAAACTGTTGGTGACAGCTCAGATGGAAATCTCTACTCCGCAGCACTCTGTGTCATTGTCCCCGCTGCCGTATGCCAACATGCTGATCTGCCACTTCTGCTCTCCAAATGGATACCCAACCCAGGCTTATTCTGAATCCGCAACACCCCATGGTAAAGAATCTTTAAAGAAAATATATTGCAAAACACAGTAAATGTGTGGCCTTCTCTGTGGTAACTTAACCCCTTAAGGACCAGGCCATTTTACACCTTAAGGACCAGAGCGTTTTTTTTGCAAATCTGACCACTGTCACTTTAAACATTAATAACTCTGGAATGCTTTTACTTATCATTCTGATTCCGAGATTGTTTTTTCGTGACATATTCTTCTTTAACATAGTGGTAAAATTTTATGGTAACTAGCATCCTTTCTTGGTGAAAAATCCCCAAATTTGATGAAAAAAATGAAAATTTTGAATTTTTTTTACTTTGAAGCTCTCTGCTTGTAAGGAAAATGGATATTCAAAATAATTTTTTTTGGTTCACATATACAATATGTCTACTTTATGTTTGCATCATAAAATGTATGAGTTTTTACTTTTGGAAGACATCAGAGGGCTTCAAAGTTCAGCAGCAATTTTGACATTTTTCACAAAATTTTCAAACTCACTATTTTTCAGTGACCAGTTCAGTTTTGAAGTGGATTTGAAGGGTCTTCATCTTAGAAATACCCCACAAATGACCCCATTATAAAAACTGCACCCCTCAAAGTATTCAAAATGACATTCAGTAAGTGTTTTAACCCTTTAGGTGTTGCACAGGAATAGCAGCAAAGTGAAAGAGAAAATTCAAAATCTTCATTTTTTATACTCGCATGTTCTTGTAGACCCAATTTCTGAATTTTTGCAAGGGGTAAAAAGGAGAAAATTTTTACTTGTATTTGAAACCCAATTTCTCTCGAGTAAGGACATACCTCATATGTCTATGTTAATTATTTGGCGGGCGCAGTACAGGGCTCAGAAGGGAAGGAGCGACAAATGTTTTTTGGGGGGCATGTCACCTTTAGGAAGCCCCTATGGTGTCAGGACAGCAAAAAAAAAAAAACACATGGCATACCATTTTGGAAACTAGATCCCTCGGGGAACGTAACAAGGGGTAATGTGAACATTTATACCCCACAGGTGTTTCACGACTTTTGCATATGTAAAAAAAAATATATATTTTTTCTTTTACCTAAAATGCTTGGTTTCCCAAAAATTAAAAATTTAAAAAAAATTTGAAGCCCAATTTCTCTTGATTCAGAAAACACCCCATATGGGAGTGAAAAGTGCTCTGCTGGCGCACTACAGGTCTCAGAAGACAAGGAGTCACATTTGGCTTTTTGAAAGCAAATTTTGCTCTGGGGGCATGCCGCATTTAGGAAGCCCCTATGGTGCCAGAACAGCAAAAAAAAAAAAAAAAAAACACATGACATACCATTTTGGAAACTAGACCCCTTGGGGAACGTAACAAGGGGTAATGTGAACCTTTATACTCCACAGGTGTTTCCCGACTTTTGCATATGTAAAAAAAAAAATAATAATTTTTACCTAAAATGCTTGGTTTCCCAAAAATTAATTAATTTTTAAAAAGGGTAATAGCCGAAAATAACCCCCAAAATTTGTAACACAATTTCTCCCGAGTACGGCGATACCCCATATGTGACCCTAAACTGTTGCCTTGAAATACGACAGGGCTCCAAAGTGAGAGCGCCATGCGCATTTGCGGCCTAAATTGGAGACATAGGGTGGACATAGGGGTATTCTACGCCAGTGATTCCCAAACAGGGTGCCTCCAGCTGTTGTAAAACTCCCAGCATGCCTGGACAGTCAGTGGCTATCTGGCAATACTGGGAATAGTTGTTAGGCTCCGTTTTAGAAACAGTGGCGTACCAGACGTTTTTCATTTTTATTGGGATGGGGAGGGGGGCTGTGTAGGGGTATGTGTATATGTAGTGTTTTTTACTTTTTATTTTGTGTAGTGTATTGTAGTGTTTTTAGGGTACAGTCGCACGGGCGGGGGTTCACAGTAGTTTCTCACTGGCAGTTTGAGCTGCGGCAGAAAATTTGCCGCAGCTCAAACTTGCAGCCGGATACTTACTGTAAACCTCCGCCCATGTGAGTGTACCCTGTACATTCACATTGGGGGGGGGGAGAAACATCCAGCTGTTGCAAAACTACAACTCCCAGCATGTATGGTCTATCAGTGCATGCTGGGAGTTGTAGTTTTGCAACAGCTGGAGGCACACTGGTTGTGAAACACCGAGTTTGGTAACAAACTCAGTGTTTTGCAACCAGTGTGCCTTCAGCTGTTGCAAAAGCTAAAACCCCCAGCATGTACGGACAGTGGAAGGGCATGCTGGGACTTGTAGCATGTCCATAAGGGAATGCTGGGAGTTGTGGTGGTCTGCCTTCTGCTGTTGCAAAACTACAGCTCCCAGCATGCCCTTTTTGCATGCTGGGAGCTGTTGCTTAGCAACTGCAGGAGGCTGTCAATCACCTCCAACTGCTGATCCAAGCCGCCGCTGCAGGTCAGTCCCTCGCCGCCGCCGCTCCTGGGGCCCCGATCCCAACATTGACGCCGGGGATCAGGGTCCCCAGCTCCCGGGGTCTTCTTTCCGCACCCGCTCATGTCCTCCAGAAGAGGGGCGGAGTGACACCCGCAGCAGATGTCCTGATTGGTCGGCCGGTAAACCGGCCGACGAATCAGGGCAATCGTGAGGTGGCACCAGTGCCACCTTACCCCTGCTGGCTATGGCTGTTTTGGGCCGTCAGACGGCCCCGATCAGCCAGTAATTCCAGGTCACCGGGTCACTGGAGACCCCATTTACCCGGAATCTGCCGCAGATCGCTGGGCTGAATTGTTCAGTGATCTGCAGCCATCACCGACATGGGATGTCATCATGACCCCCCTGGGCGATATGCCGCGATGCCTGCTGAACGATTTCAGCAGGCATTGGGCACCGGCTCCCCTCCAGCTAGGGGCGGGGGGCCGGGAATGGACAGGACGTACTCCTACGTCCTCGGTCCTTAAGGACTCGGAAACGGGGGCGTAGGAGTACGTCCATTGTCCTTAAGGGGTTAAAAGATCTTTTTAAATTGTTAAGTATTCGCCTTTATAATTTACTTAGCAGTTGCAGAAGTAGGCTACAGGGACTTGAAATTGAAAGTCTGCATAGAAGTCCAGTTTTATCAAAAAGGATTTCTTTCTCATACGCACTCTCTCAAATAACATCTGCATTCTGCCCATGCCAACTCAATGCTGCTGCATTTGATAATTTAAACTTTTTTTTTTTTTAGTGTTCATGGAAAGTCAACAGACGGCTCATCACAAAACCATAAGGAAGGTAAAGAGGGTGTTTTGTCAACTATACCATGGAGATGGTAGTCAAGGGACTGATTAAGTCAGAAAAATCTGCAAAACAAGTAATCCACATTTAACTATCCATCTTGAGAGGACTGTCTTTATTTAGTACTCCAGAAAGTCCTGAGCTTTAAATGATATACAAGTCAATATCTATAGGTTGTGCTAACTTGATATTTACTTTTCTTGGTGCTTTCTGAAGCCTACATAGTTACATTAATTACAGTACAATGGGATAAGGGAATAAAATTACAAGTAAATAAGTCCCATGCCCAAAGCTGTTTTAGGATATGTTCACACGCGCCGTATTCTGCTACTTATTTTTTTGCAATAGGTAGTAAATGGGTAGTAAAAATAAGCAGCTGAAAAACGCAGCAGATACTGTACAGTACTTGCCAACTTAAATTTACAATGTAATATACAGTACTACTACTCAGTGTACTCATCCTCCCCCTAGTCCTTTCAATCCACAGAGTCCTTGTCAATCCACTTCTGAAAGAGCTGCAAAGCATTTTCCCTTCAACTTTTATGTGCTTAATTTGGGCGCAGTGAAGATGAGTCACAGACTTACAGTCTGTGTCCCATATTGATTCAGTAAAAGTACAGAAGGCCACACATTAATTACTTATGGCAGTCAACTCAGTCAACTAAAGGGATATTTTAGTGCAAAAAAATATTGTATACACACATTATATTATATATTACACACTGCTCAAAAAAATAAAAGGAACACTTAAACAACACAATGTAACTCCAAGTCAATCACACTTTTGTGAAATCACACTGTCCACTCAGGAAGCAACACTGATTGACAATCAATTTCACATGCTGTTGTGCAAATGGAACAGACAACAGCTGGAAATTATAGGCAATTAGAAAGACACCCCACAATAAAGGAGTGGTTCTGCAGGTGGTGACCACAGACAACTTCTCAGTTCCTATGCTACCTGCCTGATGTTTTGGTCACTTTTGAATGCTGGCGGTGCTTTCACTCTAGTGGTAGAATGAGACAGTCTACAACCCACACAAGTGGCTCAGGTAGTGCAGCTCATTCAGGATGGCACATCAATACGAGCTTTGGCAAGAAGGTTTGCTGTGTCTGTCAGCGTAGTGTCCAGAGCATGGAGGCGCTACCAGGAGACAGGTCAGTACATCTGGAGACGTGGAGGAGGCCATAGGAGTGCAACAACCCAGCAGCAGGACAGCTACCTTCGCCTTTGTGCAAGGAGGATCAGGAGGAGCACTGCCAGAGATCTGCAAAATTACCTCCAGCAGACCACAAATGTGCATGTGTCCACTCAAACGGTAAGAAACAGAATCCATGAGGGTGGTATGAGGGCCCCACGTCCACAGATGGGGGTTGTGCTTACAGCCCAACACAGTGCAGGACGTTTGGCATTTGGCAGAGAACACCAAGATTGGCAAATTTGCCACTGGTGCCCTGTGCTCTTCACAGATGAAAGCAGGTTCACACTGAGCATGTGACAGAGCCTGGAGACGTTGTGGAGAACGTTCTGCTGCCTGCAATATCCTCCAGCATGACCAGTTTGGTGGTGGGTCAGTAATGGTGTGGGGTGGCATTTCTTTGGGGGGGGGGGGTCGAAAAGCCGTCCATGTGCTTGCCAGAGTTAGCTTGACTCCCATTAGGTACCGAGATGAGGTCCTCAGACCCCTTGTGAGACCATATGCTGGTGTGGTTGGCACTGGGTTCCTCCTAATGCAAGACAATGCTAGACCTGGACCTGGCTGGAGTGTGTCAGTTCAGCATTGATGCTATGGACTGGAACGGCCGTTCCCCAGAACTGAATCAGATTGAGTAAATTGGGACATCATGTCTCGCTCTTCAGCCACATTGCACCACAGACTTCCCAGGAGTTGGTGGATGCTTTAGTCCAGGTCTGGGAGGACATATCTCAGGAGACCATCCGCCATTTCATCAGGAGCATGCCCAGGCATTGTAGGGAGGTCATACAGGCACGTGGAGGCCACACACACTACTGAGCCTCATTCTGACTTGTTTTCAGGATATTACATCAAAGTTGGATCAGCCTGTAGTGTGGTTTTCCACTTTGATTTTGAGTGTGACTCCAAATCCAGACCTCCATGGGTTGATACATTTGATTTCCATTGATAATTTGTGTGTGATTTTGTTCGGGAACCGTATTTAATGCATGTCTATGAGCCGACCTGAGTTAACCGCAGCCTCCGGTCGGCTGCATTTTCGTCCGTATGCGGTTTCCCGACCGCAGGCAAAAACGTGGTCAACCGCGTTTTTGCCTAAGGTCGGGAAACTGCATACGGCCGAAAACGCAGCCGACCGGAGGCTGCGGTTCACCCCGGTCGGCTCATAGACATGCATTAAATACGGTTCACGAATACGGCTGAGCGCGGGCGCCGCGATTAAGCTCCGCCCACCCTCCTCCCAGCCGTATTCGGGAACCGTACGTCCAAAACGTGGTGTGAAAGCACCCTTATAGGAGTTTAGGATGGCATTTTACTCCTCAGACTCCTGTGACTGCGCCGAGGGTAGACTGATGAGTGTCTGTATGCACCCTTTTTACATCAGATGCCATGATTAATACTGATCACAGTATCTGAAGTGTTATTGGTGGGCATCAACATGATGATGCTGATAGCATCCGGGAACCATGGTCTATGCATTATAGCCGAGAAAAGATCCAGATACGTCCTGATGCACCAAGTACCAGGCAGCCAGGGGCACACAGGTATGCCCTGCATCCTCTAGGGGTTAATGTATAAACATTGGCAACAAATGTAAGTACATCCCTAAGAGGAAATGTCCAAATTGGGCCCAATTAGACATCTTTCTTCCCCGATGTCATGTGACGCATTAGTGTTACAAGGTCTCAGGCGTGAATGGGAAGCAGGTGTCTTAACCCCTTAAGGACTTAGGACTTATGAGTACATCCTAAGTCCGGTCCCTGTTTATAACGAGGGGTCCCGGCGGGACCCCGCATCATAGCGAGATGGTCCCGGCGCCTATTCACAGCCGGGACCCGCGGCTAATAGCGCGCGGCCGCGATCGTTCAGCCACGTACTATTAACCCTTCCGATGGTGCGCTCAAAGCTGAGCGCCTCATCGAAAGTGATAGCAAATGATTCCCGGCTGCTCAGTTGGGCTGATCGGGGTCATCGTGATAAAATCGCGATGCCCCGATCAACTACCCGGAGAGAAGAAGGTCCCTACCTTCTTCCGTCGTCGTCCCGGCTCTGATTGATTGCTCCATGCCTGAGTTACAGGCTGGAGCAATCAACCCCTGATTACACAGCTTGTTGCCATGCAACGGCAAGGCAACAATCTGTGTATGCAATCAGCCATTGCAAGCTCATAGGTCCCTATAGGAGCTATGAGCTCGCAAAAAAAAAGTTAACCCTTTCAGGTATTCCCTTCTGAATTAAAAGTTTAAATAATCCGGCATTTCCTAGTAACAAAATAAAACAGCGTAAATAAAAATAAGTGATATCACCGTGTGCGGAAATGTCCGAATTATAAAAATATACCACTTTTAAAACCGCACGTTCAATGGCGTACGCGCAAAAAAATTCCAAAGTCCAAAATAGCGCATTTTTGATCCCTTTTTATACCACAAAAAAGTGAATAAAAAGTGATCAAAAAGTCTGATCAGAGCAAAAATGGTACCGCTAAAAACTTCAAATCATGGCGCAAAAAATGAGCCCTCATAGCGTCCTGAACACAGAAAAATAAAAAGGTTATAGGGGTCAGAAAATGACAATTTTAAACATATACATTTTCCTGCATGTATTTATGATTTTTTTCTGAAGTAATACAAAATCAAACCTATATAATTAGGGTATCATTTTAACCGTATGGACCTACAGAATAAAGATAAGGTGTCATTTTTACCAAAAAATGTACTGCGTAGAAACGGAAGCCCCAAAATTTTCAAAATGCCATTTTTTCTTCAAGTTTGTCGCACAATGAATTGTTTTTTCCGTTTCGCCATGGATTTTTCGGTAAAATTACTAATGTCACTGAAAAGTAGAATGGGTGGCGCAAAAAATAAGCCATCATACAGATGTTTAGGTGCAAAATTGAAAGTGTTATGATTTTTTAAAGGCAAGGAGGAAAAAACAAAAATGCAAAAACATGAAATTGCTCAGTCCTTAAAGGGGTACTCCGCCCCTAGACATCTTATCCCCTATCCAAAGCAGAGTGCCTTTTTGCCAATGTTGTTTCATGAAAAGATAATAAAATATTTACAAAAATGTCAGGAGAAACATCCTGTTTCAACCTTTTTGCTCAGTAACACTTTTCTTTTCTTTTTTACAGCAGGTCCAGCACAATAAACACATTTTTTGTACTGGAATAGTGTTTTAATATTTGCCAACCTGCTCAAGCTCTAAACAAGACGACTATTTTTTTCAATGCATATAAAGAAAATTGGCATACCTGCACTGATAACTATGGACAAAAAATCCTAAAATGTTAAAATGACTAATTTATTAATAAATGTGATTATCATTGCTAATCAGAATACAACATCTGTGACCTCAATCCATAGGTCCTTCTCTAATAGCTTTTTAATTTTTATGGCATTGACAGGGCCAGGCATAAGAGCCCCATTAAATCCTCCTGTCAATTATTTTACCATATAGTTTTGCATCTAGGATATTCAGCCTTCGAAGTCTACATATAACGTATTATTTTAACTGTCCATTTAATTTTCTCTTCTTGCTCAAAGACAGGATATTTAGTATCCCAGTCACATAAAATCCCATTCTGATACAGTTATACAACCTAGCCGGTCATTGTGTCCTCATGAATAGAATTGCTGAGATACAGGTTTTTTACTCTGTTATATACTGTATTATATATTCCCTGAGTTGTAATCACTTAAGGTTTATGGCCCTTCTCTTAACATGATCTCATGACTAACATCTCAAAAGGTTTGGGTATCAGTTAAACCATACAACATAATTCACAGCATTAATCTAGCTTACGATATAAAAAGAGTGGAAAGGGAGTATCTAGCACTTTCATTACATATTGTCAACAACTAGCGATAAGAGCCATTAATAAAATGCCCTACTTAATGCAGGCAGAGTAAAACAAGTACAAAGATAATAGCTACCACAAAATTAAATACATGCCTATTCTTTTATTGACCCTTAAATACTGTCATTGCCCTGCGGGCTCGTATCTTCTATGGCGGCTCCTGCTTCCAATGCGCTTAAGGGGTTAAAAATCCAATTAACCTGTCCCTATTACACAGAATTACCCAGTATTGTCATAGTAATAATTAACCACAACGAATGCAAGATGTAAAATAGCCTCAATACATCACCGTCTCTGTGTCTATAACTCACGTAGAGACAAACTAACGCCAATAGCACGTATTACTGAGCTCATGGGGCACAGGAAAAAAAATAAGCTGCATCTGCTTCTTTTTTTTTTTTCTAACTAGGAAAAAAAGAAATGTTCTCAAATTAAGAAATTACTTTTTATTTGGCTTCAAATAAAGCGAGAAAAAGAAACAATTAGGTTGATAGCATGTACCGGTAAATGGCTTTAGTAAAGTAAGATGATCTGCATCACTGAAGACGTACGCCTGAACCTCCTGTAATAGTAAATCAGTTCATTTTTCCTGCCAGAACAATTAAACGCTTTTAGAGGGTAAAAAAATAAAAATGTAATTTGTGAATTAAGTCAGAAGGCAGAAAATTCACAAAAGCTCCAGAGCTAGAGGGGTGGGCAAGACCTAGTGCAGGCAAAGACTGAAACTTTTGTTTGACAAAAAGCTATTATATCAATTAGATATGCCAGCTAAGAAGTTAACTTACTGTAAATCCTGCAAGATGAGACAAAAAGTTATTGAAAAGCATTAGACAGAACAAAGGCTTAATCTGCAAACCATGTTTAAAGCAGAAAAGTTCTACTTTTTTTCTTTTTTCTTCAGAGACATACCAGATATACATCAAAATGATGGTCCTCCGGAGAAGCACGCCGTATCTCACCAAATCAAAGACACTGTGCGCTGAGTCACCAGGTCCCGGGGTTGCGTTGGATTCTTTCAATTTCACTGAAAGAATTTCCTTGCCATTGCCACGAGCTATACAGTGTAACACTGCCTCTGCTTCAGCTGTGTAACCACGCGAGTACAGCCATCTTGGGGATTCAGGGAGCAAACTAACAGCAATAAAGAAAAACAAATGTGTCACCTTCTATCATAAAGATATACAATACAACATAAAACATGAAAGTAAAAGTAAACTATGCATATAATATTGTTAGCGCAGCACAAAACCACAAAGAAAAAAACATTTACTGTAAAGTTACTTCCTTTCATCCAAAACAGGCTGAAGAAAACTAATACATTAGCACAGGAGAATGCATATATATTTAAATTATATCCAGACCACCACTTTTCCCCAATGTCAATATGGGGCTGAGCGGTAGTCTTTCTAGCGATGTAATATCACCTTGGAAACAGACTACAAACACAACATATGTAGTCGGATCCTGCAACCACATTCCATCAGTCCATTATTTCTTACTTACATACTGTACACTTTGCAAGAATAAAGGGCTAACACTTATCAAACTATGTGAGAGTAAAAGAGGAGTGATTTCCCCCCCACCAACCAATCACAGCTCAGCTAATGGGCTACGGTGAAGTGAAAGCTTAGCTGTGATTGGTTGCTGTAGGAAAATCATTCCTCTTTTACATAGTTTGATAAATCTGGACCTAGGTTTGCAAAAAGTAGCATGATCAGACTTTACAGTGTTTGTCTGTAGTCTGTTACTATGGAGATGTATAATTCAGCATAGACAGACACACAAAGATGCAAACTTTCTGCCAATTTACTTCTTCATTTCAAATACAGCACATTAGATAAATACATTTAACAAAAACCTGGACTTACATATGAACTTTACCTACCTTAACCCCTTCAGGACTCAGCCCATTTGGGCCTTAAGGACTCTCCTTCAAAAAATTCATAACTCTTTTATATTTTCATCCACAGACTAGAATGAGGGCTTGTTTTTTTGCGTGACCAGTTGTCCGTTGTAATGCATCACTCACTTTACCACAAAATGTATGGCGCAACCCCCAAAAAAAATACTATTTGTGTGGGGAAATTAAAAAGAAAACCGCAATTTTGCAAATTCTGGAAGGTTTTTTCACGCCCTACAATTTACAGTAAAAATTACATGTGTTCTTTATTCTTTGGGTCAATACAATTAAAATGATACCCATGATAACATACTTTTCTATTACTGTTGCGCTTAAAAAAAAATCGCTAACTTTTTAACCAAATATCCCCCTATTTTAAAGACCTATCATTTTTTCATTTTTTCGTATAAGCGGCGGTATGAGGGCGCATTTTTTGCACAGTAATCTGCACTTTTTATTAATACCATTTTTGCTTATATAAAACTTAATACATTTTTTATAAATAAAATGTTATAAAAAAGCAGCTATTTTTGACTTTTTTTTTTTACGTTTACCGTACGGTATCAAACATTTTATTTTAATAGTTCGAATATTTACGCATGCGGCGATACCAAATATGAATATCATTTTTTTATTTATTTATTTATTTTTTATTATTACACATTTTGGGGGTGAAATAGGGAAAACAGGACAATTTAAGTTTTTATTGGGGGAGGGGGTTTTTCAAATTTTTTTTTTTTACTTTTATTTTTACACTATTTATAGCAATCATTCAATTGCTAATACTGTTCAGTGCCATGCAAAGGACATAGCACTGATCAGTATTATCGGTCATCTTCTGCTCTGGTCTGCTCGATCGCAGACCAGAGCAGAAGACCCGTGGAAGGCAGCGGAGGCAGGTGAGGGGACCTCCGTCTGGATGATCGGATCGCCGCGGCAGCGCTGCAGGCGATCAGATAATCCATTTTAGTGACCACGATGCTGCAAATGCCGTGATCTGTATTGATCACGGCATCTGAGGGGTTAATGGCGGACATACGTGCGATCGCGCATTTCCGCCATTACCGGAGAGTCCCTGGCTGCTATCAGCAGCCGGGACCTTCCGCGCATGACCAGAGCATCGCTCCGATCTCCCGGTTATGCATAGGACATAAATGTATGTCCTGGTGTGTTAAGTACCAGCTCACCAGGATGTACATTTACGTCCGGCATCATTAAGGGGTTAAAGGGGTACTCCGGTGGAAAACAATTTTTATTTTATTAATTTTTTTTTTCTTAATTGGTTCCAGAAAGTTAAACAGATTTGTAAATTACTTCTATTACTTATTAGCATCTGCATGCTACAGAGGAAATTATTTTCTTAATGAATACATTTTTTGTCTTGTCCACAGTGCTCTCTGCTGACACCCGATGCCCGTATCAGGAACTGTCCAGAGCAGGAGAAAATCCCCATAGCAGACCTATGCTGCTCTGGACAGTTCTGACAGAGGTGTCATCAGAAAGCACTGTGGACTAGACAAAAAAGAAATTAAAAATAAAGGAATATCCTCTGTAGCATACAGCTGCTAATAAGTACTGGAAGGATTAAGATTTTTAAATAGTAGTAATTTACAAATCTGTTTAACTTTCTGGCATCAGTTCATTTAAAAAAAAAAAAAAAAAGTTTACACCGGAGTACCCCTTTAACCACTTAACTGTCACATTAAAATCCGACATTAAATACCCTCCCAAAAATCTCACTTTTGTCTATCGTAGATTTTAAATGTATGTCTTAAAATGTATGTGATTAGAAAAACAGTTGATTTCTTCCAAAAACATCACCTTCCTCAGATTTTGCGTGTTATTGCACCTCAGTTTGAAGTGAATTGAGCTAAGTTGTAATACCACACACAACCTGTGGACAGGTGTGGTACTGGTTTTGGAAGAAATTAGCTCTTTTTTTTAAATTCCAGCAGTCATAACATTTATTTTTTTTATTATTTATGTGGTTGTATGAGACCTTATATTTTGCGTAAAAAGTTTTTATTTTCATAGAAACCATTTTGGGGAACAAATATTTTATTAATTATTGTTTGTTCATTTTTGTTAAATTGTGGGAAATGGACTTATCTTTGTTCCTGGAGTAGCAGCAGGGTTCCAGCAATGTATTACAGGCTGTTTCCGCATCACATGGCATTATGCAGAGACAGAAGGAGCTTGCTTCCTCTGTCATGTCCTTTACCTGGCTTGGTCTTTTTTGACTGTGGAATGTAAAGGTATAAACTTCCGGGAGCTGATTTTTCTTCATTGCACTGTAGTCACTGCTACTTTATCTCAGAGGCACAGTGACAGAGGCCCTACAATCTACCTGAGCTCTTCTCGGGATAAACTGTGAGGGCCTTGGCAAATTTTTAACAAAACTGTAAGGGGGTTAAAGGGATTTTCTATTTTTAACAAATGATGGCTATCAAAGTTAAATTGATGAGTGTCAGATTCACAGCGAGTTCAGAGTTCGAGCCAAGCACTGCAGCCCTTTCATAGCCTACATGTTCTCTTACTAACACATTGGGGCAGATTTTCTATTGGATTGGGTAACTCACACATCCAAAGACGGGTAGTTTCAGTTAAGGGGAACACAGCATAAGATGCAACAGAGTGTGCCAAAAAATGAGCCATCTGTCACTGTTTAAAGGAGCGTTTATGGGAGAGCTGAAGAGAGCCGAACAGTTCTCGCACAGAGATATATAGAGGGGGAGTGTCAGCTGCAGTTTCGTGCAGCGATCATGACACGCCGCTCCCGAGAGAGCCAGGGCCCCTACAGGAGATTATAGGGTGGTCCCAGCGGTCAGACTCTCCGCGATCAAAAATGTATCCCCTATCCTTTGGATAAAAGATCAGTTTTTCCCAATCATACTTCTCCTTTAAGCTAACTAAATGTGTGTCTAAACTTAGACTAGACAGTGTAAGAATGCAACTGATTTAGCAAACAGCCTGAGCCACTGTAATAAATCTAGACTAAATCTAAGACTGTCTGGTTTAAGATTGCACTGTCTAAGAATTAGACAGTTTCAGTAAATCTGGGCTACTGTAGGGGTGTCACATTTACTTTTGCAGAATGTAGAGCAATAAAGCTGTCCTTTAAAAAGAAAAAAAATCCCAAATACAGAATTAGAAGCAGTGTTGGAAATGTTTTCTGTGCAGATGGTCACAATCATTGAATCATGGCATATAAATGAAAAATTGCTGATCATTTTTCCATGTTTAGTCCAAATATTCTGTTCATATCATTTTAGAAGCAGATGAATAGTTCTCCTCCTATTGAACTGTGTATTAATACGCACAGCTGAATGGTTTAAATGGGCACTGTCATGAAAACAAAAAATTGATATGTTGTAGTACTTAAGTACTACAACATATCTCTAATATAGTTTAATAAAAAAAAGTGATTTTAAAACAGTTTAAAATCACTTTTAAATTCGGCCACTAGGGGTCGCCCTCCTAGTGGCCGAATGCATTCTGCAGTGACGTCACTACAGAATTTCGACTCATTTCAGCCGGGCAAATGAGTCGAAATTCATTCACTGCGCGCTGGCTTCCTGTCTGTCAATCAAACAGGCAGGAAGCCAGCGCAGTAAAGTCCAGGAGCAGCCGCCCTGGCCGCACCATGCACGCAGCCTGTACCTCAGCCCAGATGGAGTCTGCACTCTCTCTGCAGACTCCGGTAACTGAATTGGATTCCCCGGCACGTCCTGCATCTGGATTCCCCGTTTCTCCGCAGCTCGCCGCGCAGCGCAGAGTTCGCGGTCCCGGCTTCTTCTATCCATCTGAGCGACCGGAGGTGAGGGGAGGGGGGTGGGGGCGGAAGGTTGGTACAAATGGGTGCCTTCAGTTGTTTCCCCACTACAACTGCCAGCATGCCCTGTAAGCCAGTAGATGTCAGGGCATGCTGGGAGTTGTAGTTGTGAAACAGCTGGAGGCACCCTGTTAGAACTAAGGGCGGAAGTCCCCCCCCAGCAGGCATCAGTGACGTGGTGCCTGCTGGGGAAGTCTGCCTGGTAGTGAGCACACTACCAGGCAGACAAAATGGCAATTATTAGTCAATAAATATGAAAATAAAGGCAGGGAGGGGGTTAGGGATAGAAGGGCAATAGGCAGGGACAGAAAAAAAAAAAAAAAAAAAAAAAAAGAGGGTTGGTGGGAGCTACCCTTTAAGTAAATGAATAAAAAAAAGTAAAGTCGGAAATAGAAAAATCTATGTCGCTACAACTTATTGAAAAAAGTATGGAAACGCATTAGGATGTTCACCCAGCTGATTTTTCTTTATACACACAATCTCAGATATGATACAAAATAGTGTTTGTATATCTATGGCAGAAGTCAGGAGACCATGCAGGCTCAAAAGCTTTTCCTGCCTGATATACAGTTGGTGTCAATTGCTTATTACAACTGGGTTTACACTGCATGTTTGTGTATGTTTAGGCTATACGTTTTATACTCTTTCATACATAAAAACAAAGGCATTACATACAGAAGAATCTGTTTCCTATACAACAAAGAATACATAAACAGTTTTCTTTGCTGTATACGTTAGCGTTTTCTACTACGCTTATGCATACAAAATTAAACATACAATGGGGAACAAAAGTTTTTAGTCAGCCATCAACTGTGCAAGTTCTCCCACTTAAAAAGATGAGAGGTCTGTAATTTTCATCATAGGTATACCTCAACTATGAGAGACATAATGAGAAAAAAAATCCATAAAAACACAGTCTGATTTTTAAAGCATTTATTTGCAAATTATGGTGGAAAATAAGTATTTGGCCAATAACAAAAGTATTCATCTCGATACTTTGTTATATACCCTTTGTTGGCAATGACAGAGGTCAAATATTTTCTTTAAGTTTTCACAAGGTTTTCACAGACTGTTGCTGGTATTTTGGCCCATTCCTCCATGCAGATCTCCTCTAGAGCAGTGATGTTTTGGGGCTGTGATGTATGCTGGGCAACATGGACTTTCAACTCCCTCAAAAGGTTTTCTACGGGGTTGAGATCTGAACACTGGCTAGGCCACTCCAGGACCTTGTAATGCTTCATACGAAGCCACTCCTTCATTGCCCGGGTGATGTGTTTGGGATCATTATCATGCTGAAAGACCCAGCCATGTTTCATCTTCAATGCCCTTGCTGATGGAAGGAGGTTTTCGCTCAACATCCCATGATACATGGCCCCATTCACTCTTCCTTTACACAGATCAGTTGTCCTGATCCCTTAGCTGAAAAATAGCCCCAGAGCATGATGTTTCCAACCCCATTCACAGTAGGTATGGTGTTCTTTGGATGCAACTTAGCATTCTTTCACCTCCAAACATGACGAGTTGAGTTTCTACCAAAAAGCTCTACTTTGGTTTCATCTGACCATATGACATTCTCCCAATACTCTTCTGGATCATCCAATTGCTCTCTAGCAAACTTCAGACGGGCCCGGACATGTACTGGCTTAAGCAGGGGAACACGTCTGGCACTGCATTATTTGAGTCCCTGGTGGCGTAGTGTGTTTCTGATGGTAGCCTTTGTTACTTTGGTCCCAGCTCTCTGCAGGTCACTCACTCAGTCCCCCCATGTGGTTCTGGGATTTTTGCTCACCGTTCTTGTGGTAGCTTGGAGGTATAGGGTATATGGGGTGAAGATGTGCGATACTTTAATGGGGTCTGTTTAACCTTTTCTACTCGTGACGCCAGGGTGAGGGTTCCTCTGTAATGCTTGTCTTATCGCCACCCTTCCCAAGAGCGATAGGGAGGTATGAAATAATTAAATGTCCACAACTGGAGAGTTTTCTAAAAACAGTCTGAACTTTTACTGAAGATTTTATGCAAGCTTTATAACTGGAACAGTCTCTGTATAAGCAAAGTCTCTTAGATATTGACAATGGTGGAGACCTTAAGCGTTTTAGAGTCCATAGACTGACTTGCGCTGTTCCGATGGATTTAGGGGATTTAGTTGAGGTCCAGCAGTCACGCTAGCTTTAGCAGGGGTTCAGTTTAAGACTTACGTTTTGAGTTCACGCTGAGGCCAGCAGGCTTCAGGCCTAGCGGTGTTTTTGTAAGTTGCACAGATTTGTCCTGATAGTCCGGCATCCACGAGAGCAGCAACCCAAGAGATATGCTGCTTGCTTTGCAGCTCAGGAGCAAGAGAGTGATCATTGGCTGCAGCTCCATTATATGGGCAGGGGCTGGCCTTAAGCTGATTGGTCCAATACTTCTGTCAATTATCTGTACAAAGAGTTATGGGTAATCATGTGATCCAAGGACCTCCGAAGGTCCTCCAACATACTATAGAGGAATTAACATAGTCACATAACCGAAGGTCCTGCGACGCTAACAAGGTAAGCATACTAATATACATTATATTATATATATATATATATATATATTTAAACATATATACATTTAAACATTACAAAATTAGAAAGAAGGAGGTGACTAGGGGCTGTCCCACCTGGGGGACCCTACCTGAACATAGTAACTCCGACTTTGGGGACCACCATACAAGGTAAGGTAAGCAATACGGTAACAGGAAACCACAGACCCCCTTACTTAAGATAAGTCGGCCTCGACGTCTGTCCCCTAAGACAGAGGGACGAAGTGAAGGTTGCTTTATAACAGTCCTGGGCATAACTTTTCAAATGTCCATTAGTCAGGCTGTATAAACACTACAAGATTATTTATCTTTTTTTTTATAAGGTACAAACATAGGCACGGGTAAACTAAGGAACATGATTACTTGGTTCATGAATTTAGTAACAGGATGACATTAGTATACATGAGATACATCCTAACACTTTTACTTACTTTATTTTCCCTTACTGGAATTATTTACAAAACATTTTACATTTCAGTTAACATTTTGGAAGCTTACTAGACATTTTTTGAATCTCACTAGACATCTTTGCCACACTAGTTGCCTGTTTAGTACACTGAGGGTTTTACTGGCTTGCCTGAGGCCATCTACCAATAAACTAGCTACTAGGGTACATTGGCTACACGCTCTTATCCCTAGAACACAACAGATAAACCTTACCTAGGTTACCTTTTGATTACGTGTATTATTTAAGCTCGCAAGAGCACCTACTGGCCGGGCAGGGCATCTCGCACACGTAAGAGAAAGAAGAATTGGAATTGGAAAATGACATAGGCTACAATTCCTAAAGCGTTTGAGTGTGAGATATTTTTGTTGTTTGGTGTACTAAATTTAAATGAGGTAAGTACACTTGAGTAATGAGTTTAAGGTACTATGTGTACAGTACTACGTAAAAGGTCAGTCTTGGTACCTTAAGGGTGGTTTTCCCTGTGTAAACCTTTGAGAAGGTGTTAGTGATGGGTGACGGAAATGTTACTCCCAGAGGAGCTAAGAGAGAGCCACCTACTAGCAACTACTACAACACCTATTATAATTTTTTTCTTTTTGTGCACACGTGCATAAAGCAAAGGTTTTTTGTTTGTTTTTTCCGTGTACAGAAACCATTTGCATTTAATTACCTTAGCACAAACATTTATTAAACACTACAACAAGGTACAGGTGCATTCACCTGATAAGTGCAATTAGAGAAAAGAATATTACGTTACTGTTGAGGTATTTACATGTAAACAGGCACGCAAGGGTCATCAGTCCATCTGCACTAAGAGTCCACAGATCACGGCTACCACATTTAGCCGGGCACTAACTTACGAATCTCCTAAGGGGCTAGGAGTCTCTTGGCCTAATTGCCAGGCACAAAGCTTGATGGTTACGGTTTAACTGCAACAGTCTTAGCAAAGTCCTGCTAGGCACACTTCTTGAACGTTGCAGAAAGGTCTGGGAAGACAAAACTTTAGAAAAACATTAATTTTCTTAACCCTTCAGAAAAAGTCCTTTCGATGTCACCCCGCTACTCTCTTTGAGCATCTACCCCGTTCAACACCAGAGCCTGGCAAGGCATTAACATAGCTTTCCCAAACCACATTTGAGAGGGTAGAGTGGGACACGGTGGGGTTAATGTTGACCATGTATTTCATGGCCACAGCTGTGGATGCCAATGGCGCAAGAGCTGGTACTGGTTGAGTTGGCCCCACCTCCTCGTCGGGAGTGGGTCGCATCACTTCCGTTGGTGCCTGGTGGGCAGGCCAAACCTCCTCTAATGCAGGCCCTTGCAACTGCCCTCTAAGTAACTGCACCTGTTAATGAGGGGGGAAGCATAAAAACCGAAGTGGCTATATATCTTCTACTTGAAGTCCCTCAATGTAAAAGGGTCACCATTGTAGTTTGGAAGGATGGGATTTCCCAGGAAGATAGGTGCAGCAGCAGGGGTTCCTGAGATGAGTGTAAAAGCTGGAGATGAATCAGGTTGAACTGGTCCTGCTGACTGTGCTGGTCCTGCGGATGGAACCACCGGAGCACCACCACCTTGCTGCATAGGGGGTGCAGGTGCAGCAGGTGCTGGACAAGGCATCGGAGCAGATTCTGGAGGGGATATTAGTGCTGCCGGATCCGACATTTTAGCAAATGGAGTTGATCCTTTAAATGAAGCTCAGGAACGTCGGTCCCTTTAAGAGACGCAGTTGTTCTTTAATCTGGAACTTGAGTGCGTAGATCTTGAACTTGAGAGCGCTGATCTGGAAATTGAGTGCGACGATCGGGAGTTGGAGTGAGTCCAGACAAGATCTTAACTTAGTGGCCTGGTACTTCAGGGTTTTATACTGTGCTGGCTCTTTAAAGCTTTCAGTCCTCTTCAACACTCTAGGTGTCTTTGCTGTTCTGACTGTGCTTTTCTGTAGGTCTTCTATTTGAGGCTCCGCCAAGATGGCCGCTGCGGCTCCAGAGACCTTGGAGGGCGGCGTTTCAGGATCGCGGGAAGGCCTAGCGCTAGTTTTAACCCCTTCTGATGCGAATCGCAACTCCGCTGTACTTTTCGCCTCCCCCCCTTACTTTTCGTGCGCACTTTTTGCACACCATACCATAAGCACAGTCCCGTACTTTTGAATGTGACTCATAGTACATGAACACAGTTCTTTCTATGGGGGAGTACTCTGTTAACGGTGGCAACAGCTGTAGGCACACACTCATATCCTGTTCGTAGGATGCCAAAAAGCTATGTGGTAGCTTGGGGGTGTAGGGTATATGGGATGTAGCTGTGCAGTACTTTAATGGGGTCTGTTTAACCCTTTCTACTCGTGACGCCAGGGTGAGGGTTCCTCTGTAATGCTTGTTCTACTGCCACCCTTCCCAAGAGTGATAGGGAGGTATGAAATAATTGAATGTCCACAACCGGAGAGTTTGCTGAAAACAGTCGGAACTTCTACTGAAGATTTTATGCAAGCTGTACAACCGGAACAGTCTCTGTACAAGCAAAGTCTCTTAGATATTGACAGTGGTTGGGACCTTAAGCGTTTTAGAGTCCGTAGACTGACTTGTGCTGTTCCGCTGGATTTAGGGGATTTTGTTGAGGTCCAGCAGTCACGCTAGCTTTAGCAGGGATTCAGGTAAGACTCACGTTTTGAGTTAACGCTGAGGCCAGCAGGCTTCAGGCCTGGCGGTGTCTTTGTAAGTTGCGCAGATCCGTCCTGATAGTCGGGCATCCACAAGAGCAGCAACCCAAGAGATATGCTTCTTGCTTTGCAGCTCAGGAGCAAGAGAGCGATTATTGGCTGCAGCTCCCTTATATGGGCAGGGGATGGCCTTAAGCTGATTGGTCCAATACTTCTGTCAATTATCTGTACAAAGACTTATGGGTAATCATGTGACCCAAGGACCTCCCCAGGTCCTCCAACATACTATAGAGAAATTAACATAGTCACATGACCGAAGGTCCTGCGACGCTACCAAGGTAAGTGTACTAATATACATTATATTAAATATATACATTTAAATATTACAAAATTAGAAAGAAGGAGGCGACTAGGGGCTGTCCCACCTGGGGGACCCTACCTGAACGTAGTAACTCTGACTTTGGGGACCACCACACAAGGTACAGTATGCAATACCACCACATTCTTGTGATCATTTTGACACCACGGGGTGAGATCCTGCATGGTGCCCCAAATTGACAGAGATTATCAGTGGTCTTGTATGTCTTCCATTTTCTAATAATTGCTCCCACAGTTAAGTTCTTCACACTAAGCTGCTTGCCTATTGCAGATTCAGTCTTCCCAGCCTGGAACAGGTCTACTTTTGTTTCTGGTGTCCTTCAACAGCTCTTTGGTCTTGGCCATAGTGGAGTTTGGAGTGTGATTGTGTGAGGTTGTAGACAAGTGTCTTTTATACTAATAACAATTTCAAACAGGTGCCATTAATAGAGGTAACTGTGGAGGACAGAGGAGATTCTTAAAGAAGAAGTTACAAGTATGTGAGAGCCAGAAATCTTGCTTATTTGTAGGTGACCAAATACTTATTTTACTGAGGAATTTACCAATTAATTCATTAGAAATAATACAATGTGATTTCCTGTATTCTTTCCCCATTCTGTCTCTCATAGTTGAGGTATACCTATGATGAAAATTGCAGGCCTGTGGGAGAACTTGCACAATTGGTGGCTGACTAAATACTTTTTTCCCCCACTATAGCAAAGGAAAACAGTGACAAGAAATGCAGAGCGGACCTACCCTGGCACTCTTCAGTAGGTGTGATTGGTGATGAAATTGCCAAGGCATCTAGGCATTTAGAAGAAAAGAGGTGCCATTGGGTTGTCATGGCAGCAAGGAGGCTAATAAAGGCCCACAGGTCTGCTACCTTGGTACACCAATAAGGCCTGGTCAGTGCTTATAGGGGTATTCAACAAATCAACTGGTGTCAGAGTGTTATACAGATTTGTAAATTGCTTCTTTATAAAAATCTTAATCCTTCAAGTACTTTTCAACTGCTGTATGCTCCACAGGAAGATGTGTAGTTCTTTCCAGTCTGACTACAGTGCTTAATGCCGACTCCTCTGTTTGTGTCAGGAACTGTACAGAATAGAAGCAAATACCCAAAGCAAACCTCTCCTGCTCTGTATAGTTCCTGACATGGACAGAGTTGTCAGCAGAGAGCACTGTGGTCAGACTGGAAAGAACTACACAACTTTATCTGGAGCATATAGATTAATTGAAGTAAAATGTGTTTACCTTTCTAGCACCAGTTGATTTGAAAACATATTTTTCAGGGGGAACTCCGGTACTTAACAACTTAGGAGATAAGTGTTTGATTGCGGCAGTTCCGATTACTTCAGCCCAATAACTCGGCTCTCCTCTTGCAAGGAGCTGGCACCTCTTTGCGCATAGAACTGCCGCTCAGCTGTAGCTTTAGCTCTCCTATATAGAGTTATGGAAGGGGCATGTCAACCACCACTTCGTGCAGTGGTCAACAAAACTCCTTGCATGGAGCAATGGCCACTCCCTGCATGTGGAAAGCTGGGGCACCTGGTAGGAGGGACCCCCTTGTGATCAGGCACTTATCCCCTATCCTGTTGTATTAAAAGTTTTATATAAGTAAATATGGTACCAATAAAAGTACAGATCATGGCGCAAAAAATTAGCCCTCATACCGCCGCTTATACAGAAAAATGAAAAAGTTATAGGTCTTCAAAATAGGGGGATCTTAAATACTAATTTGGTTAAAAAGTTTGTGATTCTTTTTTAAGCACAACAGTAATAGAAAAGTATGTTATCATGGGTATCATTTTAATCGTACTGACCGAAAGAATAAATAACACATCTAATTTTTACCATGAAAACAAAACCTTCCAAAATTAGCAAAATTGCGTTTTTCTTTTTAATTTCACCACACAAATAGTATTTTTTTTTGTTGCGCCATACGTTTTATGGTAAAGTGAGTGATGGCATTACAATGGACAACTGGTTGCACCAGCAAGTCCTCATACTAGACTGTTGATGAAAATATAAAAGAGTTATGATTTTTTGAAGGCGAGGAGGAAAAAAGGAAAACGTAAAAATGAAATTGTCTGCGTCCTTAAAGGGGTACTCCGCCCCTAGACATCTTATCCCCTATCCAAAGGATAGGGGATAAGATGTCAGATTGCCGCTGTCCCGCTGCTGGGGAGCCCCGGGATCTCCGCTGCGGCACTGCGCTATCATTACTGATCAGAGCGAGTTCGCTCTGCACGTAATGACAGGCAATACAGGGGCCGGAGCATCGTTAAGTAACGGCTCCGCCCCTCATGATGTCACTGCCCGCCTCCCTCAATACAAGTCTATGGGAGGGGGCGTGGTGGTCACCACGCCCCCTGTCATAGACTTGCATTAAGGGGACGGGCCGTGATGTCACGAGGTGCGGAGCCATGATGTCACGCTGCTCCGTCCCCTGTATCGCCCGTCATTACGCACAGAGCAAACTCGCTCTGTGCAGCAATGATAGCGGGGGTCCCCAGCAGCGGTGATCTGTCATCTTATCCCCTATCCAAAAAAAAACAAAATATTATATATATAATTTTACATATATATATATATATATATATAGTGAAATTGAAAAAAAAACAAGCCATTTTGTAACTTTTGGGGGCTACCGTTTCTACGCAGTGCACTTTTTGGTAAAAATTACTTCTTATCTTTATTCTGTAGGTCCAAATGGTTATAAGGATATCCAATTTATGTAGGTTTAATTTTTCTACTTAAAAATTATAGCTACATGCACCAAAATTAGTATGCTTAACATTGTCCTCTTCTGACCCCTATAACTTTTTTATTTTTCGGCATACAAAGCTGTATGAGGGCAAGTTTTTTGTGTCATGAACTGCAGCTTTTATTGGTTGTAGTTTTGATCTTTATGGTCACTTTTTATAATTTTTTTCATGGTATATGAAGTGACCAAAAATGTGCAATTTAAAAAAATAAATTCACGTGTACGCCATCGACCGTGTGATTTAACTAACCTTATATTTTAATGGTTCCGACATTTATGAATGTAGCGGTATCACATGTTTATTTTTGATTACATAATTTTAAAAGTGTGATAAGGGGGGGGGGTGATTAAAACTTTTATTAGGGAAGGGGTTAATTAACTTTTATTAACTCGATTAAAGCACAACTGTCCTGAAATTTTAGTGTAATAACCTGCACAAAGCCTTTGTACTGTGTGCAGGTGTTGTGTACAACAATTATTTTACCTCATATTGGCAGGCTTTCGTGATGCTAAAATGTGCTTTTAATCAAAGCCACTGATAGGCGTGGTGCGAGGTACGCGATGCCCCGCCGCCACCACGCCCACTTTGTATCTCAGTGCTGGGACCGCTGTGTGATTGACACACAGGTCCCAGCGCATGCGCCCTTCAACTAATGTAAAGTGTGCGCTGCTGCGTGTCATCCAGCAAGAGCTCGCTCCTAAAGCGAGCGCTCGCTCCCGCCGTCCTCCTCAGTGCGCCTGCGCAGGACTAGGTGCAGAGAGCGCGGGAGCGCTCGCTCGCTGGAGGAGCGAGTGCTTGCTGGATGACATGCAGCAGCGTGCACGTTACATTAGTTGAAGGGCGCATGCGCTAGGACCTGTGTGTCAATCACACAGCGGTCCCAGCACTGAGATACAAAGTGGGCATGTGGGTGGGCGTGGTGGCGGCGGGGCATCGCGTACCTCGCACCACGCCTATCCGACCATCAGTGGCTTTGATTAAAAGCACTTTTTAGCGTCACGAAAGCCTGCAAATATGAGGCAAAATACGTCACCCCCGGCAATCCAAGTCTACGGGAGGGGGCGTGATGGCCGCCACGTCCCCTCTCATAAACTTCACGATACTCCGACCCTGTAATCGTGACCCGGCAGACTCCATGCAGCTCCCAAAGGTGGGTTCTGCATGCAAGATAGCGGGGGACCCCAGCAGCAGGAACCCCACGATCAGACATTTATCCCCTATCCAAGGCAGAAAATCGCTGCGGCTGCGATACGCTGACTGCAGTGTGACATTCCGAGCCTAAGAAGCAGGGACCCGAGCAGCGCCAGAAGAACGGGATGCCAATATCGGCGCAACTGGGGAACGTAGGAAGGTAAGTTTTGAACATTAAGTTGCTGACAGTATTTCCCTAGTACCACATAAAATTATTGTGCCTGTGTCACCCTTTGCATCAACAGCGCATGAGGCTGAGCCCTAAAGTATTCAAGGAGGGAAGGGGACAGAAGCGGAGAGAAGTGCAAGATGGCAGCATAGATTTGGCTGGCCAAAGCCTCTTTGACCCTTCATTCAAGATTTGAAAACTAATGTAACGTGCGCGCTGCTGCGTGTCATCCAGCAAGAGCTCGCTCCTCCAGCGAGCGCTCTCTCCCGCCGCTGCCGTCCTCCTCAGTGCGCCTGCGCAGGGCTAGGTGCAGAGAGTGCGGGAGCGAGCGCTCGCTGGAGGAGCGAGCGCTTGCTGGATGACACGCAGCAGCGCGCACATTATATTAGTTGAAGGGCGCATGCGCTAGGACCTGTGTGTTAATCACACAGCGGTCCCAGCACTGTGATACCAAGTGGGCATGTGGGTGGGCGTGGCGGTGGCGGGGCATAGCGCACCTCGCACCACGCCTATCCGACCGTCAGTGGCTTTGATTAAAAGCACTTTTAAGCGTCACGAAAGCCTGCAAATATGAGGCAAAATACTTGTTGTACAGAACACCTGCACACAGTACAAAGGCTGTGTGCAGGTTATTACACTAAAATTTCATGACAGTTGCGCTTTAAATCTGGATCCAAAATTTCACTGTGGATGTCCTAATCAGCTCCACTGAGCTACCGGCAACGTTGATCTCTTTTACGGATGTAAAAAAACTATGTTCATCCAAGCTATAATTTTTGGTTAAATGTCCTAAATTAAATTTTCTTAGGCATTTAATGGAAAATAGTAAAGCTAACTACTTAATTGCTAGAGTCTTATCAATTAAGTGATAGAGAGTGGCAAGGAATGTAGTGAAAAACTATGGGAAAACCCTAAAAAGGGTAACCAAAAAATCTGGAAATATGGAAGGTATTCCCTTATGGCATAATAGATGGGGGAGGGTCAAACCGGGCTCCCCCGTACCCCAGCTGGACCAGCGCTGAAATACATTTACTTTAATGACCCGACCGGAGTCAAACGGCGACTCCGGTCGGCTAATTTTTGACCCGTATCTGGTTTTGTGACAGGACCTAAAACCGCAGTATACGTCACACAGGACAGAGTAATGACGTCACTCCCGGCAATGCAAGTCTATGGGAGGGGGCGTGATGGCCGCCACGTCCCCTCCCATAAACTTCACGATACTCCGACCCTGTAATCGTGACCCGGCAGACTCCAAGGCTGCAGCGCTGCATGCAGCTCCCAAAGGTGGGTGCTGCATGCGAGATAGCGGGGGACCACAGCAGCAGGAACCCCACGATCAGACATTTATTCCCTATCCAAGGCGGAAAATCGCTGTGGCTGCGATACGCTGACTGCAGTGTGACATTCCGAGCCTAAGAAGCAGGGACCCGAGCAGCGCCAGAAGAACGGGATCCCAATATTGGCGCAACTGGGGAACGTAAGTTTTGAACATTAAGTTGCTGACAGTATTTCCCTAGTACCACATAAAATTATTGTGCCTGTGCCACCCTTTGCATCAACAGCGCATGAGGCTGAGCCCTAACGTATTCAAGGAGGGAAGGGGACAGAAGCGGAGAGAAGTGTAAGATGGCAGCATAGATTTGGCTGGCCAAAGCCTCTGACTCTTCATTCAAGATTTGAAAAAAATAAAATAAAAAATAATGAGTTTATAATTAAAGTTACAGGAAAGGTAAGATAATAAGTACACGCCCCCTCCCATAGGCTTGCATTGAGGGGGCGGAGCGTGATGTCCCACGGGGGCAGAGCCGTGATGTCACAATACTCCGGCCCCTGTGATCAGGCATCTTATCCCCTATCCTTTAGATGTCTTAGCGCCGGAGTACCCCTTTAATATCGTTAACTGGTTTATAGATTTTTCAATTCATTAAATAATTAATTTATGTATTTATTTGTCAATTAATTGATTGGTTAAAAGGAAATCATACCATTACTAATATACATCCATTTCAAATTCATATTTTTCCATAGTTTCCAACATTTAAAAATGCTTTCTAGGGACCCTTTGGTTATGCACACTTAGGCTAGATCAATCATCAACACCTACAATCCACCAGCAGCTTTCAATGAAGGGAAAGGTAAATCAATTATATAACCTACAAATCTAATCCTTAAAAAGGACAGTAATTTAATCACAGCATTTTACCAAAATTACATACTTGATTCAAATCCATAGACAGACATATTCAACATACATAAAAAAAAACACATGCCCAAGATGGGGTCTGTCTATGGATTTGAATAAATTACATATTTTTGATAAAACCCTTGACTGTTAGTTAAGGGTTAGTTTTGTAAATAAAAAAAAGGATTTAGTCAGCCACCAATTGTACAAGTTCTCCCACTTACAAAGATGAGAGAGGTTTGTAATTTTCATCATAGGTATACCTCAACTATGAGAGACATAATGAGAAATAAAATCACATTGTCTGATTTTTTAAGAATTTATTAGCAAATTATGGTGGAAAATAAGTATTTGGTCAATAACAAAAGTTCATCTCAATACTTTGTTATATACCCTTTGTTGGCAATGACAGAGGTCAAATGTTTTCTTTAAGTCATCACAAGGTTTTCACACACTGCTGCTGGTATTTTGTCCCATTCCTCCATGCAGATCCCCTTGCCAGGCAACACGGACTTTCAAACCCCTCCAAAGGTTTTCTATGGGGTAGACATCTGGAGACTGGCTAGGCCACTCCAGGACCTTGAAATGCTTCTTACAAAGCCACTCCTTTGTTGCCCAGGTGGTGTGTTAGGGATCATGGTCATGCTGAAAGACCCAGCCACGTTTCATCTTCAATGCCCTTGCTGATGGAAGGAGGTTTTCACTCAAAATCTCACGACACATGGCCCCATTCATTCTTTCCTTTACAAGGATCAGTCGTCCTGGTGCCTTAGCAGAAAACAGCCCTAAAGCATGTTGTTTCCACACCCATGCTTCACAGTAGGTATGGTGTTCTTTGGATGCAACTCAGCATTCTTTTTCCTCCAAACAAGACAAGTTGAGTTTTTACCAATACGTTCAACTTTGGTTTCATATGACCTTCTCCTAATTACTCTTCTGGATCATCCAAATACTCTCTAGCAAACTTCAGATGGGCTCGGACATGTACTGGCTTAAGTAGTGGGACATATCTGGCACTGCATGATTTGAGTCCCTGGCAGCGTAGTGTGTTACTGATGGAAGCCTTTGTTACTTCGCACACCGCTCTCTGCAGGTCATTCACTAGGTCCATCCGTGTGGTTCTGGGATTTTTGCTCACCATTCTTGTGATCATTTTGATACCACGGGGTGAGATCTTGCGTGGAACCCCAGATCAAGGGAAATTATCAGTAGTCTTGTATGTCTCCCATTTTCTAATAATTGCTCCCACAGTTGATTTCTTCACACCAAGCTGCTTGCCTATTGCAGATTCAGTCGTTCTAGCCTGGTTCAGGTCTACAGTTTTGTTTCTGGTGTCCTGGCCATAGTGGAGTTTGGAGTGTTACGGTTTTGGACAGGTCTTTTATAATCATAAGTTCAAACAAGTGCCATTAATACAGGTAACAAGTGGAAGACAGAGGAGATTCTTAAAGAAGAAGTCTGTGAGAGCCAGAAATCTTGCTTGTTTGTAGGTGACCAAATACTTATTTTCCACAATAATTAGCAAATAAATTCTTTACAAATCAGACATCAGATGTGAATTTATGGATTTTTTTTCTCATTATGTCTCTCATAGTTGAGGTATACCTACCTTTTCAAGTGGGAGAACTTGCACAATTGGTGGCTGACTAAATACTTTTTTGCCCCACTGTACATTGATCTGTCTGGTTTTCCCACTGTAACCAATCACAACTGATGTTTGATATCTTAATAAGCTCTGTTGAAATGAAAGCGGAGCTGTGTTTGGTTGTTTAAAAAAAAAAAAAAAAAGAACAGTTTCTTTGGCCCTTTATTAAACCATAAAAACAGATCTTTTACGGTTCAAAAAATGGCCCATTGTTCATACATGTATTCATTTTAGATTTTAAAGTCTTAAAATTAAGTGCACAATCTTTTTTGGACGAAGTGGGGAGACCCACGAAACGACGTCCGTTGAGGGTGCACGGTGTCCCTGGATGGCCTGTGGGAACATGCCTACTACAGGTAGTGTATGATGGATATATATAATTCTTATAATTGACTTTGTATTGATGTATACACTGCCGTACCGATGTTAAGGGGAATACATAACCTTGTGCAGTGTTCCTGTTACTTACCATCTATTGATAATCAGGACCAGGGTACCAGTGCCATTCTGGGGTATATGTTTTTTAGGGGTGGGGTTGTCTGTCCTTCCTTTTGTCATAGTTAATTGTGGTTAGAACATTAATAAAGTTTATATTTTTGCATGAATTTTGCATTATTGGTGGTTATTGTATGGTGACAATTGTAGGAGTATCACAATCTTTTTTTCAGCCTGTATTTTGGCCAGTAAACAGCCCAGAAACTGACCCGAATGGAAATACCTGAATCATTTTTGGTCTACAGCTAAACAGCTAATAATACAGCCTAAAAAGGTTCTTGTTGACTGTGATGGCTACTTAATCAGTCATTGGGCACAATAAGAAGCCCTACCTAGGCCAATGATGTTATTCTTCAGTTTTGTAATATCTAATGCTACCTTACAATTGTATGGCTTTATTACAGGAGGTTGTGGGTGTTATCGTTAAACTTTTGTGCTTGGGAGGGAGGAAGGCATCTCCTTTTTCCTCTACACATATATAAGTTACTGCGTGGGGGAACACAGTCATCTCTCCCACACTGTTGTGGTGTGTTGTTAATGCATTTAGCTTATTCATGTGACACAAATAACCTGAACAGTAGGCTATTTGTACCATAATGGACTACCAATGAATCCAGTGTAGTCGCATCTCTTGTTATTTCATGTGATGAACCGCAGCATTCTGTGGGGAAACACATTGAGACAGGATGGTAATAATAATTGATTTCATATTTTTGGTCAATGAGATTGAAGTAGGGTTGATTTCATAAATCAAATGAGGTACACACATATTTAATAAGAGTGTATATGGTACGCAAATAATGTGATTTAGATTTTATCTGGGGAAACCAACAGACTTTTTTTTGTGTTTCTGGTATTTTGTATGTCTTTTAGCCTATGGGATATATTAAAAGTTAAAGGGGCATTCCAGAAAAAAACAAATATGTTTTTAAATGAAAAGGCCTCAGAAAAGTATGCAAATTTATTTTATTTCGAAAGCTAAGCCTCCTACCACTGTGCAGTTGCTTTACTTTTGTTTACATCTATTCAGAATAACACAACGCTCTCTGTTGCCACCTGTGTCTATGTCTGGAACTGCCCTGAGCAGAAAAATTAAAGAGGTTAGCCATGAAGAAAAAAAAACAGTGCCACACTTGTCTTCAGGTGGTAAGTTGTATTACACCATAGAATACAACATTGGATTCCAAAAAGTAAACTATGTTGGAAAAATCCAACAATGTAGAACATTCTTTTTAAATATATATATAGTTTATTTTTGAAAATTTTAGAATTTTCCAAAAGAAAAAAAAAACAAATACATGAAAATTTTCATTAACAGATTGAGAACATTCTTATTAGTTGCACATGAGAGCACAGGTGGTTGTTGATGGACAGATGACTGCATCCCTTGCTAACAAGGCATAACATCCTTTAGGAGTAGCAGTGGGAGGAAAGTTGCATCCCTCCTTGGCAAGACAGCAATACAATCCTTCATCTGCCTCTATCATCCACTCAACCCCACTGCTTTTAGTGCATAAATATGAGGCAAACAAGTCTTTGAAACACAGACAAAAAAGCCCAATATGTTCTATTTTATGAGTATACTCTACAGTATATAATGTAATATTGTGTGCATGATTGGAATACACAGATGGGAAAATCCCAAAGATCACACCACTTTTCTTTTAAAGGGGTACTCCGGCGCTAAGACACTGTATCCCCTTTCCACTGGGGACCCCCGTGATCTTGCACGCAGCACCATTTTAGAATCAGTCCCCGGAGACAGCTGCCATGCCCCCTCCCATAGGCTTGCATTGAGGGGGCGGAGCGTGATGTCACACGCTCCGGGGACTAATTCTAACGGGGTGCTGCAAGCAAGATCACGGGGGTCCCCAGAGGCAGGACCCTCGCGATCAGGCATCTTATCCCCTATCCTTTGGATAGGGGATAAGATATCTTAGCGCCGGAGTACCCCTTTAACATGGTTGTGAAGTACAGAATGGGATGTTGTGGGGGAAGGGGATGTGCTGTCTTGTTTTAAATGTTGAGCTAAGCAAATTTTGTTTTAGGATGGCCGACAGGTAAAAAGAATAACAGCCCGGTATCATATGGCCGTGCAGCATTTTACAGTCCAGAGGAAAATTAAAAGTATACACTACTACTACTGCTACTACATTCTTACTTTTGAAAAGAACAAAGTGCTCATCTGCTTTAGAGAACACAAATTAACTATTACATGTGACCTGAAGTAATGAATACATAAGGGGGAAGATTTTCAAAGAATTTTGCGCCAAAAAAATATCAATTTCTCGCTAAAAGTATCAACCACATTTTCAAAGAGCTTTGTGCTGTGGTTTACACTGTTCACACCAGTTTTGTAAAAGTGGGCGTGTCCGCGTATATTGTCTGCTTTACATGATATTTTCAAAGGGGTGAGAGTCCAGTTTACATCAAAAATTTCACACCAGCTTTTTGATCGTGTAGAAATCACAAAAATGGTTGATGTTTTATTGGGGTTTTTTTCAGTTTTTTTGTGAAAAGGTGATTTAAGTAATTATTACAAAAAGCTAAATAATTATTATTGAAAATGTTAAAAAAATAATAATAATGTTTTTTTTTTCTTGGTCACTGCACCTTCACTCACATTTAAGCTCAGCAATGTTTTATTTATACAGTTATCGCTTGTCTGGGCACTGTAACCATGGAATATTTCGTGAGATGTTTCCGCCAGAATTTTCTGGGATGTAAAGTTTGGCACAAAAATCTGCAATTTTGGCGCCAAACTCTGCAATTTTGGTGCAAAAAAAATCCAATATGGCTGCAACAAAAAAAATTTGGCCGTGTAAAATGACAGCAGTTTTTGAGAATCTTCCACTCTGTCTCAAACTGTTAAAAAACGACAACTCCCAGCATGGCCAGACAGCCGTTGGCTGTCTGGGCCTGCTGATAGTTGTCATTTTGTAACAGCTGGAGGCACATTGTTTCAAAAACACTGCACTATGGCCTACTTTGGGTAATTTTTCGAGCGTATCCGAATTTTGGTGCAAAAAAACCCAATATGGCTGCAACAACAAAAAATTGGCGTGAAAAAAAAAAAACTAAAGTGGCGTGAAAATGAATTTTCACATATTTTCAAAGCAACATATTTTCACCTTTGAAAATGTGAGGAGTAAAAAAAAGGTGTGAATAATATCGCTGGAACACAAATTACAGCAGTTTTTGAGAATCTCCCCCTATGGTGTCTCTGTAGTCTGAAAATATGCACATGTACAATAATAATCATGTAAATGTAGCATTTTGTGTAGTGTATTTTCACATACATGTTTAGCACATTTTCGGTTTAAAAAATAATGCACAATAAAGCTGTAGTCCAAATGCCCCAATTAAGCACGGAATAAGCATGAAACAGCTGTCTGCTCATTTGGCAGTTAATATTGTTTTCAATGAACAATTATAGATACAAATGTTTAATTTTCTACAACAGTGCTTTTAGAATTTGCTATCTTTGGAGGGTTATGATATTTAAATGAGCGCGGGAATGGGAGGGCAATGAATTGTGAAACACGCGAGTGAAGGATTCAGTATCCTCTGATTCAGTATCCTATTGAGCTAATGCCACGTAGGCCAAGTATATGGAAAAAAGCCAAGGCAAGCATCCTCCTGTAGTGCATGACCACCCAGGGTTCACATAATTACATAATTACAACACAAATTCAGAAGTAACCATTCATGAACCATTGTCTAGTGCAAATTATATAGAATAGTAAAGCTTCAAGCATTGTCAGCATAGACTAAAATAGAAATTATTCTACAAGGGACTCCACTCAATTTTTATAGGGTAGTGTCACACAGTTTGCTGCGTATTTGCTGCCATGTATTTTCCTACACTACTAAATCATTGGGTAGTAAAATCAGCTGAAAAAAATATGCAGCAAAATACGGGACGTGTGTGCAAAGCATTATTCCTTTCTATTTTTTGACAATGTGAGCCACTTTCACAGAAAGTATTTGTCTGCTGAAAAATATTGTTACATTGGTCAGGTCAGGAGGTAAACATGTATGCCTCCAATTAAGGCTGGGTTCACACTATGTTTTGTACTTACGGTTCCCGTATACGGCTGGGAGGAGGGGGCGGGGCTTAATCGCGGCGCCCGCACTCAGCCATATAGGGGAACCGTATTTAATGCATGTCTATGAGCCGAACGGCGTGAACCGCAGCCTCCGGTCGGCTGCGTTTTCGGCCATATGCGGTTTCCTGACCACAGGCAAAAACGTGGTCAACCGCTTTCTTGCCTACGGTTGGGAAACCGCATACGGCCAAAAACGCAGCCGACCAGAGGCTGCGGTTCACTCCGGTCGCCTCATAGACATGCATTAAATACGGTTCCCCTATACGGCTGAGTGCAGGCGCCACGATTAAGCCCCCCCCTCCTCCCAGCTGTATACGGGACCTGTAAGTACAAAACGTAGTGTGAACCTAGCCTAACTTTGAGATCAACCTAAATTCCTAGAATGGTTACGGGCCAAGCCATTCAGATGGTCTGTATGGCACTAATAAACAGGCTAAACACTAGAGATTTCAAACAGATGAAAATGCTAATGAAGACAGTTTCCTGCTAACTGTTGGCACCTTCTCAAAAGAGCATGATAGACATCAACAGAGAGAAAATATATTTGGAAAAGTTGATATGCCATGTTTTCTGTTATTGTCGGATGCAATTATTTGAAAAGTTGTTCATGCCAAAAGACAGATATGCATCTCATCAATAGAAGACCAGACCAGTTGGAGATCAAGCTCGGAATTGTCATTTTAACTTATGGCACTGTCATCCAGAAGGTGAAAACTTTCAGACTGTCAAAAGAGCGTGCAGAAAACAGCAGTCTGAAATCTCTAGTGTATGGCCAGGTTTACTCATGGCCCATTCAGTATAAGTATGTTCTAAGGAAAGTTGAATGATTGTTGTCAAAGTCACTGCAGGCTAGCTACACAGAATTTACATACATAGACACAATGGCCAAACCGTGAACACACACTACATGAGAAAATGTAACACAACTAAAAATGTAAACTTACAATGAAAGTAGAAAAAACAGAACTCCTGGAGAGTTGGCTACAAAGGCAAGTATCCTCCAATTCCTGATGTAATAGCCCAGCAAAGCATACAAGGCTATGCCAACAGCAAAGGTTAGGTTAGTTAAAGAACCTATAAAAGAGAGGCAAGCATGAGAATAAATAAGTCAGAATGTAAAAAATTAGCTACTAGTGCAAATAACTGATTATCACAACAAAGCCAAAACAGTGTAATATTACATACAGACTAATAATGAATAGCCATGGGAAGTGACATCTTTACATTAAGAACTGTACAGTCATCTGTTCTACATTTTATAAGTTCAGCTAAGCCGATAATGTTTCTGAAAATGTTGTTTACTGTTTCCAATAATGGAGCGCAGAACTACGAATTTAGGATTATACTACAAAATGTTTATATCAATTACATATTAAAAAATCATTACTATTTATCTGCCACAAAAAGCATTGCTATTTACTGTAGCCAGTTCTTGCAACGACTTTTTCCCCTTTATTTGCATCCCAACCTTTTTATTTTTCTAACAACATAGCCGTATGAAGGTTTGCTTATTTAAGCTGCATTTTGTAATGCACAATTTAACATGTCATATAATGTATTGATAAACTTTAAATGGAAGACTGAAAGTGACTACCAAAGTGATTCCACAAGTCCGATGTGCGGTCATCAAACAGGCTCCTATCTTAAAAATCAATGGCACCAGTAAGTAAATTGCCAGCTTTGCCATTTATAAAATCCAATCTTACCTCAGCGCTTGACAAATTTGTTTTTAATTTAGGAGCCATAAAAAAAATTAAAATAAAAATAGGAGCTAGGATTTCTTTTCAAATTATTTTAATATACAGTAAACTCCTGCATGTGATAGTTATAAAGGCTTTTTGTACAGGAACCTTTAAAGAAGGGATACATTGAATGGGTACTCCACCCCTAGACATCTTATCCCCTATCCAAAGCATAGGGCATAAGATGTCTGATGGCGGGGGTCCCGCCGCTGGGGACCCCTGCATTCTACCATGCGGCACCCACCTGTAACGGCTTCCAGAACCGCTGGAGGCCCTCAGGCTAATACCATCCCGACCACGAGAACGGAAGATCGTGACATCACAACTCTGCCCCGTGTGATGTCACACCCGCCCCCTCAATGCAAGTCTATGGGAGGGGGCTAGAGGAATGGTCAAAACTCTGGCAACTAAGTTTAAGGTGGATAAGTGCAAGATAATGCAACTGGGATGTAAAAACCCTAAGGCACAGTATAGACCAGTTGTCTTCAACCTGCGGACCTCCAGATGTTGCAAAACTACAACTCCCAGCATGCTTGGACAGCCATCGGCTGTCCGGACATGCTGGGAGTTGTAGTTTTGAAACATCTGGAGGTCCACAGGTAGGAGACCACTGGTATAGACTATGTGATACAGTCCTAACCTCAGTATCTGAGGAGAGGGATTTAGGGGTCATTATTTCAGAAGACAAAGGTAGGAAGACAATGTCATAGGGAGAGGTATTAGCAGTAGAAAGAGGGAAGTGTTCATGCCACTGTACAGAACAACACTGGTGAGACCTCAATTGGGAGTATTGTGCTGGAGACTAGGGATCGACCGATTATCGGTATGGCCAATATTTTCGGCCGATAATCACGATTTTGGGCATTATCGGTGTCGGCCCCCCCCGACCCGCGACCGCCCCACCGCACCCCTCACCGTAGTGCTGGGCGGTATACCGGTATGGATTACTGCCCGTACCGCTATACCGGTCGGGCCCCTCCCCCACCCTCCGAGTCAATAAAAAAAATTTAACTTACCCGTAATGGGGGTGGTCCGGGCCATTCATCCTTCCTTCCTGTAGTGTCCGGCGGCATTCCGGGTGTAGGGTGAACCGGTCCGGGCTGTCCTCCTTCTCCGGGGGTGCTCTTCTCCACTCCGGGCAGGCTCCGGCCTAGTACGCTGCATAGACACCGCTACGCCATGACGTCAGGTGCGTCGCTGCGCACGGGCGTCACTGCGCAGCGGCGTCTATGCAGCGTACTAGGCCGGAGCCTGCCCGGAGTGGAGAAGAGGACCCCCGGAGAAGAAGGACAGCCCAGACCGGTTCACCCTCCACCCGGAATGCCGCTGGACACTACAGGAAGGGAGGATGGCCCGGACCACCCTGACAGGTAGGGGGAGAGAAGCGGGTGGTGGCGGCGGCGGCGGCGGCGGCCTATTGCACCGCAAAAGCCACTGCAGTGCATTGATTTAAAGCGCCCGCTTTAAATCAATGTTCTGCAGCGGTGTCGAGGGGGGATAAATAGCCGATAACTTATACCGGAATATCGGTATAAGTTATTGGCTATCGGCCCTAACTTCCACCGATTATCGGTATCGGCCCTAAAAAAACTATATTGGTCGATCCCTACTGGAGACTGTATCTCCAAAAGGATATAGTCTGAAAATATGCACATGTACAATAATAATTACACAAATGAAGCATTTTGTGTAATGTATTTTCACTTACTTTCACACGTTTAGCACATTTTCCATTTAAAAAATAATGCACAATAAAGTTGTAGTCCAATTGCCCCAATTAGGCACGGAATAAGCATGAAACAGCTGTCTGCTCATTTGGCAGTTAATATTGTTTTCATAAGGCTATCCTTTATATGAGATACAAATAGTTATAAGGCTATCCTTCATATAAGGTAGGGACAAGGACAATTCATAATAGGGATAGACTGATTATCGGTTTGGCCGATATTATCGGCCGATATTCACAATTTTGGACATTATCGGTATCGCCAATTACCTTGCCGATATGCCGATAATGCCCCGCCTCCCCGGCCAGAGACCGCCGCTGTCCAATTGCCTCCCCCATCCCCGGTTTTATAATTACCTGTTCCCGGGGTCCGCGCTACTTCTGGCTCCTGCGGCGTCCTGCGCTGTTGCTGTGCGCTGCGCAATGACGAGTGATGTCCTCAACGTGATGTCACCGTCAGTGCGCACAGTGACAACTCAGGACACCGCGGGAGCCAGAAGTAGCGCGGACCCCGGGAACAGGTAAATATAAAACCGGGGATGGGGGAGGCAATGGGGCAGCGGCGGTGGTTGGATTCAGGACCGGCAGGGGGAGAGATGCGGGCGGCGGCGGTCTCTGGCCAGAGGATAGGTAGGGGGGGGGCAGCTGCGTTGGTGGTTGGACTAGGGAGGACCACAGGTAGTGGGAGAGAAGCAGGTGGTGGCAGCGGCGGCGGTCTCTGGCCCCGCAAAAGCCGCTGCAGTTCATTGATTTAAAGTAAGGATCGACCGATATCGATTTTTTAGGGCCGATACCGATAATCTGTGGAGGTTAGGGCCGATAGCCGATAACTTATACCAACATTCCGGTATAAGTTACCGGCTATTCATCCCTTCCCCGTGACACTGCTGCAGATCACTGATTAAGCGGCTTTTGCGATGCCATAGGCTTCTCTCCCCCTGCCTGTCCGGGGGTCCTCCTGAGTCCTATCACCGCCACTGCGAGCACCCCCCCCCCCCACCGCCGCCCACCGCCCCCCACCGCACCGCCCCAGCCCCATTGCCTACCCCATCCCCAGTTACCTGTTCCCGGGGTCCACTCTACATCTAGCTCCAGTGGCGTCCTCCTGAGCTTTCACTGTGCGCAAGGACGGTCTCGTCGCGTCACTCGTCATTGCGCACAGCGTAACGTAGGACGCAGCAGGAGCCAGAAGTAGCGTGGACCCCAGCCCCCTGGAACAGGTAACTATAAAACTAGGGATGGGGGAGGCAATGGGGCCAGGGCGGTGCGGTGGGGGGTGCAACGCCGCGCGGTGGGGTGGGTCGTGGGCGGTCACGGTGCGGTGGGGGCAGTGCGGGGGGCGGGGCATTATCGGATTATCGGCAAGGTAATTGCCGATACCGATAATGCCCAAAATTGTGAATATCGGACAAACCGATAATCGGTCAATCCCTAATTTAAAGCGTCCGCTTTAAATCATCGATCTGCAGCGGCTTCTGCGGGGCCAGGGGGGGGGGGGGGGGGGGAAGCCGATAACTTATACCGGAATATCGGTATAAATTATCGCCTATCGGCCTCAAAGTTCACAGATTATCGGTATCGGCCCTAAAAAATCAATATCGGTCGATCCCTAATTCATAAGTATTCAAAATATTGGGCAGACTAGATGGGCCTAATGGCTCTTATCTGCCAACACATACTATGTTTTTATCAGTCACATTTATGTTTGTAGGTGCATGAGAACTTCTCAGAGCTAAAAGATAAGGGAGATAAAGTAGTATTCTTGAGGTGGGGTGCAGACATTTTTCTGGGCTTCCCGTTAATGGCCCCTTTGATAAATGCCACTGTCTGCCTTTCCATAGCCTGCGATGGCTTATAACAGAGAACTATACACTGTACTGCACTGGAGAGGAAATTTAGGTAGGACCACATGAGGTGACGTCACCATCAGCAGTATATGATCTGATTCTAAAAACACACACGTATGGGTGATGGAGGGGTCGGTTCCTCACAGACATAGAACCCACTCAGTTGCTCACTTCCTCCAGATTCCTTAGCTCCTTACTGTCTCTTTCCCCTACTGCTGCTGCTAGTTTGCCCTGGCTCTGTAAGTGCACAGATATCTCTGAAAGAACACCCTGCCCCCTCGCTACAGTAGGGCTGGGTCCTGTGATGCTAACACCAATACCTGCCTGGGATGCGAGCAGCACACAGTGATCCAGAAAGCTTCGCAGAATGGCTGTGTGCAGCTGCTGCTGATCCGGCGGCATCCTATTTCCTCAGCAACACAGCCCATGGATCACCCCGCCCATTCTATGCGACTCACTGCAGCTGCTTCTAGTTCCTGCTATTCCCTCTACCATTTTCCGTCTGCTTACCTAGCACCTGTGCTACCTTCTCCACAGTATGGCAGTGAAGAGCAATATGGAAAGGGCCATCAAAAACCTAGGACAAAATTCTCAGAGATTTTGGAGGCCCTGTCTCAAGTGTTGTTATCAGGGGCCAGACAACTGTGGGTGGCCTCCAGTATCACCAAAGGGCAAACTCATTCTTAGAAAAAAGTCAGCACAACATAAAGGAGCTTTACTGATCCACAGCAAACAAGGCTGTGCTTATTTGTATTCACAGTTTGATAGCAACATTCTTGTTTGTCATAGAATATAATTAAACAATGTTTTTGGCTAATCAGGTTCTTAGTAACAGAGCGAGCCTAAGCACAGAAAAAAGTTCCACAGATGGCTGTGAGCAGACATACAACCATTTTGGCCAGTTTCCTGGCAACATGTAAAGATTGTTTTGACGTCACACAAGGGCAGGAGATTGGCCAAAACGTATGTATGTATGTCTGCTAGCAGGCATCTGCGATCATTTTTTCTGGCTAATCTGAGCTTATGTTCTCCCTGATACTATAACCTGATAATGCAAGGCCATACCAAATTGAATTTAAACAAATTATATTTCAGTATGGACTTTAATGTAACATCTGGGTACAGCATGTTCATCCAGTAAAAACTGCAATTACCAATGCAATGTTTTTCAGCACTTTTCAGCATAATGCTCTGTGTGAAACCAGTCTGGGAGATTTACTGGGAAAAATGCATTAGCATTTAATGGGATGAAAGGAAGGTTTTGCAGTGGGGCCTTTCGCCCCCCCCTTCCTGGGCCAGTCCATATTTTCAGGTTGGCCCCAAGTCAGCATAGTTGCCAATTAATACTGGGATTACAAAAGGTGTAACCAAGTCAGCACTCAGAGGCTTTGAGAAAACTCTGATGATAGCAGAATTTCCTGAAAAGTTCAGCCCTAAAAAGGACATCTGTTTGGTGTAACCAGTTGATGATGACTGTTTTGTTGGGTGGCTGGTAGTAAGCCACTTGTTTAGATAGGGAAGATTATTGTGTAGCTGGGTCTGGACAAATTAGAATTTATTTTGTTTTCACACACAATGCCAGATTACAAAAATAAATCACACAAAAAATTCATACAACATCAATTTGTGTATTAACCTACCTGTCAATGCCCAATAGGATTTTCCAACATATTCTTGTGTTAATACAAAAGACACAAGGGCCATACCACCATTCATTATACCAACAAAAAATCGTGAAACAGCAAAAACTTCATAGTTTGGAGCCAAAGCTGTTAAGTACCCAAAAAGGACATCAAAAAACAGTCCTGAAGGAACAGAAAAAAAGACAAATTAAAAACAACAGTACCAGAGTTTACAATCTTAATTTCCTGAGGTGTGCCTCTCAGATAATTTAAGTATTACTGTAGTTTACTTCCACTACTTTATCCAGAAAAGCATATGCCATTAATGAACCCTTCAAGGATGCAGTTGTTTAATTTTTGCACCAATCACTTTACCACAAAATCTACCGAAAGCCAAAAACATTTTTTAAACTTTTTAAAAGAATATGAGTATTTTTAAAAATTGTCCTTTTCTGTCCACTACAGCTTTCCCCCCCACATATGGAGCTGTATGAGAGCTAATTTTTTGTGCTGTTGACCATTGCTTATGCGCCATGACCATTTTTATTTAAATCGGACTTATTTGTGAAAATTTTTTCTCATATATAGAGGGACCAAAAAAAATCAGCCATTCCAGACTTTGGTATTTTTTTTTTTTTACATAGACGCCAATCACTGTGCAGTTTTATGACATGTATTTTACGGCCCATCAAATTTCTATTTCTGAAACCAATACATTTTTATTTTTCTGCTGACAAAGTTGTATTAGGGCTTATTTTTTGCGGGACAAGTTGTACTTTTCATTGGCACACTTTATTTTATCATGTAATGTATTACGCAGCCAGAAAAAAATTACATGTAGGGCGATATTTTAAAAAAATATGGAACTGGGTTGGGGCAATAATTTTTTCACAATATGGTAAGACTAACATGCAATATTTATTCTATGGGTCAATACGATTGATAATGAAACCAAATGTGGATAATTTAGGTTTCGTTTTATGGTTAAAAAAAAAAATGATCTATTCATTGTCTAGTTCTCCTACTGTATATCTTTTTATTTTTACATCAATAGAGCTGTTTTAGGGTTTATTTTTGAGCCCATGAGTTTTATTTTTTTAACTGTAGAGTGTAGTTATGGCTTTTTGATCACTTTTTTATTACAATTTTTCTTTTGGGTGTTGAAGGTGGGTGTTAAATTTTTATTGGGGGGGGGGGGGAGATTTTTTTTCTAAAATTTTAAAAAACATTTTTTATTTTTTTCCACATGTATTTGGTATCCCCTAGGGGCCGATTGTAAGCCATCAATAGATGGCTTACATAGATCAATGTAACGCTATTGCGTTACATTGATCTATATTATCTGCACTAGATTACTAAAGCCTGCCTAAGGCAGGCTTTAACAATCATGAAGCCAGGGAAGACCCAAAAGCAGCGGTAAAGCTACGGGTTTTCACAGCAACCCATTGGCACCAGGGATAACCGGCATTTAATGTTTAAATGCAGTCATCTGTATAGATCACGGAATTTAACCATTTAAATGACAGAAATCGAAGTAAACTCTAATGTTCGCCATTACCGGCAGATTACAGCTGTTGACAGCAGTGAGCTGCGCTGGTTATGACGTGGACCCGACTCGCGGACCATACTACCCTAACCTGACACATGACGTCCTCAGTTAGAGGTTAATTTGATTATTTTAATAGTTCAGACATTTATGCATGCAAAAATGTTTATGTTTATTTACTGTAGGTTTACATTATATTATTTGAAAAATAAAAAAGGGCTTATTCATATGTCAATTTCAGACACCTTCTCTTGCCAAAATCCCAATGGCACTCCTTCTCTTCTGAGCATTGTAGTTCGCCCGCAGAGCACTTTACATCCACACATGGGGTATGTTCTTACTCAGAAGAAATGGAGTTACAAATTTTCGGGGGCTTTTTTCCTATTTTATCTTGTGAAAATCTTAGGGTAACACCAGCATTTTAATGAATTTTTTTTTTTCTTCATTTTTCCATCCAACTTTGAAGAATTTTCATTAAACACCTGTGGGGTGTTAAGGCTCACTATACCCCTTGTTACGTTCCGTGAGGGATGCAGTTTCCAAAATGAGGTCACATATAGGTATTTCTTTTTTTGAGTTTATGTCAGAACCGCTGTAAAATCAGCCACCCCTGTGCAAATCACCAATTTAGGCCTCAAATGTACATAGTGCACTCTCACTCCTGAGCCTTGTTGTGCGCCCGCAGAGCATTTTACGCCCACATATGGGGTATTTCCGTACTCAGGAGAAATTGCGTTACACATTTTGGGGGTCTTATTTTCTTTTTAACGCTTGTGAAAATAAAAAGTATGGGGCAACACCAGCATATTAGTGTAAAATTATAACTTTTTTTTTTACACTAACAAGCTGGTGTAGCCCCCAACTTTTCCCTTTCATAAAAGGAGAAAAAGCCCCAAAAAAAATTGTAGTGCAATTTCTCCCGAGTACGGAAAAACTCCATATGCGGCCCTAAACTGTTTCCTTGAAATACGACAGGGCTCTGAAGTGAGAGAGCTCCATGCGCATTTGAGGACTAAATTAGGGATTGCATAGGGGTATTCTACGCCAGTGATTCCCAAACAGGGTGCCTCCAGCTGTTGCTAAATTCCCAGCATGCCTGTACAGTCAATGGCTGTCCGGAAATGCTGGGAGTTGTTGTTTTGCAACAGCTGGAGGCTCCATTTTGGAAACACTGCCATACAATATGTTTTTCTTTTTTATTGGGGGGGACAGTGTAAGGGGGTGTATATTTAGTGTTTTACTCTTTATTATGTGGTAATGTAGTGTAGTGTTTTTAGGGTTCATTCGCACTGGCGGGTTACAGTGAGTTTCCCGCTAGGAGTTTGCGCTGCGGTGAAAAATTTGCCGCAGCTCAAACTTGAAGCAGGAAGCTCACTGTAAACCTGCCCGTGTGAATGTACCCTGTATATTCACATTGGGGGGGGGGGAGGGGGGGGGGGGGGGCAAACCTCCAGCTGTTTCAAAATTACAACTCCCAGCATGCACTGACAGACCGTGCATGCTGGGAGTTGTACTTTTGCAACAGCTGGAGGCACACTGGTTGGAAAACCTTCAGTTAGGTTCTGTTACCTAACTTAGTATTTTCCAACCAGTGTGTCTCCAGCTGTTGCAAAACTACAACTCCCAGCATGTACAGATCACTGAAGGGCATACTGGGAGATGTAGTTATGCAACAGCTGGAGGTACGCAACTACAACTCCCAGCATGCCGAGACAGCTGTTTGGGCATGCTGGGTTTTGCAGTTTTGCAACATCTGGGGGCTACAGTTTAGAGTCCACTGCACAGTGATCTACAAACTGTGGCCCCCCAGATGTTGCAAAACTACAAATCCCAGCATGCCCAGAGAGCAAACTGCCCCTGCACTGTATTCTGCGATGTGAAGTTCTTCACATCACAGATTCATATTTCCCGCAGAGAGTTGTGATTGGCCAGCTTGTTCCAGCCAATCACAACTCTCTGCGGGAAATATGAATAGGTGTATATATATGGCAGTGCAGGGGACCAGAGAAGAGCAGCTGTGCCGCCAGCATCTATACGTTATAGAGGACAATCGCAGCGGGTGTCAGGAGTGACACCTACTGTTATCTGTCCTTAACTGCAGGTAATACTGCTCCCAACATGGAGCACACTCTGCTCCATGCTGGGGGCTGTAGTACCTGCATTAATAGACAGATCGCAGCGGGTGACACCAGGAGCAGGAGTGTGCTCCTTATTTGGAGCAGTAGTACCTGCAGTTAAGGACAGATCACAGCAGGTGACACTCCTGACACCCGTTGTGATTGTCCTTCATCCTTCAGAGATGCCAAGTGGCTTTCTCCTGCTCTCCGCATCTCTGCACTATACTCCGGCCAGCAAGTGATGTGAATAGAAATTCACATCACTGATTCATATTTCCCACTGAGAGCGGTGATTGGCTGCCACCATCCGGCTAATTGCCACTCTGGGCATTTCTGCAACATAAAGAATAATCGCATCGGGTGCCAGAAGTGACACCCGGAGCAATCTGCCTATTAATACAGGTACTACTACCCCCAGCAAGGAACAGTCTGTTCCATGCTGGGAGTAGTAGTACTACCTAAAAACGGAAAAAATAACGGAAAAAAGTTAAAAACACACACACACTTTATTAAACACATTAAAATTCATTACTAATAAAAAGTTTAACAAAATTATAAACAATATGTTATTTTTACATTTAAATGGCCCCTTTCTACATTTTTATTATTTTCGGCAACATTTTTAGTTCCCTGCCCGCTCACATAAATTGATCCCTGTTTAAAATTAATAAAAATTTCGCTATAAAAAAATATAAGTTTCGTTAAATACATTTTTTTCCATCCCTACTGCATTTTATTTTATTATTATTTTTTGGGAGGTACCAAATGCCAAAGGGGCCAAAAATGCAATTTCCATTGAAAGGCAAAAAAATTAAGAAAAAAACGCCAAAACGCAGGAAGATGCCGTGGCATTTTTTTATAGCGTTTTTTCTTGTGATTTTGAATGGGGCCTTTCTAAAAAAAATAAAAATAACAAGGGTAGGGTCACATGGAGCGCATCCGCAGCGTATTTCACACAGCGGATGCCCGCCGGCAGTCACAAGAGTGAGCGCACTGCTGCGGTTGGGTAGCTCAGTGTGACTGCTGGCAGGAAATCCGCCACTATTAGTGGAGACACAGAGCTACTCAGCCACAGCAGGGAGCTCACTATTGTGCCGTCAAGGCATCCACAGCATATAATATGCTGTGGATGCGCTCTGTGCGATGCTACACATTATGTGACGCTACACATTATTTATTTATTATATTTTATTTTTAATTTAATAAATGTATTTTTTTACACTTCTTTAAATGCTTTGGTACCTGTCATGATCTTGTGAAATTTTATAATCCTCCCAGTTCACTGCCCCCATCATGATAAACCACCCCCTGCCTTTATTTTCATTATTATTTAGTTTTCTACCTTAATATTGTTCTGTATTTTCTTCTCAGCCTCAGTGAGATTCACAGACTGGGAGGGGCGTTCCCCAGCAGGCTGTAACATCATCTGAAGCCATACAGGGGAGCACTTCCTCCCTCACTCTACTATACACAGTACAGAGCAGTTCAGTTTGTGAGATGAGCTATGAGTGGCTAAGGCTGCACACACTCCCTCAGCACTCCAGACTGCATTTCCTGATTTTGGACTTCTGCCAGGCCAGCAGGAGTCCAAAGTCTGTGCAAGATATCGGGGGGGATTGTGCTCTGGACAAGTAAGGAGAAACCTAGTGGCAGCTTTTTTAAACACAAATGAAACATAGAAAAAACTTTTTATTTATTTATTTTATTTTAACAAAGAACATTTGAAAGATTTTTTTTATTTACCATAAGGAGTGCAATAGCAAAAGTTAGTTAATTGATTAGTTTTAATGAGAGCTCCTATTTAAGCCACAAACATAGACAAAGCCTTGTGAACCAGTCAACCAAGAATTCTTAAAGTGTTAATAATACACAAAATATATATAATTACCTACATTATATACATTTCACCTACCTGTTAAATATACTGGTCTTCTTCCCAGTTTATCTGATAAAGGTCCAAACAAAATGTTCCCAATAAGGAGGCCGGCAAATAATAATGATGATGCCAGATTGACCTTGTATGCTTCATGCTGTATTAAGTGCCACTATAAAAAGAAAATATGAATAGATTGGAGAAATCCCAAGCATGAATGTAATTTACTCTGTGCTAATAAAGGACCTTATTCTATTAAATTCTCAATCTGTGTCTGTTCTTTATGAAGCCTCTGTTACTCAAAAAACATACAGCTAAACAGGTCAATAATTCCCATAAAATGAACAAACTCACACGCTAAAAATCCCAGAAGTCAAAACATCTAGAAAATTTGCTGTTGGCGCCTAACCTTTGGGTTATTTTCTATAAGCATCTATTTAGCTACAAAAAAAAAAGTCAAACTTTTGTCTGAAAAGTTCTTTGTTGCTCCAAAAGTTTACAGTAATTTGTCTACCCATACATTACTCTGTAAACTGTACTCCTAGCCTATACTATAAAAACACTAGTGAAATATATATAACATATGGGTACGTTCACACGTACATAATTTGCTATGGGTTTTTCACTGCAAATTTTGCTATCATCGACATCAGAAGTTCTGCGGCAAATCTGCAACAGAGGGGGGATTTGCAGACTTGATGTAGAGCCATTAAAGCGAATGGGAAGCAAAATCTGCTACAGATTTCCCGCAGCAAATTATGTATATGTGAACATACCATTAACCCCTTAAGGACTCAGCCCATTTTGGCCTTAAGGACTTAAGGACAATTTAATTTTTACGTTTTCATTTTTTCCTCCTCGCCTTCTAAAAATCATAACTCTTTTATATTTCCATCCACAGACTAGTATGAGGGCTTGTTTTTTGCGCGACCAGTTGTCCTTTGTAATGACATCACTCATTATATCATAAAATGTATGGCGCAACCAAAAAACACTATTTTTGTGGGGAAATTAAAACGAAAAACGCAATTTTGCTAATTTTGGAAGGTTTTGTTTTCACGCCGTACAATTTATGGTAAAAATGACGTGTGTTCTTTATTCTGAGGGTCAATACGATTAAAATGATACCCATTATTATATACTTTTATATTATTGTTGCGCTTAAAAAAAATCACAAACTTTTTAACCAAATTAGTACGTTTATAATCCCTTTATTTTGATGACCTCTAACTTTTTTATTTTTCCGTATAAGTGGCGGTATGGGGGCTCATTTTTTGCGCCATGATCTGTACTTTTTTTTGATACCACATTTGCATATAAAAAACTTTTAATACATTTTTTATAATTTTTTTTTAATAAAATGTATTAAAAAAGTAGGAATTTTGGACTTTTTAAATTTTTTTTCGTTCACGCCGTTCACCGTACGGGATCATTAACATTTTATTTTAATAGTTCGGACATTTACGCACGCGGCGATACCAAATATGTCTATAAAAAATGTTTTTTACGCTTTTTGGGGGTAAAATAGGAAAAAACGGACGTTTTACTTTTTTATTGGGGGAGGGGATTTTTCACTTTTTTTTTACTTTTACTTTTACATTTTTTTACATTTTTTTTTACACTTGAATAGTCCCCATAGGGGACTATTCATAGCAATACCATGATTGCTAATACTGATCTGTTCTATGTATAGGACATAGAACAGATCAGTATTATCGGTCATCTACTGCTCTGGTCTGCTCGATCACAGACCAGAGCAGGAGACGCCGGGAGCCGCACGGAGGAAGGAGAGGGGACCTCCGTGCGGCGTTATGAATGATCGGATCCCCGCAGCAGCGCTGCGGGCGATCCGATCGTTCATTTTAATCGCGAACTGCCGCAGATGCCGGGATCTGTATTGATCCCGGCACCTGAGGGGTTAATGGCGGACGCCCGCGAGATCGCGGGCGTCGGCCATTGCCGGCGGGTCCCTGGCTGCAATCAGCAGCCGGGATCAGCCGCGCATGACACGGGCATCGCTCCGATGCCCGCGGTTATGCTTAGGACGTAAATGTACGTCCTGGTGCGTTAAGTACCACCTCACCAGGACGTACATTTACGTCCTGCGTCCTTAAGGGGTTAAAGTGTGACATAAATTTTCATTGGAAAAATCAATTGAGTGTATCTTAACAGATTTCCCAAAGCCAGAGGATAGGGAACTAATGGACTTGAAAACTTAAATTAGTTTAGCCAAAACATTCCAAATTACTTTAACCCCTTAAGGACTGAGCCCTTTTTCACCTTAATGACTGAGCCTTTTTTGCAATTCTGACCACTGTCACTTTATGCATCAATAACTCTGGAATGCTTTTATCGATTATTCTGATTCCGAGATTGTTTTTTTAGTGACTCTACTTCAACATAGTGGTAAATTTTTATCGTTACTTGCATCCTTTCATGGTGAAAGATCCCAAAATTTCATTAATTTTTTTAATTTTTTTAACTTTGAAACCCTCTGCTTAGGAAAATGGATTTTGCAAATAAATTATATATTTATTCACATATACAATATGTCTACTTTATATTTGCATCATAAAGTTGACATGTTTTTACTTTTGGAAGACCTCAGATGGCTTCAAAGTATAGCAGCAATTTTCCAATTTTTCACAAGATTTTCAAAATCAGAAATTTTCTGGGACCAGTTCAGTTTTGAAGTGGATTTGAGGGGTCTTCATATTAGAAACACCCCATAAATGACCCCATTATAAAAACTGCACCCTCAAAGTATTCAAAATGACATTCAGAAAGTTTGTTAACCCTTTAGGTGTTTCACAGGAATAGCAGCAATGTGAAGGAGAAAATTCAAAATCTTCATTTTTTAAGCATGTTCTTGTAGACCCAGTTTTTTAAATTTTACAAGGGGTAAAAGGAGAAAAAGCCCCCCAAAATTTGTAACCCAATTTCTCTCAAGTAAGGAAATACCTGATATGTGGATGTCAAGTGCTCTGTGGGTGCACTGCAAGGCTCAGAAGGGCAGTAGCGACAATGGGATTTTGGAGAGAGAGTTTTTCTGAAATGATTTTTGGGGGGCATGTCACATTTAGGAAGCCCCTATGGTACCAGAAATGAAAAAAATAAAAACAACATGGCATACTATTTTGGAAACTACACCCCTCAAGGAACGTAATAAGGGGTCCAGTGAGCTTTAACACCCATTTTTTTAAAGTCGGATGTGTAAATTAAATTTTTTTTTTTTTCACAAAAATGCTGGTTTTCCCCCAAATTTTTAATATTTACAAGGGGTTATAGGAGAAAATGCCCCCCAAAATTTGTAACTCCATCTCTTCTGAGTATGGAAATATCCCATGTGTGTCAATGTCAAATGCTCTGTGAGCGAACTACAATGCTCAGAAGAGTCACATTTGGCTTTTGGAAAGCAAATTTTGCTGAAATGGTTTTTGGGGGGCATGTCGCATTTAGGAAGCCCCTATGGTGCCAGAACAGCAAAAAAAAAAAACACATGGCATACTATTTTGGAAACTACATCACTCAAGGAATGTAACAAGGGGTACGGCGAGCCTTAACACCCCATAAGTGCTTGAGAAATTTCCGCTAAAGTTGGACCTGAAAATGAAAAATTAGATTTTTTTTTCACTAAAATGCTGGTGTTACCCCAAATTTTTCATTTTCACGAGGGGTAATTGGAGAAAATGCCTCCCAAAATTTGTAACCCTATTTCTTCTGAGTATGGAAATACCCCATATGTGGATGTAAAGTGCTCTGCGGGCCAACTATAATGCTCAAAAGAGAAGGCCCGCTATTGGGCTTTTGGTGAGAGAACTTGGTTGGAATAGAAGTGGGAGGCCATGTGCATTTACAAAGCCCCCATGGTGCCAGAACAGTGGAACCCCCCCCCCACATAAGACCCCATTTTGGAAACTACACCCCTCACAAAATTTAATAAGGGGTGCAGTGAACATTGAAACCCCACTGGCGTTTGACAGATCTTTGGAACAGTGGGCTGTGCAAATGAAAAATAAAATTTTTCATTTTCACGGACCACTGTTCCAAAAATCTGTCAGACACCTGTGGGGTGTAAATGCTCACTGTACCCCTTATTACATTCTGTGAGGGGTGCAGTTTCCAAAATGGGGTCAAATGTGGGGGGGGTCCACTGTTCTGGCACTATGGGGGCTTTGTAAACACACATGGCCTTCAATTTTGGACACATTCTCTCTGCAAAAGCCCAATGGTGCTCCTTCTCTTCTGAGCATTGTAGCTCGCCCGCAGAGCACTTTACATCCACATATGGGGTATGTTCTTACTCCGAAGAAATGGGGCTACAAAATTTGGGGTAACACCAGCATTTTAGTGAAAAAAAATTTTTTTTTTTCATTTTCACATCCAACTTTAACGAAAATTCATCAAACACCAGTGGGGTGTTAAGGCTCACTATACCCCTTGTTGTGAGGGGTGTAGTTTCCAAAATGGGGTCAAATCTGGGTATTTATTGTTTTGCGTTTATGACTGAACCGCTGTAAAATCAGCCAACCCTGTGCAAATCACTAATTTAGACCTCAAATGTACATAGTGCGCTCTCACTGAGCCCTGTTGTGCACCCGCAGAGCACTTTATGCACACATATGGGGTAGTTCTGTACTCAGGAGAAATTGAGTTACAAATTTTGGGGGTCTTTTTTTTCATTTTACCGCTTGTGAAAATTAAAAGTATTACGCTAACATGCTGGTGTAGAACGCAACTTTACCTTTTCAGGGTTAAAAGGGGTAAAGGAGAAAAAGCCCCCCAAAATTTGTAACGCAATTTCTCCCGAGTACAGAGATATCTCATATGAGCCCTAAACTGTTTCCTTGAAAAACAACAGGGCTACAAAGCAAGAGAGCGGCATGCGCATTTGAGGCCTAAATTGGTGATTTGAATCCGCCACAAAAATACCCTACGGCAGTGTGTCTCCAGCTGTTGCAAAACTCCCAGCATGCCTGAACAGTCAGTGGCTGTCCGGCAATTCTGGGAGTTGTTGTTTTTCTACTGCTGGGAGCTCCGTTTTGGAAACAGTGCCGCACAATACGTTTTTTGTTTTTTTTATTGTGGGTGGGGGGGCTGTGTAGGGGTATATGTAGTGTTTTATTTTTTATTTTGTGTAGTGTAGTGCTTTTAGGGTACATGCTACATTCACACGGGCGGGTTTACAGTGAGTTTCTCACTGTTTCTCAGTTTGAGCTGCGGCGGAAAATTTGCCGCATCTCAAACTTGCAGCAGAAAACTCGCTGTAAACCCGTCCATGTGAATGTACCATGTACATTCACATGAGGGGGGCCTTCAGCTGTTGCAAAACTACAACTCCCAATGTGCACTGACAGACCATACATGCTGAAAGTTGTAGTTATGTAACAGCTGGAGGCACATTGGTTGTGAAAAACAGAGTTTGTTACTTAACTCAGTGTTTTGCAACCAGTGTGCCTCCAGCTGTTGCAAAACTAGAACTCCCAGCATGTACAGTCTCTCAATGCATGCTGGGAGTTGTATTTTTGCAACAGCTGGAGGCACACTGGTTGCAAAACACTGAATAAGGTAAAAAACTCGGTTTTGCAACCAATGTGTCTCCAACTGTTGCAAAACTGCAACAATCAGCATGCATTGACAATCCAAGGGCATGCTGAGAGTTGTAGTTTTGCAACAGCTGGAGGCACACTGCTACAACTCCCAGCATGTCCTTTGGTAGTCTGTGCATGTTGGGAGTTGTAGTTATGCAACAGCTGGATGCACACTTTTTCATAGAAAAAAATGTGCCTCCAACTGTTGCATAACTACAACCCCCAGCATGCACAGACTACCAAAGGGCATGCTGGGAGTTGTAGTTGTAATGCCAGCTGTTGCAAAACTACAACTCCCAGCATGCCCTTTGGCTTTGCATGCTGAGAGTTCTTTCTAAGCAACAGCAGGAGGTGAACAAGCCTCACCTCCTGCTGTATTCTTCCGCCGGGACCACCACCGCTGCTGCCACCGATCCTGCTGCTCCTGTCGCCGCCACCGCACCAGAGGGGACCCCGGAAAGGTAGGAGACCCCCGCCGACCCTGATTGCCGCCATGATCGCTGTCCCGATCACCGCCCAGCAGGGTTGTGAATGGTTGGTCGTTCCGACCGATCAATCACGTGATCGTGAGGCGGCACCTGTGCCACCTCACTCCTGCTGGGTAAGGGTGAATTGGCTGGCGATCGCCGACATGGGGTGGTCTCAGGACCCCCAGTGGTTTGCACGGGGTGTCTGCTGATAGATATCAGCAGTCACCCTGGTCCGGTCCCTGCCCGGCAAGGACCGGAATTCCCATGGGCGTACCCATACGCCCTCAGTCCTTAAAGACTTTGAAACAAGGGGTGTATGGATATGCCCGGCGTCCTTAAGGGGTTAAAGGGGTACTCCACCCCTAGAAATCTTTTCCCATATCCAAAAGGATAGGGGATAAGATGCCTGGTCACGGGGGTCCCGCTGCTCCGTGACGGATGACTGGCGATGACTGGCGGGGGTGATGTTACGGCCACGCGCCCCTCTTGACATCATCCCCTCCCTCTCAATGCAAGTCTATTGAAGAGGGCCATCACGAGGGGGCATGACCATGACGTCACGGGCCTCTGGTGCCGCAGCCGACGTTCTAAACGAATTTTGGGTGCTGCAGGTAGATTGGGGGGGGGGTCCTTTGGATAAGGGATAAGATGTCTAGGGGCAGAGTATCCCTTTAAACAATGTACAACTTTCGATTCTTGCAGTATATACGTGCCGTGCGGTTACCGACTGGATTTTGCTACACTGGATGATACCAACATCCTAGAAACATTATTTCATGATATTTAAGGTGGTTTTAGGAATTTACTTTTTTTTTTTTTTTTAACAATGCAGGTATTCATGCATGATCCATGATATCCGTGATCCATAATTGGTAGTGGATTTAAAAGTTATCTGACAGGAAGCTCACCCACACTAAGCTGAATATATAGGTTTAAAGTGCGGGTGATCCAATAAAGCAGGTGAGTTATTCAACAAAATGTAAATATGTTAATTGAGAGAAACTATGGATTGGAGCATTCCCATGGCTCTCTTAGCAATGTTCACAGCTGCATCGACCCTACTGTCAGTTTCCTCTTAAAAGGAATGGGCAATATAAAGAAAGAACTTCCACTTCTCCTCCCTGCAGGATCCACTTCTGGTTTTTGCTCAAAAGAATGCATCAAAAACTACTCTGGTATATCTGGTGCTCCTATAGAAATTAATGGATGACATTGTGTCTGCAGCTCCAGGGCTGTTCTAGAGGTCATACCCAATGGTCTGACCCCAATGATCAGACATTTAACCGCTATCATGTGGATTGGGGATGACTTGTCTTTCATTAGACAACCCCTTTGTGGGTTTTCTAAGACTTAAAACCTTAGTGGCTTGTCCTATGGATAGGGCATTGATATCTTACATTATGCTGCCAGCTTCATGTTTATTGTGTATGCACACTTTTGAGTACTTTACACTGTGATTGCAATGAACGTTCTTCTTTTGTCTAGGAACATTTACCAATGTATATGTTAAATGCATCTCTAGGTCCCCATTCACCCAATGGAGAAATTTTTGGCATCCATCATAAAGATTACTTTTTTTGAAATAATAAAAATGCTATAGATTGTGTTCTATACTAAAGCATCCATTAAAAAAAAAAAAAAAAATTCAGTATACATTTCTTCATAAAGTCTATGGGCGTCTGACTGTATGATTAAACCAGGGAAACCTCTCTAGGTATACCTCCTACAATGCAGTGTTAATGCACCCTAAATGACACTCCATCTAGTGACGGATCCTAAAAAACGCAATCGCAGTTTTTAACTTTTATTACCCTGACGTTATAATAGTAAAAGGGTATAGTAGTGGTGCAAATTTTAGCCACATTATTATAATGTTTCAGCCTGGTCTTAATTTTAAAACCTGGAAAAAATTTTAAAATATGGTTAGTAAAGTTATGAAATGTTAATTCAATTTCTGAACTACATGATGAAATGAATAATACTTGCCTCTGATACTATAGAAGTGAAATTGTCAGAAAAGCGAACAAGTTTTATAATGTCTCTGTCAGCAGATTCAGCTTCTATGTCAATGTGATATTCAGGAATGGCTCCCACAATGACAATCAGCATGGACTGACAAGCCACGTAAACCTATAAGTAACAATAAAAACAGTTAGCACTCTTACTTGCACCATGTACCACTCCAAAAGTAATTTGGAACTTTCTGAAGTCTCAATTAAGCAGTATTAAAGGAAGGTGACAGAATCGAGAGATATTTTCTGTTTGTGAGAAACGGAGGAGGTGTGCATCCTGCAGCTTACCACTCTAGTCTCTATAACACGTGAGCTTGGATGGAAAACATGATTTAATAACTTTGCATACAGCCATAAGAGCCAGGTATCATTTGTTTTGTCCCTCTAAGCATGATACAGTGCTGACAGATTCCATTAAATGGTCACTGTCAAACAATTTCCTTTCATTTGTTCCAGGCGAACAAATGAAAGGAAATTTTTGACAGTGACCAAAGAGACAAAAACAGAAAACAGGTAGGGAGTAGGGACAGGGCTTAGCTGGTGCTCTGCACAGGGAGGGGAAAGAAAATCTGGACTGTGTACCGGTAATCTGTCAGCAATTGCTTGCACACAACCCTGCTCTAGTCCCACCCCTTTATATGGAGAAAACGAAAAATAGCTGTGCACCATTAAGAGGACTTAACAGAAATGAGAGCTCCAAATTCACCTTGTAACCTCTCTGAAGTTTTTATTTAACAAAACCATACAGGTTTAAAGTACACTTTAAAAATGGTGTGCATATACAGTGACCCCCTGACTTATGATGGCCCCGACATATGATCATTTCAACATATGATGGCCTCTCAGAGCCCATCGTATGTTGAAGGCAGCATCGACATATGATGCTGCTGTGTGTCGGGTCCATCCCGTGTGCCCCGTTCTGCCTCCTGTTATTCACATGCTGTCCTGCTAACTCACGCAGGCTTCCACTGTGAGCTCCGTGTAAGCCCCCCCCCCCCCCCCCACCCATGTGCAGCTATAGCCAATAGCCTGTAGCATCTTGCTGCAGGCATCCAATGAGCTGCTGGCTGCCCTACCCTTCCTTTCCTATAGAGCTGTAGTCGGCAGGATCGTAATGGAGGACATTCTGTCTCCCCTGAAGGTATTTAAAGAACTGTACAGTACTGTATGCGATGTCACACATATACACACTATACAATACATATACACACTATACACCCCATACATCAATGTTTCCCTATCAGTGTGCCTCCAGCTGTTGCAAAACTATAACTCCCAGCATGCCCAGACAGTCAATGGCTGTACATGCATGCTGGGAGTTGTAGTTGTGCAACAGATGGAGGCACCCTGGTTTGTTAAACACTCCCCATACACTCCACATACAATGGTCATCCCAGAATCAATTAGCAGTTTCCCATAGAGATATGTATTCAACATACAATGGTTCCGAGGCCCCAGAACCAATTACCATTTTTACATAGACATATGTACTCGACATATGATGGTTTCAACATATGATGGTTCTCCTGGAACCAATTAATATCATATGTTGAGGGACCACTGTATAAGTTTATCAAGGGGGGTGCTGATACATACACACATATCTAACAGAGAAAATGGAGAAGAAAAGTTATTCCTCTGATGTGCTTTCCCATAATAATTAGTTGTATTTTTGCTAGAAATGTCACACATTTAATTTGGATTGAAATAAACTGATTAAGCATAAAAAATCCTGTTAATTTTGGCAGCCAATTAAAACTCTACAGAATGTGACCTGAAAAACAGAACATGTTACAACAGTCAAGTTAGCGTCTTCATCTTCATTCCCCAGATTTCAGATGCATTTAACCCCTTACCAAAGCAACAATTTTTAGCAACAGTGTATCTAGTTATTTTCATTCATGCCTTTCAAGAGTATTAAAGGACATCTGCAGCAAAAGACAACTTATCCCCTATCCACAGGATAAGGGATAAGTGTCTGATCACGGGGGGGGGGGGGGGGGTCTGACCGCTGGGACCCACTACGATCTCCCAAATGGGGCCCCCACATTGCCGCTGTTTGTGAGCGGCTAATGCGCGTAGCGTCCACCTCTCTGAGGTCGAAGGTACGCTCTACCTCCCCATACAGTTCTATGGGAGAGGCAGGGAGGCACGAACGCTGCATCCCCTACTCTCCCATAGAGATACATGGAGAAGGCAAGTCTGCCACGACAACACGATGCGGCCGGCACGCCTCCTGCATGGGAAAGCCGTGGCCACGTGCAGGAGATGGCAGGGGTTCTAGCGGTCGGACCCCCCCCCCCCCCCCCACTTGCGAACAGACACTTATCTCCTATCCTGTGGATAGGGGATAAGTTGTCTTTTGCTGCAGATGGCCTTTAACTTTATTTTTTTTATTTTTTTCATTGGCAGAAGGTAAAGCTGTACCAAAGGTTCTATGCTGGCTTATCTGTTTCTGTGTCTCCACAGTCTACAATTAAAAGTGATAAGACAGTTAGCAGTCCTCAGATGGATACCATGGCTATTTCGGGCAACCAGGGCTGACAGTCACTGTGTAGATATTTCCAGCAATAAGTAATGAAATAAAGTGGCAAATCTCTTTACAAAAAAAACTGATTAAAAACAGTTTTGTGAACATCAAGTGGATCAGTACCATACTCTTTTCAAGGAAGAGCTGTTAACCTTCCTGCCTTGTTCATAATGGAACCGATTAATGTGAGCAGGGAAGACACTAGAAGACGTGAACTTGGATCTAGGAGTCAAGCGATGAGTCACAATTATTCTGGTATCAATTAGAGGCGCTTGTTCTGAAGATTAGCGCACAGCTGGAAGGAACGGGCTTCACGAGCCGGCCTATGACTTGTGGTTAACCCGCACTTACAAGTAAAGGCGGCTCACTGTGTACAAGCCAAGACAAGAATTTATTGGAAGGTGCACACATTTAAATAGCCTCCTACATTGATATGTACAAAACATAATGTACAATAAGCCAGTCTTAAAACTTCAAAACTAAAAGCAGCACATTAGAGCCAGTAATGACTCCCATTATCAGTATATGGAAATATACTAATATTCTATGAGGCTGGCTTTACACGACAATGCCTGCTTTTCAAAATCACATATCTACTAAGAAAATATAAAAGACAACTTAAAGTTTTAGCAAGTTAAGGTTGTGTAATTTAAAATGATATGATCTTTACAGTTGTCAAGATCTCTGGTAACTATTACTCACGGTTGGCTGGGCAGTATGACCAAAAATGCACATCATGGTATTTTTGCAAGTTATGGCGGTTCCACGGTATTTCCGAGGAACTAATCACATGACCCCCAGGTGCTGCTATATTTCTCTAAACCTCAACCCCAATGCGGGGCGCGGTGCTTTAAATTATTGAAATGCGGGCCGCCGGGGCTTTAAATTAATGAGATGCGGCCGTGGCGCTGGAAACGATTAAAGGAAAACTGTCAGATATTTTCTCCTGCACTATCCTGGTGCCGCAAGTCATATATTTAAAGCGCCATGGCCCGCAAGTCATTCATTTAAAGCGCCACCGCAACTCATGGGCAGGTGATAATTAATTCATCCGATGGGGGGAGGGGCCCAACCGGTATTGTGGTATAGGAAAAATTTATATCGTGCAGGGAAAAATGTCGGTATTCGGTATGAACCGGTATACCGCCCAGCCCTATTACAACCTTCATTGTTTACTTCCATAAAATAAAAACCTGGTCATATTAAGATTATACAGGTGCACACAGGCTTGTTGGGACATGTTCACACGGCTTATAACTGAGTGGTTATTGGTGCAGAGACCATGCAGTGTCACCTTTAAAAACCATGCTCCCACTTACTTCAAAGGGAGAATATGAACTGCACAAAAAAAAAAAAAGAAGTGACATGCCCCTTCTTTGCATGTGGTTATGTGATGAAGCTCCCATTGAAGTCAATGGGAGCTTCAGGGCTGGCCCCAGAGAGAGCAGTGCAGTGCCACTTACGGGCACAGATTATATTCGTATGTCTACGCCCTTGCAGTACAGTACATCACAGTCATATTTTTATGTACCAGAAGCAAAAAAAAAAAGCAAAAATAAAACATAAATCAAGGTTCTCATTGAATGACTGCAAGCAAGGATCGGATAGTGCATTTACATCAAGTTTTTGGGATCCGGCAGGAGAATTTAAAAACCGAAGGCCGTCGTATTCCCGCCGGACCCATGGCGCACCCCATTCAACTGAGTGAGCCGTACAGAGTCAGATAGTGTCTCCGGTTGGCTTATTTTTACTCTATCAGTTTTATTCCTGGAATGAAAACCGTGGCAGACAAAACCTGATATGGTCCGTTCTGGGACAACGGGACCACAGACACACAGGGACAGGTAAGACATGGGCAGGTAAGTATGGTTGTCATCAGTGTCACCCACATTACCCACCTGTACCCATAGGTACAGGAGTTTTCCTTTAACTTTATGATCAGTTTTCTGCCAGTATAGATCTTCTGTATCATTGGTCCAAACAGGCTGAGAAACAAATGAATCTTTTGTAAGTTCTCTCTGGTTGACCTTTGAACACCCCTTTCGGTAGGTACTAACCACTTAATATCGAGAAAACCCAAGAAGATGTTTTGGAGATGCCCTGATCCAGTCATTTAGCCATTACAAATTTGTCTGTTGTCCAAGTCACCCATCACACCAACTCCAAAAACTGACTGTTTACTTCTTGCCTAATTTATCTCACCCCTTGTCAGGTGCCATCATAATTAGCTTAGGTTTTTCATGTCCGGTGTGTGGGGTGTATATTGCATAGATATTGAATATAGACACAAAGATGTGAAAAATAGATATAGAAATAGCAGTCCAGTTATATGTAAGGGTAATTGTATTTCTTTTTTTGCTCGTGGTAAAAAAAGAAGGAAAAACAGATTTATAATCAGATACTAGTCAGCTCCCACAAATGCAGGATTAAGCAGACTTTCTCTGTATTCTACATCCTTTCATGCCACAAATCTGTTACATATAAAAGATCCCCATGGGAATGCAGCAAGCAATTGTTTCATAAAAATAATTAGAATTTTAGGATTAGTGCTCCTGTAATGTAAGGTATTTCCACTCTGGCAGATGCCTTTCCAACAGCTTAGAATATCCCATTTAGTGCCGCCAGTCTAATTTTCAGCCAACTTCTTTGCAGAACGTGAATTTATTTCTCCTGATCAATGTCTTATAAAAAATTGATTGGCATTAATTTTATAGTGCTGAACATGTTCTGGAGGAATAAGTGTTCATCTCTTAAACATATCAGGTCTACTAGCCTGCCACTGCCCAAAAATCATGTCACATTCACATTATCCCATCAGACAATACAATGCCTCTACACATAGCATACTAATAATTGCACTTATGAGCTCAGCCACCCAGCAATAGGATAACTAGAACGTTCCTGGGCCAGAGAGTGGAAATTAAGGACTGAGGTTTATGTCTGCTAAATTGTTTCATGATAATTTAGGGGACTGGCATAAAACAATATTCATTCTTATAGAAATTGTACTAAGATTCAATAATTATGTAAGATTTAAGCATCTAAAATTAATTCAGGCAATGAACACAGTGAATCCGTGAGCTTTTGTCAGGATCAGTGCAATCACCTTCCCCAATATGAATTCTCAGCCTTAATGACCAGTTACAATTTTTTAGTTTTTGCATATACTGGTTTAATGGCTATAACCTTTTAAATGGGTACTCCCATGGAAAACAAATGTTTTCAAATCAACTGGTTCCAAAAAGTTAAACAGATTTGTAAATTACTTCTATTTAAAAATCTTAATCCTTCCAGTACTTATCAGTTGCTGAATGCTCCACAGGAAGTTGTATAGTTTGTTCCAGTTTGACCACAGTGCTCTCTGCTGACACCTCTATCCGTGTCAGGAACTCTCCAGAGTAAAAGCAAACCCCCATAGACCACCGATCCTGCTCTGGACAGTTCCTGGCACGGACAATGGTGTCAGAAGAGAGCACAGTGGTCAGACTTATAAAAACTACAGAACTTCCTGTGGAGCATACAGCAGCTGATAAGTACTAGAAGGATTAATATTTTTTAAAAGGGGTAATTTACAAGTCTTTTTAAATTTATGGTACCAGTTGATTTGAAAACTTTTTTCCACCGAAGAACACTTTTAAATAAGTTATTAACATAGGTTTTGTGTCTCCTTTTTCGGGCAAACAATGTGTCAAAGAGGTGGTCTCTGCATACTTGTCTGGTTGACCAACAGTTAAGCACTGGGCCATGACTTTAAGATATACCGTACAGACAGTATTCTAGAGCGTTGTAGAAGCACGACACTCAAGAACAAAGCACCTTTAATGGGCACTGTCATGAAATAAAAAAATGGATATGTTGTAGTACTTAAGTACTATAACATATCTCTAATATACTTTAATTTAAAAAAGTGATTTTAAAACAGTTTAAAATCACTTTTAAATTCGGCCACTAGGTGTCGCCCTCCTAGTGGCCGAATACATTCTAAAGTGACGTCACTAATGAATTTCGACTCGTTGAAGCCTGGCAACGAGTCGGAATTCATTCACTGCGGTGCTCGCTCCCGCCTGTCATTCAGACAGGCAGGAGCGAGCGTTTTGAAGGAAGAGGACGCGCGCAGGCTCCCTGGCAGGCCCTGGCTCCCGGCGACAGGTAAGATTATCTCTGTTGTGTCTGTTCTGAATGCTTTTGCAGGGGTAGAGGAGGAAGGGTAGTGGGTTGTGTGGCGCAGCGGGGCCAGGGGGGTTGCGGGCTGCGCGGCGGGAGCGGGATGTGCGGCCATCACGGTGTGCCTCCAGTTCTTTCCCCACTACAACTCCCAGTATGCCCTGACAGCCAATAGATGTCAGGGCAAGCTGGGAGTTGTAGTGGGGAAACAGCTGGAGGCACCCTGTTAGGAGAACAAAGGGCGGAAGTTGGGCCCCAGCAGGCATCAGTGACGTGGTGCCTGCTGGGGAAGTCTGCCTGGTAGTGAGCACACTACCAGGCAGACTAAATGCCATTTTTAAAATAGTAAAAAAAATAAAATAAAGGCAGGGAGGGTGTTAGGGATAGAAGGGCAATAGGCAGGGACAGAAAAAAAAAAAAACATGATGGTGGGAGCTACCCTTTAATCCCTTCCCAACCCATGACATATGTAATTCAGTACTGCGTCATAGCCGGAAGATGCCCGTTGCTGACATCAGCCGGTAATAACGGACATCAGAGATAGAGCCGATGTCCATGATTTAACTGGATGAATACAGTGATCTATACAGATCACAGCATTTCAACATTAAATGCTGCTATTCCCTGGTGTCTAGTGGTCCCTGCATTGATCTATGGAAGCCATCTAATAATGGCTTATGATAGGCTCCTGGGGGGGGGGGGGGGGGGGGGCAAAAATTGTGCAAAAAAAATAATGTATGTATATATATATATATATATATATATATACACATACACACACACACACATATATATATATATATATATATATATATTTTTTTTTTTTTCCTCATACACATATTTGGTATCACCATGTTTGTTATTGTCCAAACTATTACATTCCTGATCCCATATGGTCACAAAGTAAACACAAAAAATTCCAAACACCAAAGTTGCTGATTTTTGGTTGCATTACATCCAAAATATAAAAAAGGAATAAAAAAGTGATCAAAAAATCATGGCGTAAAAAACAAACCTTAACACAATTCCGAAAATTGAAAAATAAAAAAAATTGTAGGGGTGAGAACATGATAATGAACAAAGTTTTTTTTTTCTTTTTCATGTCTTCAAAAACATTTTAACCATAAAACAAAAATTATTTAAGTTTAGTATCACTGGAATCATACTGACCCATAGAATAAAGAGCATGTCTCCCCACCCCTCTCCTTGCCCCAGCTTTCACGTGAGCGCTATGTGCTCATTGCATAAATCACAGGCAGTTCTAGGGCTTCTGTACTGTGCCTGGAGCCACCATTAATGCTTTCTGACACAGAAGGTGTCCAGCCAGGGGAGCCAGCGTGCATCTGAATCGTGATACCAGCCACACAGCTCTCTGGAGGGGGGGTAAAGTCAGCAGGCCAGCAACTGGTTTCAGAGCGGAGTGGTGGTCGGTAACCGAGAAAAGAGCAGCAAACAACATGAAAAGGTGGCACGTTTGCTAATATGTTTTGCAAAGGTGATTAACTTTGCATGTTCAATAACTTGAAATGTGAAGTAGGAGATGGAAATACCAATTTAATGACAGCCATAAAAAGGTGTATTAGCAGACATTAAGAAGCTAAGAAAGTACTGGCATCCATATTGTTGACATATCACCTATACTTTGATCAGGAGCTTCAGGAAATTGGTTTCTATAGTCAAGCAGCTACAAGTCTTATATCACTAAGCACAATGCCAAACATCAGATGAAGTGGTGTAAAACAGCATGAGTCAAACTGTGAGGTTTGGCACAATGGTGAGGCGGTGGGTCCTCGCCTGTGTTGGACATCGACACACAGTAGAGACTCTAAAGTACAGTAGTGCAAAAAAGTATTTAGTCAGCCATCAATTGTGCAAGTTCTCCACTTAAAAAGATGAGAGAGGCCTGTAATTTTCATCATAGGTATACTTCAACTATGAGAGACATAATGAGAAAAAAAAAAATCCATAAAATCACTTTGTCTGGTTTTTAAAGAATTTATTTGCAAATTATGGTGGAAAATAAGTATTTGGTCATAAAAACTTTGTTATATATCCTTTGTTGGCAATGACAGAGGTCAAACGTTTTCTGTAAGTCTTCACAAGGTTTTCACACACTGTTGCTGGTAACACAGACTTTTGACTCCCTCCATAGGTTTTCTATGGTGTTTACATCTGGAGACTGGCTAGGCCACTCCAGGACCTTGAAATGGTTTTTACAAAGCCACTCCTTCTTTGGCCGGGCAGTGTGATTGAGATCATTGTCATGCTGAAAGACCCAGCCACGTTTCATCTTCAATGCCCTTGCTGATGGAAGGAGGTTTTCACTAAAAATCTCACGATACATGGCCCCATTCATTCTTTCCTTTACACAGATCAGTCGTCCTGGTCCCTTAGCAGAAAAATAGCGCCAAAGCATGATGTTTCCTCCCCCATGCTTCACAGTAGGTATGGTGTTCTTTGGATGCAACTCAGCATTATTTCTCCTCCAAACAAGACAAGTTGAGTTTTTACCAAAAAATTCTACTTTGGCTTCATCTGACCATATGACCTTCTCCTAATTACTCTTCTGGATCATCCAAATGCTCTCTAGCAAACTTCAGACCGGCCCAGACATGTACTGGCTTAAGCAGGGGAACATGTCTGGCACTGCATGATTTGAGTTCCTAGTGGCGTAGCTCTCTGCAGGTCATTCACTAGGTCCCCCGTTAGGTTCTGGAATTTTTGCTCACCTTTCTTGTGATAATTTTAACACCACGGGGTGAGATCTTGTGTGGAGCCCGAGATCGAGGGAGCTTATGCCTTCCATTTTCTAATAATTTCTCCCACAGTTGATTTCTTCACACCAAGCTGCTTGACTACTGCAGATTCAGTCTTTGCAGTCTGGTGCAGGTCTACAATTTTGTTTCTGGTGTCCTTCAACAGCTCTTTGGTCTTGGCCATAGTGGAGCTTGGAGTGTGACTGTTTGAGGTTGTGGATAGGTGTCTTTTATACGGATAACAAGTTTAAACAGGTGCCATTAATACAGGTAATGAGTGGAGGACAGAGGAGACTCTTAAAAGAAGAAGTTACAGGTCTGTGAGAGCCAGAAATCTTGCTTGTTTGTAGGTGACCAAATGGGTATTTTCCACCATAATTTGCAAATAAATTCTTTAAAAATCAGACAATGTGATTTTATGGATTTTTTTTCTCATTATGTCTCTCATAGTTGAGTATACCATGATGAAAATGATAGGCCTCTCATCTTTTTAAGTGTGAGAACTTGCACAATTGGTGGCTGACTAAATACTGCAGCCTCTACAGTGTGGGAAAAAAAGTATCAATGTAGGCTCCATGTTTAGCAAGGGTAAATGACCGACAATAATATTATAGTCTATTGACCATCAGCTAACAGGTCCTTCAAGTAGGGTGCAGTACAGATGAGTGTGAAGGTTGCAAGGGAACTGCTGAGGAGGTACAACATTGGTAAGTTGAGCTGCTGGCCCTCCTCCTTCACTTCCAGCATCTCCTGGGCAGTCTGGTTTATTGATTCCAAGGGAAAACCTGTCTACTTTCACATGTGCAGATGTGGGGAATCCCTCTGCTAGGGGGTTCCTCTGAAACAGATGTTGGGGCTGGGGGGGGGGGTGCTGTGGGAGAGGGTAAATTCCACTAAAGAGGTGCTGATGGGGTCAGTGCTGCTATTAGTAGGGGAGGGGAAGGCAGGGGTGAAAACTGACATGTGGGTAGAGGGGCTGGAAAGGGAACAGGAGTGCACTATTCTGTTGGCTTGTAGCTGGTGGAAAAGTACTTTTTGCTGGACTGTGGTGCTGATTTACTACAGGTTAAAAAGTATGCATTGCTGCACTGCCGTGTTGGTTTGTTGCTGGTGGAGAACTATTTATTGCTTCACTGAGGTGTGTTGGTTTGTCACTGGTATTTGGTTGGAGCTATTTGAAGTAATATGGGTGCTGTTAAGCAGTATTTGGCGCAATGTGGTAGTATGTGTTTGTCGTGAGGCCCCACCATCAACATGGTCCCCCCTTAAAAAGGACCAACTACATGTTAATAACTATAGATTTATAATGGGGTGTCCTAAATGCTTTAGAATTACAGTGCATAGCTACTGGTCCCTAACAATGAATGGATTAAATATAACAATGAGGCTGAAAGTAGATACACATACTGTAAATATTAATTTAGCCATGGACGTGTATCATTACAATACATACCTCAATCTACATGAAGAGGGTTGACCTTCATTATCAAGATCATTAATAATCCTTTCAATACAATTTTATACATGACATTTACGAGACTTTGGGAATAAACAGTCCAGATTAGAGTGTCACCTCTGATCTTCAGATAATCAATTAACAATGAACCTATTTACATAATGAGCTTCTGCGGCACAAATGATTACATTATAGGCTACCGCTGTACTGTACGGTGTCAGAGGTCACGTAATACAGAGAGATTGTGAAAAATGGAATGACTAGTAAGCTGCAGCTCCACTCACACATGTATCACAAAAGTAATAGCGGTAGAATAGAGAACCAGCCCACTAGGCACCAGAAATACTGGTCATACAGATTTTAGGATTATTGCAGAGGCATTTTATATTCAGAAATCTAATTCTAGGAAATAAGGGCAGGACACAGCTGTCATAGGACTTAAACAGCTTTTCGACTCTCAGACGTACAGTCCCAGATGCCAGAAAAAAAGGACCAAATTTTTTTTCAATTGGGTGAAAAAATGCCAAGTTATGCATTTACAAAAAAAAAAAAAAAAAAAGGAATGCTACTGAACCAAATAAACACTACTAAAGGGTGAAAAATGTCACAAACAAAAAAGTTAGTACTGCTTAGTACTGCAAACAAGTATGTATCCCTTGCATTTAAGGCATAACCATAGAAGACCTTAAATATCAGAAGAAGGGGAGTTTGCAGATTCAAACTCACTGCTTCCTTTATCGAAAAGAATGAAGGGAAGAAAGAACTTGCACGTGGCCCTTTGTATAAAAGTCTTTGGAGTTATGGAAAGGTTGATCTACGACTTAAAAATGTTGCCCTTTTATTTTATTTTGACAAACAAAATGAAAGACAAACTTGACTCCTGTAGTGCTGGGATGGTGAGCCACACAAGCATAAACTATACACGGTGCCATTAACGAAGAAAGTGTAACAGATCGCAAAAGCAGTGAAGCCATAAGGAGTATTCAATTATGGGATACATTAGATACAGCAGGGCTATTCATAAAAGCAGGTATAGCATTTAATGGGCCGCAAATTGAACAGCACAGATACCAGCCATAAAGCTTTATCTTACACTCTGTTTTTTTGCAACTCAGAAATAAAACTTCCCATAAACGGTTCCACAAACAGAGCCGCACTGTCAGACACAACAGGCGTTTTGATCCTTGCTTTAAACTAACTGGTCCTCTGCAGGATTTTATTTTTTTCCCATTTTATCTAGATTATAGAGCAGACCTTCATGTTCAGCTGTAGTACTCCCTTGAGGTTTCAGCATTACGTCCCCAAAGATATAAAACTGACAGTATTCACGGCTGGAAATTTCCACTGGGCAGGAAAAAAAAAAAAAGAGGTTGTGAGCACATATCAACTAGCTGTTACCTTCACATCATTCTTTTCCATTATCCCATCGAGTAAACTGGATAAATGTATCATGATGGAAACAGCCTATGTAATCCACACACATTACCAAACTTATTCAGGCTACCAGACAGCTAGAGAAGGAGGGAAGTGAGGAATAAATGAACACATTACAGCTACAGGAAAGTAGGATGCTTTTTATTCACCTTATGTAACAATATAAGAATAAATGGGAAAACTGTCTAGGCCAGTATTATACAAGCAAGAGGGGGCATCATCACAGATTTCTGCTTCTAAAAAGCCCAGCTCCCTTTTATATACATATACACACACACACACACACTACTATATCTGAAACATGTGGACAAACTTACTGTACAACCTTTGGCAAAAATAATTCCCACACCTGGTGAATGATCACCCAGCTTTTTACTTCATTGCAAATACTCCCCCAAAATAAATACGGTATATAATAAAAATAAAATATGTTTGTTTAACACTTGGATATTCTGAATTCATAAAACATCCCTCAAACAAAATGAAGTAAATGCGGTAATTAACAATTTTGAAGAACATACACAGTCATGGCTGTATAAATGTTGGAACCCCTGAAATTTTCCTAAAACTGAAGTATTTCTCACATAAAGGGATTGCAGTAACACATGTTTTGCTATACACATGTTTATTCCCTTTGTGTGTATTAGAACTAAACCAAAAAAGGGAGGAGAGAAAGCAAATTGGACATAATGTCACAGCCAACTACAAAAATGGGCTGGACAAAATTATTGTCACCCTTTAAAAATTGTGGAAAAATAAGATTGTTTCAAGCATGTGATGCTCCTTTAAACTCACCCGGGGAAAGTAACAGGTGTGGGCAATATAAAAATCACACCCGAAAGGGGAGAAGTTCACTTAGTCTTTGCATTGTGTGTCTGTCTGTGCCACATTAAAGTATGGACAACAGAAATAGGATAAGAGAACTGTCTGAGGAGAAAAATATCAACAATTTCGAGGTTACAAGTCCATCTCCAGAGATCTAGATTTGCCTTTGTCCAAAGTGCGCAACATTATCAAGAAGTTTGCAACCCACGGCACTGTAGCTAATCTCCCCGGGCATGGACGGAAGAGAATAATTGATGAAAGGTGTCAACACAGGATAGTCCAGATGGTGGATAAGCAGCCCCAAATAAGTTCCAAAAGATATTCAAGCTGTCCTGCAGGCTCAGGGAGCATCAGTGTCAGCACGAACTATCCGTCGACATTTAAATGAAATGAAACGCTACGGCAGGAAACCCAGGAGGACCCCAGTGCTGACACAGAGAAATAAAAAAAAATAAAAAGACTACATTTTGCCAAAATGAACTTGAGTAAGTAAAAAAAACTTCTGGGGAAAACAGATGAGACCAAGATAGAGCTTTTTGGTAAAGCACATCATTCTACTGTTTACGGAATAAGGCCTACAAAGAAAAGAACACAGTACCTACAGTGAAATATGGTGGAGGTTCAATGATGTTTTGGGGTTGTTTTGTTGCCTCTGGCACTGGGTGCCTTGAATGTGTGCAAGGCATCATGAAATCTGAGGATTACCAATGGATTTTGGGTCGCACTCTACAGCCCAGTGTCAGAAAGCTGGGTTTGCATCAGAGATCTTGGGTCTTCCAGCAGGACAATGACCCCAAACATATGTCAAAAAGCTCCCAGAAATGGATGGCAATAAAGCACTGGAGAGTTCTAAAGTGTCGAGCAATGAGTCCAGATCTAAATGCCATTGAACACATGTGGAGAGATCTTACAAATGCTGGTAGGAAAAGGCGCCTTCCAATAAGAGAGACCTGGAGCAGTTTGCAAAGGAAGAGTGGCCCAACATTCTGGCTGAGAGGTTTAAGAAGCTTATTGATGGTTATAGGAAGCGACTGATTTCAGTAATTTGTTTCCAAAGGGTGTGCAACCAAATATTAAATTAAGAGTGCCAATAATTTTGTAAAGCCCATTTTTGGAGTTTGGTGTGACAATATGTCCAATTTGCTTTTTTTCCTCCCTTTTTTGGTTTAGTTCCAATACACACAAAGGGAATAAACATGTGTATAGCAAAACATGTGTTACTGCAATCCTTTTCTGTGACAAATAATTCACTTTCTTGAAAAATTTCAGGGCTGCCAACAATTACCATGACTGTGTGTATAATATATATATATATATATATATATATATAAATTGTATGTCCCCCATTAACCCCTCAGATGATGCGATCAATACAGATCTCGGCATCTGCGGCAATGCAGTCATTAAAATGGATCACAGAGATCTGATCTTCCAATATGACGGCCGGAGGTCCCCTTACTTGCTTCGGCCGTCATCCCGGCGTCTTCTGGCTCTGGTCTGACATCGAGCAGAACAGAGCATAAGATCGACGATAATACTGATCAGTGCTATGCCTATGCATAGCACTGTTTAGTATCTGCAATCTAAGGATTGCTGTAAATTGTCCCCTATGGGGACTATAAAACTGTAAAAAAAAAAATTTAAATAGTAAAAAAAAAGTTGAAAATAACTTGAAAAAGCCTCTCCCCCAATAAAAATTTTAATGTCCCCTTTTTCCCATTATATTCCAAAAAACGTAAAAAAAATATTATAAAGATATTTGGCATCATCGCATGCAGTAATGTCTGAACTATCAATATATATATATATATATATATATATATATACACATATACATACACACACACACACACACACACCGTATATACCCGAGTATAAGCGGAGTTTTTCAGCACCATTTTTAGTGCCAAAAACGTCCCCCTCAGCTTATACTCGAATGATGGGAAGAATAAAAATAAAAAAATCGCACGCATACCGGTGGGGTGGCGAGGGGATAGGCAGGGCCGTCCATCGTCGCCCATCTATGCTGCAGGGACCGTCCGACTTCCAGTGGGGAGGGTGAGCCGATCCGGGCCGTCCATCTTGACCAGGAGGCCCTCTTCTCCGCTCCGGGCCGGCCCCTGGACTAGTGACCCTGCATTGACACCGCCGTGCAGGGACGTCCATGCGCAGCAGACGTCTGTGACGTGAGGGGCGTCCCTTCGCAGTGGCGTCAATGCAGCGTCACTAGTCCGGGGCCAGCCCGCAGCGGAGAAGAGGGCCTCTCGGTCAAGATGGAAGGTCCGAATCGGCTCACCCTCCCCACTAGAAGTCGAACGGTCCCTGCAGCGACATTGGACGGCTGCTAGGGAAGGACAGACAGAGCTGCAACTGGGGAGGTGAGTAGAGAACAAGAGAGGGGGGTCTGAGGGGGACCTGGATAATGATATGGGGGGCAAGGGGATCTGTGTGATGGGGGGATGAGGGGGGTCTGGATGATGACTGTGGGAGTAGGGATGATGACAGAGGAGGGGAATGATATCCCACTCTAGGCTTATACTCGAGTCAATTTTGGGGTGAAATTAAGGGCCTCGGCTTATATTCGGAACGGCTAATACTCAAGTATATACGGTATAATATATGTATATATATATATATATATATATACACACACACACACACACACACACACACACATACACATACACACAAATAACAAATGGAAAAACAGAGCTGCTCAAAGAGTATAATAATTGACAATGTCTTTATTGAATTACAACTTGAATAAAATACATTAAAAAGGAGGAAAATTATCCACTTAAGGACTAAGCTCATTTTTGTGATTTTGTTTTTTCCTCCTCACCTTTAGAGATGAGCGAACTTACAGTAAATTCAATTTGTCACGAACTTCTCGGCTCGGAAGTTGATGACATTAGTCTGCATAAATTAGTTCAGCTTTCAGGTTCTCCCGTGGGCTGGAAAAGGTGGATACAGTCCTAGAAGACTCTTACCTAGGACTGTATCCACCTTTTACAGCCCACCGGAGCACCTGAAAGCTGAACTAATTTATGCAGACTAATGTCATCAACTTCCGAGCCGAGAAGTTCGTGACGAATCGAATTTAATGTAAGTTCGCTCATCTCTACTCACCTTCTAAAACTCAGAACTTTTTATTTTTCCATACACAGACATATATTAAGGCTTGCTTTTTGCGTGACCAATTGTACTTTGTAATGCCATCACTAATTTTACGATAAAATGTATGGTGAAACCAAAAATTATTTATTTTGTGGGGAAATTAAAAAGAAAACCGCAATTTTGCTAATTTTGGAGGGTTTCATTTTTACGCAGAACACTTTACAGTAAAAATGACATTTTCTTTATATTCTGTGAGTCAATAAGACTAAAATGATACCAATGGTAACCCACTTTCTATTACTGTACCAATTTAAAAAAAATCTCAAACTTTTTTAAACAAAATTTGTATGTTTTAGGTCGCCCTATTATTGCATTAGTCCATAGGGGACTATTTATAGCAATCCCTGCTGATAGCAGCTGCGACCCGCCATGCATGATGCGAGCACCGATCGGATGCTTGAGTCATGTATAGGATGTAAATGTCCTGGTGCATTAAGTACCACCGAAACCAGTACGTCCAAAGTCGTTAAGGGGTTAAAGGGAACCAATCAGCATATCTAAGCATTTATAACGCTTAGCAACGCGTTATATATGCTAAAATCATTATGCACACCATCCCTGGGGATGTTTTTGCCCCCAGGGATGGTGAAAACATTAAGTAATAAAATCCCCCCAGCCACCTGGAAAGTAGTCCCCTGTCACTGTGGCCGCACCCCCTTGCCTTGATTGACAGCTCGCGTCATCGCTCTGCTCCGTCTGCTTAGGGAGCAGAACAATGAGGCGAGATGTCATTCAAGCCATCGGGCCGGCGCCGCAGCGACCGGAGCTAGTAAGTGTAAGTCCCCGTCCAGGGGACTACCTGCCGGGCGGCCAGGGAGACTATATAACTTAATATCTTTACCATCCCTGGGGGCACAAACGTCCCCCGGGGATGGTGAGAATAATAATTTTAGCATATATAACACATTGCTAAGCGTTATATATGCTAAAATAAGCTGATTGGTTCCCTTTAAGGTAAAATGATGTCATTACAAAGGACAGTAGGTTGCAAAAAAAAAAAACAAGCCCTCACATGGGTCTGTGGATGAAGAGTTAAGATTTTTAGAAGGCAAGAAGGAAAAAACGAAGATAAAAAAATAAAATTGTCTGTGTTCTTAGGCCAAGATAGGCTGTGTCCTTAAGTGGTTAAAGGGCAGAGACAGATCAGTGTTAGGCTGGGTTCACACTACGTTTTGTTAATACGGGGATCGGAATCGGTTGGGTGGGTGGAGTAAAAACCAGGAGCTCCTGTACCCTGCCCGCATCTCATTCATTTGAATGAGCCGACCGGAGTCAGATAGTGACTCCGGTTGATTCATTTTTGCACCGTATGCGGTTTTGTGACTGGACCTAAAACCATGGTATACTACAGTTTTAGGCCCGGTCACAAAACCGGATATAGGGAAAAAATGAGCCGACTGAAGTCACTATCTGCTCCGGTCAGCTCATTCAAATGCTAGAAACTTTTAATATGGCCATTGTACATTATTTTTTAAGTAGAATCAGCTGAACCCCTTTTTTGGCATGTTGATGTGTTTTCCAATTAATCGATTAAATCGATAAAATAATCGACAACTAATCGATTATTAAAATAATCCTTAGCTGCAGCCCTAGCGTGAACCCAGCCTTACAGGATGGAGGTTTGTCATGGACTACTTTTTTAAATCACTACTATAAACTTTCAATCCAATTAACCACTTGGAGATGCAGGGCGTACCTGTACACCCCTGTTCCCGAGTCCATAACCCCTTAAGGACTCAGCGTTTTTCCATTTTTTGCATTTTCATTTTTTCCTCATCACCTTCTAAAAATCATAACTTAAAATTTTGCACCTAAAAATCCATATGATGGCTTATTTTTTGCGCCACCAATTCTACTTTGCAGTGACATTAGTCATTTTACCAAAAAATCCACGGCGAAACGGAAAAAAAAAATCATTGTGTGACAAAATTGAAGAAAAATTTCATTTTGTAACTTTTGGGGGCTTCCGTTTCTACGCATTTTGGTCAAAATTACACCTTATCTTTATTCTGTAGGTCCATACGCTAAAAATTATATCCTACTTATATAGGTTTGATTTTGTCGCACTTCTGAAAAAAAATCATAACTACATGCAGGAAAATGTATACGTTTAAAATTGTCATCTTCTGACCCCTGCAACTTTATTTTTTCCGCGTACGGGATGGTATGAGGGATCATTTTTTGCGCCATGTTCTGAAGTTTTTATCGGTATCATTTTTGTGTTGATCGGACTTTTTGATCGCTTTTTATTCATTTTTTTTATGATATATAAAGTGACCAAAAATACGCTATTTTGGACTTTGGAATTTTTTTGCGCATACGCCATTGACCGTGCGGTTTAATTAATAATATAATTTTATAGTTCGGACATTTACGCATGCGGCGATACCACATATGTTATTTTTTTATTTTTATTTACAGGTTTTTTTATGGGAAGAGGGGGGTGATTTAAACTTTTATTAGGGAAGGGGTTAAATGACCTTTGTTAACTTTTTTTTCACTTTTTTTTTGCAGTGATAGAGCTCTAATAGCACTGCAAAAAAAAAAAAAAAACACTGATCTCCTATGCTGATCCCTGCAAAGCCATGGCTTTGCACGGATTAGCGAGATAGGGGCTCGATTGCTCAAGCCTGTAGCTCAGGCTTGGAGCAATCAAACCCCGATCGGACGCCGCGGAGAGGTAAGGAGACCTCCGCCTGCGTCCCAGCTGATCGGAACATCCCGATTTTATCACGATGTCCCGATCAGCCGACTGAGCTGCCGGGAAGCATTTACTTTCGTTTTCAGACGTGGCGATCAACTTTGATCGCCGCGTCTGAAGGGTTAACAGCGCGCGGCACAACTATCGGTGCCGCACGCTGTTAGCCCAGGGTCCGGGCTATCGTTAGCAGCCGGGACCGACCCGTTGTGATTCGGGGTCACACCGGGACCGGGCTCAGGGCGTACAGGTACACCCTGAGTCCTTAAGAGGTTAAGGACTCACGGCTTACAGGGGCGCCCTGCGGATTTCCGGTCTCCGCCACTCGCTGGACCAGGATGACTGTGGCAATTCAATACAGCGATTTGCAGTGATTACGGGTCAATCGGGTCTCCGGTGACCCGGAAAAAAAAAAAGAGCAATTGGGGCTGTCCGAGACAGCCCCAATCACCCTTGCCCAGGAGGAGTGAGGTGGCATGGGTGCCACCTAACGATCATATGACTGATCGGTCGGGAACGATCGACCAATCACTACTCTGCTGGGCGGTGATCAGGGCAGCTATCCGGGCAGGCGGAGATCCCTTACCTGTCCGAAGGTCGGCGGGGGTCCCCTCAGAAGTGGCTGCGGAGGACTGGAGCGGTGGCCGAGCGGGCGGCAGGATACAGCAGGAGGTGAGACCTGTTAGCCTCCTGTTGTTGCTTAGCAACAACTCCCAATATGCACAGCCAAAGGGCATGCTGGGAATTGTAGTTATGCAACAGCTGAAGGCACACAACTACAACTCCCAGCATTCCCTTTGGTAGTCTGTGCATGCTGGGGGTTGTAGTTATGCAACAGCTGGAGTCACATTTTTTTCTATGAAAAAGTGTGATTCAGCTGTTGCATAACTACAACTCCCAGCATGCACGGACAGCTAAAGGGCATGATGGGAGTTGTAGTAGTTTGCTTCCAGCTGTTGCATAACTACAACTCCCAGCATGCCCTTTGGCTGTTAATGCATGCTGAGAGTTGTAGTTTTGCAACAGCTGTTACCAAACTCAGTTGTTACCAAACTCAGTGTTTCGCAACCAGTGTGCCTACAGCTGTTGCATAACTAAAGCTCCCAGCATGTACGATCTGTCAGTGCATGCTGAGAGTTGAAATTTTGCAACAGCTGGAGGTTTACACCCCCCTCCCCCATGTGAATGTACAGGGTACATTCACACGGGCGTGGGTTTACAGTGAGTTTCCCACTGCAAGTTTGAGATGCAGCAAATTTTCCGCCGCAGCTCAAACTCGCTGTGAACCAGACCGTGTGAATGTACCCTAAAAACAAACTACACTACACAGAATAAAAAGTAAAACACTACATATACACCCTTACATAGTTACCCCCCCCCCACCCCCAATAAAAAAAAGACCCCCAAAATTTTTAACGCAATTTCTCCTGAGTACAGAAACACCCCATATGTGGACGTAAAGTGCTCTGTGGGTGCACAACAGGGCTCAGGAGTGAAAGCACACCATGTACATTTGAGGCCTAAATTGGTGATTTGCACAGGGGTGGCTGGTAGTTAAAGCAGTTCTGACATAAACGCAAAAAATAAATAAAAACAATAAAAACACACCCACATGTGACTCCATTTCTCCCCTTCCTCACCTTTCTAAGGGGAGATGGCACTTGTTTTTCCAAATTAATATCTCAGACATCGTTGAAGAGCCTACCTGATCTCTTACAGGAGACCGAGGTGACTACCCACTTACTCTTTCAATACGCACAACTCAGTCACTTTTACCTGTCTAACAAAAGGAAGCTATCACTTCATCGTCCACTCACCAACTTTGAAACCCTCTGTGTTTCCTCGCATAAAATCAACCATAAAATCAGTGTCCTTTACTCTCTCCTTATACATGAAGTTACAACTGATCCGCTTCCATTCCGGTTAGGCTGGGAAAAAGAAATAGGACATCAATTCATGGAAGAAGACTGGAACAGGGCTCTGAATCAGTGCCACTGCACCTCCATCTCTTGTAAAGCACAAGAAATCAACTATAAAGTTCTAACGAGATGGTACAGAGTGCCATCCCTACTCGCCAAATTCTATCCCAATGTTCCAGATACGTGCTGGAGATGTGGAGGTGTAGGTGGCACCATGCTTCATGTTTGGCTGACCTGCCCCCACTTATCTACATACTGGACTCAAGTTATAGATATAATACACCGTATCACATTGATCCAGCTACCCCCCATGCCAGAAGTCATCCTATTCACCATCCTTTCTGCTCACATACCAAACTAATATCGTTTCTGTTGCTTGCAACCAGAGCGGTAATTCCAAGACTTTGGAAATCGCAACTTCCCCCATCCATTACCTCTTGGCTCCAAGAATCCTCCCATCTACACAGGATGGAAGAATTGCTAGCCAACTCCAAAAATCAGATAGACAAATACAACACCATCTGGCACCCTTGGACACATTTCACATCCTCTAGGGACTATATGTCCATGCATCTTTCACTCAGGAACGCATGTCCCCCAAGCCCTACAGCACACCCGGTTTCCGATGCTCCCTCCACCTCAACAGCCCATTTTTCACAAATAGCCACCATGCCTCATTGCTTTGCCATGTTGTTCTGAAGCCCTCCTGCCCCGCTGGGTAAGTCTTACAACCTATTTCTTACGAACCTAGTAGTCTTCCTCGTTCCCATTCCCTTCTGTCCCTTTGGAACCCTTTCCTGTCTCTTCTTCCTCCTTCCTTCTGTCCTCATCTCCTCTTCTTCCCATACATTGCTAACACTAACCACATTGTTGTTGATTGTACCTGCCCTAATCACATAGAAGCTCGGACCATGTGCCTTGAGTTGACTAATTGATGTTTGATTTGTCGTGTCTTTAAATATTTACTTTAATGTATTCAACATCCTGTCTTGTTACTGAATACCTGACTTTATATAGTGATGGTACGCATCATATGTGTATACCCTATCGACAACCGCGTTTCTTAGGATGCCTGTTTATTGATGGTGTTTTTTGTACCTTACTTGAACTTGGTACTTTGAAAAATTTATAAAACGTTAAAGAGAAGAAAAAAAAGGGGTATAGTCAGCCTTAACACACCACAGGTGACAAATTTTTTTTCACTAAAATGCTGGTTTTACCCCAAATTTTTCAAATTTATGTGGGGTAATAGGAGAAAATGACCCCAAAATTTGCAACACCATTAAGGTTGAACTTTATGGACCCTGGTCTTTTTTTCAACCTTATGAACTATGTTACGAGCCCGCAGAGCACTTCACGTCCACATATGAGGTATTGCCATACTCAAAAGAAATTGGGTTCCAAGTTTTTTTTTTTTTTCTCCTTATACCAACTTATTCTCCTACACTTTGCTGCTGTTCCTGTGAAACACCTAAAGGGTTAAACTTTCTGAATGTCATTTTGAATACTTTGAGGGGTGCAGTTTCTATAATATGGTATTTCTCACAGAAAGGCTCCTCAAATCCACTTCAAACTTAACTGGCCCCTGAAAAATTCAGATTTAAATTTTTTTGTGAACATTTTGAAAATTGCTGCTATACTTTGAAGCCCTCTATTGTTCTCAAAAAGTAAAAACATGTCAACTTTATGATGCAATTATAAAGTAGACATATTGGCCCTCATTTACTATTGCAAACCCGACATGTTTTGTAGGGTTGTGCGCCAGAATCTGTCGCATTGCGCCAGAAAGTCTGTCTGTGCCAGATTTTGCGCCAGAATTGAAAAAACCCGACTAACTCCCCATTTTGCTGAGAAAGAAAACCTGAAAAAGGGGCGTGACTGCCGGGAAAAGGGGGTGTGGTCTCCGAAAAGGGGCTTGTTCCCGACATTTTCACAAAAAAACAACATATTTACTAAGGTTTCCACATACAATGTGGTGGATTTGAGCTGAGGAAAACCCTACAGATCAGAGCATGTGTAAAAAAAAGGAAAATGTAGGGAAAGTGGAAAATGTAGGGAAACCTCAGTAAATACCGTGGAAAAAAAATTGTAGGGAATTAAAACCCACAAAGAAACCTACACTCCAATCTTATTAAATTAGGGCCATTGTCTATGTGAATCAATATATCATTTATTTGGGATGTCCATTTTCCTTAGAAGCAGGGAGTTTCAAAGTAAGAAAATTGCAAACATTTTCATTACATTTTGCTATATTTCACCAAAAAAGGATGCAAGTAACAACAAAAATGTACCACTATGTTAAAGTAGAATATGTCATGAAAAAACTCTCTCGGAATCAGAATATAAGGTAAAAGCATCCTAGAGTTATAAATGCTTAAAGTGACAGTGGTCAGCATTGTGAAAAAAGGCTGAGCCCCTAAGGGGTTAAGACCCAAACAGCTGACCACACAGATAAACAAAAATGGTCAGCACCTCCAGGCAAAAAAAAAAAAAAAAATTACAGCAGCACACTGCAGATGCTAAGATATGCAAACCTTGAATATATGAAACATTTTATTACATTACTAGCTGAGTACCCGGCGTTGCCCGGTTTTTCCTTCCTAATCCTTGTTGGGGAGGAAAATAAACAAAGGAGGAAGCTTTTGACTTCATATCCAGTCCTCATATATTGTTGTCATATCCCAACCCCACATCCCGACCTCCTATCTCGACCTCCTGTTCCGACCTCCTGTCCTGTCCTCCTATCCCCACCTCCTATCTCGTCCTCCTATCCCGTCCTCCTATCTCGACCTCCTATCCCGACCTCAAATCTCAAGCTCCTACCCCGACCTCCTATCCCGACCTCCCATCCCGACTCGTAATATGTGTACCAGGTATTGAAATATCTCCAGCCGTACAGAAGTTATGTGGGAACATACATTTCCCATTGATTTGCATGGGACTTTAAACAAAAACCCCAACCATCACAAATGGGGGTAGTTAAGGGTTAAATGAACTATCCTATATTTTAAGTGGACATAAAGGTAACATGTGACCAAGTATTATTGAAATATCTCCAGCCGTTTGGAAGTTATGTAGTAACATACATTTCCCATTGACTTGCATGGGACTTAAAACATAAGCCCTGCCCCTAGCAAATGGGGGTGAGTAAGGGTTAATTACCAATCCTATGTTTGTTGTTGACATATAAGTAACATGTGTGCCAAGTTTCATGGTCATATCTTTAGCCGTTTGAAAGTTTTTGTGGAACATACACACACACACACGTTGAGTTTTATATATATATAGATTGCTATATTTACAATGCAAGTAAAAATGAGAATCTTAGCATACATTTTCTTCAAATAGTATATATATATATATATCCCCTGCAATAACTGCTATTGTATAAGATGGAACCTTGACACAGAGACAAGCTTCTTATGGGCCAACAAAATATATTAATGAAGGGCAATCAGCTATAAATTTCTCCAAATAAAACCAACACAGGCAAATGGCATATGAGTGCATGACCAAAGGGACAGGAACTTCTCCCATACATACAATACAAGAAAAAAAAAAGGTAAGCACCTCCTCCCATCTGCCCTAATGCATTGGTCATTGGTTTTAAGATGCGTTCCCACCTGGCGTATACACAGCGTATTTCACACTGCGCAAAATTTGCAGCAGCAGCGGGAAATACGCTGCGTATTCCTTTCTCACTATACACACAGGGCTTTCCGGCGGCAGACCTATGTGTGCAGTGAGTTTTGGAGGCGGAGCTGCGCGTCACATTCGCGCCAGCACACAGCCCCGCATCCAAAACTCATAGGGCTGCTGCCGGAAAGTGTGTATAGTGAGCGAGGAATACGCAGCGTATTTTCCGCAGCATGAAATACGCTGCGTATACGCCAGGTGGGAACGCACCCTTAACCTCTTAAGGACTCAGGGCGTACCTGTACGCCCTGAGCCTGGTCCCGGTGTGAAAAACGGGGTCACACCTGGTCGGTCTCGGCTGCTAACGATAGCCGGGACCCTGGGCTAACAGCGTGCGGCACCGATCGTTGTGCCATGCGCTGTTAACCCTTCAGACGCGGCGATCAAAGTATCTCGCTCATCCGTGCAAAGCTATGGCTTTGCAGGGATCAGCATAAGAGATCAGAGTGTGCAGTGCTATAGCTCCCTATGGGAGCTATAACATTGCAAAAAAAAAAAGAATAATTTTAACAAAGGTCATTTAACCCCTTCCCTAATAAAAGTTTGAATCACCCTCCTTTTCCCATAAAAAAAACTGTGTAAATAAAAAATAACATATGTGGTATCGCCGTGTGCGTAAATGTCCGAACTATAAAATTATATCATTAAACCGCACGGTTAAAAAGAGATCAAAAAGTCAGATCAACACAAAAATGGTACTGATACCAACACAGCGCAAAAAATGAGCCCTCATACCAGCCTGTACGTGGAAAAATAAAAAAGTTACAGGGGTCAGAAGATGACAATTTTAAACCTATAGATTTTCCTGCATGAAGTTATGATTTTTTCCAGAAGTACGACAAAATCAAACCTATATAAGTAGGGTATCATTTTAACCGTATGGACCTACAGAATAAAGATAAGATGTAATTTTGACCAAAAAATGTACTGCGTAGAAACGGAAGCCCCCAAAATTTGCAAAAATATTTTTTTTCTTCAATTTTGTTGTGCAATGATTTTTTTTTCCATTTCGCTGTGGATTTTTTGGTAAAATTACTAATGTCACTGCAAAGTAGAATTGGTGGCGCAAAAAATAAACCATCATATGGATTTTTAGGTGCAAAATTGAAAGCGTTATGATTTTTAGAAGGTGATGAGGAAAAAATGAAAATGCAAAAATGGAAAAACACTGAGTCCTTAAGGGGTTAAAGGGGTATTCCAGGGGGGAAAAAAATTATATCTCAACTGGCTCCAGAAAGTTAAACAGATATGTAAATTACTTCTATAAAAAAAATCTTCATCCTTCCAATAATTATCAGCTGATGAAGTTGAGTTGTTCTTTTCTGTCTGGCAACTATGCTCTCTGCGGACATCTCTGCTTGTCTCAGGAACAGAAGAGGTTTGCTATGGGGATTTTCTTCTACTCTGGACAGTTCACGAGACAGGTGTCATCAGAGAGCACTTAGACAGAAAAGAACAACTCAATTTCAGCAGCTCATAAGTACTGAAATGATTACGATTTTTTTATAGAAGTCATTTACAAATCTGTTTAACTTTCTGGAGCCAATTGATATATAAAAATAGTTTTTTTCCTGAATAACCCCTTTAATGAGAGCAAAGCAAGCCTTGAGTAAATTCTGTGGGCCTTAGATCCAAGAAAGGCTTCCCTGTTGAATGTTAGGATTACATTTAATACTAGGACCTTATAACAGTGGATAAGGACATAATTTGATTACAGAAGTAATTCCATTTAAAAAAAAGTTTCATATGGTGAAGTTTTGCATACCTAAGCATATGCACAGTGCTGCTGTAGTTTTTGTTTGCATGTTATGGTGGCCAAATATTAACCATTTAAAATTGGAAAATGTTCTTGTTTTATTCCTGTTTTGTTTAGTTTTTTTTGTTTTTTGCAGCACCTATTGTACTTTGTATTGGCACCTATCATTTGACCATAAAATGTGCAGCAATAGCAAAAATTTATTTATTTTTTTACAAAATTGCAATTTGTTTTTATGGAGTGCAGATCCTAGTATGTGGGTCAGTATGATTACCACAATAGTCAATGTACATAGATTTTGTTTTATTCTACTACTCTGATAAAAATTGCCCTATTCTGACCCCTATAAAAAAAAATGTATGTACCCGTCTCACCAGGTCCCCTCTTGAATTCTCTTCCAGGTACCCTATGGACACAGGAAATGGCCGCACATCTGGCATTGACATGGGTTTACCACCCTTTACACACTTCAGCCCTCCTCAGGAAAGCAGGATTCCCCATATTGGTTATTATTACCAAAGGGGCCACTAATCGAATGTCATCTAGAAGCAGTTCTGACTAAAGAGGGGGGGGGGGGGGTTAATTCTGTCTAAATGGGGGGGGGGGGGGGGTTCTAGCATTTTACAAAAGAATGCTTATAACTAAAAAAAAAAAAAAAGCCTTAAAATGGGTACTTTGCTGCCATACATCTTATCCCCTATCCAAAGGGCCCCCCGCGATCTCCCGCAGCACCTGGTGTTCTAAACAAACACAGACATGAATGGAGGGGCATGGTGTGATGTAACGGTCACGGCTGCCCGCTCCAAGCATTCTGAACATTTTGTGGGGCATGAGGCATGGGAGTACGCCTTTAAAGGGGTACTCCCGTGGAAAACTTTTTTAAAAAATCAACTGGTGCCAGAAAGTTAAACAGATTTGTAAATCACTTCTATTAAAAAATCTTAATCCTTCCAGTACTTTTTAGAGGCTGTATACTTAAGAGAAATCCAAAAAAGAAATGCATTTCCTCTGACCACAGTGCTCTCTGCTGACATCTCTGTCCATTTTAGGAACTGTCCAGAGCAGGAGAAAATCCCCATAGCAAACATATGCTGCTCTTGACAGTTCCTAAAATGGACAGCAGAGGTCAGCAGAGAGCACTGTGGTCATGACATCAGAAGAAATGCATTTCTTTTTCCGATTTCTCTTTAGTATACAGACCCTAAAAATGACTGGAAGGATTAAGATTTTTTTTAAAGAAGTGATTTACAAATCTGTTTAACTTTCGGGCACCAGTTGATTTAAAAAAAAAAAAAAAAGTTTTCCACGGGAGTACCCCTTTAACTAATCGGATCATTCAACCTTACTACACTAATTCATACCTAATACATACAAATGAGGATTATAGAGAAATACGTAGACAACTAATACAGATAAAACCAGTCTTTACATGTAAAAGTAAGAAAGAGCTCCTAGAAGCTGTAAATCCCTTTCTACAGAGGGCAGGTACCTCTTCAGGCTGCACAGTGTACCCGAGATACAACATGAAGCCACCTTCACCTGGTGTCTCAAGGAGCAGCTAGTCTAGACACAGGTAAAGAGCTGTACAGTACCGCACTATAGTATAGGGAGGTGCTACTAGAGAGTGAATCAGTGCATGCACTTCAATAATACAAGGGTTTAACTAGTAAAATGCCCATTTTGTTAGGTCAGATCTTCCAGCTATTCATCCAAGCTATAGATGCGGACTTCTTCAGGCATTATATGCTGGGTATAGCTTCCACTTACAATGATCTAGGAAAGACAATTGTACCTAGAAAATATCGTAACATGAAGTCATTGTAAAATGAGGTATCACAGTAATGAGAACATCATTATCGAAAATTACATCATTTATTAGCAACTCAAAGTCAAGTGTAATCAGATCAGCCTCACTTATTCACAAGAAATATATAAAATAATATTAAGAGGATGAATAAAAAAAGGTCAGCCATGTATACAGAACACATTTCTCTCATAGCCCTTTGTACAGGCATAATATGCTGACACCTCTAAGCTTCTCTCTACATTATTCCAGGAAGCACAATTGATACACAAAAATCTACAAAACCCAAGCTTTGATACTCGGAGTCATGATGCATTACAGTAAATCCGTTTTTCAAAAGTGCATTATTTTAATACATTGTAACAATATACCTTTCCATCTTTCTGAAAGAACATCCATCATAGAGTTATTATATGTATACCATTATGCATTTCATTTTCCCATCAGGAACCCAAAATATGCTTGTAAAATGTCAATTCGTCATTTAACATAATGCGACACATCTGAAGCCATAGAGGCGTTGAGAATGGCACTAAATTATACTTTATGAAGGGACCCTGTGCAGTCACAGCAGAGTCCTTTGTTCCTACCCTCCCATTCAGTGCAGAGTGTACTTCCAATTTATGGTGGAAGAGATTGTCAGAGAATGTGTCTTTCTGGCGCACATTGAAAAAAAAAAAAAAAAAAAAGACAAATAAAGTCAATTCAATTCAGAAACCATTAATTCAAGTACTTTTTCCCCATATCATGCACATTCACCATTACTAGTCCTACAGCATTGCATTGCATTTCTTGTTGTGTCACACATTGCATTTCTTGTTGTGTCACACATTGCATTTCTTGTTGTGTCACACATTGCATTTCTTGTTGTGTCACACATTGCATTTCTTGTTGTGTCACACATTGCATTTCTTGTTGTGTCACACATTGCATTTCTTGTTGTATTTTTTTAAGTTTTTGTGCAAATCCTGTTAAATGTGTAACTTTAACCATGATTTTAGAAAATCACAGCAAAAACTGCCAAATTGCAGTAATATGTGTAAAAATAAAAAGGGCAAAAAAAAAAATTTACGCTGCGGATCCACCGATGACAGACCCTACAGTGTGCCGCACACAGTGTTCTGTGAGTTGCCATGCACATGCGCACTGTTCTCGCACATTTCGCAGATGCCCCTAGCCTAGCTCAGGGAGCAGCCGCAATGTCTGTGAGTACACTGCCACTCGCAGATCTCTGTGTGTCTGCTTGTAGCGGCAGATCATTTATGTTTTTCACATTTATTTTACACTTTTTGGGTAGGGTCACACAGAATTGATTTGCAGCGTAACGCAATATCTCCTGAGTACGGAAATACCCCGTATGTGGCCCTAAATTGTTGCCTTGAAATCGACAGGGCTCTAAAGTGGGAGAGTGCCATGCACATTTGAGGCCTAAATTAGGGATTTGCACAGGGGTGGACCCGGATGCATGCGTTACAATTGCCTCCGCCACCACAAATATCCTACAGCAGTGTCTCCCAATCAGGGTGCCTCCAGCTGTTGCAAAACTCCAAGCATGCCTGACAGTCAATGGCTGTCCGGCAATCCTGGGAGTTGTAGGTTTGCAACAGTTGGAGGCACACTGGTGGGGAAACACTGAGTTAAGTTCTGTAACCTAACTCAGTGTTTCCTCTCCAGTGTACCTCCAGCTGTGGCAAAACTACAACTCCCAGCATGCACTGAAAGACCGTGCATGCTGGGAGTTGTAGCTATGCAACAGCTGGAGGCCCGCAACTACAACTCCCAGCATGCCGAGACAGCAGTTTGCTGTTGGTGCATGTTGGGAGTTGTAGTTATGCAATATCTGGAGGGCCACAGTTTAGAGACAACTGCACAGTGATCTCCAAATTGTGGCCCTCCAGATGTTGCAAAACTACTAATCCCAGCATACCTAGACAGATATTTGCTGTCTGGGCATGCTGAGGCTTGTAGTTTTGCAATATCTTAAGGGCCACAGCTTAGAGACTCTAAACTGTGGTCCTCCATGCTACTTACCCAGATTGCCGCCGCATAAGTTCTGCGCCGCCGTCCCCATGACATCAGGATCGCCACCAGATGACTTAATTGCCGCCTGGATCGGGTGAGCTCCACCGTTCCCCCGCTCTGCCTGGACACCCATGGGTGGGCAAAGCGGGGGGAACTGTACTTTAAACCCCCCCCCCCCTTCTGCGATTGGTCGGTCACTTTTGACCATTAAATCACAGGGATAGGAGGGGTGGCACTCCTATTCCTTCAGGGGGACCGGGGCTGTGTTGGACAACCCGATCCCTCTTATTTTCCGGGTCACCAGAGACCCATATGACCTGGATTTGCCGCAAATCGCTGGTCTGAATTGACCAGCGATTTGCAGCAATCACCGATATTGGGGGGCTCAGGGCATACAGGTAAGCCCTGAGTCCTTAAGGATCGGGGATGCAGGGCGTATGCATACGCCCTGCGTCCCAAAGAGGTTAATGGGGGTACTCTGGTGGAAATTTTTTTATATATCAACTGGCTCCAGAAAGTTAATCCAATTTGTAAATTACTTCTATTAAAAAAAAAACTAATCCTTCCAGTACTTATCAGCTGTTGTATACTACAAAGGAAGCCGAGTTGTTCTTTTCTGTCTGACAACAGTGCTCTCTGGTTACACCTCTGTCTGTGTCAAGAACTGTCCAGAGTAGGAAAAAATTACCATAGCAAACCACTTCTGCTCTGTACAGTTCCTGACATGGATAAAGATGTCAGCAGAGAGCACAGTGGTCAGACAGAAAAGAACAACTCAACTTCCTCTTATACATCAGCTGATAAGTATTGGAAGGATTAGTTTTTTTTCATAGAAATAATTTACATATGTTTACCCCTTTAAGGCCAAAATGGGCTGAGTCCTTAAGGCGTTAAATCACTTTTCCATCACTTTCTCTAAAATACACAGTTTGAATAAGAAAATGAACCAAATATGCACATAATGTAAACTGACCTCAACCCACTAATTTTTTCCGGGTGACCTCCAGCACCAGCAGCCTAACTGGTTGACCAGGTGGAATGATTGAACTTCACACCATCAACCAGAGGTTTATTCAAAATGTAGGCAGCTTCGTAATCTATATCAGAGATGGAAATTCATTCAGTATGGAGCTAAAGTCATGCCTGCTACATCAGCTAAAACAGATACGCACAACGCATATACAAGAACCTCTACATTATTCTCGAATAAAAGCCGATGCTGCACTATATAGGCAAAATATTAAAAACAATTCCTGGAGTGGTTCTTTAAATGGGCACTGTAATGAAAAATACTATTTTTTATACGTCGTAGACATACCGTATATCAAAAGTTTTAATTGTCGGGGTCTGAGTGAGCAGACCCTGACCAATCACGAGAACGAGCAAATGAAGAGGATGGATAATGTAAGTCTCACATTACCAAAATGGGGAAAGAAGTGCATTCCCACTCAGTCTCGTGATCAGTCTCCCTAGCATCCAGAAAACAAAAGTTTTTTTATTGACCGGAACACTTAAATTCTCTACAAAATCTTCAGAGATTTGAGCATTCTAGTAACACATACAAGACATAAGACAATTTGATGAAACCTGAAAAAAGGAAATTCTATGAAAATTCATACTGTACATATTGGTAAAATAAAAGAGCACCACAAGAGCCTATACAAGACCATGGGCTGTCTTCATGAGACAAATCTTTTATCACTTTATAACCAGGCACAGTTTCACATGTTTACAGACAATACAAGACCACCAGGAGGTTTATAGTCAATGGGTTGTTCTAACCTAAAGAATGAAAATTTATGTTATGAGTTAGGCCTCTTTCACGTTAAAGTCGGAGTCCCCTATATGAAGCTCCATCGGCAATTCCGTAAAAAACAAAGAGTTTAGCAGAGAAAAAAATAGTATATGGACTCTTTTTTTTTTTTGCTCAACTCTGAAACTACCGGATCTCAGACGTAAGAAATTCAAGTCAGGACCCAGTGGTGATCTGGTGGAATCAGTTGTGCTCCGACTCATCTTGGCGACACAAAAAAAAAAAAAAAAAGCCGAACGGACCCAGTTTGGGACAGAGCAATGTGAATTTAGTCCTTTTCATTTCCACAAGTCTACAATGTCTGCAACATCTAGTGATTAACACTCAAACTCTGTGGGGATAGAAACAGATTAACCCCTTTAGGATGAAGGGCATACAGGTACACCCTTGCGTCCTGGTACTTAAAGACCAAGGGCATACCTGTTTGCCTTGGTTCCACGAGCTAAGCACGCTTCATACCAGGTGGGTCCCGGTTGGTATAAGCAGCCAGGACCCATGGTTAATACCAGGCATCTCCGATCGGGCCGATGCCTGGCTTTTAGAAAGTTGATTGCAGCATCTAAAATGTGGGGTTAACGGTGCCTGATAGCTAAGGGCAGCTGCAGGTCCTGATCAGCTGAGTGGATGGTGGGAGGGCCCTTACCTTCCGCCTCGCCGTCCGATCGGTGCTCTGAGGCTCCGGACAGCTATGGCAGGCTAGAGCAGCAGAGCAACGATAACTCTGATCAATGCATTATGCATAATACACTATGCTATGCTCCGGTTTTCACCAGAGAAACCCTTTAAGATGAAAGCAGTTAAGTAGAGACCAAGTTACGATTTTTGCTGCCACTTTTTAAAGATTTAAGGAATACAGTGGTCACATTGACGGAGATCATCCCAACGTGTTTTTCTTTACACCCTGTTCCAAATTATCATGCCAACTATTTTACCCCTTAAAGGAGTACTCTAGTGCAGAGTATTCCTGCTCCTTCCTGCCCGGGCTGCAAAATAAATGAAAATGAACTATCACTCACCTCCCTGGGTTCCCGCAGAGCACCACTACAGCTGATCGGTCCTCCGGTCCATCTCCTTCATACTTCCGGGTGTAACGAAGCGTCACATGGCGCTCAGCCCATCGCAGGCCGAGGCAGAACATCGCGGCGGCCGGAGATAGGCTGAGCGCCATGTGACGCTTCGTTACACCCGGAAGTATGAAGAAGATGGACCGGAGGACTTATCAGCTGTAGTGGCGCTCCGTGGGAACCCAGGGAGGTTAGTGATGGTTCATTTTTATTTATTTTGCAGCCCGGGCAGGACGGAGCAGGAATACTCTGCACTAGAGTACTCCTTTAACCCCTTAAGGACTCAGGACGTTTGAGTACGTCCTGTCAAATCCCGGCCCCCCGCCGCTAGCTGGAGGGGAGCCGGTGCCCGATGCCTGCTGAAATCGTTCAGCAGGCATCGGGGCATATCGCCCAGGGGGGTCATTATGCCCCCCCATGTTGGCGATGGCCGCAGATCGCTGGACAATTCAGTCCAGCGATCTGCGGCAGATTACGGGTCAATCGGGTCTCCAGTGACCCCGAATTACAGCCAGAGCCTGCAGGGGTGAGGTGGCACTGGTGCCACCTCACGATCGCCCTGATTCGTCGGCCGGTTTCCCGGCCGACCAATCAGGGCGCCTGCTGCGGGTGTCACTCCCGCAACCCGCTCCGCCCCTCTTCCGGAGGACGTGAGCGGGTGCGGGACGTGCACCCCAGGTGCTGGGGACCCCGATCCCCGGCGTCAATGTTGGGATCGGGGCCCCAGGAGCGACGGCCGCGGCGGCGGCGACGAGGGACTGATGTGATGCGGCTGGATCGTTGGAGGTGAGTAAAAGCCTCCTGCTGTTGCTTAGCAACAGCTCCCAGCATGCAAAAAGGGCATGCTGGAAGCTGTAGTTATGCAACAGCAGGAGGCAGACCACCACAACTCCCAGCATGCCCTTATGGGCATGCTGGGACTTGTAGTTTTGCAACAGCTGGAGGCACATTTTTTCTATGGAAAAGTGTACCTTCAGCTGTTGTGTAACTACAACTCCCAACTTGCACAAACAGCTAAAGTGCATGCTGGGAGTTGTAGTAGTGCATCTGCTGGTTGCATAACTACAACTCCCAGCATGCCCGTTGGCTGTCGGTGACTGCTGGGAGTTGTAGTTTTGCAACAGCTGAAGGCACACTGAGTTATGTAGCAAACCAGTGTGTCTCCAGCTGTTGCATAACTACAGTCCCCAGCATCCCCAGCCAAAGTAGTATGCCTCCAGCTGTTGCATAACTACAAGACCCAGCATGCCCTTCCGCTGTCCGTACATGCTGGGGGTTGTAGCTTTTGCAACAGCTGAAGGCACACTGGTTGCAAAACACTGAGTTTGTTACCAAACTCGGTGTTTCACAACCTGTGTGCCTCCAGCTGTTGCAAAACTACAACTCCCAGCATGCACTGATAGACCGTACATGCTGGGAGTTGTAGTTTTGCAACAGCGGGATGTCCCCCCCCCCCCCCAATGTGAACGTACAGGGTACACTAACATGGGCGGAGGATTACAGTAAGTATTCGGCTGCAAGTTTGAGCTGCAGCAAATTTTCTGCCGCAGCTCAAACTGCCAGCGAGAAACTACTGTGAACCCCCCCGCCCGTTTGACTGTACCCTAAAAACACTACACTACACTAACACAAAATAAAATAAAAAGTAAAAAACACTACATATACACATACCCCTACACAGCCCCCCTCCCCAATAAAAATGAAAAACGTCTGGTACGCCACTGTTTCCAAAACGGAGCCTCCAGCTGTTGCAAAACAACTACTCCCAGTATTGCCAGATAGCCACGGACTGTCTAGGCATGCAGGGAGTTTTACAACAGCTGGAGGCACCCTGTTTGGGAATCACTGGCGTAGAATACCCCTATGTCCACCCCTATGCAATCCCTAATTTAGGCCTCAAATGCGCATGGCGCTCTCACTTTGGAGCCCTGTCGTATTTCAAGGCAACAGTTTAGGGCTAAATATGGGGTATCGCCGTACTCGGTAGAAATTGGGCTTCAAATTTTGGGGGGTATTTTCTGCTTTTACGCTTTTTAAAAAATTTTAATTTTTGGGAAAAGAGGCATTTTACGTAAAAAAATATTTTTTTTTTTACATATGCAAAAGTCGTGAAATACCTGTGGGGTATTGAGGTTCACTTAACCCCTTGTTACGTTCCCCGAGGGGTCTAGTTTCCAAAATGGTATGCCATGTGTTTTTTTTTTTGCTGTTCTGGCACCATGGGGGCTTCCTAAATGCTGCATGCCCTCAGAGCAAAATTTGCTTTCAAAAAGCCAAATGTGACTCCTCCTCTTCTGAGACCTGTAGTGTGCCAGCAGAGCACTTTTCATCCCCATATGGGGTGTTTTCTGAATCGGGAGAAATTGGGCTTCAAATTTTGGGGGGTATTTTCTGCTTTAACCCTTTGTAAAAATGTAAATTTTTTGGGAAACCAAGCATTTTAGGTAAATTTTTTTTTACATATGTAAAAGTTGTGAAACCCGTGGGGTATTAAGGTTCACATTACCCCTTGTTACGTTCCCCAAGGGGTCTAGTTTCCAAAATGGTATGCCATGTGTTTTTTTTTTGCTGTCCTGGCACCATAGGGGCTTCCTAAATGCGACATGCCCCCAGAGCAAAATTTCCTTCAAAAAAGCCAAATGTGACTCCTTCTCTTCTGAGACCTGTAGTGCGCCAGCAGAGCACTTTTCACCCCCATATGGGGTGTTTTCTGAATCGGGAGAAATTGGGCTTCAAATTTTGGGGGGTATTTTCTGCTATTACCCTTTTTAAAAATGTAAAACTTTTGGGAAACCAAGCATTTTAGGGAAATTTTTTTTTTTACATATGCAAAAGTCGTGAATCACCTGTAGGGTATTAAGGTTCACTTTACCCCTTGTTATGTTCCCCGAGGGGTCTAGTTTCCAAAATGGTATGCCATGTGGGGTTTTTTGCTGTTCTGGCACCATAGGGGCTTCCTAAATGTGACATGCCCCCCAAAAACCATTTGTCGCTCCTTCCCTTCTGAGCCCTCTACTGCGCCCGCCGAACAATTAACATAGACATATGAGGTATGTCCTTACTCGAGAGAAATTGGGTTTCAAATACAAGTAAAAAATTCTCCTTTTTACACCTTGCAAAAATTCAAAAATTGGGTCTACAAAAACATGCGAGTGTAAAAAATGAAGATTGTGAATTTTCTCCTTCACTTTGCTGCTATTCCTGTGAAACACCTAAAGGGTTAAAACTCTGACTGGATGTAATTTTGAATACTTTGGGGGGGTGCAGTTTTTATAATGGGGTCTATTATGGGGCATTTCTAATATGAAGACCCTTCAAATCCACTTCAAACCTGAACTGGTCCCTGAAAAAAAGCGAGTTTCAAAATTTTGTGAAAAATTGGAAAATTGCTGCTGAACTTTGAAGCCCTCTGGTGTCTTCCAAAAGTAAAAACACGTCAATTTTTTGATGCAAACATAAAGTAGACATATTGTATATGCGAATTAAAAAAAAAAAAATTATTTGGAATATCCATTTTCCTTACAAGCAGAGAGCTTCAAAGTTCGAAAAATGCAAAATTTTTTAATTTCTCATCAAATTTGGGGATTTTTCACCAAGAAAGGATGCAAGTTACCACAAAATTTTACCACTATGTTAAAGTAGAATATGTCACGAAAAAACAATCTCGGAATCAGATTGATAACTAAAAGCATTCCAGAGTTATTAATGTTTAAAGTGACAGTGGTCAGAATTGCAAAAAAAAAGAGTCCTTATGGTGAAAAAGGGCTCAGTCCTTAAGGGGTTAAGGACCAGGCCATTTTTCATTTTCGCACTTTTATTATTTCTTCCTCACCTTCTAAAAATCATAACACTTTAAATTTTGCACCTACAGACCCATATTAGGGCTTTTTTTTTCCGCCACCAATTTCCCTTTTTTATGACAAATCATTTCATCACAAAATCTACCGCGAAAGCAGAAAAATATATATTTGTGGGGATTTTTTTTTTTTAAATGCCATTTTGCAACTTTTGGGGGCTTCTGATTCTACTTAACTTTATTATGTAGGTCCATACGGTTACAAGGATACCTAATTTACAGTCATGGCCGTAAATGTTGGCACCCCTGAAATTTTTCAAGGAAATGAAGTATTTCTCACAGAAAAGGATTGCAGTAACACAGGTTTTGCTATATACATGTTTATTCCCTTTGTGTGTATTGGAACTAAACCAAAAAAGGGAGGAAAAAAGCAAATTGGACATAATGTCTCACCAAACTCCAAAAATGGTATGGACAAAATTATTGGCACCTTTTCAAAATTGTGAAAAAATAAGATTGTTTCAATCATGTGATGCTCCTTTAACCCCTTCACGCAGAACGCGGCCTTTATAGGGCGGATGACGTGATACCTTCGCACATTCCGCCGTATATAGGCGGTGTTCATTAAATACGCGCTCCTGCGGAGCTGATCGGTTTAATTAGCTAAAGTCCCGGGGTGTCCGGCGGGAGAAACCCAGGGACCTTATTTGATTAACCCGATCAGCGATCGGGTGTGCAGGGTGCGTGGCGGTATCAACGGATTCGCGGAGATCCGGAGGTCGGGCAGCGGCGTCCACGATGAAAAACTACATCTCCCAACATGTCAAGACATTCTGTGCATGCTGAGAGTTGTAGTTTTGCAACATCTGGAGGACCACAGTTTGGAGACCACTGTGTAGTGTTTTCTAAACTGTGGTCTTCCAGACGTTGCAAAACTGCAGTTCCCAGCATGCCCAGACAGCCAATGACTGTCTGGGCATGCCGGGAGTTGTAATTTTGCAAGATCTGGAGGACCACAGTTTAGAAACCACTACACAGTGGTCTCCAAACTGTAGTCCTCCAGATGTTGCAAAACTACAACTCCCAGCATGCCCAGACAACCATTTGCTGTCTGGGCATGCTGGGATTATTAGTTTAGCAAGATCTGGAGGACCACAGTTTGGAAATCACTGTGCAGCGGTATCTAAACTGTGGCCCTCCAGATCTTGCAAGACTACCATGTCCGACAATAAGCTGCTGTCAGTACATGCTGGGAGTTGTAGTTTTGCAATAGCTGGAGGCACACTAGTGGGTAAACACGGAGTTAGTCTGTTACCTAAATCAGTGTTTTCCCACCAGTGTGCCTCCAGCTATAGCAAAACTACAACTCCCAGCATGCACAGTCAGTTCATGTTTAGAGTTGTTTTGCAACAGTTTTGTTTTGTAAACACCCCCTACTCCCCACAATGTGAATGTACAGGGTACATTCACACGGGTGGGGCTTTACAGTAAACCCCCGCTCGTGTGAATGTACTCTAAAAACACTAACTACACTACACAAAATAAAAAGTAAAACACTACATATACACTCTTACACAATTACCCCACCCCCCAAATAAAAATGAGTTTCCAAAACAGAGTCTCCAGCTGTTGCAAAACAACAACTCCCGGCATTGCCGGACGGCCAATGACTGTCCTGGCATGCTGGAAGTTTTGCAACAGCTGGAGGCACCTTGTTTGGGAGATACTGACGTAGGGTATTTGTGGTGGTGGAGGCAACAGTAACGCTTGCATCTGTGTCCGCCCTATGCAAATCCCTAATTTAGGCCTCAAATGTGCATGGTGCTCTCTCACCACGGAGCCCTGTCGTATTTCACAGCAACAGTTTAGGGCCACATAAGGGCTATTTCCGTACTCGGCAGAAATTGTGTTACACATTTATGGGGTTTTTCCTCCTTTTATCCCTTATGAAAATGAAATATTGGGGTCTACACCGGCATGTTAGTGTAAAAAAATGTAACACTAACATGCTGGTGTTTCCCCATAATTTTCATAAGAGGAAAATGGAAAACAAGACCCCCAAAATTTGTAACGCAATTTTTCCTGAGTACTGAAATACCCTGTATGTGGATGTAAAGTGATCTGCGGACTCACAACAAGGCTCAGCAGTGACAGTGCCATGTACATTTAAGGCCTAAATTGGTGATTTGCACAGGGGTGGCTCTGACATAAACGCAAAAAAAAAAAAACACCCACATCTGTCCCCATTGCTGTTCTGGCATCATAGGGCTTCCTAAATGCGACAAGCCCCCCCAAAAACCATTTTAGCAAAGTTTGCTTTACAAAAGCCAAATGTGGCTCATTCTCTTCTGAGCATTGTAGTTCACCCCCAGAGTGCTTTACATCCACACATGGTGTATTTCAATACTCTGAAGAAATGGGGTTACAAATTTTGGGAGGCATTTTCTCCTATTACCCCTTGTAAAAATAAAAAAAATAAAGCATTTTAGAGGAAATTTTTTTCTTTTACACCTCCCATTGTAACAAAATGTCGTCAAACACCAGTGGGGTGTTAAGGCTCATTGTACCTCTTTTTAAGTTCCTTGAGGTGTGGTTTCCAAAATAGTATGCCATGTGTTTTTTTTTGTTTTTTTCTTTGCTGTTCTGGCACCATGGGGGCTTCCTAAATGCAACATACCCCCCAAAAACCATTTCAGCAAAATTCGCTCTCCAAAATGCCATTGACATTCCCTTCTGAGCCCTCTAGTGCACCCACAGATCACTTTACATCCACATATCAGGTATTTCCCTACTCGAGAGAAATCGGGTTACAAATTTTGGGGGGCTTTTTCTCTTTTTACCCCTTGTAAAAATAAAAAAAATGTGTCTACAAGAACATGTTAGTGTAAAATTTAAAGATTTCGAATTTTCTCCTTCACTTTGTTGCTATTTCTGTGAAACACCTAAAGGGTTAACAAACTTTCTGAATATCATTTTGAATACTTTGAGGGATGTAGTTTATATAATCGGGTAATTTATGGGGTGTTTCTCAAAGAAAGGTCTCTCAAATCCACTCCAAACTGATCTTCAATTCTGATTTTGAAGTTTTCATGAAAAACTCGAAAATTGCTGCTAAACTTTGAAGCCCTTTAACTCCTTAAGGACATAGGGCGTACCTGTATGCCCTACGCCCGGTGTATAAAACGGGGTCACGCCGTGACCCCGTATCACACTGGGTCGGTCCTGGCTGCTAATCATAGCCGGGACCCTGGGCTAACAGCGCGCAGCCTCGATCTTTGTGCCGCGCGCTGTTTAACCCTTCAGACACGGCGATCAAAGTTGACCGTCGCATCTGAAAGCGAAAGTAGACACTTCCCGGCAGCTCAGTCGAGCTGATCGGGACATCGCAATAAAATCGCGATGTTTCGATCAGTTGGGACGCAGGCGGAGGTCTCCTTACCTGTCTCTGCGGCGTCCGATCGTCGATTGATTGCTCCAAGCCTGAGATACAGGCTTGAGCAATCAAGCCCCTATCTCACTGATCCGTGCAAAGCTATGGCTTTGCAAGGATCAGCATAAGAGATCAGTGTGTGCAGTGTTACAGGTCCCTATGGGAGCCCCCCTTTTCCCATAAAAAATAAAAAAAACTGCGTAAACAAAAATGAACATACGTGGTATCGCCGCGCGTGGAAATGTCCGAACTATAAAAATATATTGTTATTTAAATCTCACGGTCAATGGTGTATTTTTGGTCCCTTTTTATATCCTGAAAAAAATGAATAAAAAGTGATCAGAAAGTCCAATCAATACAAAAATGGTACCGATAAAAACTTAAGAACATGGCGCAAAAAATGAGCCCTCATACCGGCCCGAACGCAGAAAAATAAAAAAGTTATAGGGGTTAGAAGATGAGAATTTTTAACATATAAATTTTCCTGCATGTAGTTATGATTTTTTTCCGAAGTACTACAATATCCAACCTATATAAGTAGGGTATCATTTTAACCGTATGGACCTACAGAATAAAGATAAGGTGTTATTTTTACCGAAAAGTGAACTGCGTAGAAACGGAAGCCCCCAAAATTTACAAAATGACATTTTTTCTTACATTTTTTCGCACAATGAATTTTTTTCCGTTTCGCCGTAAATTTTTGGGTGAAATGACTAATGTCACTGTAAAGTAGAATTGGTGGTGCAAGAAATAAGCCATCATATGGAATTTTATGTAAGCCATCATATGGAATTTTATTTTATGCCAAATTGAAAGCGTTATGATTTTTAGAAAGTGATGAGGAAAAAATGAAAATGCAAAGACAGAAAAACCCTGCGTCCTTAAGGGGTTAATGTCTTCAGACTGTAAAAAAAAAAATTATTCTACTTTATGATGCCAACATAAAGTAGACATATTGTGTATGTGAATCAATGTATAATTTATTTGGTATGTCCATTTTCCTTACAAGCAGAGAGTTTAAAAACAAAAAAATTGCTAAATTTTCTAATTTGTCATGAAATTTTGAAATTTTTCACCAAAAAAATTATGCAAGTATCGCTGAAAATTTACCACTAACAAAGTAGAATATGTCACGAAAAAACAATCTTGGAATCAAATTCATAAGTTAAAGGGGTTCTCCGGTGCTTACACATCTTTTCCCCTATCCAAAGGATAGGGGATAAGATGCCTGATTGCGGGAGTTCAACCGCTGGGGACCCCCGTGATCTTGCACGCGGCACCCCGTTTGTAATCAGTCTGATTACAGGCGGTCTCCGCCCCCATGTGACGTCACTCTCCGTCCCTCTATGCAAGCCTACGGGAGGGGGCGTGATGGCTGATAGGCTTGCATTGAGGGGCGGAGCATGGCGTCACACGGGGCGGAGGCGTGACGTCACACGCCGCCGGCCCGGTAGTCGCCTGTAATCAAACCCCGAGCGAACACGCTCTGGGGACTGATTACAAACGGGGTGCCGCGTGCAAGATCCCGGGGGTCCCCAGCGGCAGGACTCCCGCAATCAGGCATCTTATCCCCTATCCTTTGGATAGAGGAAAAGATGTGTAAGCACCGGTGAACCCCTTTAAAGCATCAAAGAGTTATTAATGCTTAAAGTGACAGAGGTCAGATTGGCAAAAATCGGCTGCATCCTGAAGGTCAAAATGGGCTGTGTCCTTAAGGAGTTAAACTCACCTGGGGCAAGTAACAGGTGTGGGCAATATAAAAATCACACCTGAAAGCTGATAAAAAGGACAGAAATTCACACTGTGCATCAGTGTGTGCCACACTAAGCATGGACAACAGTAAGAGAAGAGAACTGTGAGGACTTGAGAACCAAAATTGTGAAAAAATATCGTCAATCTCAAGGTTACAAGTCCATCTCCAGAGATCTAGACTTGCCTTTGTCCACAGTGCGCAATATTATCAAGAAGTGTGCAACCCATGGCACTGTAGCTTATCTCCCTGGGCGTGGACGGAAAAGAAAAAAAATGAAAGTTGTCAATGCAGGATGGTCTGGACGGTGGATAAGCAGCCCCAAACAAGTTCCAAAGATATTCAAGCTTTCCTGCAGGCTCAGGGAGCATCAGTGTCGGCGCAAACTATCCATCGACATTTAAATGAAATTAAACGAAACGCTTATGGCAGGAGACCCAGGACCCCACTGCTGACACAGAGACATAAAAAAGCAAGACTACACTTTGCCAAAATGAACTTGAGTAAGTCAAAATCCTTCTGGAAAAAAGTCTTGTGGACAGATGAGATCAAGATAGAGCTTTTTGGTAAAGCACACCATTCTACTGTTTACTGAAAATGGAATGAGGCCTTCAAAGAAAAGAACACAGTACCTACAGTGAAATATGGTGGAAGTTCAATGATGTTTTGGGGTTGTTTTGCTGCCTCTGGCACTGGGTACCTCGAATGTGTGAAAGGCATCATGAAATCTGAGGATTACCAACAGATTTTGGGTCGCACTGTACAGCCCAGTGTCAGAAATCTGGGTTTGCGTCCAAGATCTTGGGTCTTCCAGCAGGACAATGATTCCAAACATACTTCAAAAAGCACCCAGAAATGGATGGCAACAAAGTGCTGGAGAGTTCTGAAGTGGCCAGCAATAAGTCCAGATCTAAATCCCATTGAACACCTGTGGAGAGATCTTAAAATTGCTGTTGGGAAAAGGTGCCCTTCCAATAAGAGAGACCTGGAGCAGTGTGCAAAGGAAGAGTGGTCCAACATTCTGGCTGAGAGGTGTAAGAAGCTTATAGATGGTTATAGAAAGCGACTGTTTCAGTTATTTTTTTCCAAAGGGTGTGCAGCCAAATATTAAAGGGTTACTTCGTGGAAAACGTTTTTTTTTTTTTAAAACAACTGGTGCCAGAAAGTTAAACAGATTTGTAAATTACTTCTATTAAAAAATATGAATCCTTCCAGTACTTATTAGCTGCTGAATATTACAGAGAAAATTATTTTCTTTTTGGAACACAGTGCTCTCTGCTGACATCTCTGTCCATTTTAAGAACTTTCCGGAGTAGGAAAAAATCCCCATAGCAAACATATGCTGCTCTGGACAATTCCTAAAATGGACAGAGATGTCAGCAGAGAGCACTATGTTCCAAAAAGAAAATAATTCAGCAACTAAGTACTGGAAGGATTAAGATTTTAATAGAAGTAATTTATAAATCTGTTCAACTTTCTGGCACCATTTAAAAAAAAAAAAAAAAGTTTTCACCCAGTGTACCCGTTTATGTTAAGGGTGCCAATAATTTTGTCCAGCCCATTTTTGGAGTTTGGTGTGACATTGGCCCTCATTTACTAAGAAAATCGGGTTGTAAGTCTATGTTGCTTTCTTACCCGACTGCTTTTTTTCCCCTGGTATTTCTTATTATGTCGCATCCTGTTTGTCGCACGTGGGTTTTGTTGGTTTTGGTTTCCAACTCCTCTGAGCTGTCGGAAAAAAATCCACAACAATTCAACAAATTCGAGTTGGAAACCTTAATAAATACGTGGGAAAGCTCAGAAATGTCGGGTTACGCCCCTTTTTCGGGTTTGGGAGAATCCACATCGGGTCCGTCGGGAAAAAATGTCGCATCGTGTCGCAGACTGGCGCACAATGTCTGCGACATGGCGCAGACAAAGCTGCGCCAAAAAAACCAGACAAAAGAGATTGGGTTTAGAATAGTAAATGAGGGCCATTATGTCCAATTTGCTTTTTTTCCCTCCTGTTTTTGGTTTAGTTCCAAATAGGGATCAACCGATATCGTTTTTTTGGGGGGCCGATACCGGTAATCGGTGGAGGTTAAGCTATCGGCCGCCAATTTATACCGATATTCCGGTATAAGTTATCGGCTATTTATACCCCCACGCGACACCACTGCAGATCATTGATTTAAAGCGGGCGCTTTAAATCAATGAACTGCAGTGGCTTTTGCGGTGCCATAGACAGCCGCCGTGACCCGCTTCTCTCCCCCTGGCTGTCCGGGGGTCCTGAGTCCTATCACCGCCACCAACCCCCCACCGCCGCACCGCTCCCCCCCCCCCCCACCGCTCCGCGCCCCCTACCGCCCCACCGCACCCCCATTGCCACCCCCATCCCCGGTTTTATAAATACCTGTTCCCGGGGCCCGCTCTACATCTGGCTCCGGTGGCGTCCTCCTGAACTGTCACTGTGCGCACTGACTGTGACGTCACGTCACTCATCATTGCGCACAGCGTAACGTAGGACGCAGCAGGAGCCAGAAGTAGCATGGACCCAGGGCCCCGGGAACAGGTTATTATAAAACCAGGGATGGGGGAGGCAATGGGGCCAGGGCGGTGCTATGGGTGGTGCGGCGGGTCGGGGCGGTCGCGGTGCGGGGCATTATCGGCTTATCGGCAAGGTAATTGCCGATACCGATAATGCCCAAAATCGTGACTATCGGCCGATAATATCGGCCAAACCGATAATCAGTCGATCCCTAGTTCCAATACACACAAAGGGAACAAACATGTGTACAAACATTTTTTGCGCCGTCATCTAAAGTTTTTATCGGTACCATTTTTGTTTTGATCAGACTTTTTGATCACTTTTTATACATTTTTTTAGGGTATACAAAGTGACCAAAAATTTTTTATTTTTAAGATTTTTTTCTTTTTACATAAACGCCATTGACCGTGCGGTTTAATTAACATTATATTTTTATAGTTCGGACATTTGTGCACACGACGATACCACATCTGTTTATTTTTATTACGTTTACATATTTTTTATATGGAATTTGAGAAAAGGGGGTGATTCAAACTTTTAATATGAAAGCGGTTAGTGGGTGTTTTTTTTTTTTTTTGTTTGTTTGTTTTTTTTTACTTTTTATTAATTTTTTTATATCTTTTTTTCCACTTTTAGTCCCCTTAGAGGACTTTTAGGAGGAATCAGTAGATTCCTCATATAGATCAATGTAATTCCATAGAACTACATTGATCTGTGTGCTCTGCGCTTGATTGATAAAGCCTGGTCTAGCCAGGCTCTATCAATCTCAGAGCCATGGACTGCACTACAAGAGAGGTAAGCCCTTCGGCTAACTCAGCAGTTGATCACTCCACTGGACCACTAGGGATTGGTTAGAGGTCCCTTTAGACGCATCTGTAAACTTTGACATCTGCGATCTAAAGGGTTAATAGCTGTCCGCGGCGATCGCCACATGTCAGCTATTCACGTCAGCTCCCATCTACAGGAATCAGCTGGGGGCCGGCCAGAATGGCGGGGGCTCGAGTCAGGTGCCCGCACCATACGCCACTTGCCGTTGTAGGAAAAGCCAGCTCTTTTGATCACTGAAAACAATCTCAGACACCTGTGATAATTAGATTGCCAGGTGAGCCCAATTTAAGGAAATACTACTAAAGGTGGGTGTTCCACATTATTAAGCAGAGCACCATTTTCAAGCAATACGGAAAAGAAAAAGGATCTCTCCGCTGCCGATAAGAGTGAAATAGTTCAATGCCTTGGATGAGGTATTAAAACATTAGATATTTCATGAAAACATAAGTGTGATCATCGCACTATTAAGAGATTTGTGGCGGATTCAGAGCACAGATGGGTTTGTGCAGATAAAGGCACATTGAGGAAGGTTTCTGCCAAATCCATGCATCGGATCAAGAGAGCAGCTGCTAAAATACCATTACATAGCAGCAAACACATATTTGAAGCTGCTGGTGCCTCTGGAGTCCTACGGACATCATGGTGTAGAGTCCTCCAGAGTCTTGAAACTGTGCATAAACCTTCTATTCGGCCACCATTAACCAGTGCTCACAAGCAGAAACACCTGCATTGGGCAGAAAAATACACAAAACAGTTTTTTTAATCTCCTTAACGACCAAGGACGTATATTTACGTCCTTGGCCGGCTCCCGAGATATAACGTGGGGTCACGCGGTGACCCTGCGTCATATCGGGTCGGTCCCGGCATTAATCTGATGCCGGGACCCGGGGCTAATAGCGCGTGGTAGGGATTGCGGTGCCGCGCGCTATTAACCCTTTAGACGAGGCGTTCAAAGTTGAACGCCGTGTCTAAACCGAAAGTGAAAGCTGCCCGGCTGCTCAGCAGGGCTGATCGGGACTACCGCAGTGAAAATGCAGTGTACCGATCAGCTGGGACACGAGCGGAGGTCCTCTTACCTGCCTCCAGCGTGTCCCCTCGGCGATTGATTGCTCCAAGCCTGAGATTCAGGCTTGAGCAATCGACCGCCGATAACGCTGATCATTGCAAAGCTATGGCTTTGCAGTGAATAGTGCTGGCAATCAGTGTGTGCAGTGTTATAGGTCCCTATGGGAGCTATAACACTGCAAAAAAAAGTGTAAAAAAAAAGTTTAAAAATTTCATTTAACCCTTTCCTTAATAAAAGTTCAAATCACCCCCCTTTTCCCATAAAAAAAAAACCCATGTAAATAAAAATAAATATAAACATATGTGGTATCGCCGCGTGCGTAAATGTCTGAACTATAAAAATATATAATTAATTAAATCGCACGGTCAATGGCGTACGCGCAAAAAAATTCCAAAGTCCAAAATAACGTATTTTTGGTCGCTTTTTACATCATGAAAAAATGAATAAAAAGCGATCAAAAAATCCGATCAATACAAACATGGCACCGATAAAAACTTCAGATCACGGCGCAAAAAATGAGCCCTCATACCGCCCCATACATGGAAAAATAAAAAAGTTATAGGGTCAGAAGATGACAATTTTAAACGTATACATTTTTCTGCATGTAGTTATGATTTTTTACAGAGGTACAACAAAATCAAACATATATAAGTAGGGTATCATTTTAATCGTTTGGACCTACAAAATAAAGATAAGTTGTCATTTTTACTGAAAAATGTACTGCGTAGAAACGGAAGCCCCCAAAAGTTACAAAATGGCATTTTTTCTTCAATTTCGTCGCACAATTAATTTTTTTTCCCCATTTTGCCGTAGATTTTTGGGTAAAATGACTGATGTCACTGCAAAGTAGAATTGGTAGCGCAAAAACATAAGCCATCATATGGATTTTTTGATGCAAAATTGAAAGGGTTATGATTTTTTAAATGTGAGGAGGAAAAAACGAAAGTGCAAAAACGGAAAACCCGTGGTCCTTAAGGGGTTAAACAGTCCTGTTCAATGACGAGTGCCGTGCAATCCTGAATGGTCCAAATGGATGGAGTAGTGGATGGTTGGTGGACGGCCACCCTGTTTCAACAAGGCTGCAATGTCAGCAAGGCGGTGGTGGAGTCATGTTTTTTGGCCAGAATCATGGGAAGAGAGCTGGTTGGCCATTTAGGGCCCCCGAAGGTGTAAAGATGACCTCTGCAAAGTATGTGGAATTTCTGACTGGCCACATTCTTCCCTGGTACAGAAGGAAGAACTATGCTATCCATAATAAAATCATCTTCATGCATGATAATGCACAATCTCATGCTGCAAAGAATACCTCTGCATCAATGGCTGCTTGGGGTTCAAAGGAAAGAAAGTTATGGTGTGGCCTCCATCCTCCCCTGACCTCAATCCTATTGAGAACCTTTGGAGAATGCTCAAAAGATCTATGAGCGTGGAAGGCAGTTTACATCCAAACAGCAGCTCTGGGAGGCTATTCTGATATCTTGCAAGCAAATTCAAGCAGAAATTAATGCAAGACTTGTGAAGCTGCTATCAAATAAGGGGTCCTATGTTAAAATGTAACAAGACCAGTTAAAATGTTTAAAAAGTTAAAATGTTGTTAAAAGTTTGATTGAAATAGCTTTTGATTTCAGTAAATATGCTGTAAACACAACAAATGACAATTTTCAGTTCTTTACAACCTATAAAGTGTTTTAAAATTTACTGTGCGTAATAATTTGGAACAGTGCATTGTAAGTTTTTTATGATTAAAAAAAAAAATACTGTTATTAGGAGCTTTGTTCAATAAAATTAAAATTACCGTATACTCTTAATAGTTGATAACATGAGAATTTAGCTGACTTATTTACATAAAAAATATAATTTGCATAATTTGGAACAGGGTGTAGAGCCACAAAAACAAGCATCCTGGAGAGAGGCCCATTCTGTCTGACTGGCATCTGTCTTGATAGATTTAGTGGGTACAAAGGTCGGGACACTTTTCTAAAGATATTCTTTATTCATCCACCAGTTTAATGGAGAAACCTTTGATTGCGGTGGTTCCGAGGTTCCCGATCACTGGGACAGGACCTGGCACTCAGTGAGGAGCACGTGTTGCAGGCGGCAGGACACCTGAGATCTCCGGCGCGGCAACATGTAATCCGATGTACGGAGCGAACTCTGCTCCATGCCGGATGACAGATGCTCACCGCTGTCACGCCCACTCTATTCAGGTCTATGGGAGGGGTAGTAAAGGCTGTGTACTAGCCCCTCCATTAATGTCTATGGGAGGGAGCGTGGCGCCACAAAGTCCCTGGCTTCCATGTTCATGAACGCCGTAGCACAGATCCGGAAAAAACTTTGGGGGGGGGGGGGGGGGTTGGGGAGGTCCGTCCTATCCTTTGAATAAAGGATAACATGTGGCAGAGTACCCCTTCAACTGTTCACTTTGTTTTCCTGGAGACGAGAAAACAAGCCCATTCACACTTAGAATTTCTGAGCAGACTTTATTGTCAGCACATGGAATATCTGTAGTATGTGAAGTCCAAGAGAACCCTGAGAAACGTTGTTTTCCAGGAATTAAATACAATATTTGTTCTGTTGAATCCACCCAAGTTTCAAGTAATTGGAGAGAAATTATTGGTTTTTCAGCTGTATTGATCTGGTTCTGCAACCAGCAGGAAATCGTTCAAATATATAATAATAATCCTTTACTTTCACAGGATTTACAGTTCAGGGGGCTACACCTAAGTTAGAGTCACCAGGGTACCTGGTATGAAGCAGAAGCATAATGATTCACAAGAATACATGTAGACTTCAGAGCAGAGAAGGCTAATGAAACCTTGACACCCTTCTATAAACCGCAGGTCAGATATCACATTTCAGTTATAGTCTCCAGGGTTGTAGGAGAGCAGGGAATGGTACCAGGATCCCCTGGTAACTCCTATGATTTAGGACCCCCCCATCATTCAGGCCAAAAAGTAATCAATATATTAAATATCTCCACTGAAGGTATTAGATAGCTGTAAGAAACACTGATGGGAGGTTGTGTGTGTTTTGGGGGAGGATTTGTGGAGCCTTTAATCTCTCTTTGTTCCTGTCCCTACAAGTCATGGAACAACCACCAAGTGTTAGCTTCATTGGGGCCGAAATGTTAAAAAAAAAAAAGTAATATTTACTTTCCTTTTCCCTAAACCCAGAATGTAACAGGAATCTGTATCTTGCTACCAACACCCCCATCTAACAGTCAAAGCAGTACCTCTCTGTAAGCTCTACCAAGTGTGCACAATTGTTTGGCAAGTGAGTATTTTGACCATATCGTTTTTACGAATATTTTGCAACTACAAACTTTATAAACTTGAACACTTATTGGATTTAAGGACATGGGCTGATGCGTATTTGTGTAATGAGGCCAAAGTGTGGCCTAAGGAGATAAACACTCCATAGCAAGGTGTACAGAATTATTAGGCAGCTTCTTTTCAGCATGCAAAAAGAGATTTAACTGACTATAAGTAAAAAAAATTATGAAAAGGCTTTCATAAGATGAAGCTAAGATATTGGGGCATAATCACAGAACCATCAAATAATCTTCGCAAAGAAATAGAAGAATTGGAGCACTCACCCCGAATTAATCTTGAACAAACTTTATTCCATCACAGATGCGACATAACACGGTAGGAGCAGGATAGACAGGTGTGGACAAGAGGCTGGGGGAACAGACAGACACCTGTCTGTTCCCCCAGCCTCTTGTCCACACCCGTCTATCCTGCTTCTACCATGTTATGTCGCATCTGTGATGAAATAAAGTTTGTTCAAGATTAATCCGGGGTGAGTGCTCCAATTTTTCTAATTCTTTGCGAAGATTATTATATGAACTTGTACTTTTTGTGAGCACCCCCCCCCCCCCCGTAACATCATACACAGGCCATTCAGCTTAAGGAACACAGGAGCATGACGTGCATTCCTTCATATATCTCCTACTAATGCTTATGACAGAGGCTTTGGTGCCAGTGTCCCTTTTCTTTTACACATAAACAGAACCATGAAATGTTTATGTTTGAAATAATTAACAGGGGAAAAAAAGGCCCATATTAACTGCCAAAAGAAATGAAAAGAATCAAACGTGAAGCTACGATAAACCTGTTAGCCTCCAGTGTTGTCATACTCCAGAATTGCAACCTACCTGGAGTGGAGTGGGCAGAAAAATACCTGAAGATTTTATGGACTGAGGAGAAGAGAGTGACTTTTGACAGTCTAGATCAGGGGTCTCAAACTCAAATTATCTGGGGACCACTGGAAGTAGCGGCTGGGTGAGGCTGGGCCGCATGCACCCCTCACATTCATTGCCCCCATCATGCGCCCCTCATATTCCACCAGCAAAGAGCAGTAGCACCCCTTCATCCACCAGCAACACCCCCCCCCCCCCCAGCAGTAGCACCTCCATCATCCACCAGCAACACTACCTCTCCCCACATTCCACCTACCACCTATGGTAATAGCATGAGCTGACGGACGATGGGGGTGCCACTGCTGGTGGGGGGGGGGGGGGGAATCATTAGGTAGGCAGCAGTTTCCCCACATTAGGTAGCCTTAGCACAGTTTCCCCACATTAGAAAGCCATAGCACAGTTTTTTTTACTTTGAAGCCCTCTGCTTGTAAGGAAAATAGACATTCCAAATAAATTATATATTGATTGACATATACAATATGTCTACTTTATGTTTGAAATGTTTTTACTTTTGGAAGACATCAGTGGGCTTCAAAGTACAGAATCGGAATTTTCAAAATCTGAATTTTTCAGGGACCAGTTAAGTTTTAAAGTGGATATTAGAAATACCCCACTGCACTGCACCCCTCAAAGTATTAAAAATGAGATTCAGTAAGTGTGTTAACCCTTTAGATGTTTCACAGGAATAGCAGCAAAGTGCAAGTTACACTCGCATGTTCTCATAGGCCCAGTTTTTGAATTTTTAATAATAGGAGGGTAATAGGAAGCCCCCCAAAAAATTTTAACCCAATTTCTCTCGAGTAAGGGAATACCTCATATGTGTATGTCAAGTGTTCGGCGGGCGCAGTAGAGGGCTCATAATGGAATTTTGGAGAGTGAATTTTGCTGAAATGGTTTTTGGGGGGCATGTCGCATTTAGGAAGCCCCTATGGTGCCAGAACAGCAGGAAAAAAAACACATGGCATACCATTTTGGAAGCTACACCCCTCAAGGCACATAACAAGGGGTCGAGCCTTAACACCCCACAGGTGTTTGATGACTTTTCGTTAAAATCGGATGTGTAAAGGAAAAAATTTATTTTTTCACTAGAGTGCAGTTTTTCCCCCCAAATTTACCATTTTTTTTACAAAGGGTAATGGGAGAAAATGCCCCCCAAAATTTGTAACCCCATCTCTTCTGAGCATGGAAATACTCAATGTAAGAACGTAAAATGCTCTACAGGCGAACTACAATGCTCAGAAGAGAAAGGAGTCACATTTGGCACCATTGAGCTTTAGGAGAGAGAATTTGTTTGGAATGGAAGTCAGGAGCCATGTGCGTTTACAAAACCCCCATGGTGCCAGAACAGTGGACCCCCCCACATTTGACCCCATTTTGGAAACTACAGCAAACAGCTGTCTGGGCATGCTGGGAGTTGTAGTTTTGCAACATCTGAAGGGCTACAGTTTAGAGACCACTGTATAGTGGTCTCCAAACTGTAGCCCTCCAGATGTTGCTAGGCAACTCACCGGCTTCCCTAGGATCAAATACTCTGCTGCCGTCAATCGCCACCTGCTGTCGCCGCCGATTGCCACGGCCGATGGGCCGTTCTGCCCGGACAACAGTGGGTGGGCAGAGCAGGGACCAAAATTCCCGCGGGCCTACAGGTACGCCCTTGGTCCTTAAGTACCAGGGAGCGAAAGCGTACCTGTATGCCCTTGGTCCCAAAGTGGTTAACTGGGTAATGTCAGATTCAAAAACTTTTTATATGTTGTACATCTTGGTAAAACATTAACCTTTCTAATATACTTCATAAGAAAATTTCATTTCCTTTTTATAGAAATCATGGCTTATAAAATCATGGCTTTATCCAAGCTGAAGCTGACGTACTCCTCTGTGCTCTCTCCTGTCTAATATTATTTCGATGTGCGGTGCTAGCCCACTTTCACTTACTGGACTTTGTCCATGCCGGTGCTTCAGCTTGGATAAAGCCATGATTTCTATAAAAAGGAAATGAAATTTTCTTATGAATTAGGTTAATATTTTGCAAAGATGAACAACATACGTTTTTGTATCTGACAGTGCCCATTTAAGGACAAACTTTTATTTTTGCATTTTCTTTTTCCTCCATGCCTTCTAAGAGACATAACTTAGACATAACTTTCATGACACCTTTCATTTTTCCATAAAAGTACAGTGCAGCAAAAAAATAAAAATAAAAATAAAGAAAAAAATTTTGTGTGGGGAAATTGATAAAACAGTGATTTTGCAACTTTTGGAAGGTTTTGTTTTCACGCTGTACACTTTATGGTAAAACTGACATGTTTTCTTTATTCTGTGGGTCAATACGATTAAAACAATAGCCATATTTACACGCTTTTCTATTATTGTACTATTTAAAAAAATATATACATTTTAAACAAAATTAGTATGTTTAAAATTTTACTACTTTGACCCCCTATAACTCATTTTTTTTAGTTCCCACAGGGATTGATATATTACAAGTAATTTACCGTAGATACTAGAGTATAAGTCGACCCGAATATAAGCCGAGGCCCCTAATTTTACCCCAAGAACCCAGGAAAAGTTATTGACTCAACTATAAGCCTAGGGTGGGAAATACATCATCCCCCCCATGTAATCATCCAGAACCCCATCATCATCACCGACTGTAGATCCCTTCATCAGTGGTCTTCAACCTGCAGACCTCCAGATGTTGCAAAACTACAACTCCCAGCATGCCCGGACAGCCATCGGCTGTCCAGGCATGCTGGCAGTTGTAGTTTTGAAACCTCTGGAGGTCCGCAGGTTGAAGACCACTGATGAAGGGATCAACAGTCGGTGATGACGGGGGTCTGGAGGTTGAAGACCACTGCGGCCTTCGTCATTATCCAGCCCCCCCCCCCCCTTTTGTTCTGTACTCACCTCCCCTCGGCGGGAAGTTAGAGTGAGCTGGTCCCGGCCATCTATGCTGCAGGGACCGTCCGGTGGGGATGGTTAGTCGTTGCGGGCTGTCTATTTTCACCGGGGGGGGGCCTCTTCTCCGCGCTTCAGGCCCGGACTAGTGACGTTGCCTTGACGACGATGCACAGGGACGTTGCGCATGAACGTCCCTGTGCATCGTCGTCAAGGCAACGTCACTACTCCGGGGCCGGGCCCAAAGAGCGGAGAAGAGGCCCCCCGGTGAAAATGGACAGTCCGCAACGACTAACCATCCCCACCGAACGGTCCCTGCAGCATAGATGGCCCGGACCAGCTCCCCCTAGCTTTCCGCCGAGGGGAGGTCCGGGCTTTCTGGGATTTGTAGTTTTGCAACATCTGGAGGTCGGCAGGTTGAAGACCACTGATGAAGGGATTGACATGCGGAGAGTTCACTCGAGTATAAGCCGAGGGGGGTGTTTTCAGCACAAAAAATCGTGCTGAAAAACTCAGCTTATACTCAAGTATATACGGTATATACAAGTAATCTTTTGATTTCAAATACTGACCAGTACTATTCATAGCACTAACCATTATTATCGGTCTACTTCTGAGGTGTCATACTGTGTGATTCTTATACCCCTTTAGAAAAGACACAGCATCTTTTCTGGGTTCTCCTCTTAATAGCGTGGGGGACTGTACCTGGAGAGTGTTGCCCTGGTACTTGAGACCACTCCTTTGTCACCAAATATCAGGTATGTCCTGGAGCTGAAGGAATTTCCCAGTGTCACCAGCTCATCAGAAAAGTACAAAAGCTCCATCTTTTTTTTACCATCTTGGCGTCATATAGTTTGAGGAATTGACCAAAGAGAGATCAACTCTTCAAATATACTGCTTGTAATCCACATTACAGTCAGGTTTGAGGACCATTGTTGTGGTACCTCGTACAGGTACAGGGATGCTGCCCTTATAGTGTATTGTGGTCAACAGAAAGGCCTCCCTCTTGGTCTAATATCTGTCCAACAAGTAAGGACCCTGCTCTCCCCTAGGGATCGATGGGGCAATATCTTGGGAGGCCTCTTAGATTTTTCTGCACAGTGCCACAAGCTGCAGTGGCTCAGACGGAGAGGGACTTGAAGAGGAGGAGGCCGATATAAAAGTTATCCACATAAGGTGGTAAACCTTTATCCAGCCGTGTGTACATCATTTCCCACTACCTCCAAACTTGGGGTGGGGCATGAAAGGGGTTAAGTGCGTGTGTCCTTCTCTTTGTAAACCCCAAACCTGCAAGTGTAATTTTTAACTCTTTATTTCAGTGTTGTCCAAGTGTAGTGTACATGTAGTGGTGCTTTGTTTGTTTTTTTAATTTTGGACTTAACAAGTGTAAAGAAGAAGAAAAAGGTGATAAATTGCTGATCAGCAGCTATAGGGGGCAGGTAGCAGAACTGTATCTGCTACTAGTGCAGACTAATAACTTTTTTTTTTCTTCCCTCTCTCCCAGCTTTCAAATCTCCTCTGTCCCTGTTACCTCTACACAGAATCGCCAGTCTCCAGCCAGTGCACACTAAGACTTTGTTTGCCGTTTTAAGTAGGCTGGAATAGGCAAAGCATTCAAGTTATTTTATATTGGTTGCGTTAGCCACACTTAGTCAGTCAATCCCGACAAACCGTTCACAGAAATCGGGAAGGTGTAACAGTACCAACTGCCTCCTAGAGTTCCAGGGTGACCAGTGGCCAGATTGTTCCGGAAGTGCCATGACTGTCTTTGATTGGCCGATCATTTCTAGCCAATGTACCATGATGATTGCTGTTACATAACAGCCGCCATGTTGGCCCAATTATTATGTCCTCGCCGTACATGTACGCTGCTGTGTGCCAAGTACCAAAGCACAGCAACATACATGTACATTACATGTCCTCTAAGCCTTATAGGGGTACTGCAGTGTAAGACAACTTATCCTCTATGCAAAGGATAGGGGATAAGTGTCTGGTCTCAGGGGGTCCGACCGCTGACACCCCTTGTGATCTCCTGCACGGCGCCCTGACTCCCATGCTCGGAGCTGTGTCAATTCCTGCATGAAGAGGTGACACGCCCCCTCCATGCATCTCTATGGGAGAGTTGGAGATGCGTCCATGTATCTCCGGTTCTCCCATAGAGTTATATGGAGGGGGTGTGTCAACCACAGCTTCGAGCGGGGATCGATATTTTCCTTGCACAGAGAGGAGAACGCTCCATGCACAGAAAGAGCTGGGCACCGGGAAAGAGATCGCGGGGGGTCCCAGCAGTCGGACCCCTGTGAACAGAGACTTATAAGTTCTTACAATGCAGTAATCCTTTAACTGAGAAACAATTGTTTTAGCTGAATTTGTCGGCTTTCATCAACTTTAATCTTATCTCCCAACCTATAGCAGTGGGATTTCTACAAGCGTAATGCGCATTGGCAGCAGGAATGATTTGGAAATTCGAACTTTCCTACAAAACTATTTTCTAAACAAAACAAAAAAAAAAAAAAAACTGTTCATAATATGCATCCTGCTGTTTTTAATGGAAATGTACACTATAGTTCACACTGTGAACTGCAGTTAGCATTATTCTGCATAGATTTGAAATATGTGAGAATATGAGTCATGTAAATTTTCTGTACGCACCACATAAGCAATTGAATGCTGGGGTGCTGATGAGCCCAATAGAACCGAGCTTATCTGTATCGAAATACACACCAAAAGACATTGAAATATGGGGAAGAAATGCAAGGTTATGCCAGATAACTGCACTTTATTTTGCTGTGTATTTTTAAAAACTCTTTATGATCCTATACTTTTATTAATATAAAAAAAAACTAGGGATGCACCAAAATTATTGGCAGAAAATGCTCCTTTCGGCCTTTTCAGCAAAGGGAATTTCCTGCTGATAATTTTGGTGGGCATGGCCTAAAATAGGGGTGTGGCTTTCATCTTATATAGACTCTGCACACCGACACTACACTGCCTCCTCCTTCTATGTGTCCCTGTGCCGTGGGAGGGAACTCAGGCAGTCGGCAGTATATCCCATGCCCCCCCCCCCCCAGGTCTCGTGCAGCACGGTCTTGCCCCTCCATAATGGGCCCACTGTAACTCCTCCCAGTAGCGACCAGTGCTGGGTGGAGTGGACTTAGCCCTTCCACGGCTGGCCGCCATGTGTATACGGCGCAGCCGTGCGGTGGGTGTGTAAAGAGAGCTCAGGATCTGAGCTCGCGTCATACTGTTTAATGCCAAACATCACTGATCCATGTGGCGTCCTGCCTAAACCCTTTAGACGCCGCAATGAAAGTTGATTGCCACGTCTAAAATGCCGAAAACAATCTGTGGTAGCTTAGTGGAGCTGATCGGGACACCTGTGGTGTCCTAATCAGCTAAGAGGATGGGCGGAGGTTCCCTACCTTCGTTTGCCCTGTCAATCGGCGCTCCAATAATGCCGACAGCCTCAGCCGCCTGTAGTAATGGAGCTCCGATAACACTGATCAGTGCTGTACTATAGTCTCCAATGGCACAGCACTGATCAGTGTCTGCAAGCACAGGAGTGCAGCTGTGTTTCCTGCTGTTACAAAACTACAACTCCCAGCATGCCCTACAGCTCCTGGCTCTCTGGGAATGCTGGGTGTTGTAGTTTTGCAACAACTGGAGTCACACTGTGAAAATCACTGCTCAATAGGGACAAAAAATGTGAAAAAAAAATTGTAAAAAATAAAAAAAGGCAATAAATGTGAAAAAGCCCCTCCCTTAAATATAAGTTTAAATCACCCCTCTCCCCCTTTTTTTTCAAAGTTAACACTGGGCGGTATGGCCAAATATGTGTATCACTGTATTTCTGTAACTTATGGCAGTTCCACCGTATATAACGGTATTCCCCCCTCCCCCAAAATAATTATTAGCCCAGCGCTGCACTGTCCCCATCGTGGTACTACTCACGTCACCCGCAAGCGCTACCCTCCTCGTCGTCCTATTGGTTGCGGCCACCGTCGCTGACACTCTCTAAACTGTGCGGTATCCCTATGCTGTATCCCTATGCCGGGCTGCAAAAGGTAAACATAACAAAACTAACGCATTTTCCGACTTCTTACACGACAGTGGGCTCAGCCTATTACCAGCCGAAGCGAAACATCGCTGCGGCCGGTGATAGGCTGACGGCTCTCCGACGTTCCATTCCCTGGGAAGCAAGTCTGGACCGACAGGGAAGGCGAGTTAAAGATTATTTTGTTTACCTTTTGCAGCCCGGGCATAGGGATACAGTATAAAGCAGTGGATTGAAGACCTCCAGATGTTGGGAAACTAAAACTCCCAGCATGCCCGGACAGCCAACGGGTGTCCGGGCATGCTGGGAGTTGTAGTTTTGCAACATCTGGAGGTTGAAGACCACTGGTATAGAGTGGCAGCGCCGGCGGCAGCAACAAACAGGAGGACCAGGAGGGCAGCGTTTGCGGGTGACATACGTGAGTAGTAGCGCTGGGCTGATAATTAATTGGGGGGGGCAGAACAGCGCTCGCGGGTCACATATGATTAATTCCCCGATGGGGACAGAGCAGTGCTGGGCTGATAATTCATTCATTTCCGAGGGGGAGGGGCCAAACCGTTATTGCGGTATGGGTTGAAATTCATATCGTGCAGCACAAAAATTTTGGTATTTGTTATGAACCGGTATACCGTCCAGCCCTAACGCTGCATGCATGAATTTCTGAACTATTAAAATATAATGTTCATGAAACATTCACAGTCAATGGCGTAAATGTAAAAAAAAAAAAAATACCAACGTTCAGAATTGCTGATTTTTGTTCACTTAACCCCTTAAGGACCAAGGACGTATAGGTACGTCCTGCTCCCGTGATATAACGCGTGGTTACACGCATCATATCACGGCGGGCCCGGCGTCATAGTGAAGTCGGGACCCGCCACTAATAGCGCGCAGCGCCAAACGCTATTAACCCTTTAGCGAAAGTAAAAAGTGAAAGTAAAAAGTGCCGGTTATATCAGTGGGCTGTTCGGGATAGCCGCGGCGAAATCGCGGCATCCCGAACAGCTTACAGGACAGCGGGAGGGTCCCTACCTGCCTCCTCACGGTCCGATCGCCAAATGACTGCTCAGTGCCTGAGATCGAGGCATGAGCAGTCAAGCGGCAGAATCATCGATCACTGGTTTCCTATGAGAAATGATCAATGATAAAGATCAGTGTGTGCAGTGTTATAGGTCCCTATGGGTGCTATAACACTGCAAGAAAAAAGTGGAAAAAAAAAGTGAATGAATATCATTTGACCCCTCCCCTATTAAATGTTTGAATCACCCCCCTTTTCCCATAAAAAAAAAAAAAAACACAGTGTAAATAGAAATATATGGTATCACCGCGTGCGGAAATGTCCGAATTGTAAAAATATATAATTAATTAAACCGCTCGGTCAATGGCGTACGCGCAAAAAAATTCCAAAGTCCTAAATAGTGCATTTTTGGTCACTTTTTATATCATATAAAAATTTATAAAAAGCGATCAATAAGTCCTATCAATACAAAAATGGTACCGTTAAAAACTTCAGATCACGGCGCAAAAAATGAGCCCTCATACCGCCCCATGCACGGAAAAATAAAAAAGTTATAGGGGTCAGAAGATGACAATTTTAAATGTATTAATTTTCCTGCATGTAGTTATGATTTTTTACAGTACGACAAAACAAACCTATATAAGTAGGGTATCATTTTAATCGTATGGACCTACAGAATAAAGATAAGGTGTCATTTTTACCCAAAAATGTACTACGTAGAAACGGAAGCCCCCAAAAGTTACAAAATGGCGTTTTGTTTTCAATTTTGTCGCACAATGATTTTTTTTTCCGTTTCACCGTAGATTTTTGGCCAAAATGACGTCATTACAAAGTAGAATTGGTGGCGCAAAAAATAAGCAATCATATGGATTTTTAGGTGCAAAATTGAAAGAGTTATGATTTTTTAAAGGCAAGGAGCAAAAAACGAAAATGCAAAAACGGAAAAAACCCCGGTCCTTAAGGGGTTAATGTAGCAGAAAAAAGAAAGTGATCAAAAAGTCCCATCAAAATAAAAATGGTACTGATAAAAAAAAAATACAGATCACGGTGCAAAAAAATTAGCCCCTATACAACCCCGTACATTGAAAAATAAGAAAGTTATAGGAGTCAGAACATTTTAAAGCATACTGTTTCTTTTTTAAATAAAAGATATAAGGGGGAGATTTATCAAAATATGCTGAAGAAAAATGGAGTAGTTGCCCATAGCAACAAATCAGAATCTTAATCAGATAGGTGTGTACCTCTATAGTGTTTCCTGGAGTCAATGTATGGTGAGTGGCAGTGCTGTGGCTCTAAGCCTTCCCAATACATTCTATAGCCACCCGGCATGTGTCCCAGAGTCCCCTTCAAGTACATCAGTAACTAAAAAATTCTGATAATACAGTTTTACAAAAACTATATTGAAAAAAAAAGTGGGCAGGGAAATGCATTTTCGGTTTTCCGCCAAGCACAGCCAAAATTTTTGGTTTTGGACCAAAATTTCCCTTTCGGTGCATAGATATAGAAAAAAAAAAAAAAAAAAAAGGTAAAATGCCCCCTTCAAGCAATTCCCTAAAAAAATTAGATGTTTACCAATAGAGATATAAAATAATGTATGTTACAGAAGTATATGAGAAATGATGGCAAAAACCTGCTGGAAATCCAAAAAGCAAACACTAATTTACTAGTACTAAAATTTCCAGCAGACACATATTTTATGTGTATAAAGTTTAAGGTTTTCTTTTGAAATCACAAAATAGTTTTCCACATTTGATCCTTTAATTTCAGACTGACAGTGGTCCTCGATGCCTCTGGCATTTCTAGCACATCTAGATATTTCTCATATCTCTATAGAGGACTTTGAAATCTTTTGCTGTAAAACAGCTGGGATCACTTTTATTTCATCTTATTTTTCCCCTGTGGGAAAAAAATGAGGGATGTGAGTCCCAAGAGGTTCTGCAGCAGCAATGTTTCACAGCTTGTCATAAAGCTGGGTGGCATAATGAGTTATCAGCTTGGTCTATAAATAGAGGAGAGAAGAGACCATAAATGATTCATGAGCCAGAAACTTTCATTTAGCAGCTCTGGGATCAGTGATGAGTGAGGTCATGTCCTCGGCGCACACGTCAATGCTTCCCTTGTGACACTTTGTTTAGAACCATATATTAAAGTAACAAGAATTGGGAAACATGGCTGCTTTCAGGAGTGTTTATACATACCATCTTCATGCAGTTTTTGAGGAGACATACATGGAAAAGCTTTTCTCTCTCTTTAAGGGTGCATTCATATCTAGTTTTGCACATTTGGCAGCTGGACGTGGCAGGAGAATTTTAAAACTACCTTCTGCCGTATTCCTGGTGGACCTGCGCCAAACCGCATTCATTTCAATGAGCCAACAAGAGTCAGCCAGTGATTTAAGCCAGACTGAAAACCACAGAAGACCAAGGCTTTCAGTCTGGTTTAAAAAACCGCATACGGTTACTAGTTGACTCTGGTCGGCACACTGTAATAAATAGGAGTACGGTGTGGATCCGGCAGAAAGCGGTTTTAAAATTCTCCCGCCATATCTGGTTGCTGGATGTGTAAAACGAGATGTGAATGGAGCCTTACCGTATATACTAGAGTATAAGCCGACCCGAATATAAGCCGAGGCCCCTAATTCACCCCAAAATCCCAGGAAAAGTTATTGACTCGAGTATAAGCCTAGGGTGGGAAATACATCATCCCCCCCTGTCATCATCCAGACCCCCATCATTAACACCCTCATCATCATCACTGCCTGTCATCATCACCGCCTGTCATCATTGCACACCCCCTCTTCATCATCCCCCTGTCATCATCCCCTTGTCATCATCCCCACCCCCTTCATCATCCCCTTGTCATCATCCCCACCCCCCTTCATCATCCCCTTGTCATCATCCCCTTGTCATCATCCCACACCCCCCTTCATCATTCCCTTGTCATCATCCCCACCCCCTTGTCATCATCCCCATCCCCCTTCATCATCCCCTTGTCATCATCCCCACCCCCTTCATCATCCCCTTGTCATCATCCCCACCCCCTTCATCATCCCACATCCCCCTTCATCATCCCCTTGTCATCATCCCACACCCCCCTTCATCATCCCCTTGTCATCATCCCCACCCCCCTTCATCATCCCCTTGTCATCATCCCCACCCCCTTCATCATCCCCTTGTCAACATCCCCTTGTCATCATCCCACCCCCCCCTTCATCATCCCCGTCATCATTCCACACACCCCCTTCATCATCCCCTTGCCATAATCCCCCCCTTCATCATCCCCTTGTCATAATCCCACCCCCCCTTCATCATCCCCTTGTCATAATCCCAACCCCCCTCATCATCCCCTTGCCATAATCCCAACCCCCCCCTTCATCATCCCCTTATCATCCCACCCCCCCTTCATCATCCCCTTATCATCCCACCCCCCCCCCCCTTCATCATCCCCTTGTCATCATCCCACCCACCCCTTCATCATCCCCTTGTCATCATCCCACCCACCCCTTCATCATCCTCTTGTCATCATTCCACCCCCCCCCCCCCCCTTCATCATCCCCTTGTCATAATCCCACCCCCTTCATCATCCCCTTGTCATAATCCCCCCCCCCTTCATCATCCCCTTGTCATCATCACCACATGTCATCATCATGGTCTTCAACCTGCGGACCTCCAGATGTTTCAAAACTACAACTCCCAGCAAGCCCGGGCAGCCATCGGCTCACCTCCGCTTGGCGCTGGTCCGGTGCTGCAGGACTGTCCGGTGGGGAGGTCGTCTGGTGGGATAGTCGTTCCGGGCTGTCCATCTTCACCGGGGAGGCCTCTTCTCCGTGCTTCAGGACCAGAATAGAGGCGTTGCCTTGATGATGACGCAGAGGAACGTTGGTAATGAACGTACCTCTGCGTTGTCGTCAAGGCAACGTGACTATTCCGGGGCCGGGCCCGAAGCGCCGAGAAGAGGCCACCCCGGTGAAGATGGCAGCCCGGAACCACTATCCCACCGGACGACCTCCTCACCGGACAGTCCTGCAGCACCGGACCAGCGCCAAGTGGAGATGAGTACAGAACTAAAGGGGGTGAGAGGGGGCTGGATGATGTCGAAGGCCGCAGTGGTCTTCAACCTGGCTGCCCGGGCTTGCTGGGAGTTGTAGTTTTGAAACCTCTGGAGGTCCGCAGGTTGAAGACCACTGAGGGCGGAGAGTTCACTCGAGTATAAGCCGAGGGGGGGTGTTTTCAGCACGAAAAATCGAGTATATATACGGTTATTTAATCCATTCCTAGCATTGGCTTGAAAAATGGCACCAAAACGGTACATGGGAAAGCATCTGTACACAAACAGTGCCACACCTGTCCATGGGTTGCATCTGGTATTGCAGCTCAGCCCCATTTAAAGGGGTACTCTGGCGGAAAACTTTTTTTTTTTTTTTTTTTATGAACTGGTGCCAGAAAGTTAAACAGATTTGTAAATTACTTCCATTAAAAAAATCTTAATCCTTCCAGTACAGTGACCCCCGACCTACGATGGCCCCGACATACGATCATTTCAACATACGATGGCCTCTCAGAGGCTATCGCATGTTGAAGGCAGCATCAACATACGATGCTTTTGTATGTCGGGGCCATCGCATAAACGGCTATCCGCCAGCGCAGACTGCTTCAGCTGCCATCGGATAGCCGTTTACGGTGCCCCGTGTGGTCCGCTGACTATCACTTACCTGTCCTCAGGGCTCCGGCGCATCCTCTTCGGGATCCCCTGCATCGCCGGCACTCTCCGTCGTCATCGCGTCACTGTGCACGCCATCCAATAGGAGCGGCGTGCGTAGCGACATGATGGCGACGACAGAGTGAGGATGCCGGGGAAGCAGAGCGTCGGGGACGCCGGAGCGTCGGGGACGCGGCGACAGCCATGGAAGGTGACATCCAGGGCAGCGGTGGCGGTCTGCAGCGGCGGGGACACGCGAGTATAACCTCTAAAACCAGTGGTCTTCAACCTGCGGGCCTCCAGATGTTGCAAAACTACAACTCCCAGCATGCCCAGACAGCCAACAGCAGAGAGCACTGTGCTCGTGATGTCAGCAGAGAGCTCTGTGTTCCAAAAAGAAAATATTTTCCTCTGTAGTATTCTGCAGCTGATAAGTACTGGAAGGATTAAGATTTTTTTAATAGAAGTAATTTACAAATCTGTTTAACTTTCTGGCACCAGTTGATTTAAAAAAAAAAAAAAAAGCTTTCCACCAGAGTACCCCTTTAATTAGACTGAGCTGGAATACCACACACAGCCTGTGAAAAGGCCCACTGAAGCTTGACTAATAAGGATATACCTACGTGTCAACCAACAGATGTGAGACGGCACCACTATTACAGTTAGTCAGTAACGCCGAGTGGGTAGCAGTGAGTAGCAACAAAGCAGTCTTCCGACTCAACAATATAGAGTCTAAGGAGGTGCTAGGACGTAGTAGAAGAAATAACTCAATGTAATATATGATATGAAGCACTCAAGAAAATCCTGCACTCACCATTCAGTAAGCGACTCGATGCTCCTCAACGTGATAACCGGGGACCCAGGCTGCAGAGTTGTGGGCGCTCAGAGGCAAACAACCAGTAGTTTTTGCGCCAACTAGCGTTGAGGAGTATCGAGTCACTTACTGAATGGTGAGTGCAGGATTGAATGCTTTATATCATATATCTAATAAGGATATGTTCAAATGGTTTGTTTTTTTTCAACACATAAAATGCATGCAAAACACCTCCAAAACATACACCAATTATTTTAATAGGAAGCATTTACCACTCAGTGACATGGCACACATTTGTATGCATTAGATATGTAAAACGGGTGTAAAGAAAAATCCCTAAAATACTCAGCCTCCTTGTTTTGCATTGGGTGAACATATACCTTTCTGCAGCCTAATAGTAAGAGTAAGAAATGTTGACACTCCAGCAGAAATCCATGATAAGGCCAGTGCCACCCAGACACCTGCTGGTACATGATGAACAAGGGACTGAACCACTGCAGCCCCGGAATAATGTTGTAGAGAGCAGTAGTACCGAGCCCATACTACAGATCAGCGGAATCTATAGACTTATACAGTAACTCTGTATACGCCAAATTCTTTATGGAATCTATGAGAGAAAAAAAATGGTACCCTAGATAGTGCTTCTAGGGGAGAATATAGAACCCAAAAGAGTCACATTGCCTTGGCCGGTGATAGGCTGAAGCGCCGTGTGACGTACCGGGCTAAGGGAAGTAGGAAGTAAACAACCCGGCCGACTGATCAGCGGAGCTCAGGGTGAACGTAGGATGGTAAGTGAAAGTTTATTTTGTCTTTTTTTGCAGCCCGGGCAGGATGGAATAGAAAAAGTCTGCACCGGACATCTCCTTTAAAGGAAAACTGTCAGATATTTTCTCCCGCACTATCCACACTACTGATGGATAGTGCGGGAGACGCTGATTAAAACGAGCCCTACCTTGCCCAGATCCGCCTGGCCGTTCGCCCGCAATTGTAGTTGTAATATATGTGTATATCTTGCTGTAACTGGCATGGGCGGGGCTTATGAATATTCATCCCCCCTTGCTCCAGCTCTCCCTCACTTCACTGCTCCTAACTGGAGGGAGGGAGGATGAATATTCATAAGCCCCGCCCATGCCAGTTACAGCAAGATATACACATAGATTAAAACTACAATTAGATAAATACTGATGAGTGTACAGGTGCAGATAGTCTTCAAACTCCCCTCCAGTACAGTTAAAGGGGTTCTCCACCATAAGGTGATTTTAGAACGTACCTGCCAGGCAGTAATGGACATGCTTAGGAAGGATCTGCGCTTGTCTTGGGCTAAATGGCAATGTTCAGAGTCATTATAACGCTAAGGCTTCATTCACACGGCCGTTCAGACCCGCTCCGTCCTTCTCCAGTCAAAAATAACAATGGACTTTAAAAAAAAAAAAAAAAACGGACAATAACTGCTGTAAACGGATGTTATCCGTTTATATCAGTTATTGTTCAGTTAATTAAAAAAATTAACCCCTTAAGGACACATGACGTACTGGAACGTCATATGTCCGCTCCCGATCTATAACGCGAGGCCACGGCGTGGCCCCGCCTCATAGCAGGCTAATAGCGCGCGGCAAAGTTGAACGCCGCGTCTAAAGTGAAACAAACCATGCCGGTTAGCTCAGTGGGCTGTTCGGGATAGCCGCGGCGAAATCGCAGCATCCCGAACGGCTTACAGGACAGCCGGAGGGTCCCTACCTGCCTCCTCGCTGTCCGATTGCCAAATGACTGCTCAGTGCCTGAGATCCAGGCATGAGCAGTCAAGCGGCAGAATCATCGATCACTGGTTTCCTATGAGAAATGATCAATGTAAAAGATCAGTGTGTGCAGTGTTATAGGTCCCTATGGGAGCTATAACACTGCAAAAAAAAAAGTGGAAAAAAAAGTGAATAAACATCATTTAACACCTCCCCTATTAAAAGTTTGAGTCACCCCCCTTTTCCCATAAAAAAAAAAAAAAAAAACACAGTGTAAATAAAAATAAACATATGGTATCACCGCGTGCGGAAATGTCCGAATTATAAAAATATATCGTTAATTAAACTGCACGGTCAATAAGTCCTATCAATACAAAATGGAACAGTTAAAAACTTCAGATCACGGCGCAAAAAATGAGCCCTCATACCGCCCCATACACGGAAAAATAAAAAAGTTATAGGGGTCAGAAGATGACAATTTTAAACGTATTAATTCTCCTGCATGTAGTTATGATTTTTTCCAGAAGTACGACAAAATCAAACCTATATAAATAGGGTATCATTTTAATCGTATGGACCTACAGAATAAATATCAGGTGTCATTTTTACCGAAAAATGTACTACGTAGAAACGGAAGCCCCCAAAAGTTACAAAACGGCAGTTTTTTTTCAATTTTGTCTCACAATGATTTTTTTTTCCATTTCACCTTAGATTTTTGGGCACAATGACTGACGTCATTACAAAGTAGAATTGGTGGCGCAAAAAATAAGCCATAATATAGATTTTTAGGTGCAAAATTGAAAGAGTTATGATTTTTTAAAGGCAAGGAGCAAAAAACGAAAATTCAAAAACAGAAAAAACCCCGGTCCTTAAGGGGTTAAAAAAGGGATGCAAATGGATGACATTAAAGGCTCACCCGTTTTCCATAGACTTCAATGATAAATTTACTATATCCGTTCTTTCTTCCGTTTTCTTGACAGGAGAAAAAATACTGCATGCACTCTCTTTTCTCCCGTAAATATATATACATATAAAAGTAAGAAAGATCTACTGGGAGCTGTAATCACTGTCTATGTAGAGGACAGGAGCTTCTTCGGGGTCCTGTACAGAACACACAGTGTCCTAAAAAAGTAACATGGAGCCGCCCTCACCTGGTGTCCAAAGGAGCAGCTAACTGTGGGACAGGTAGAGTAGTACAGAACATGTAGTACCTCCCTGTACTGTAGGGGGCGCTATCAGACATCAGTCAGTGCATACACTTAAGGAATACAGGGTGTTTTACCAGTGAATGTCCATTCTGATTGTTCAGTTCTTCCGGCCATTGACACGTTTCACAGATCTGGACTGTCTGTACATTGTATGTTGAGTTTGATTTTAAGTTCCAGTGGTCCAGAAAAGACCATTGTATGTTGAAATTATTGTATTTTGAGGGATCACTTTACTCCCTGACTATGTGTCCAGCTTTTCTGCAGCATAAGATTAGCTGCAATTCATGTGAAAAGGGTTGGCGGTGGCACGTGCCCTATTCAATGACCTGAATGTTATCAGTTAGGGCAGTGCTTTCCAGTCTGGGGGAGATTCCACAAGAATTTTGCTTAAAAAAAACATAACAATTTCACGCCAAAATTTTGGCGTGTAAAGTATTGACCACATTTTCAAAGAGCTTTCTGCCGCGGTTTACACTGTTCACATCAGTTTTGTAAAAGTGGGCATGTCCGCGTATATTGTCTGCTCTACATGATATTTTCAAAGGGGTGAGAGTCCAGTTTACATAAAAATTTCACACCAGCTTATTTTTTGAGTCACCAATTCTACTTTGCAGTGACATTAGTCATTTTACCAAAAAATCCACCGTGAAATGGACAAAAAATTCATTGTGCGACAAAATTGAAGAAAAAATGCCCTTTTTTAACTTTTGGGGGCTTCCGTTTCTACACAGTACATTTTTCGGTAAAAAATGACACCTTATCTTTATTCTGTAGGTCCATACGGTTAAAATGATACCCTACTTATATAGGTTTGATTTTGTCGTACTTCTGGAAAAAATCATAACTACATGCAGGAAAACTTAAACATTAAAAATTGTCATCTTCTGACCCCTATAACTTTTTTATTTTTCCGCGTACAGGCCGGTACGAGGGCTCATTTTCTGCGCCCTGCTCTGGACTTTGGAATTTTTTTTACGTGTACGCCATTGACAGTGTAGTTTAATTAATGATATATTTTTATAGTTCAGACATTTACGCACGTGGCGATACCACATGTTTATTTTTATCTTTATTTATACAGTTTTTATTTTTAATGGTAAAAGGGGGGTGATTCAAACTTTTATTAGGGAAGGGGTTAAATAACCTTTATTAACTTTATTTTTTCCACTTTTTTTTTTTGCAGTGTTATAGCTCCCATAGGGACCTATAACACTGCACACACTGATCTTTTACACAGATCACTGCAAAGCCATAGCTTTGCATGGATCAGTGTTATAGGCGGTCGATTGCTCAAGCCTGCATCTCAGGCTTGGAGCAATCAAACGCGGATCGGAAGCGGTAAGGGGACCTCTGCTCGCGTGCTAGCTGATCTGGACTATCGTGATAAAATCGCAATGTCCTGATCAGCCCGACTGAGCTGCCGGGAAGCTTTCACTTTCATTTTAGATTTGGCGATCAACTTTGATCGCCGCGTCTAAAGGGTTAATAGCGTGCGGCACAACGATCTGTGCCGCACGCTACTAGCCCAGGGTCCCGGCTATCATTAGCTGCCGGGACCGACCCGGTGTGACCCCGGTTTAAATACCGGGACCGGGTGTAGGGCGTACAGTTACTCCCTATGTCCTTAAGAGGTTAAGCTCAGAAATGATTTATTTATACAGTTATCACTTGTCTGGGCACTAGTAACCATGGAATATTTTGTGAGAGGCTTCCGCCAGAATTTTCTGGGATGTAAAATTTGGCGCAAAAATCCAATATGGCTGCAACCAAAAAAATTTGGGTGTGAAAATTACATTTTCACATATTTTCAAAGCAGCACAAAAGACCTTTGAAAATATGAGGGGGGGGGGGGGGGGGAAAGGTGTGAATAATATCGCTGGAACAGAAATGACAGTAGTTTTTGAGAATCTCCCTCTCGGTCTCAAACTGTTAAAAAAAACGACAACTCCCAGCATGGCTAGACAGCCGTTGGCTGTCTGGGCATGCTGGCAGTTGTCATTTTGCAACAGCTGGAGGCACATTGTTTGGAAAACACTGCACTATGGCCTACGTTTGGGTCATTTTTCGAACGTATCCGAGTTTTGGTGTGGAAACTCAAGCCCATAAATTCAGCAGCTGATTTTGTAAACGTAGTCATGTGAACGAGGCCTTACCTGCACCACGATACGAGCATGTGGACTTAAATGGGTACTCCAGTGGAAAAAAATTTTTTTTTATTTTTTCTTTTTTTTTAAATCAACTGGTGTCATAAAGTTAAACAGATTTGTATATTACTTCTATAAAAAAAAATCTTTACCCTTTGCCCGTATCAGGTGTCAGCAGAGAGCACTGTGGACAAGACAAAAAAGAAATTCAAAAAGAAAATAATTTCCTCTGTAGCATACAGCTGCTAAGAAGTACTGGAAGGATAAATATTTTTTTAATAGAAGATATATACAAATCTGTTTAACTTTTTGACACCAGTTGATTTAAAAAAAAATAAAAAATAAGTTTTCCACCGGAGTACCCCTTAAACAACACACAGCTACCAATAGAAGAACCAGCTGTAGATTCTGGCTGTCCTTCCTATTGCTCATGACCAAGGTTTCCTAACCAGGGTGTCTCCAGCTGTTGCAAAGGCTGTGCTAGCATGCTGGGAGTTGTAGTTCTGCTGGAGGCAGCCTGGTTGGAAAACCCTGGACATAATAATGCTACAAGGCTGTGAGGTAAAGTGAAGGAAACCAGGTAGAAATGGTACACGTGACCTATACAGTAAGCCAGCAGTGGTCGTGCAGCCATAGACTGCCGCTACAGGTGGCCCCCGCGCCCTCCATGACAGGACCGACCTGCAGTAGGATCAGGAACCCTGTCAGCCGCTTCTGACACCAGCCGAACTCCCCAACTGAGAGCAGCGCCTCATCTACGTCCATCTGCTGTCACCAAACAGGATGACGCCACAGGTCACATGACTGCAGGCGGCGGATGGCGTCACCCTGTTTAGAGGTGTCGTGGCTACTTCACAATTCAAGTACCACAACCGGAACTCATCCGCGCGGCTCAAACCTCGTTCCCACTACGTGGGGCGTCTAGTCAGAGGCGCGCATTGTCGTTGACGTCACAGCTTCTCGCTGGGCAGCGCCATGTGATTGGCTGAGAGGTGGGGGCTCGGGACGTCAGCTGGTGTATGTGGTGATGCTGCTGTGTATGTGGGATGATTGTATGGATGTTCACATGTAGTGTTAACTGTGCAGCCATGATTTCAGTCTAAGACGGGGTCACTGATAAAATCTCTGCACTGTGCCCCCTTGTGGCAGCACCATCTTTCTACATCTAGGGTACAGATGGTGGACCATTTCCTCACATGACATGTTAGACCAGTGTTTCCCATCCAGTGTGGCGGTCTGGGCATGCTGGGAGTTGTAGTTTTGTAACAGCTGTGGGATATACTGGTTGGGAAAAGCTATGTTAGACCATTTATTTTATTACCCATGTTATGGCCACAAGTCTTGGCCTAACCACAAGTTTAACCCTTTAGCCCATTGGAAAACTTTTTTTTTATTTATTTATTTATTTTTAATCAGCTGGTGCCAGAAAGTTAAACATATTTGTAAATTACTTCTATTTAAAAATATTAATACTTTTAGTACTTATTAGCATCTGTATGCTCCTAAGGAAGTTCTTTTCTTTTTGAATTTCCTTTCTGTCTGACCACAGTGCTCTCTGCTGACACCTCTGTTCATTTTAGCAACTGTCCAGAGCAGGAGAGGTTTGCTATGAGAATTTGCTTCTACTCTGGACAGTTCCTGACATGGACTGAAATGTCAGCAGAGAGCACTGTGGTCAGGCAGAAAGAAAATTCAAAAAGAAAAGAACTTCCTGTGGAGCATACAGCAGCTGATAAGTACTGGAAGGAATAAAGGGGTACTCCGGTGAATTTTTTTTTTTTTTTAATGAACTGGTGCCAGAAAGTTTAACAGATTTGTAAATTATTTCTATTAAAAAATCTTAATCCTTCCAGTATTTATTAACTGATGAATACTACAGAGGAAATTATTTTCTTTTTGGTACACAGTGCTCTCTGCTGACATCATGACCACAGTGCTCTCTGCTGACATCTCTGTCCATTTTAGGAACTGTCCAGAGCAGCATATGTTTTCTATGGGAATTTTCTCCTACTCTGGACGGTTCTTAAAATGGACAGAGGTGTCAGCAGAGAGCACTGTGCTCGTGATGTCAGCAGAGAGCTCTGTGTTCCAAAAAGAAAATAATTTCCTCTGTAGTATTCAGCAGCTAATAAGTACTGGAAGGATTAAGATTTTTTAATAGAAGTAATTTACAAATCTGTTAACTTTATGGCACCAGTTGATAAAAAAAAAGTTTTCCACTGGAGAACCCCTTTAAGATTTTTAAATAGAAGTAATTTACAAATCTGTTTAACTTTCTGGCACCAGTTGATTTAAAACATTTTTTCCAACGGAGTACCCCTTTAATAGGCACTCTCATTGTAATGAATTGTTGCTATTGCTTTTGTACTTTGTTTAAAAAAAATGAAGTTTTCTGTGTTTTATTTGTGTTTAAAAAAGCTGCCACTAGGTGTCTCCCTACTTGTCAAGAACACATCTCCCCCATCTCTTGCACAGACTTTGGACTTCTGCTGGCCTGGCAAAGTCCAAAATCAGGAAATGCAGTCTGGAGTGCTGAGGTGTGTGTGTGGGGGGGGGGGGGGAGGGGTTCAGCCTTATCCAATCATAGCCCATCTCACAGTGAACTGCTCTGGGTTGTGTGTAGCAGAGTGAGGGAGGAAGTTCTCCCCTGTATGGCTTTAAATGATGTCACGCCTTCTGGGTAACGCCGTTTCCTGGTCTGTGAATCTGACTGAGACTGAGCACAAAATACAGAGCAATATCAAGCTAGAAAACTAAAAAATAATAAAAATAAAGGCAGGGGGTGATTTATCATGATGGGGCAGTGAACTGGGAGGATTATAAAATGTAACAAGATCAGAAGGGGTACTCTTTAAGGACCAGGCCAATTTTATTTTTAACTTTTTAGTTTTCTCCTCCTCGCCTTCTAAAATCCATAACACTTTTATATTTCCATCCACAGACCCATGTAAGGGCTTGTTTTTTGCGCAACCAATTGTACTTTGTAATGGCTCCTCTGATTTTACCATAACATGTAAGGCGAACCCAAAAAATATATATTATTTAAATGAAAACCGCAGCTTTGCAAATTTTGGAGGGTTTCGTTTAGGGATCGACCGATATCGATTTTTTAGGGCCGATGCCGATAATCTGTCACCTTTCAGGCCGATAGCCGATAACTTATACCGATATTACGGTATAAGTTATCGGCTATTTCACCCCCCCCCCCCCGGTGGGGCAGAAGCCGTTGCAGATCAACGCTTCTCTCCCCCTACCTCCCTGTCCTGAGTCTAACCACCACAGTTGCCCCATCGCCCCCCCCATCCTCTGCTCACATACCGCCGCTGCCCCATCGCCTCCCCCCATCCTCTGGCCACATACTGCCGCTGCCCCATTGCCTCCCCCCATCCTCTGGCCACATACAGCCGCTGCCCCATCACCTCCCCCCATCCTCTGGCCACATACCGCCGCTGCCCCATCGCCTCCCCCCCATCCTCTGCCCACATACCGCCGCTGCCCCATCGCCTCCCCCCATCCTCTGGCCACATACCACCGCTGCCCCATCACCTCCCCCCCATCCTCTGCCCACATACCTCCGCTGCCCCATCGCCTCCCCCCATCCCCGGTGTTATAATTACCTGTTCCCGGGGGTCCGCAATCCTTTTGCCTCCGTCGGCGTCCTGCGCTGTCACTGTGCGGACACCCGGGAAAAGGTAATTATAACACCGGGGATGGGGGGAGACGATGGGGCAGCGGCGGCGATGGGCGTGGTGGTGGGGTATTAACGGCATATCGGCAAGGTAATTGCCGATACCGATAATGTCCGAAATCGCGATTATCGGCCGATAATATCGGCTAAACCGATAATCGGTCGATCCCTAGTTTCGTTTTCATGCTGTACACTTTATGGTAAAAATATTTTCTTTATTCTGTGGGTCAACATGACTAAAATGATTTAAAAAAAAGTTTCTATACTTTTCTATTACTGTACTGCTTTTAAAAAATCTAATTTTTTACAAAATTTGTAGGTTTTGACAACTCTTTTTTTTTACAAAATTTGTAGGTTTTGACAACCTTTCTTTGACAAACTTTATAATTTTTCTGTGTGGGGGCTGATGTAACCAAAAAGCAGCAATTTAGGATTATTTATTTTTTACGTTTTATGCAGTTTACCGTACGCAATCATTAACATTATATTTTGATAGTTTTGACAAGCCGTCAGGGCGGGGCCACGGCCGCAGCGAATGGAGCTGGTAAGTGTAAGTCCCCACCCAGGGGACTACTTGCCGGGCGCCGGGGGGACTTTTTTGTAACTTAATATCTTCACCATCCCCTGGGGATGGCGAGGATAACAATTTTAGCATATATAATGCATTGCCAAACATTATATATGCTAGAATATGCTGAAGTAAAATGGAGAAAAGGGGTCATTAAAATTTTTTGGGGGGAAAGGGCTTTTTCACTTTTTTTTTACTTGTATTTTTTAACTATGTCCCCATTGGGGACTTTCTATAGAAATCATTTGATTGCTAATACTGTTCAGTGCTATGCATATGCATTGCACTGATCAGTGTTATCGACGATCTTCTGCTCTGTTCTGCTGGATGGCAGATCAGAGCAGAAGACCGTGGGAGAGCAGCGGGGCAGGTGAGGGGATATCTGACCACCATCCTGGCTGATCCCCGCAGCTGTGCATGTACATCCTAGAGTGCGAAATACCAGCGCATAAGGACGTACATTTATGTCCAGTGACAGTTGGTGTCAGAAGTGGGATTCTGGTTCCCTGGACCACACTCGAGGGAAGAGCCAAGTCTGATGGGCCGACACCTCTAAACGTCCAGGGCGATTTAGAGCTGTTCGCCCAGGGGCCTGATCAACTCCATGGAATGCGGTAAGTGTGCTGATTTCTTTATATATCTGTGGTTTATCTGTGTTCATTGAACGTCTCTACAAGCCTTGGGGGATGGTTTTCGTCGACCCGCTAGGACTAGCCCAAACGACGGGGTATCTCCCCACTGTGTGTGGTCTCAATTTCTAAGAGTTCTGAGAATTTTTATTCGTAAGTGACTGACTGCAGATGTTAAATCAAGTTTAGAAGACAGAGCGCAGGGAGAAATTTGCAGGTCACATTTTTCTGCAGCTTCGTGTAAATAACCCACCTTTCTCTGACTCACTGTGAGCTTATCAGTATCACAAGGCTAAGCATACCAAAAAAAGTGAAATGCACTGTTTAATAAGATTCCTTCTGATTTTTGAGCTGCAGGGAATCTAACAGACATTCTAGATTCAGAGAATGTTTTGCTTGGATTTAGATTTTTGACATTTTTAGATCTTTAGGAATTAAAAGTACCGTAGATTTTTGGAGATTTTTTCTATTTTTCTCTGGTAATAGAGAGCATCTGGTAAATTTTCCGCGGGGTACTTCTGATATATTTCTGTTTTATATCAGTCAAGTAAAATTTTGTACTGGCTGGTAAGTTTTGAATTGAGAGAGAGTGTGTTGCACCAGTTTCAGTATAGGAACCAGACGGCAACTTTTGTACTGCTGAGGTGATATCCCAGTTCAGTAGATGTACCAAGTGATAAATTTTGTGCATCATACAGCTGCTAGATCCAGTCCAGTATATTTTCATTGTATCCTTGGTAAATTTTAGCGTACTGCTGATTTTATTTTTGTTTTAATATATATCAGTTCAGTATACTTTTGTACCAGAAGATTAGCATCAGGAGACGAATTTTGGTTGTCACTTAATGCACCATAGAAATGTTTTTTATTTGACTATGCTACAGGGGTTGTAAAGTTAGTGTAGTTCATAATATAGTGTCTTTACCTGTGTGTGCCAATTTTCTCACAATTCTTATGTGATTTTCATCCCAATATTTATTTTTAACAGCATACAAAATTACATTTTTTTCAGATTTTTCCCAGGTTGCAATGCAGCCGAGACCTGACTCACTAGTCAGCTGATGACAGGGAGCCTGTCTGCTTCAATGGGTGGAGGGATCGCTTGGTGGGAAAGAGATTAATCTGCAACTAATGCAACAGCTGTAGGCACCCTGATTGAAAACCACAGGTCTTTTGAAAGGATACAGCTCATTTATGTTTAAATGGGTGGATGATGTGTGGGAGGGAGGAAAATGGAATTATGGGTTTTGTAGTCACAAGAAAACTCAAGCAGGAAATACCAGTTCACAAAAAGCTAGCCTCAGTATTATGGTAATCTCACAGCATAGCCATTTAGCCCCAAGACAAGCGCAGATCCTTCCTAAGCATGTCCATTACTGTCTGCCAGGTACATACTAAAATCACCTTATGGTGGATAACCCCTTTAAGGTGTTAAAGGGGTTTTCCAGGTAGATAAATGTTTGACATTGAAAGTGATTCCATTACTTGATATTCATTACAGTACAATAGTTGTACCCATGATCTGCTGTCATCGCTACTCCCGCTCCATGACCAGGTTCACAGAAAGGAAGGTCTCCCCCTCAATATCAGATCAGTGGGAGAACAATAACTCTTATTCTGCCAATTAAACTCCATAGATGCCACTGTCAACAGCAGTCGAGACATCTAGGCAGTTATATATAGTGTGTGATGGTTCCCCCCTTTAACCTCCAGCCTTTAGTGCTCTCCCAAAAACAGGATATTTAAACTCCTTAGGCTAATATAAACTCCCTGCTATTGTACATACCTTCCATGGCACACCACCAATTGCGTAGCACACCATGGAAGCAGAATGATGTGCCACTAATACAGTTGGCAACCACTGCAACTGTAGTTTGATGATATGAAACATTCTATTGTGACAAATTTGCAAAAATGAAGATACATAGAAGGGGACAAATACTTTTTCACAGTACGTTAGTTAATTTAACTAATAATTTTTATAAGCCCAAAATCCTTTAAACAGTAAGTAGAATAATACAAGCGTCCTGCTTTGTAAGACTCTTGCCTCTTTAAGTGCAATTATATCCAAGGAATTTACAGAAAACACTAGCTTCCACGGTGACAGCAGTTTTCCAAGTTGCTATTAAAATACGCTGCCTTCTTTCCAAATCCTGCTGCTTGAAGCACCACTTAAGTCTGCCTCATTTATCACACCTGCCGGCATATTCCAATGACTGTAAAGAGCTTTGACTTGTTCATGTCAAAATCTGTGGAACTTCCCAGGGTATGTTTACTTGTAATATAATCATAGACTTTCATGCTATGGATACAAAGAATGGAGTTCTTTATTGGGGAAAATAATTATGCATTTAAGTGTATAGGGCTATGCAGGGTGTATGAGCCCCAAAACACATTACATGTATTGAGCTACAACTTTCTGGTTTAAACCGTATAACATTATCTAATAACGATGGAGAATGCTTTGGACGCGTAATTTGCTTAATTCCTGCTTAGCTTCATAAATACATTTTGATCCCTTCTATTATATACGGTTGATCATGCCCCTCAGACTAGCACTAAACAGGGGATCAGTCTGTCCTGTAAACTACAGGAATACATAATGAAATAGATCCTGGTTGTACCCAGTGAAGATCTGCCCCTTCCTGATTAGTTTTATCAAGCGGTGTACGCGCTAAGAAAGACCACCCGGACACCTGTTAGCTCAGTTGATACTGTCTTTATTAAACCAGGAAGAGACTGTACAAGGTTTATATAGATGATAGTGACGTCTGTAAAATGGGTTGTGTGAATTGGATGTTAAAAGCACTTTATTGGTTATATCTCCTTTTGCATACTTTTCTAGAAAGTAGCATTCCTTATCTCTGCTTTATTCCAGCACCATCTTTGATTCTCGATGGGAGGGGGAAGGAGCATTTCAGGTGAAGGAGGAGGGAGCCGTTCAGCTGTTGGAGAATAAACAATGCAGTTTAGGAAAAAATAGACATTTTAGTATAAGTATTTGTATTAGTACATACTAATCCACTACAATAATTACCTATCAAATCCCTCTTGGCAGCTCACACTCCTCCCCACCAAGCTCTGTATGTTCCCTGAAGAATTCATGGTCCTGAAGACATTTCTGACCTGTGGGACCAGGAGAGCAGTTATGTAGAAGATAAGTCCATGTTCTGGACACCGCAGCTGCCGGCCTGGAGATCTAACATCTTATCCCCTATCCTTTGGATAGGCGATAAGATGTGTGCAGCGGAGTACCCTTTTAAGGTGAAAACTATTACTGTGTGAAGAATAAAATGAGCACTATTACTGATAGGCAGCACTGAGAAGATTGTTGTTATAGTATATGTGGGCGCTATTACTGACATACAGCACTGAGAAGATCACTGTTATAGTATATGTGGGCGCTATTACTGACAGGCAGCACTGAGAAGATCACTGTTATAGTATATGTGGGCACTATTACTGACATAAGCATCATATAATTAATTAGGAAAGTTTTCACATTTTATTATGTTGCTGCCTTGTGCTAAAATAAAAAATACCCCCGCCCCCATTATTCTGAACTGAATACCTTATAATAAGAATGTGAAAATAGAATCTTAGAAATATTTTCTTTTTTTTTTAATGAAAAATATTTTGCATACACATAGATATTTAGACCTTTTGCTTTGCCATTTGAAATTTGGGATGTTTCTTACCTGATTGAACATGATTTCGAAAGACACAGCCCTGTCTATAAAAGGCCTCACAGCTGACAATGTATATCAGAGCAAAAAAACAATCCATGAGGTTGAAAGAACTGCCTATAGAGCTCAGAGACAGGATTATGTGGATGCCCATATCTGGAGAAGCTGGTTGCCTCACCAAACTGAGGAATCCGGGGAGAAAATCCTTGCTTGGAGATATGACCTAGGACCCAATGGTTACTCTGGTTGAGCCCTGTGTGCAGGTGGGAGAAACCTCCAAAAGATCAACCATAACTGTAGCACTTTACCAATCTGGGCTTCATGACAGAGTGTCCAGAAAGATGCCTCTACTAGTAAATGACAAATGAAAGCCCGTCTGGAAGACCCTTGGATTGTAAGAAAAAAGATTCTGTGGTCTGATGAAACCAAGATTAAGGCTTTTGCCTAAATTCTAAGCATCATGCCTGGGGGAAACCAGGCACTGTTCATCACCTGTTCAATACCATTCTTACAGTGAAGCATGGTGGTGGCAAAATCATGTTGTGGGGGGTTCAGCAAGGGCCACTTTGCCTATAGGCAAAATAGGCAGCTGCCTAGAGCGCAGTCTTGATAGGGGCGCCGCACTGCCCGCAGCAATAAAGTTAGCCAGAATCCAAAACACCCGCCCATCTAGCAAAACCCCTGATTGATTACATGAGGAGAAAGTTTGTTACAGTGTGTCACCCCAGTAGTAAGAAGATTACACGAGTAGGGGGTTGTTACAGTGGGTCACTCCAGTAGTAAGAAGATTACATGAGTAGAGGGTTTATTACAGTGTGTCACCCCAGTAGTAAGGAGATTCCATTAAGAGGAGTTTTTTGTTTTTTACAATGTGTCACCCCAGTAGTAAGGTGGGGCATGTCAAAGGTCAGAGCCAATGGGATGGATCAAGGGGCGGCAAAATTAGCTTTTGCCTAGGGTGGCAAAAATCCTTACACCAGGCCTGGTTTCAGCGGCTGGGACAGGGAGACTGGTCAAGTTGGTGAGGGAAAGCTGAATCTAGCAAAGAACGTAATGATGAAAACCTGATCCAGAGTGCTGGATCAGGTTCATCCTACAACAAGACAACGATCCTAAACATACAGTCAAGACAACACAGTAGTGTCTTTGGGACAACTCTATGAATATCCTTCAGTCGCCCAGCCAGAGCCCTGACTTGAATCCAATAGAGCATCCCTAAAGAGACCTAAAACAGGCTTCCACCGATAGTCCTTATCCAACCTGACAGCGCATGATAGAATATACAAAGAAGAATGGCAGAAAATACCCAAATCCTGGTGGTCAAACCTTGTGGCATTATACCTAAGAACAGTGGAGGCTGTAATTGCTGCCTAAGGTGCTTCAACTGAGTACTGCGTAAAGGGTCTATATACTTATGTCAATACAAAATTTTAGTTTTTTCAATAAATTTGCAAAGATTTCTGTTTTCACCTTGTCATTATGGGGTAAAGAGTGCAGAATGATGGGGGAAAACTTTTTTTTTATTTTTGCATAAGTCCGCAACATAACAATGTGAAAAAAGTGAAAGGGTTGAAAAACTTTCACAATGTACTGTATATATTTTCACATTTATAAGCTATTAAAGCATGTCTGAATAGTAATAGTTAAAATAGTGATCATGTTCAGATATCGTCCAGGTGATAGCAGGAGCCCTGGAGGAGGGAGGTGTGTGGATCTTGCTGTTCTGACGGAAATGCATCGTCAGTTGTCATCGTCCCAGACGTCAAGCGCAAGCAGCTGATGAGGAGAATGTGGAACTGCAGTCGCACATGTGCAGCATTAGAGATGAGCACTATTCCTTATGCTTTTGTCTCCTTAATGGGAAATTGTAACATCCTTTATCAGTATAGAAAAAAAGTTCTTCTTGAAGCATCATCCTGATAAACACCAGATTTTACGCTTACAGGTTAACCCTTAACCAAGACTAAGAAGACATTTTAGCAGTCTTGACATCAGATGCCCTGTCCTTGTCAATGTTAGCATGCAGAGTAAAAACCTTTATACCTATAGGATTGTCATATACTTTGAGAATTGCAAAGACCTGCAGGTCAACAGCAGAGCAGTGAGTCTTTCTTCTATACACAGTCTTCCCCAGGAAAGACAAAGCCTGTACAAGAACATGTTAAGGTCAATCTTATTCAACAGCAGGAATTCTGCCTAAGAAAAGAAGTCCATGAGAAATTAATATAAATTATTCTTGATCATTAGTTGTTATCAGTACAATAATAAAATATCATCATTTGAAAGAGTTATAACAAGATTCAAAATTCTCATGTACCCTGTAGATAGTTGCGAAGTATCTGAATCCAACCACTGGGACCACCACCAATTTTAAAAACAGTAGTTACATGTACCCCAATAAATAGACCAATAGCGTGCATGCTTGGCCACCATTTTATTCATCTGTGGAAATTCAGAAGATAGTTGAGTGCCATGCTCAGCTATAAAAAAGGAATCCACCAATTGTTCCTCCTAGTAAATCCATGGGCACTGCCAAGAAGCAGTCATAGAATAGGCTTGGATAGGAGAGTAAAAATACAATTTATTAATATGTATAAAGCAGGTTCGGCTTCTTCCTCTGGTATATCGGTCTGGATTTTTCCTCAGGTAACTTAGGTGCGGCCTTTTCCTCAAGTACCTCAGGTATGCTCAGCTTTGTTATATAGTTCCATAGCAGATAAATGGATGGATGGCGAAGAATGAATGCTGCTGCCCCAGTTCTTGTGATTGGTGGGGGGTTAAAGTTGTTGAATCCTCCTCGACCAGATACTTATCACGTATTCTTGAAAAGGTGATAAGCTTAAATGTTAGAATAACCCCTTATATTTCTGAACACACATTTTTTTTTATAGTCTACATCATTTAATCATTAAGTTAATAGCTGCAATAGTTTTGTATTGAAGGGTATTATGCCTGTCAGTGTTACAGCAACAGGCAACCTAATAGGCAATGGAAACAGGGCTTAAAGAACAAGCCACTTCCCTCTGTAAACCTACATAGGTGCAACAGATAATACTAAAGCTAGGATTCCGAGGTTTTTGCACTGCGTTTTTTTAGGTTTAAAAACATTTTTTTTCTGGCGTTTTTACCTTTGTGTGAATTTTTTGGCCCCTTTGGCATTTTTTTTCCAAATTTGTTGGGTACCAAAAAAAAAAAAAAAAAAAAGATGCAGTAGGGATGGGAAAAAAATTATTTTACAAAATTTTTATTTTTTATAACGAAATTGTAATTAATTTTTTTATAATGTGTGTGTGTTTCACTTTTTTTTTTCTCAATTTTTTAAATTTTTTAGGTAGTACTACTACTCCCAGCATGGAACAGACTGTTCCATTATAGGAATAGTAGTACCTGTACTAACAGACAGATTGCCCTGGGTGTTACTCCTGACACCCAATGCGACTGTCCATAATATAGAAGAGATGCGGCGCGGCTCTATACAGCGCTCGCATCTCTACTCTGTACTCCAGCCGGCCAGTGATGTGAAAAGAACATCACTCATTCACATTTTCCGCCCAGAGGGGGGATTAGTCGGATGGTGGCAGCCAATCACCGCTCTCAGCAGGAAATATGAATCAGTGATGTACTATTCATATCACTGGCCGGTTGGGAAACACTAGGATACACACACATAACAGGGACTATAACTCCCAGCATGTGTCATTCAGGAGACCCCCCTTCACACATAGAAATCATCCCCAGTCTGAGATTTATTCCCCAGCCTCTGCAGTCTATAAATCCCCAGCCGCTGCACTTTGTCATCCTCTCATTCCGTTCAGTGAACACAGGCAGAGCAGGGGGAGGGGAGATGAGGGAGACGTGTACATCCTCTCTCCCCTGCTCTGTCTTCTTTCTCCCGTGCAGACCTGCGTCCTCCGATGGCAGAGCAGGGAGAGGGAAGATGAGGGGGGCATGTACCTCCTCTCTCCCCCTGCTCTGCCTTCGCTCTGCCCTCCCACCCAGCTCTAGCTTCGGAAGGAGCAGAGGCAAGTCTACACGGGGTGCAAATTTCCATCTCACACCGGCCAGAGTATAGTGCAGAGATCCGCTCCGCATCTCTGCAATAGAAAGGACGATCACAGCGTATGTCAGGGGTGATACCCACTGTGATCTGTCCTTAACTGTGGGTACTACTACTCCCAACATGGAGCACATGCTGCTCATTGCTGGGAGTTGTAGTACCTGCATTAATAGACAGATCGCAGCGAGTGTCACTCCTTACACCCGCTGTGATCCTCCTGTATAATTTATAGATGCGGGTGGTCGGCCGCTCTCCTATTGTCCCCTGCACTGCCGTATATATGCACCTATTCATATTTCCCGCAGAGAGCTGTGATTGGCTGGAACCATCTGGCCAATCACAGCTCTGTGGGAAATATGAATAGGTGTATATATACGGCTGGAAAACAGCCTCTGAGCCCAAAATAGATGAAAAACGCCAAAAGGATAAAAAAATAAATAAATAAATAAACGCCAAACTGAAAAATGCCAAGTGGATCTGGCATTTTGCAGTTTACTATTGACAGCTAACCTGGATGCGGCAACATTTTTTATGGTGTTTTTTGTGAAAATCCGCAGTGGAATTCCAGCCTCACAGAGTTCCCTTCATGTCAGCTATATATTACAGCTGGTCTTAGTATAATGGTAATACCTATGGTAATAATATTTGCTCCATGTATACTGGTATTATTTGGTAACTGTATGACTATTATTTATAGCGTTGCAGTAATATCATACGTAGACATTTGTCTTACTGCTATGTTGGAATGAAGTTTGGGAGGGTGCCATATGCCTTGACTGCCTGAAAATGAAAGATCATTCAGCTCCTTCTAAGTTTAAAGGGGTACTCCACTGGAAAACATTTTTTTTTTTTTTTTTAAATCAACTGGTATCAGAAAGTTAAACAGATTTGTAAATGACTTCTATTTAAAAATCTTAATCCTTCCAGTATGTTTCAGCTGCTATATGCTCCACAGGAAGTTCTTTTCTTTTTGAATTTCCTTTCTGTCTAACCACAGTGCTCTCTGCTGACACCTCTGTCCATTTTAGGAACTGTCCAGAGTAGGAGCAAATCCCCATAGAAAACCTCTCCTGCTCAGGAGAGTTCCTGACATGGACAGAGGTGTCAGCAGAGAGTACTGTGGTCAGACAGAAATGAAATTCAAAAAGAAAAGAACTTCCTCTGTAGTATACAGCAGCTGATAAGTACTGGAAGGATTAATATTTTTAAATAGAAGTAATTTACAAATCTGTTTAACTTTCTGGCACCAGTTGATGTGAACATTTTTTTCCCCAGTGGAGTACCCCTTTAACCCCTTAAGGACTCAGCCCATTTGGGCCTTAAAGCGGTATTCCCAGAATTTTTTTTATTTGACTATGCTACAGGGGCTGTAAAGTTAGTGTAGTTCATAATATAGTGTCTGTACTTGTGTGTGACCGTTTTCTCACAATTCTTCTGTGATTTTCACCCCACTATTATTTTTATCAGCATACAAAATGACTGTTGTCTAAGATTTTTCCCAGCTTGCAATGCGGCTGAGACCTGACTCACTAGTCAGCTGATGACAGGGAGCCTGTCTGCTTCAATGGGTGGAGTGATCGCTTGGTGGGAGAGAGATCAATCTGCAACTAATGCAACAGCTGTAGGCACCCTGATTAAAAACCACAGGTCTTTTGTTTCAATGGGTGGGGTGGCTGATGTGTGGGAGGGAGGAAACTGGAATTGTGGGATTTGTAGTAAAAAAAAGAAAAGTCAAACAGGAAATACAAGTTCACAAAAAGCTAGCCACAGTGTTATGGTAATCTCATGACATAGCCATTTAGCCCCGATACAAGAGCAGATTCTTCCTAAGCATGTCCATTAATGCCTGCCAAGTACGTACTAAAATCACCTTATGGTGGATAACCCCTTTAAGGACTCAGACAATTTTATTTTTACCTTTTAGTTTTTTCCTCCTTGCCTTCAAAAAATCATAACTCTTTTATATTTTCATCTACTAGTATGAGGGCTTGTTTTTTGCACGACCAGTTGTCCATTGTAATGCCATCACTCACTTTACCATAAAATGTATGGTGCAACCCAAAAAATACTATTTGTGTGGGGAAATTAAAAAGAAAACTGCAATTTTGCTAATTTTGGAAGGTTTTGTTTTCACGCCGTACAATTTACGGTAAAAATGACATGTGTTATTTATTCTTTGGGTCAATTCGATTAAAATGATACCCATGATAACATACTTTTCTATTACTGTAGCGCTTAAAAATAATCGCAAACTTTTTAACCAAATTAGTACGTTTAAAATCGCCCTATTTTGAAGACCTATAACATTTTCATTTTTCTGTATGAGCGGCGATATGAGGGCTAATTTTTTGCGCTGTGATCTGTACTTTTTATTGATACCATATTTGCTTATATAAAACTTTTATTACATTTTTAATAAAAATTTTTGGGAATAAAATGTTATAAAAAAGCAGCTATTTTGGAATATTTTTTTACGTTCACGTCATTCACCGTACGGTATCATTAACATTTTATTTTAATAGGTCTGATAGTTACACATGCGGCGATACCAAATATGTATATACAATATTTTTTTTTACACTTTTTGGGGGTGAAATAGGGAAAATGGGGCAATTTACGTATTTTTGGGGGAGGGTGTGTTTCAAATTTTTTAAACTTTTTTTTGAACATTTTTTTACTTTTATTTTTACCCATAGGGTACTATTTATAGCAATCATTTGATTGCTAATACTGTTCAGTGCTATGCATAGGACATAACGCTGATCAGCATTATCAGTCTTAACGCCTGTAGATGGACGGAGGCAGGGGAGGGGACTTCCGTCCGCCATTACAGATGATCAGATCGAAGCGGCAGAGCTGCGGGTGATCCGATCATCCATTATAGTGACCGCGATGCTGCAGATGCCGTGATCTGTTTTGATCACGGTATCTGAGGGGCTAATGTCGACATCCACGCGATCGCGGATGTCCGCCATTACCGGCGGGTCCCTGGCTGCTATCAGCAGCCAGGAGCTGCCGTGCATGACCCGAACATTGCTCCGATGCTCGCGGTTATGCATAGGATGTAAATGTACATCCTAGTGCGTTAAGTACCAGCTCACCAGGATGTACATTTATGTCCAGCTTCGTTAAGGGGTTAAAGGGGTTGCCTCTTGTGGACAAGACCTCCTCTAAATGAGCATCTGCTGGCAACTTAGTCCAGGGTGAGAACTGAGTAATTTCACAGCTATTAAACTTCCAAAGATATAGGAAACCTACATCTCTAAGGCTAAGTTTCTCCTTGTTTTTTTGTCCTGCGTTTTTTGGTTTGAAAAAACGACTGAAAAAACGGCAGTGCATCTCTGCACTATACTCCAGCCAGTGATGTGAATAGAACATCACTCATTCATATTTTCCGCCCTGAGTAGGGATTGACCAGATGGTTGCAGCCAATCACAGCTCTGAGGGAAATATGAATGAGAGATGTTCTATTCACATCACTGGCCGGAGTATAGTGCAGAGATGCGAGCGCTGTATAGAGCCGCTCCACATCTCTGCAATAGACAGGACGATCGCAGCAGGTGTCAGTAGTGATACCCGCTGTGATCTGTTCTTACCTGCAGGTACTAATACTCCCAACATGGAGCACACTCTGCTTCATGCTGGGAGCTGTAGCACCTGCATTAATAGACAGATCACAGCGAGTGTAACTTCTGACACCTGTTGTGATCTGTCTATTAATGCAGGTACTACAGCTCCCAGCATGGAGCAGAGTGTGCTCCATGTTGGGAGTAGTAGTACTTGCAGTTAAGGAAAGATCACAGCGGATGTCACTCCTTACACCCGCTGTGATCCTCCCGTATAATGTATAGATGCGGCCGGCCGCTCTTCTGTGGCCCCCTGCACTGACGGATATATACACCTATTTATATTTCCCACAGAAAGTTGCGATTGGCTGGAACAATCTGGCTAATCACAGCTCTCTGCAGGAAATATGAATAGGTATATATACATTATACAAGAGGATCGCAACAGGCGATCTGTCAATGAGTACAGGTACTACTACTCCCATCATGGAACAGTGTGTTCCATGCCGGGAGTAGTAGTACTACCTAAAAAAATTAAAATTTTTTTAAAAAATAAAGAAAAAAAAGTGAAAAACATACACACACTACATTTTTATTATTGTCGTCTACATTTATAGGTCCCTGCCCGCACGCATAGATCGATCCCTGTTTTAAAAATTAATAAAAATGTTGTTATAAAAAAAGATACATTTCATTAGATACAATTTTTTCCTTCACTACCGTATCTTTTTTATTTTTTTAATGGTACTCTACGAAATTTTATTAAAAAAGGTATCTCCATCACTTTTTTGGATTGCTAAAGTCCAAAAAAGAATAAAAACCGCCTTCAAAAACGCCAAAGTTAAAACCCTCATATCATTTTTCTTGGTGTTTTTTTACTCCCATAGACTTCTATAGGAGAAAAATGCCACGATTTTGACAAAAAAATCGCCAGTGGCTCAACATGCTGCAGTTTTGGAAAACCGCCAAGGAGCTGAAAAATGCCAAAAAAGAATGAAAAAACACTAAAAGGAGTAATAAGAATTTTGCGATTTTTCATTGATTTTCAGCTAACATCTGTCTGCAGTGTTTTTCTTGGCATTTTTCCCCCCCTAAAAAAATTAAAACAAGTAGAAACTTAGCCTAAGAGTGAAGTGAAACTACAAGTCCAAGCAAGCCAAGTAAACCAATAGCATAAGGCAAAAAAAAATAAAAATAGAAGAAATAAAATTTTCCTCCTTTAAAAAAGGTATTTTTCTGTCACCCATTGCTTACCCTGTCTAGGAGCCCACAGGACTACAGAAAGCTATGTATTGTGTGCATGGCATTATGAATACCCGTCCTGGCAGCGAGGAAGGGTTAAGAAGCCTGGCTGAGATTTATGTCTACTGAAACGTGCCAAGAGTATAAAATCAGTATTGATTAGCAAAGCAACATGATAGTTCCTATTAAAACTAGTTTAAAGAGGTAACATTAAACGTGATCTACCTCCAAGGAATAGCGCCATAATGTAGCAAATGTAATGTGGCTGGAATAACTGGACTCAATCTGTAAATGTCATCAGTGCTGCAAATATGATTGGTGTTAGAAGCCTGTGTGCTGGGAATCCAGGCATGAAATATAAGAGGGAAGAATAAATATGAATAACTGGCCGGAATGGAAAAATAGAAATATAAATAATAGGAAAGGGAGAGGAGAAAATTTAACCTAATAGAAAACTAGCTAGAGATGCAATCAATATAATATTACAACCGGAGAACTTAAGTCATTTCGGGAGGAAAATGTTTCAAAAACGTGACAAGGCTGTAATATTGGGAGATGTTTCATTGGAATGAAATTATGTACGCAAAGCCCCATTGTGTAAATGTGGAAATGTGAAGTATAATTTCTTTGTGGATCTTTCATTTAAAATAAACCTTGAGAACTTAGATCTAATTTAAATCAAGTAGAGTCTCAAGACTATAAGAATGCCCGTGAATATGCCATCGCTTGCAGCCAATGGAGAAATCCAGTAGGTATGATGGAAGCTCATGCTAGGTTTCTGCATGGGGAGGGATAGGGGGGCACCAAAAATTCATGCACCAGATGCCAGCTAACCTAAGGCCAGCCCTGTAGATGTTCCCTGACAAGTGACTGTTGTTTTCAGTTTCCTTTTATTGCACCCGACATCTGCAATGACATGTGATCAGATTTATTTCTCCCTCTTGATGTATCTTTAATGTCGGATAACCAAGGCAAAAAGTATGGGCTGTAATCTTATTTAAAGAGGGTAATGTTTCATTAGGATTTTTTTTTTGTAATTTATTAGCTTTTTTGTCACAGTTTTTTTTTTTATAAAAAAAATTTTTTGACATATTTTGTGACATATTTATCCAAATTTTGGCCTTAACCCCTTAAGAACCATGGGTTTTTTATGTTTTTGCACTTTCGTTTTTTCCTCATCACCTTCTAAAAATCATAACACTTTCAATTTTGCACCTACAGACTAATATGAGGGCTTATATTTTGCACCACTAATTGTACTTTGTAATGACATCAATCATTTCACCACAAAATTTACAGCAAACCCATAAAAAAATATTTGTGGGGCAAAATTGGGGAAAAAAAGGCCATTTTGTAACTTTTGGGGGCTTCCGATTTTACGCAGTGCACTTTTCGGTAAAATGGGTACCGAATTTATATAGGTTTTATTTTATTTTACTACTTAAAAAAAAAACAACATGAACCACAATTAGTATGTGCAAAATTGTCATCTGTATTTTTCCATATACAGGGATGTATGAGGGCTCATTTTTTGCGCATTGATCTGAAGTTGGTACCATTTTTGTTTTGATGGGACTTTTTGATCGCTTTTTATATATATTTTTAGGGTTTACAAAGTGACCAAAAATACGCAATTTGGACTTTGGAATTTTTTTACGTGTACACCATTGACCATGCGGTTTAATTAACAATATATTTTTGTATTTTGGATATTTACGCACGCGGTGATACCACATATGTTTATTTTTATTTTTGTTTACATATTTATTTATTTTTAATGGGAAACTTTTATTAGGGAAGGGGTAAGGGGTTAAATCACATTTATTAACTTTTTATTTTTACTTTTTTTTGTCCCCACAGGGGACTATTACATGCAATCATTGGATTGCATACACTGTTTAAAGGGGTTATCCAGGAATAAAAATAGATTTGTAAATTACTTCTATAAAAAAAAACTATTAATCCTTTCAGTACTTATGAGCTGCTGAAGTTGAGTTGTTCTTTTCTAAGTGCTCTCTGATGACACCTTGTCACGAACCGGCAGGACAGGTAGTGGATCCTCTAGACCAGAGAGGCGATGGCGCGGGTCGTACTGAGGGATCGTTCTAAGCAGTTACTGGTCTTCACCAGAGCCCGCCGCAAAGCGGGATGGACTTGATGCAGCGGTAACTGCCAGGTCGTGTCCGCCAGTAACAACTCGACCTCTCTGGCAGCTGATATGGCGTAGTACACAGGGAGCAGGCAAAAGCGTAGTCGGACCTGGCAGAGGCTGGCGGCAAGGGTTCAGAGGCGAGTAGACGGTAGCAACGGGTACTGCAACAGGCAAGGAAATACTAGGCAACAGGGAACGCTTTCTCAGAGGCACAAGGGCACAAAGATCCGGCAAGGGCAGGAAGGGGCAGGGTACTTTTATATTTGGCCCTTAATTAACCATTTGGACCAGGCACCAATCATTGGTGCGCTGGCCCTTTAAACTTAACATAGCTCACAAGCGCACGCCCCAGAGAGCAGGGACGCACGCACCGGGACACGTGGCCGGTGTACACAGGAGCGGGGAGAGGTAAGTGAGACTGGGATGCGGATCGCCTGCGGGGACGAGCCGCGACGCGACCCGCATCCCCGCGGGTCAGGGTGAAGAAACGGGGCGCACCTGGCTGCAGCAGGAGGCGAGCGCTCCGGTCCAGAGGCAGAGACCGAAGCGCTCGTCATGACACATCTGTCTCGGGAACTGTCCAGAGTAGAAGCAAATCCCCATAGCAAACCTCTTCTACTCTGTGCAGTTCCCAAGACAAACAGAGATGTCAGCCAGCAGAGAGCATTATTGCCAGACAGAAAAGAACAACTCAACGTCAGAAGCTGATAATAATTGGAAGGATTACGATTGTAAGAGAAGTCATTCTCTTGTAAGAGAAGTCATTTACAAATCTGTTTAACTTTTTGGAGCCAGTTGATAAAAAAAAAGTTTTTTCCTAGAATACCCCTTTAATGCTATGCCATAGCATAGAACTGATCAGTGTTATCGGTGCTCTGCTGCTCCAGCCTGGATCTCAGACATGGAGCAGCAGAGCAACGATCGGACAGTGGGAAGCAAAGTAAGAACCCCCCTGCTGTCCTTTCAGCTGTCCGGGATGCCACGATTTCACTGCGGCAGTCCCATACAGTCCACTGAGCTAATCGGCAACAGTTTTCTCCCGTTTTAGACACCACGATCAACTTTGATAGTGGCGTCTAAAGGGTTAATACCGGACATCTGCCCGACCGGCAATGTCTGGTATTAGCCGCGGGTCCTGGCTGCTGATAGCAACCGGGACCTGCCGAGTATGAAGCGCGCTCATAACAGGAGCCGGCCACGAGAGTAAATATGTGGTCGTTAAGGGGTTAAGGACATAGACAGCTTTAATATTTGTGTTTAGCTTTTTCCTCCTCTCCTTTAAAGAGGCATAACTCTTATTTTTCCATCCACACACTGTGCCCCTGAAGTCAATTATAATATGCTGTGCTCTACAAATGAATTAATCTTATACTGTGCCTTATAAATGAATTAATTATATACTTTGCCTCATGAATGAATTCATTATATACCGTGCCTCATAAATTAATTCATTATATACTGTGCCTCAGAAATGAATTCATTATATACTGTGCCTCATAAATGAATTCATTATATACCGTGCCTCATAAATTAATTCATTATATACTGTGCCTCATAAATGAATTCATTATATACCGTGCCTCATAAATGAATTAATTATGTACTGTGCCTCATAAATGAACTCATTATATACCATGCATCATAAATTAATTCATTATACTGTATACCGTGCCTCATAAATAAATTCATTATATCCTGTGCCTCATGAATGAATCCATTATTTACTGTGCTTCATAAATGAACTCATTATATACCGTGCCTCATAAATGAATTCAGTATATACTGTGCCTCATAAATGAACTAATTATATACCGTGCCTCATAAATGAATTCATTACATACCATGCCTCATAAATGAATTCATTACATACCATGCCTCATAAATGAATTGATTATATACTGTGCCTCATAAATGAACTCATTATTTACCGTGCCTCATAAATGAATTCATTATACTGTAAACCGTGCCTCATAAATGAATCCATTATTTACTGTGCCTCATAAATGAATTCATTATATACCGTGCCTCATAATTTAACTCCTTATATACTGTGCCTCATAAATGAATTCATTTTATACTGTGCCTCATAAATTAATTCATTATATACCGCTTCCCATAAATGAATTCATTATATACTGTGCCTCATAAATGAATTCATTATATACTGTGCCTCATACATGAACTTATTTTATACTGTGCCTCATAAATTAATTGATTATATACTGTGCCTCATAAATGAATTCATTATATACTGAGTCCCCCATATATGAATTCATGTACTGTACTCTCATATTTGTACCATATACTGTGCTGCCATATGTGCCTCTTGATGTATTTTTAATATCAGATAACCAAGGCAAAAAGTAAGTATCTGTGACATGGGTTGTAAGCTTACACTAAGCCTTATAAGTGAATTACTTTTATACTAAGCCCTCATATGTTAATTTATTCATGCAAACTGTGCAAAAAATACTTACCTCTCCAGTGTTCCCTCCCGCCGCTCTCCTCACTAGGTGCCACTCTGGCCACTCACAAAATAATGCTGCCCTAAACCCTGGAGGGGTGCCGAGAGATGGTGCTGGGATCCTGGGGATCTTGTACACTGCTGGTCACGGATAACCTAATTGTAAACACAATGGGGGAGAGTTATCAATACTTGTGTAGAGGAAGAGTGGTGCAGTTTCCCATAGCAACCAAACAGATCGCTTCTTTCATTTTTAAAAAGGCCTCTAAAAAAATTAAAGAAGCTATCTAAATGGTTGCTGTAGACAATAACACCACTTTTCCTCTACACAGGGTTTGATAAATCTCCCCTAAACTATGGGAGGCATGAATCACCATAAATGGGAGGCATGAAGCACAATATATGGGAGGCATGAAGCACCATATATGGGAGGCATGAAGCACAATATATGGGAGGCATGAAGCACCATAAATGGGAGGCATGAAGCACAATATATGGGAGGTATGAAGCACCATAAATGGGAGGCATGAAGCACAATATATGGGAGGCATGAAGCACAATATATGGGAGGCATGAAGCACCATAAATGGGAGGCATGAAGCACAATATATGGGAGGCATGAAGCACAATATATGGGAGGTATGAAGCACCATAAATGGGAGGCATGAAGCACAATATATGGGAGGCATGAAGCACAATATATGGGAGGTATGAAGCACCATAAATGGGAGGCATGAAGCACAATATATGGGAGGCATGAAGCACAATATATGGGAGGCATGAAGCACAATATATGGGAGGCATGAAGCACAATATATGGGAGGCATGAAGCACAATATATGGGAGGCATGAAGCACCATATATGGGAGGCATGAAGCACAATATATGGGAGGTATGAAGCACAATATATGGGAGGCATGAAGCACAATATATGGGAGGCATGAAGCACAATATATGGGAGGCATGAAGCACCATATATGGGAGGCATGAAGCACCATAAATGGGAGGCATGAAGCACCATAAATGGGAGGCATGAAGCACCATATATGGAAGGCATGAAGCACAATATATGAGAGGCATGAAGCACAATATATGGGAGGCATGAAGCACAATATATGGAAGGCATGAAGCACCATAAATGGGAGGCATGAAGCACAATATATGGGAGGCATGAAGCACCATAAATGGGAGGCATGAAGCACCATATATGGGAGGCATGAACCACCATATATGGAAGGCATGAAGCACAATATATGAGAGGCATGAAGCACAATATATGGGAGGCATGAAGCACAATATATGGGAGGCATGAAGCACAATATATGGGAGGCATGAAGCACAATATATGGGAGGTATGAAGCACAATATATGGGATGCATGAAGCACCATATATGGGAAGCATGAAGCACAATATATGGGAGGTATGAAGCACAATATATGGGAGGCATGAAGCACCATAAATGGGAGGCATGAAGCACCATATATGGGAGGTATGAAGCACAATATATGGGAGGCATGAAGCACCATAAATGGGAGGCATGAAGCACCATATATGGGAGGCATGAAGCACCATATATGGGAGGCATGAAGCACCATATATGGGAGGCATGAAGCACAATATATGGGAGGCATGAAGCACAATATATGGGAGGTATGAAGCACAATATATGGGAGGCATGAAGCACCATATATGGGAGGCATGAAGCACAATATATGGGAGGCATGAAGCACAATATATGGAAGGCATGAAGCACCATATATGGGAGGCATGAAGCACCATATATGGGAGGCATGAAGCACCATATATGGAAGGCATGAAGCACAATATATGGGAGGCATGAGGTGCCAACTGCACACATAACAGAGAAGAAGCTTTGGACAACATTTCTCTGAGACACGAGGCACTAACTGCCAAATACATTCAGGAGAGATTCCATAGTCTAATGCTGCTGTCCTGTTATATGTGTTGTATATACAGTAGCCTCTAAAAACGTATGAGACACCAACATGAGACAACAACTTCATTGCCTCTGTTATTCTACCAGCTGCCACAAAATAAAAGACCGTTAAAGGGGTTATCCATGAAAAAAACTTTTTTATATATATCAACAGGCTCCAGAAAGTTAAACAGATTTTAAATTACTTCTATTAAAAAAAAATTCATCCTTTCAGTACTTATGAGCTGCTGAAGTTAAGTTGCTCTTTTCTGTCTAAGTGCTCTCTGATGACACCTGTCTCGGGAACAGAGTAGAAGCAAATCCCCATAGCAAACCTCTTCTACTCTGTGCAGTTCCCGAGACAAACAGAGATGTCAGCAGAGAGCACTGTTGCCAGACAGAAAAGAACAACTCAACTTCAGCAGCTGATAATTATTGGAAGGATGAAGATTTTTTATAGAAGTAATTTACAAATCTGTTTAACTTTCTGGAACCAGTTGATATATCAAAAAAAACTTTTTTTCATGGAATACCCCTTTACCCTGCTTTGGTGTGCCGCTTCATTATCTAATACTGTTGGATTGTCTGGGACTGTGAGTCAAGCCCCCTGGAGCTGAGCACCACTTGGACTAAAAGTCCTTCACAGTCCTTCCATCTCTCTGTCACAGTGCTCAGCATTTAAAGGGGTACTCTGGCACTTAGACATCTTATCCCCTATCCAAAGGATAGGGAATAAGATGCCTGATCGTGGGGTCCCGCCACTGGGGACCCCCTTGATCTTGCACCCCAGTTAAAATCAGTCCCCGGAGCATTTTCACTCCGGGTCTGATTACTGGCGACCACGGGGCAGGCGGCATATGCCGCCTGCCCCGTGGTCGCCAGTAATCAGACCCGGAGTGAACATGCTCCGGGGACTGATTTTAACTAGGGTGCTGCGTGCAAGATCAAGGGGGTCCCCAGTGGCGGGTCCCCTGCGATCAGGCATCTTATCCCCTATCCTTTGGAAAGGGGATAAGATGTCTAAGCACCGGAGTACCCCTTTAAAGCAATTTTTTTTTCGCTCTCTGCTGCATCGCAGAAAGCTGAACAGAGCAGAGCCAGAGTACTGTTCTCCTCACCTGTCCGGTCCTGGGTTCAGTGTATTAGGTCCTGGGACCTACCAGGTTCTCATCCACACTTCACTTATTTAGGTTTTAATGGTACCACCTGAAATCTTCAAAATGAGCAGTCCTTTATCTTACTACATGGATTACACAACCCCTACCCAAATGTATTCATGCATATATATACTAATCCTTTCTGTATTAATAAGGAACATTAAAAGTTCTGATTCTCAGACTCTAATCCAGGATGATTTTGCTATGTGGTAAAGATTTAAACTTCTAGGTTAATAGAGAAGTGCAACATGTGGGCCCCAGATAAAAGAACTGCAGAGAAAGTAAATCCAGACCATGCAAAGTGAATTACACTTGAGGGGGGAAATGATCTTTTAAAACCATTGCTAATTATACTCTGTAATTATGAGCAAATGCAAAGCATTATTCCTCATGTCTTTCTCTGCAGGCACATAATGGATCTTATTATCTTATTAGTCATTTTCTAAAGTATATTTTCACGAGAAAGATTGTATTTGGTTGTTAGTGACTGATGAAGGATAGCGGAAAGATGGCAGCAGCACCTACTGATGTTCTGCCGTGTATTTGCTACCCTACATTTATAGGAACGTGCTCTATTTACCTCCATATTAATAGTTTTCTTCTAGTATAAGTGGCTGCAGACTGTGATCATTCTCTTACACACTAGTATACAGTATAACCGCTGCAAGGAAAACTGGATTCAGTAAATGAAATGAGAAAAAAATTCCTTTCCCCCCCCACACATTACACCTTTCAGCGTAGCTAATCTGGGCCCCCGGAGGTGTTTGATATTGCCTTTCCGTCCTCCTGGGATTCTTATACTGAAAGAGTCATGTTTTTCTTGAAGCCTAATAAAGTATCTTAGACGTGCTGTGTTCTCATAGGGGATAAAACGTTTGATAATATCCACTCCCCAGTATACTCTGGTAAACCAAGTGACCCTTTTATTTGAGGAAATCATTACTGTATTAAAATCATTTTACACCTGTCCAGTTAGAAACTGCAGGGCGCCATAAATTCAGCAAGAGGAACCGTCTTCTCGGAATTGAAGTTTGCAATGTCTCAGAAATCTTCTATTTTGACAGCTGTTTAGTTCCCGGTTTACCAGATATTGAGTGAACAGAAGCGACATTTCCATCTATACTATGTATAACGCCAGCCGTAGACTGACACATTCCTATACATTGTGATCAGAGGGCATTTATCTAATGCGCATGGGCAGCTTAAAGGGGTACTCCGCCCCTAGATATCTTATCCCCTATTCAAAGGATAGGGGATAAGATTTCTGATCTTGCTGGGGACCTCTGCAATCTTGGCTGCGGCACCCCAGACATCCGGTGCACGGAGCGAACTTCGCTCCGTGCCAGATGACTGGCGATGCTTCTGGAGGCTCGTGAGGTCATGATCATGCCCTGCTCGTGATATTTTGGCCATGCCCCCTCAATGCAAGTCTATGGGAGGGGGCGTGATGGCTGTCACGCTCCCCCTCCCATAGACTTGCATTGAAGGGGCGCGGCCCTAATGTCAGCCTCCGGGGTTGAACCCAACGCTGTAAACAAATGCCTTTGGAGAGGGGATAAGATGTCTAGGGGCGGAGTACCCCTTTAAATGGTTATTCCTGTCATAAAGCGTTATTCTCCAGCATTCTGGCCATTGGAGATCGCCAATCTAAAAAATGATTGGATCAATGTCCCTTCAATATTTTCCCCTCACATTGGTGCTTCCGGCAACGTATTGGGCAGAAAAAATCGAACACATCTCCATTCAAGTAAATGGGGTTGTGTTGTAGTTTCCTGCAATGTAGGGGACCAGTATTGTCACTGTACAGAAAACCATTGTGAAGAAGCCACAACACTAGTGCTGCAGTCTCCTGGTGCTATAACTATTATGGGAAAGTTTATTTATGGATAGGCTACACATGGACATTGTACGTGCAATGATGCAGCAGATGCAGTCCTTGGAAAAAGATCTAGTTACTTGTATGTGTGATTGTTATTAGAATGACACGCATCTGTTGCACCACAATATATCAGTATGGAAGATAAAAGTTAGAAATAAATGTGTGTCATGCATCATGCGTATGCATAATAGTGTCACACGGGCAAATTATTGTTGTGTAGCCCTAGCTTAATATGTCTTGTATATCTTTGTTTTAATTTATTATGTTGTTGCCCCAGCTAATTGAGCACCCATTGATAGCACTAGTCTATCCTGTACTATATTTTTCAACACAATACATAAATGTAATGGAACATAGCACATGGTACCAAACAAAACCAGGATAATGTTGATCATCATGGCTATTCTTTGCCGAAAAGGGTTAAAGGGGTACCCCGTTGGAAAACTTTTTTTTTTAAATCAACCGTTGCCAGAAAGGTAAACAGATTTGTTAATTACTTCTATTTAATAATCTTAATCCTTCCAGTACTTATCCGCTACTATATGCTCCACAGGAAGTTCTTTTCTCTTTGAATTTTTTTTTGTCTGACCACAGTGCTCTCTGCTGACACCTCTGTCCATGTCAGGAACTGTCCAGAGCAGTAGCAAATACCCATAGCAAACCAATCCTGCTTTGGACAGTTCCTGACATGGGCAGAGGTGTCAGCAGAGAGCATTGTGGTCAGACAGAAAGGAAATTCAACAAGAAAAGAACTTCCTGTGGAGCATACAGCAGCTGATAAGTACTGGAAAAATTAAGATTTTTACATAGAAGTAATTTACAAATCTGTATAACTTTCTGACAACTTAGAGAAGCCGTTGTGATGCCCATGATAGAGATACTTTGTAGCCATCACTTCTGATTAATAGGTTCATCCAAATACTTGGTGTTAGTCTCAACTAGTAATTAAAGGGAACCTTCCACCACAAGTCATTTGAGCTGTCTCCAGGGCATTGCCTGCTCTGCCAGCCTTGATTGATATATCTCTCCCTATATCCAAATTGGGAGAGATCTATCAATCACGTAGGCAGAAAGCGCCTGCAACCATTTCAATGACCCTTGGTTTGGGCAACATAGATACTGCTTTTTTTAAAAACTATTTTTAACCTAGCCTCGCTATCGGAAAAAAAAATCACTGTATAATCCCTTTAATCCATGCACACGTTTGTGTGTCATGAGCAGTACTGGATTAAAGGGGTACTCTGGTGGAAAACTGGTTCCAAAATGTTAAACAAATTGTACTTAGCTGCTGTATGCTCCACTGGAAGTTTTCTTTTTGAATTTATTTTCTGTGTGACCACAGTGCTCTCTGCTGACACCTCTGTCCAGGGCCGGCCCACGACATTGTGCTGCCTGGGTCCAAGAGTGAAATGCTGCCCCACCCCCAAAAAAACATTAGGTAGGCAGCAGTTCCCCCACATTTGGTAGGCAGCAGTTCCTCCACATTAGGTAGGCAGCATAGTTTCCCCACATTAGGTAGGCAGCATAGTTTACCCACATTAGGTAGGCAGCATAGTTTACCCACATTAGGTAGACAGCATAGTTTACCCACATTAGATAGGCAGCATAGTTTCCCCACATTAGATAGGCAGCATAGTTTCCCCACATTAGATAGACAGCATAGTTTCCCCACATTAGATAGGCGGCATAGCTTCCCCACATTAGCTAGCAGTTTCTCCACATTAGGTAGCATTGTTTCCCCACATTAGGTAGCAGTTTCCCCACATTAGGAAGCAGTTTCCCCACATTAGGGAGCATAGTTTCCCCATATTAGGGAGCATAGTTTCCCCACATTAGGTAGCAGATTCTCCACATTAGGTAGATTAGTTTCCCCACATTAGGTAGCATAGTTTCCCCACATTAGGTAGTATAGTTTCCCCACATTAGGTAGCATAGTTTCCCCACATCAGGTAGCATAGTCTCCCCACATCAGGTAGCATTTTCCCCACATTAGGTAGCATAGTTTCCCACATTAGGTAGCAGTTTCACTACATTAGGTAGCATAGTTTCCCCACATTAGGTAGCATAGTTTCTCCACATTAGGTAGCATAATTTTCCCACATTAGATAGCAGTATCGCCACATTAGGTGTTTCTCCCCTCCCCCCCAACACAGAGGCTCACACAGACACACACAAGGAGACAGACACACATACATACATGGCTTAGAAGTGGATGCTGACTCCACGAGGTGCAGGATATGCTCAGAGAAGGAAAGGTAAAATCACAGGCAGTTTAATTCCCAAGATACCATCCGTTTCACTGCAGATTCACAGCTTCATCAGGCATAATAAGAACCATATGGGTTACTGCTTTATAGGGATAACAATTAACCCTAGCAGTGTAATGATGGGACGGGAAGGAGATATACATTATATTCCATATATCACACTAGTGAATTGAGAAATTTGTTTTCATTACAGGAAAAACAACCTTTCGTTGATGGAACAGGGGGATAAACTAGTGGTACTAATATTTTTCAATCTATTTGGGGCTAACATGTTCTGTACATTTTTTGACCTCCTATATGTTATTCCTGGAGTGTTTAAGACTAAATCTTTTAGAATACGGTCCCTGCGGATAATATGCCAATTACGCTTAAAAATCATTTTGATCTCCTTAGCTCCGCTATTATGATTAGTAATGAAATTATATTTAAACCGATTGTCCATGTCTTTTTTGTTTTTATATTTAGTTATATTTTTACTTTTATTGGATTTTGATATGTGTTCCCTTTCACTGTTGTATTGTTCCTCTACATTCTTTTCCACCGGATTAACCAAGTTTACTTGTTTTTTATTTTTAACTCTTTGATACGCTTGGGTTAATAATGATGCTGGATAACCCTTAGCTATAAAACATTCTCTTAAAAAGTGTAGCCTGATTGAAAAAGTCAGAGTCTGAAGTAAGGGTACTGCCTGTAAGGGACCCCCTTCAACCAACTGGGATAATGCGCATTATTAGGCTAGGATTCCACTTGGTTTTTTTTCTGTCAGTTTTTGGATATCTGCCACTGCAGTTTTTGAGCCAAAGCCAGAAGTGTATTCAAAAGGAATAGGACATATAAAGGAAGGACTTACACTTCTCCTCCCTTATGGATCCACTTCTGACTTTGGCTCAAAAACTTCAGTGGCAGATTTCCAAAAACTGCCAGAAAAAAAAACAAGTGGAATCCTAGCCTTATACTCTAAAAAACTGTTCATATCAACGGTTTTAAAATGAGTTTTGGTATAGATACAACCTGCTCTGTTTTGAATTGAATACCGTCTATGGAAAAATTTTATGAAAATTGAAGTCCCCACAAAATCTTTAGCTTGAGATTCAGTACCTGTCCATAAAAAGAGCAGGTCATCTATATAACAACTGAAAAATAATATTTAAGGGGACTAGATCAGAGACTGTGCTATGTGGAGGGCCTCAAAAAGACCCCATGAATAAATTAGCATAACTTGGGGTGAAGCGCGTCCCCATAGCACAGCCTCTGATCTGTTGATAAATAGTACCAAAAAATGAAAACATATTATGCTTGAGAATAAATGAAATAGACTGTAGGAGAACTGATGCTTGATTGTGATGCAAGGTGGAATCTCTACAAAATAGTTCCTGAACTACCTTCATGCCGAGGTCAGTATTAATATTAGAATAAAGAGAACAAACATCCAAAGTTAAAAAAGAAAAAGAGGGCGGTAGATTAATATCTTGAAGTTCTGAAATTAATTGAGTAGAATCCTTCAAGTAAGATGGTAACTGTAACACATAACACTGTAAAAATAAATCTACATAGTGTGATAAATTAGCAGTAATAAATTACATTCCCGAAAGGATGAGACGACCGGGGGGGGGGGGGGGGGGAATGGCAACCCCACCCCCTTTATCTGCGGGACGGCTAATCATTTTTTCATTATTCTGTAATGTTTTAATAGGTCTTCTCTCGGTTGGTGTCAGGTTATCAGTGCTACTGAAATGAATGCATGTATTAGGGAGTTTTCTAATATCTTGTTTCAAAGCTAGAAAAAGTTGAAATTCATTAAGGCATGTCATGGGTGCAAAAAGATAAACCTTTAAACCTGTGGATGGCCTCAAAAAGACCCCATGAATAAATTAGCATAACTTGGGGCGAAGCGCGTACCCAAGTTATGTCTCTGATCCTCCTTCTCTGAGTACATCCTGCGCCTCGTGGAGCCGGCGTCCACTTCTAAGCCTCACCGATCCTCCAGTACCATACAGCCGGAGGGTAGCAGATATCTCCACTATTTTATGTGCCCAGCATACACAGCAATGGCAGGCACAACAAATAGTAGAGATATCCGCTGTAGGGTAGAGTGAGCGGCTTTTATGCCTCCGTATTTTACTTAGATATATCTCTTTTATTACACCATGGAGCGCTCTCTTTTCCCACTTTTAGATTACACACACACACAGAGACACTCATCTGGCCTCTTCTCTCCAGAGGCAGCCTGAAGAGTGACGTCCTCCTGCGCAGGTGTGTGGAGGAATGTCACTTGCGCGACGTCCCTTGTCAGACCCGGGCTGGATGACCACAGGCTCACTGTCTTAAAGTGGCCGCTGCGCTATTAAACAGCTCGGGCTGCCCCTCGCGCATCGGCCACTTTAGAACAGTGAGCAGCGGCAGCAGAACGGCAGGGCCGGCCCGACCCGACCCGACCATGGACCTAGGTGACAAAAAAAAAGGTGCAGTAAAGTGCCGCCTAGGACCAATGGTCTCACCGGGTCCCATGGTAGGGCCGGCCCTGCCTCTGTCCATGTCATGAACTGTCCAGAGCAGGAGCAAATCCCCATAGAATACATATCCTGCTCTGGACAGTTCCTGAAATGGACAGAGGTGTCAGCAAAGAGCATTGTGGTCAGACAGAAAAGAAATTCAAAAAGAAAATAACTTCTTCTGTAGCATACAGCAGCTGATAAGTACTCAAAGAATTAAGATTCTTAAATAGAAGTAATTACAAATCTGTTTAACTTTCTGGCACCAGTTGATTACATTTTTTTTTTTTACCAGAGTACCCCTTTAACACCTCTGGATCCTCGAAGTACAGGCACATTAGCTGTGGAAAATCCGCACAAAAATCCGCTTGTGTGAACGAGCCCTAATAGTACATAGGATATGAAGCTGCAGATTGTATGTTGCAGGGTTCAATGTAAACTAAATGACTGAAGACAGCTTTACATTTTCTTCAAGTCATGTGCATTAAATATGTGCAGGATACTGTACTTGTGAATTGATCCTAAAAAAGTTGTCCAAGGACATGTTTTTCTATATGGTTTGGGGAAGAGGGGGGTGGTATATATATATATATATATATATATAATTGATAGAAGGCAGCACACCAACTTGAGTGAAATCAACTTGAAAATGGCGGTGTGAGATCGCTCCTACATGGAATAAAGAACATTTCATTTCACTCAAGTTGGTGTGCTGCCTTCTATCAATTATATTTAAAACAAGGATCGGAGCACCGAGATTCAATTGGCTGGCACCCTAGGATTTCTTACATTGGATGTGCTGCTCTTTATTGGTATATATATATATATATATATATATAGAAGAAAATACAGAAGAAGCGGCACTCCAGGGATTGTAATCCAAAGAAAATAGTTTTATTCACCCATCAGTGAGATGCAACGTTTCGATCCACAATCCGGATCTTTATCAAGCATAGTAATCAAGTGTAACAACACAATATTTATATGGTATCCAAATGACATCATATCCTTCAGGGGGTGTGGCCACCCATGTAAATACAAACTAATTAATGATATAGTGCATAATCAACATGACATAATACATGAACCATCAGATCTAGTGTTAATACAATCATGTACCTAATGAATGTAACGAAAATCCACCCATATAAGTGTATATAATAAGAGTTCTGACCTCCGATATCCAACTGTCCGGTCACCTTCACTTACCACCATATCCGGAACGTCATTACCGGAAGCATGCGGCCTGTGTTTGTACACAAACACTCTGCGCAGAAGCGGATGGCCGCTCGCGTTCGCGACGGGCCACCGCTATGCGCCCGCAAACACAGCAGACAAGTCACATGATCGCAATCACATGACCGCACCACAGGTAAGTCACATGATCGCAACCACATGACCACTTGCTTCAGCGGTCACATGATATGTCAAAATAGACACAAATTGACTCCAGCGGTCACATGATATGTCAAATGGAAAAAATATAAATTGAGAATATAAACCTGATTACAGGACCCAGTATATGAGGTGATTATATATCCCAAAAGGGAAGGATACTCAGAAAATTACCAATAAAGAGACTTCTGCTCAACCCAACTAGGGAATTATAAACAGGTTAATAGAGTTCAGGAGGGAACCATAGACTCAATATATATAAGGGGACCTCTATCAAAGGTGTTAACCATAGATATATGTCACCCAATTAAATGGAGAAGTTCATGTGTACATGGGGGATACATAATCCTCCATGTCCCACACCATCATCCCACATCATTATCCCTAACATAGGGGTGTGTTGGATGTGTTCACGGAGGTGTCACCCTTACGTGATTCACATCCTCACAACTCCAATTGCTGAGATTATGTGTACCCCCTGACTCATTCCACGCCATCTCTAAAAAAATTGGTAACTATATAGTTAAAGCAAAAAAAAGCTCTTTATTAGTAATGAGAAACAACAATATAGGGTCCGTAGCAGGAAAAAATTACATTGATCATGTAGACTTGAAAGCTTGAAAACAACATTCCTTGTGACGTCGGATAGGGGCAGTTGGAAGGAACTTCCAGAGGATATCTAAGGGGAGAAGGTGTCATAAAACAGATTAAAATCATATAAATAGTACAAATAGTACACAAAAGACATATTATCACTATACATGTGGAGTATAGCCACCAACACACACAATTTTACTTCGGGGGCTCAAAAAAATGGTTTTAGTGAGAAGTCAATATTCATACCACTTGGTCTCAATGTATTCAATTTAAATATCCATCTTAACTCTTTCTGTTTCAATATTTTTGCCCTATCACCCCCTCTCTTCAAGACTGGTACATGATCGATAATAGTAAATTTTAATTGGTCGACCCTATGATTACATTCTAGATATCCTCTGGAAGTTCCTTCCAACTGCCCCTATCCGACGTCACAAGGAATGTTGTTTTCAAGCTTTCAAGTCTACATGATCAATGTCATTTTTTCCTGCTACGGACCCTATATTGTTGTTTCTCATTACTAATAAAGAGCTTTTTTTTGCTTTAACTATATAGTTACCAATTTTTTTAGAGATGGCGTGGAATGAGTCAGGGGGTACACATAATCTCAGCAATTGGAGTTGTGAGGATGTGAATCACGTAAGGGTGACACCTCCGTGAACACATCCAACACACCCCTATGTTAGGGATAATGATGTGGGATGATGGTGTGGGACATGGAGGATTATGTATCCCCCATGTACACATGAACTTCTCCATTTAATTGGGTGACATATATCTATGGTTAACACCTTTGATAGAGGTCCCCTTATATATATTGAGTCTATGGTTCCCTCCTGAACTCTATTAACCTGTTTATAATTCCCTAGTTGGGTTGAGCAGAAGTCTCTTTATTGGTAATTTTCTGAGTATCCTTCCCTTTTGGGATATATAATCACCTCATATACTGGGTCCTGTAATCAGGTTTATATTCTCAATTTATATTTTTTCCATTTGACATATCATGTGACCGCTGGAGTCAATTTGTGTCTATTTTGACATATCATGTGACCGCTGAAGCAAGTGGTCATGTGGTTGCGATCATGTGACTTACCTGTGGTGCGGTCATGTGATTGCGATCATGTGACTTGTCTGCTGTGTTTGCGGGCGCATAGCGGTGGCCCGTCGCGAACGCGAGCGGCCATCCGCTTCTGCGCAGAGTGTTTGTGTACAAACACAGGCCGCATGCTTCCGGTAATCACGTTCCGGATATGGTGGTAAGTGAAGGTGACCGGACAGTTGGATATCGGAGGTCAGAACTCTTATTATATACACTTATATGGGTGGATTTTCGTTACATTCATTAGGTACATGATTGTATTAACACTAGATCTGATGGTTCATGTATTATGTCATGTTGATTATGCACTATATCATTAATTAGTTTGTATTTACATGGGTGGCCACACCCCCTGAAGGATATGATGTCATTTGGATACCATATAAATATTGTGTTGTTACACTTGATTACTATGCTTGATAAAGATCCGGATTGTGGATCGAAACGTTGCATCTCACTGATGGGTGAATAAAACTATTTTCTTTGGATTACAATCCCTGGAGTGCCGCTTCTTCCGTATTTTCTTCAATATCTGGGATCTTGAGTCGGACCCCTGGAGCTTGTGCACCCACTCTGGACTATAAGTCCTCCACTGTGCCTTACCTTACTTTCCTTTGCTTATATATATATATATATATATATATATATATATATATATATATACTCACCTATCTTGTTCCCCTGGTCTGTAGTCATACAGTACCTCACATGTCATCTCTTCTTCCCATTTCTGAGACAAACTGCCAGAAGTGGAAGGAGACTAATTTTGCACTAAAACTCCTTTCAGCACCAGAGCTAGCATCAGCACCAAAGCTGAAAAAGTTTTTATTTTTATTTGACTTTTAGTATGAAAGTGATTCATGGAATAACTGCTTCAAACTACAAATGTTGTAATTTCTTTGCCTTTACCCCCAGTATAAAACTTAAAAAATTGTTTACAGGAAAATAGCAAATTTTGTTACAGATGCCCCATCACCTCTTTTGCATTACAGAAGAAAATATATGTTTGTGAACAGTTGCTCTATGCCTTGTATAATCATCTGGTTTACTTTGTTTCTACTTCGATTCAGGGTTCCTCATTATAATTCTGACTAAAGTCAATATTACTGGCAATTGGTTAAATCTGTTTTTAAAGTTTTGATGTACTTGTAGCCTTTTTGTTCCTTACCACTCCGGGCTTGTTTCCATGGTAACCCCTAACATGTCTATTTGGGGTGACGTTGCTATTTCACAGTTGCTGTGCTTTTTAATTAACCATTTATTCTAAGATTAGAAATAACCATAGACAGAGACGAAACGTGTTATAAAAAAGGTGAACTTTTGCTGTTCGGATTTCATTAATTATCAAACGCTAGTCATTGACTTTAGCATAAAAATAAAGCTACGTTCTACAGGGATAAATTATACACTGCTCAAAAAAATAAAGGGAACACTAAGATAACACATCCTAGATCTGATTGGATAAACTAATTGTATGAAATACTTTCATCTTTACATAGTTGAATGTGCTGACAACAGAATCACACAAAAATTATCAATGGAAATCAAATGTATCAACCCATGGAGGTCTGGATATGGAGTCACACTCAAAATCAAAGTGGAAAACCACACTACAGGCTGATCCAACTTTGATGTAATGTCCTTACAACAAGTCAAAATGAGGCTCAGTAGTGTGTGTGGCCTCCACGTGCCCGTATGACCTCCCTACAATGCCTGGGCATGCTCCTGATGAGGTGGCGGATGGTCTTCTGAGGGATGTCCTCTCAGACCTGGAATAAAGCATCTGCCAACTCCTGGACAGTCTGTGGTGCAACGTGGCGTTAGTGGATGGAACAAGACATGATGTCCCAGATGTGCTCAATTGGATTCAGGTCTGGGAAATGGGCTGGCCAGTCCATAGTATCAATACCTTCCTCTTGCAGGAACTGCTGACACACTCCAGCCACATGAGATCTAGCATTGTCTTGCATTAGGAGGAACCCAGGGCCAACTGCACCAGCATATGGTGTCACAAGGGGACGGAGAATTTTAGCTCGGTACCTAGTGGCAGTCAGGCTACCTCTGGCAAGCACATGGGGGGCTGTGCGGCCCGGCAAAGAAATGCCACCCCACACCATTACTGACCCACCGCCAAACTGGTCATACTGGAGGATGTTGCAGGCAGCAGAACGTTCTCCACGGCCTCTCCAGGCCCTGTCACATTTGTCACATGTGCTCAGTGTGAACCTGCTTTCACCTGTGATGAATTGTGGTGAATTTGCCAATCTTGGTGTTCTCTGGCAAATACCAAACGTCCTGCACAGTGTTGGGCTATAAGAACAACCCCCACCTGTGGACATTGGGCCCTCATACCACCCTCATGGAGTCTGTTTCTGACCGTTTGAGTGGACACAAGCACATTTGTGGCCTGCTGGAGGTAATTTTGCAGGACTCTTGCAGTGCTCCTCCTGCTCCTCCTTGCACAAAGGTGGAGGTAGCGGTCCTGCTGCTGGGTTCCATGCTGCACAACAGCATGTGAAATTGATTGTCAATCAGTGTTTCCTGAGTGGACAGTGTGATTTCACAGAAGTGTAATTGACTTGGAGTTACATTGTGTTGCTTAAGTGTTCCCTTTAATTTTTTTGAGCAGTGTGTGTTTGACTAAACAGGCACTTTAGCAGATAACCGGTTTTGGGGGGAAATTTACTAAGCTTTTTGGAGAGGATTTATCAAAACCTGTGCAGGGGAAATGTGGTGCAGCTATCCATAAAAAACAATCAGACTACTTCTTTTATTTTTAGAAGGCGTTTTAAAAATGAAAGAAGTGATTGTGTTACGCCGAGCGCTCCGGGTCCCCGCTCCTCCCCGGAGCGCTCGCAACATCCTCGCATTTGCAGCGCCCCGGTCAGACCTGCTGACCGGGTGCGCTGCAATACCTCTCTCAGCCGGGATGCGATTCGCGATGCGGGAGGCGCCCGCTCGCGATGCGCATCCCGGCTCCCGTACCTGACTCGTTCTCCGTCGGTCTTGTCCCGGCGCGCGCGGCCCCGCTCCTTAGGGCGCGCGCGCGCCGGGTCTCTGCAATTTAAAGGGCCACTGCGCCACTGATTGGCGCAGCTGGCTTAATTAGTGTGTTCACCTGTGCACTCCCTATTTATACCTCACTTCCCCTGCACTCCCTCGCCAGATCTTGTTGCCATTGTGCCAGTGAAAGCGTTTCCTTGTGTGTTCCTAGCCTGTGTTCCAGACCTCCTGCCGTTGCCCCTGACTACGATCCTTGCTGCCTGCCCTGACCTTCTGCTACGTCCGACCTTGCTCTTGTCTACTCCCTTGTAACGCGCATATCTTCAGCAGTCAGAGAGGTTGAGCCGTTGCTGGTGGATACAACCTGGTTGCTACCGCCGCTGCAAGACCATCCCGCTTTGCGGCGGGCTCTGGTGAATACCAGTAGCAACTTAGAACCGGTCCACCAGCACGGTCCACGCCAATCCTTCTCTGGCACAGAGGATCCACCTCCAGCCAGCCGAATCATGACAGTAGATCCGGCCATGGATCCCGCTGAAGTCCCACTGCCAGTTGTCGCCGACCTCACCACGGTGGTCGCCCAGCAGTCGCAACAGATAGCGCAACAAGGCCACCAGCTGTCTCAACTGACCGTGATGCTACAGCAGCTATTACCACAACTCCAGCAACAATCTCCTCCGCCAGCTCCTGCACCTCCTCCGCAGCGAGTGGCCGCTTCCGGCCTACGATTGCCTGTACTGTGCCAGTACCGAACACTTCTTGAAGGATTGTCCTATCCGTCCTCCCCGCCTGGAAAGACGTCCGCTGATTCCGCACAAAGGTGAGACAGTTTTTGATGTCAACTCTGCTTCTCCACGCCTTACTGTGCCTGTGCGGATATCTTCCTCTACCTTCTCCTTCTCTGCCGTAGCCTTCCTGGATTCCGGATCTGCAGGAAATTTTATTTTGGCCTCTCTCATCAACAGGTTCAACATCCCAGTGACCAGTCTCGCCAGACCCCTCTACATCAATTCTGTTAACAATGAAAGATTGGACTGTACCGTGCGTTACTGCACGGAACCTCTCCTAATGTGCATCGGACCTCATCACGAAAAAATTGAATTTTTGGTCCTCTCCAACTGCACTTCTGAAATTCTTCTTGGATTACCGTGGCTTCAACGCCATTCCCCAACCCTTGATTGGTCCACAGGAGAAATCAAGAACTGGGGTACTTCTTGTCTCAAGGACTGTCTTAAACCGGTTCCCAGTACTCCCTGCCGTGACCCTGTGGTTCCCGCTGTATCCGGTCTTCCTAAGGCTTATATGGACTATGCTGACGTCTTTTGCAAGAAGCAAGCTGAGACTTTACCCCCTCACAGGCCTTATGACTGTCCTATTGACCTCCTCCCGGGTACTACTCCACCCCGGGGCAGAATCTATCCTCTGTCTGCTCCAGAGACTCTTGCCATGTCAGAGTACATCCAGGAGAATTTAAAAAAGGGCTTTATCCGCAAATCCTCCTCTCCTGCCGGAGCTGGATTTTTTTTTGTGTCCAAAAAAGATGGCTCCCTACGCCCTTGCATTGACTACCGCGGACTTAATAAAATCACGGTAAAAAACCGCTACCCCTTACCTCTTATCTCGGAACTCTTTGATCGCCTTCAAGGTGCCCACATCTTTACCAAACTGGACTTAAGGGGGGCTTATAATCTCATCCGCATCAGGGAGGGGGACGAATGGAAGACTGCATTTAACACTAGAGATGGACACTTTGAGTATCTGGTCATGCCCTTTGGCCTGTGCAACGCCCCTGCCGTCTTCCAAGACTTTGTTAATGAAATTTTTCGTGATCTCTTATATTCCTGTGTTGTGGTTTATCTGGACGATATTCTGATTTTTTCTGCCAACTTAGAAGAACACCGCCAGCATGTCCGCATGGTTCTTCAGAGACTTCGGGACAATCAACTTTATGCCAAAATGGAGAAATGTCTCTTTGAATGTCAATCTCTTCCTTTCCTAGGATACTTGGTCTCTGGCCAGGGACTACAAATGGACCCAGATAAACTCTCTGCCGTCTTAGTATGGCCACGCCCCTCCGGACTCCGTGCTATCCAACGTTTTTTGGGGTTTGCCAATTATTACAGACAATTTATTCCACACTTTTCCACTATTGTGGCTCCTATCGTGGCTTTAACCAAGAAAAATGCCAATCCCAAGTCCTGGTCTCCACAAGCGGAAGACGCATTTAAACATCTCAAGTCTGCCTTTTCTTGTGCTCCCGTGCTCTCCAGACCTGACCCATCTAAACCCTTCCTTTTGGAGGTAGATGCCTCCTCGGTGGGAGCTGGAGCTGTCCTTCTACAAAAAAATTCTTCCGGGCATGCTGTTACTTGTGTTTATTTTTTCTAGGACCTTCTCTCCAGCGGAGAGGAATTACTCCATCGGGGATCGAGAACTACTGGCCATTAAATTGGCGCTTGAGGAATGGAGGCATCTGCTGGAGGGATCAAAATTTCCAGTTATCATATACACTGATCACAAGAATCTCTCCTATCTCCAGTCTGCCCAACGACTGAACCCTCGCCAGGCCAGGTGGTCGTTGTTCTTTGCCCGTTTTAACTTTGAAATTCATTTTCGCCCTGCTGACAAGAACATTAGGGCCGATGCCCTCTCTCGTTCTTCTGATGCCTCTGAAGTAGAAGTCTCTCCGCAACACATCATTCCTCCGGACTGTCTGATCTCCACTTCTCCAGCCTCCATCAGGCAAACTCCTCCAGGGAAGACCTTCGTTTCTCTACGCCAGCGTCTCGGGATTCTCAAATGGGGACACTCCTCCCATCTCGCAGGCCATGCGGGCATCAAAAAATCCTTGCAACTCATCTCTCGTTTTTATTGGTGGCCGACTCTGGAGATGGATGTTGTTGATTTTGTGCGGGCCTGTACTGTCTGTGCCCGAGATAAGACTCCTCGCCAGAAGCCTGCTGGTCTCCTTCATCCTCTGCCCGTTCCCGAACAGCCTTGGTCACAGATTGGTATGGGCTTTATTACAGACTTGCCCTCATCCCGTGGCAACACAGTTGTTTGGGTGGTCGTTGATCGATTTTCCAAGATGGCACATTTTATTCCTCTTCCTGGTCTTCCTTCAGCGCCTCAGTTGGCAAAGCAATTTTTTGTACACATTTTTCGCCTTCATGGATTGCCCACGCATATCGTCTCGGATAGAGGCGTCCAATTCGTGTCTAAATTCTGGAGGGCCCTCTGTAAACAGCTCAAGATTAAATTAAACTTCTCTTCTTCTTATCATCCCCAATCCAATGGGCAAGTAGAAAGAATTAACCAGGTCCTGGGTGACTATTTACGGCATTTTGTTTCCTCCCGCCAGGATGACTGGGCAGATCTTCTACCATGGGCCGAATTCTCATACAACTTCAGAGTCTCCGAATCTTCTGCTAAGTCCCCATTTTTCGTGGTGTACGGCCGTCACCCTCTTCCCCCCCTCCCTACTCCCTTGCCCTCTGGTTTGCCCGCTGTGGATGAAGTGACTCGTGATCTTTCCACCATATGGAAAGAGACCCAAAATTCTCTTTTACAGGCTTCATCCCGCATGAAAAGGTTTGCCGATAAGAAAAGAAGAACTCCCCCCATTTTTGCTCCCGGAGACAAGGTATGGCTCTCCGCTAAATATGTCCGCTTTCGTGTCCCCAGTTACAAACTGGGACCACGCTATCTTGGTCCTTTCAAAGTCTTGTGCCAGATTAACCCTGTCTCTTACAAACTCCTTCTTCCTCCTTCTCTTCGTATTCCCAATGCCTTCCATGTCTCTCTCCTTAAACCACTCATCATTAACCGCTTCTCTCCCAAACTTGTTTCTCCCACTCCTGTTTCCGGTTCTTCTGACGTCTTCTCCGTGAAGGAGATTCTGGCCTCCAAGACGGTCAGAGGGGAAAAAAAATTCTTGGTGGATTGGGAAGGCTGTGGTCCAGAAGAGAGATCCTGGGAACCTGAGGACAACATCCTAGACAAAAGTCTTATCCTCAGGTTCTCAGGCTCCAAGAAGAGGGGGAGACCCAAGGGGGGGGGTACTGTTACGCCGAGCGCTCCGGGTCCCCGCTCCTCCCCGGAGCACTCGCAACATCCTCGCATTTGCAGCGCCCCGGTCAGACCTGCTGATCGGGTGCGCTGCAATACCTCTCTCAGCCGGGATGCGATTTGCGATGCGGGAGGCGCCCGCTCGCGATGCGCATCCCGGCTCCCGTACCTGACTCGCTCTCCGTCGGTCTTGTCCCGGCGCGCGCGGCCCCGCTCCTTAGGGCGCGCGCGCGCCGGGTCTCTGCAATTTAAAGGGCCACTGCGCCACTGATTGGCGCAGCTGGCTTAATTAGTGTGTTCACCTGTGCACTCCCTATTTATACCTCACTTCCCCTGCACTCCCTCGCCGGATCTTGTTGCCATTGTGCCAGTGAAAGCGTTTCCTTGTGTGTTCCTAGCCTGTGTTCCAGACCTCCTGCCGTTGCCCCTGACTACGATCCTTGCTGCCTGCCCTGTCCTTCTGCTACATCCGACCTTGCTCTTGTCTACTCCCTTGTACCGCGCCTATCTTCAGCAGTCAGAGAGGTTGAGCCGTTGCTGGTGGATATGACCTGGTTGCTACCGCCGCTGCAAGACCATCCCGCTTTGCGGCGGGCTCTGGTGAATACCAGTAGCAACTTAGAACCAGTCCACCAGCACGGTCCACGCCAATCCCTCTCTGGCACAGAGGATCCACCTCCAGCCAGCCGAATCGTGACAGATTGGTTGCCACGGGAAACTGCATTCTTCCTCTACACAGGTTTTGATAAATCCCCCTCTTTGTGCCTGTTTTTGGCTATTTTTTCTGTCTTAGATTTTTAGATACATGTATTGCACCTCCAAGTCTTTTGGACAGCCACATATCATTTATAAAATATATGTTTCTAATACAAAGTAAGGAGCCAGACAATATATTTTCTAGAACAATAAAAAAAGTTTTTTAACGCAAATTTATTTCCCTGGTCAGAGGAACATTCATAGACAAAAAGAGACAGAGGGACATGGAGTAGGGACTGTCTCTCCAAAACAAGGACATTTGGGAGATATGAATTATAACTTCCTCAAAAAATTGCTTCTTGAATCATAAAATAAGGAATTGTATTGTGACTTATTTTCTCATATATATCTATAGAAAGTGTATTCTCATGTATACACATTGGGGAAGATATCTCATTGAATTTAGATATTTTTTTGGTTTACGTCAGGCGCACAAAATGTTGTTCGCCTAAGCACATTTTTTGGGGACTTTTGTGGGTACGCACAAAGTATCACACAGCCTTACCTAAGCAACTTTCAGTTTTCACTTTGCAGTGGTCATGAATTTATGAAGTGCGTAAGTAGCATGAAGCATAAAAAAAAGTTCCAAACCCATCCAAAATGTTGCAAGTCAAATTCAGGTCAGACCTGGCTTACAAAAAGGAGAGCACATTATACCCCTTAACGACCATGGACTTAAATGTATGTCCTGGTGCTACGGTACTTCGCGCATCAGGACGTACATTCATGCCCTATACATGACTGCGAGCATCAGAGTGACATAACAGCCAGGGACCCGCCGGTAATGGCCGTCATCTGCGATCGCACGGCATTCCGCCATTAACCCCTCAGATGCCGTGATCAATACAGATCACGGCATCTGCGGTAGTGCGGCTACGGTCTAGCTGATCTGATCCCCCGCAGCATGGCCGCGGGGATCAGACCAGATAACATGGCAAACAGAGGTCCCCTCACGTGCCTCTGCTGCCTTCCCGGCGTCTTCTGCACTGATCTGCCTTCCAGCAGACCAGAGCAGAAGATCGCCAATAATACTGTTCATTGCTATGCCCTATGCATAGCGCTGAACAGTATTAGAAATCAAGTGATTGCTATAAATAGTCCCCTATGTGGACATAAAAAGTGTAAAAAAAAAAAAGTAAAAATAAAAAGTAAACAAATTTGAAAAATCCCCTCCCCCAATAATAATGTAAATTGTCCCTTTTTCCCATTTTAATCCCAAAAAGTGTAAAAAAAAAAAAAAAAAAAAATTAATAAACAGTCCACAATTGCTGCTTTTTTTGTCATATTTAATTTCAAAAAATTAATAAAAAATTATTGAAAGTTTTATATAAACAAATGTGGTATCAATAAAAAGTACAGGTCATGGTGCAAAAACTGAGCCCTCATACCACCACTAAGACGCAAAATTGAAAAAGTTAGAGGTAATAAAAATAGAGGGATTTTAAATGTACTAATTTGGTTAAAAGGTTTGCGATTTTTTTGAAGCGGTACAATAATAGAAAAGTATGTAATCATGAGTATCATTTTAATCGTATTGACCCGAAAATAAAGAAAACATGTAATTTATTCCATAAATTGTATGGCGTGAAAACGAAACCTTCCAAAACTTGCAAAATTGTGGTTTTCTTTTCAATTTCCCCACACAAATAGTATTTTTTTTTGGTTGTGCCATACATTAAATGGTAAAATGAGTGATGTAATTACAAAGGACAACAGGTCTCACAAAAACAAGCCCTCATACTTGTCTGTGGATGAAAATATAAAAAGAGTTATGATTTTTTGAAGGCGAGGAGGAGGTAAAAACGAAAACGCAAAAATAAAATTGGCCTGGCCCTTAAGTTCAAAATGGTCCTGGTCCTTAAAGGGGAACTCCGGTGGAAAAATTTTGCACATAAAAAGAAAAACAAAGCAAATAAAAAAGGACTAAAAAAACTCACCTTTCCAAAGACAATGGGGGAGATTTATCAAAACCTGTGCAGGGGAAGAGTGGTACAGTTGCCCATAGAAACCAATCAGATTGCTTCTTTCATTTTTCAGAGGTCTTTTTATAAACAAAAGAAGCAATCTGATTGGTTGCTTTAGGCATCTGTGTCACTCTTCCCCTAGACAGGTTTTGATAAGTCTCCCACAATGTCCCCCAATATGTCGTAAATGTGTGATAGGTGCGGGTCCCATCTCTGGAACAGCCACCCAGGAAAGTTTCTCGATAATTTTGCTGACAGGGTGAATATCACATGGGTAAACCCCTTTCCACTGAGGTCAATGGGAATTCCAGAAATAAGCAAGCAGCTTATAATATTGCTGTAATACCATCCCTTAACCACTTAGGGACCCAGGGCGTACAGGTAGGCCCGTGGGAATTTGCAGTCCCCGGCGCGCGCCGGGCATTTTGGGGGGCTTTTTCTCCTTTTACCTTTTATGAAAAGGTAAAGTTGGGGTCTACACCAGCATGTAAGTATGAAAATTTAAATTTTTTTACACTAATATGCTGGTGTTGCCCCATACTATTAATTTTCACAAGCGTTAAAAGGAAAAAGAGACCCCCAAAATTTGTAATGCAATTTCTCCTGAATACGGAAATACCCCATATGTGGGGGTAAAGTGATCTGCGGGCACACAACAGGGCTATGGAGTGAGAGAACACTATGTACATTTGAGGTCTAAATTGGTGATTTGCACAGGGGTGGCTGATTTTACAGCGGTTCTGACATAAACGCAAAACAATAAATACCCACATGTAATCCCATTTTGGAAACTACACCCCTCACGGAATGTAACAAAGGGTATGTTTGGCGAATTTTCGTAAAATTTGGAAGTGAAAATGAAAAAAAAAATTTTTTCTTCATTAAAATACATTTTACCATACCCCATATGTGGATGTGAAGTGCTCTGCGGGCAAACTACAATGCTCAGAAGAGAAGGAGCGGCATTGGGCTTTTGGAGAGAGAATGTGTCCGAAATTGAACGCCATGCGTATTTACAAAGCCCCCATAGTGCCAGAACAGTGGACCCCCCACATGTGACCCCCATTTTGGAAACTACACACCTCACAGAATTGAAAGGGGTTATCCAGGAAAAACTTTTTTATGTATATCAACTGGCTCCAGAAAGTTAAACAGATTTGTAAATTACTTCTATTAAAAAATCTTAATCCTTTCAGTACTTATGAGCTTCTGAAGTTAAGGTTGTTCTTTTCTGTCTAAGTCCTCTCTGATGACACGTGTCTTGGGAAATGCCCAGTTTAGAAGCAAATCTCCATAGCAAACCTCTTCTAAACTGGGCATTTCCCAAGACACATGTCATCAGAGAGCCATTAGACAGAAAAGGACAACCTTAACTTCAGAAGCTCATAAGTACTGAAAGGATTAAGATTTTTTAATAGAAGTAATTTACAAATCTAGAAAAAGAGCGGAGAGGCTCCTGCGGAAAGTTTCACTATAATGACCCGGGCAACTCAAACTAACACCTGTACCCAAGGTGTCTGAAAAAGGAGTACTAGACAAAAAGATATTTGAGGCTCAAGGCCTTTGGATAAGGAACACACTTGTTGGTTAAGATATATTAAATATTTATTAATTTCTATCAACTGATACAAGGGCCCTGTGATCCCGGATTATCAGTTGATAGAAATTAATAAATATTTAATACATCTTAACCAACAAGTGTGTTCCTTATCCAAAGACCTTGAGCCTCAAATATATTTTTGTCTAATTTAAAAATCTGTTTAACTTTCTGGGGCCAGTTGATATATATAAAAAAAGTTTTTTCCTGGAATACCCCTTTAACTTGGGACAGTGGTCCGTGAAAATGAAAAAGTAAATTTTTCAGTTGCACGGCCCACTGTTCCAAAGATCTGTCAAATGCCAGTGGGGTGTAAATGTTCACTGCACCCCTTATTAAATTCTGTGAGGGGTGTAGTGTCCAAAATGGGGTCACATGTTGGGGGGGGGTGTCCGCTGTTCTTGTACCAGGGGCTTTGTAAACGCACATGGCCCCCGACTTCCATTCCAACCAAATTCTCTCTCCAAAAGCTCAATGGCGCTCCTTCTCTTCTGAGCATTGTAGTTTGCCCGCAGAGCACTTTACATTCACATATGGGGTATTTCCATGGGGTTACACATTTTGGGAGGCTTTTTGTCCTCTTACCCCTTGTGAAAATGAAAAAATTGGCGTAACCCCAGCATTTTGGTGAAAAAAATAAAAAAATGTATTTTCACATCCATTTTCATGTTGTTTCCAAAAGAGTATGCCATGTGGGTTGTTTTTTTTTTGCTGTTCTTGCACCATAGGGGCTTCCTAAATGCGACATGCCCCCAAAAAAACATTTTAGTAAAATTTGCTTTCCAAAAGCCAAATGTGACTCCTTCTCTTCTGAAAATTGTAGTGCACCCGTAGTGCACTTGAACTCCACACATGGGGTATTTCCATACTCAGAAGAGATGGAGTTACAAATTTTGGGAGGGCATTTTCTCCTTTTACCGCTTGTAAAAAATGTAAAATTTTGGGGAAAACCAGCAATTTAATGAAAAAAATAAAATCATTTACACATCCAACTTTAACGAAAAGTCGTCAAAGACCTGTGGGGTGTTAAGGCTCACTGTACCCCTTATTACATTCCTGCTTTTCCTGTGAAACACCTAAAGGGTGAATGTCATTTTGAATACTTTGAGGGGTGCAGTTTTTTTTATAATGGGGTCATTGGGGTCATTTATGGGGTATTTCTAATATGAAGGTCCTTCAAATCCACTTCAAAACTGAACTGGTCCCTGAAAAATTCAGATTTTGAAAATTTTGTGAAAAATTGAAAAATTGCTCTGAACTTTGAAGCCCTCTGATGTCTTCCAAATGTAAAAACTTGTCAACTTTATGATGAAAATATAAAGTAGACATATTGTATATGTGAATCAATATATAATTTATTTGGTATGTCCATTTTCCTTATAAGCAGAGAGCTTCAAAATAAAAAAAATGCAACATTTTCCATTTTTTCATCAAATGTTGGAATTTTTCACCAAGAAATGATGCAAGTATCGACAAAAAATTACCACTGACATAAAGTAGAATATGTCACGAAAAAACAGTCTCAGAATCAAAAGGAAAAGTAAAAGCATTCCAGAGTTATTAATGCTTAAAATGACAGTGGTCAGATGTGCAAAAAAGGCTGGGTCCATAACCCCTTAAAGGGGTACTCCGGCCGTGAGACATCTTATCCCCTATCCAAAGTATAGGGGATAAGATGTCTCACCGCAGGGGTCCCGCCGCTGGGGACCCCCGCAATCTTGTATTCGCCACCCACCTGTTTCAGCTGCACGCCACGGTGCCTGCTCACAAAACAGCCGGATGGCGACCACAGGGACAGAGTATCGTGACGTCCCAACTCCGCCCCCGTGTGACGTCACCCCCCACCCCCACTATGCAAGTCTATGGGAGAAGGCATGACGGACTTGATCTGAAGTTTTTATCGGTAACTTTTTTGTTTTGATCTGACTGTTTAATTGCTTTTTATTCATTTTTTAATGGTATACAAAGGGACCAAAAATACGTTATTTTGGACTTTGGAATTATTTTACGTGTACGTCATTGACCGTGCGGTTTAATTAACAATATATTTTTATAGTTCGGACATTTTCACATGCGGCGATACCACATAAGTTTATTTTTATTTACACAGTTTTTTTTTTATGGGAAACTTTTATTAGGGAAGGGGTTAAATCACATATATTAACACTTTTTTGTAACTTTTTTTGCAGTGTTATAGTATCCATAGGGGTTATGACACTGCACACACTGATCACTGGCCTGTATTAACATGCCATTGATCAGTGTTATCGGCGCTTCCCTGCTCATGCCTGGATCTCAGGCACTGAGCAGTCATTTTCCGATCTGACACAGAGGAGGCAGGTAGGGATCCTCCCGGTGTCCTGTAAGCTGTTCGGACACAGCGGGACAGCCCGACTGAGCTGCCGGGTTACTTTCAGTTTCACTTCAGATGCAACGGTCAACTTTGATCGCCGTGTCTGAAGGGTTAATACAGGGCATCACCGCGATCGGTGATGTCCTGTATTAGCCGCGGGTCCCAGCCGTTGATAGCTGCGTTATATTGTGGGAGCCGGTGCAGGACATAATTATACGTCCTGCATCGTTATGGAGTTAAGGTGAAAATGGTCCTTAAAGGACAACTGCAGCGCTAGCAAATTAGGGCCTAAATGTAATAATAACACAAGCTATATAAGTTTCTAAATGGGATCCATTACCTGGCTGGTCCCGTTTCTCCGCTATGCCGCCACCGGAAGTCATCTCCTGGTCCCCTAACGCAGGTAGCGTCGACCTATTATTCTCTATGGAGCCGCCATCTTGGTCGACGCTACGTCACAAATGCCCATAATGCGCTGGGGAATTGCTTCACTCCCCCAGCAAAGTTTTCCGAAGCTAGAGCGGGGAGGAGCGGGGTGGAGCGAGGAGGAGCGAGGGCAGAGGCTGAGAGCGCACGTCTGCAGGACATAAGCCACGCCCCTTGGGTTCGGAAATCTCACTTCACACCCCCTGCTCTTACATTACACAAGAAGCAGGGGGAGAGCGAGGACGTATACAGCTCTGTACACAGCTCCATACACAGCTCCATCCCCGCACACAGCTCGGTACACAGCTCCATCCCCTCCCCCTGCTCTGTCTCCCCAGGACCTCATCTACCATGAGGAGGCTGCAAGTTTGCACGGGGAAAACACAGAGCGGGGGAGGGGAGAGAGGACTTCCGTGCAGAGCTCCTTCACCTCCATAATGATATGAGAGGAGACAGACTGCACTGCACGGGGCTGAGGATTTCTGTGTGTAAGGAGGACAGACTGCACTGCACGGGGCTGAGGATTTCTGTGTGTGAGGAGGACAGACTGCACTGCACGGGGCTGAGGATTTCTGTGTGTGAGGAGGATAGACTGCACTGCACGGGGGTGAGGATTTCTGTGTGTGAGGAGGACAGACTGCACTGCACGGGGCTGAGGATTTCTGTGTGTGAGGAGGACAGACTGCACTGCACGGGGCTGAGGATTTCTGTGTGTGAGGAGGACAGACTGCACTGCACGGGGCTGAGTATTTCTGTGTGTGAGGAGGACAGACTGCACTGCACGGGGCTGAGGATTTCTGTGTGTGAGGAGGATAGACTGCACTGCACGGGGCTGAGGATTTCTGTGTGTGAGGAGGACAGACTGCACTGCACGGGGCTGAGGATTTCTGTGTGTGAGGAGGACAGACTGCACTGCACGGGGCTGAGGATTTCTGTGTGTGAGGAGGACAGACTGCACTGCACGGGGCTGAGGATTTCTGTGTGTGAGGAGGACAGACTGCACTGCACGGGGCTGAGTATTTCTGTGTGTGAGGAGGACAGACTGCACTGCACGGGGCTGAGGATTTCTGTGTGTGAGGAGGACAGACTGCACTGCACGGGGCTGAGTATTTCTGTGTGTGAGGAGGTCAGACTGCAGGGGAATAAATATCATACTGGGGATGATTTCTATGTGTTAGGGGGGGGGGGGACTCCTGAATGACACATGCTGGGAGTTGTAGTCCCTGTTATGTGTGTGTATGCCAGTGTTTCCCAACCAGGGAATGCTGGGAGTAGTAGTTTTGCAACATCTGTAGGCACCCTGGTTGGGAAACTACACCCTGGTGTATGGACTACAACCCCCAGGAGACTACTGAGACACAATATAGGTGTTGATGAACTACAACCCCCAGGAGACTACTGAGATACAATATAGGTGTTTGTGAACTACAACCCCCAGGAGACTACTGAGATACAATTTAGGTGTTGATGAACTACATACAACCCCCAGGAGACTACTGAGATACAATATAGGTGTTGATGAACTACAACCCCCAGGAGACTACTGAGATACAATATAGGTGTTGATGAACTACAACCCCCAGGAGACTACAGAGATACAATACAGGTGTTGGTGAACTACAACTCCCAGGAGACTACTGAGATACAATATAGGTGTTGGTGAACTACAACTCCCAGGAGACTACAGAGGCAGCATGCTGGTGTTATACCACAGACTGAAGACTCCTGAATGACACATGCTGGGAGTTGTAGTCCCTTTTGTGTGTGTATGCCAGTGTATCCCAACCAGGGCTGAGTTATATTAGTGTGCTGTGTATAACTCTGCACAGGCTGTATATATATACAGCCCCGTGCAGTGCAGTCTGTCCTCCTCACACACAGAAATCCTCAGCCCCGTGCAGTGCAGTCTGTCCTCCTCACACACAGAAATCCTCAGCCCCGTGCAGTGCAGTCTGTCCTCCTCACACACAGAAATCCTCAGCCCCGTGCAGTGCAGTCTGTCCTCCTCACACACAGAAATCCTCAGCCCCGTGCAGTGCAGTCTGTCCTCCTCACACACAGAAATTCTCAGCCCCGTGCAGTGCAGTCTGTCCTCCTCACACACAGAAATCCTCAGCCCCGTGCAGTGCAGTCTGTCCTCCTCACACACAGAAATCCTCAGCCCCGTGCAGTGCAGTCTGTCCTCCTCACACACAGAAATCCTCAGCCCCGTGCAGTGCAGTGCAGTCTGTCCTCCTCACACACAGAAATTCTCAGCCCCGTGCAGTGCAGTCTGTCCTCCTCACACACAGAAATCCTCAGCCCCGTGCAGTGCAGTCTGTCCTCCTCACACACCGAAATCCTCAGCCCCGTGCAGTGCAGTCTGTCCTCCTCACACACCGAAATCGTCAGCCCCGTGCAGTGCAGTCTGTCTTCCTCACACACAGAAATCCTCAGCCCCGTGCAGTGCAGTCTGTCCTCCTCACACACAGAAATCCTCAGCCCCGTGCAGTGCAGTCTGTCCTCCTCACACACAGAAATCCTCAGCCCCGTGCAGTGCAGTCTGTCCTCCTCACACACAGAAATCCTCAGCCCCGTGCAGTGCAGTGCAGTCTGTCCTCCTCACACACAGAAATCCTCACCCCCGTGCAGTGCAGTCTGTCTTCCTCACACACAGAAATTCTCAGCCCCGTGCAGTGCAGTCTGTCCTCCTCACACACAGAAATCCTCAGCCCCGTGCAGTGCAGTCTGTCCTCCTCACACACCGAAATCCTCAGCCCCGTGCAGTGCAGTCTGTCCTCCTCACACACCGAAATCGTCAGCCCCGTGCAGTGCAGTCTGTCTTCCTCACACACAGAAATCCTCAGCCCCGTGCAGTGCAGTCTGTCCTCCTCACACACAGAAATCCTCAGCCCCGTGCAGTGCAGTCTGTCCTCCTCACACACAGAAATCCTCAGCCCCGTGCAGTGCAGTCTGTCCTCCTCACACACAGAAATCCTCAGCCCCGTGCAGTGCAGTCTGTCCTCCTCACACACAGAAATCCTCAGCCCCGTGCAGTGCAGTCTGTCCTCCTCACACACAGAAATCCTCAGCCCCGTGCAGTGCAGTCTGTCCTCCTCACACACAGAAATCCTCAGCCCCGTGCAGTGCAGTCTATCCTCCTCACACACAGAAATCCTCAGCCCCGTGCAGTGCAGTCTATCCTCCTCACACACAGAAATCCTCAGCCCCGTGCAGTGCAGTCTGTCCTCCTCACACACAGAAATCCTCAGCCCGTGCAGTGCAGTCTGTCCTCCTCACACACAGAAATCCTCAGCCCCGTGCAGTGCAGTCTGTCCTCCTCACACACAGAAATCCTCAGCCCCGTGCAGTGCAGTCTATCCTCCTCACACACAGAAATCCTCAGCCCGTGCAGTGCAGTCTGTCCTCCTCACACACAGAAATCCTCAGCCCCGTGCAGTGCAGTCTGTCCTCCTCACACACAGAAATCCTCAGCCCCGTGCAGTGCAGTCTGTCCTCCTCACACACAGAAATCCTCAGCCCCGTGCAGTGCAGTCTGTCCTCCTCACACACAGAAATCCTCAGCCCCGTGCAGTGCAGTCTGTCCTCCTCACACACAGAAATCCTCAGCCCCGTGCAGTGCAGTCTGTCTCCTCTCATATCATTATGGAGGTGAAGGAGCTCTGCACGGAAGTCCTCTCTCCCCTCCCCCGATCTGTGTTTTCCCCGTGCAAACTTGCAGCCTCCCCATGGTAGATGAGGTCCTGGGGAGACAGAGCAGGGGGAGGGGATGGAGCTGTGTACCGAGCTGTGTGCGGGGATGGAGCTGTGTACAGAGCTGTATACATCTTCGCTCTCCCCCTGCTTCTTGTGTAATGTAAGAGCGGGGGTGTGAAGTGAGATTTCCGAACCCAAGGGGCGTGGCTTAATTATGTCCTGCAGACGTGCGATCTCAGCCTCTGCCCTCGCTCCTCCCCGCTCTAGATTTGGAAAACTTCGGAGAGTGAAGGGAGAGCAGCAGCTAACAGGAAGCTGGCGCAGGGAGTCATGGGAAATGTAGTCTTTATGACATGGCTGCTTACTGCTACAGGTGGCAATTACAAGAGAATGGCTGGGCCAAATTTGACAAATGAGGTATCGTTGGAAAGGTCTTTGAAAGAGCTATCAGATGAAGTAAACTTTTTTTTTTTTTTTTTATGTATCAGCGCTGCAGATGTCCTTTAAGGGGTTAAAGGACCACTAAACATGGAAACTACACAAATGCAAAGAACAAAACTTTGTGTAATATCAGTATTTCTCCTGGTTTTGTTTTGTCCGATAATAAGATTGCAAAATGTGAAGAATAAAATAGAGAGCCGACAGAGGGAAAACCATATTACCAACGGAGTACCCCTTTAAGGAGGCAGACATGTTTTCTACACCCCCCCTCCCCCCCCCGAACCTAATGCTAGTGCACATGAGGGGGCTAAGTCTAGGCTTTATAGTTGTCTACACTGTCAATTGTTTGGGAAAAAAAAAACTCTCCGTTACCTGCAGTACAACATTAATGCTAAATCGCATTGTTTTAGAAACACATTTAATTACCTAAACATTGATATAAATTACCATAATTATTTTACAATGGACCAAAACAAATATGAAAAAATATGAAAATCTATTTTTTTTCTGTTTTTTCCAATTTATTGTAATTTTATAGAAAACATTAAAGTGTTAATGTCATTAACACTGAGTTTTCCAAACAGTGTGTCTTCAGCTGTTGTAAAACGACAACTCCCAGCATGCCCGGACAGCCAAAGGCTGTCCGGGCATGCTGGGAGTTGTTGTTTTGCAACAGCTTGAGACACATTGTTTGGACAATTCTGTGACTTATTACTAACTAGTGCTGTACTAGGGTATCTTCTGTGCTTCCATAGTCAGTGTATGGAGCGTGTGCTGTCTACCAGTCCCATTAGTCGGACTACCCGCAGTCCTGTTTTTTTCTTTTTTGGCTAGATAACCCTTTTAAAGACGATAATGCTTTACAGGAGTTTTCCAGTTTAGGAAACCCACTTCCACAAATTGTATATTCTATTAAGGAATTCTGAGTGGGGTGTCCTGGTCTGGATCCTCATCCCTTGGCAAAATAAGTGCACCTTGTACCGTCCTGTCCTTACCTGTGCATTATATATGTAACCCATTGATTTGAATGGTCAGTGTATAATGCTTCTTTCCCCCTGTGGAGGCGCTGCAGGAAAAATTTAACACTTTGATGAGCAATTACATAGCTTGTTTTATTTTATTAATTTTTTTCACATTTTTTATTTTTTTTGCTACTATATTTGTTTTGCCCATACCAAACTATTAGATACAGTAAGATGACAAAATAATCCGCAGTATATATATATTTTTTATAATTAAGTAACGTATAAACTCTACTACATATGTATTTCCCTCTCGTCCTAACCAGCAGCACAAGTGGGGTGTTTCCGCCCCTGTGAAGCTGGCAGGACAGTGTAATTTATTGAATTCCGTCCAAATAATAAACTAATTAGGGCCCCCATTTGCTTTTTATTCTGTCCTGTGCGGACAGCAGGATGGAGCAGGCTCTTTCTTTCTTTCTAAGAGTCTACATACAGTATTTGTACTTTTACTTTTCTTTTTTCTTTCTCCTATGGTGATAAATTTTCATGTTGCACTTACTGCTCGGTGCTTTCCTCCGCTCCCTCCGCCGTTCATTAAGGTGGCGTCTCGGAGCTCTGCTCGTTCCGGAAGTGTGTCATTCAACGACTTCTGGTCCGGTGGTGTAGGACCTGCACTCAGAAGTGCTGTTCTTTTTAAAATATCTTTTGTATGTCCTCCTCTTCTTGGGGGAGACTTAGATTATGTATAACTTAGGTCATATTTTATTTTTCTCAATGCCTATCTTTCTTATGCAATGAATTCCATTATGTCATTTCCAGGGGTGGGGCTTATTCAAATTTTTGGCGCCCACTTCCATTTTTAAAGGCAGCTTCAGTCTTAGATAGACCTCTTGCTGCCTGGTTAGCCTGATAATTCTATACAGTGCTATAGATTGTGCTTCAGTGAATTGTTCTTCCTTGGTAGCCATTGTTTTGTTGCACCTCAACAAATTTTGTTCGTTCTTTTCTAATATATTTTCTTTTCTTTTTTAGAATAATGTCTACTCCACCTTCTGGTGATACATATTCTGGAGGACGCAAATCATCCTTCAAAATACGCCATATTAGCTGTGCTGAGTGCGAAACTCCGCTACCGAATTCCTATGAGTTTAATAGGTGTTCTAGATGTCGTCCACCTCCTAATCCGGCTGAGCCTATGTTCAAGATATGTATGTCTGGATGAAGGAATTCATGGGGAATTCCATTAATGAAATTAAAAACTCTCTTTCTGCTAAAAGACCAAGAATATCTTGTAGCCCTGCCTCTATGTGTGAGGATTCCATTATGTCTGTTGGAGACCAGTCTGAGCTTTCTGTGGAGGAAGTAATTGTTTTGTCTCTTTTTCCTGCTGAAAAAACGCATTGTTTCTTTGGAAGTTGTAAACTTTGTTAAGGAGCGTATACTCCGTATTCAGACCGACATTGAACAGAAGACATCTTGGACCTGTTTAAGACCCTTCTTCTAGGTGTGGACTTCCTATGTGATTCAGCTCAACAGCACCTTAAAGGGGTACTCCCCTTGAAAAAAATTTTTTTTAAATCAACTGGTGCTAGAAAGTTAAACACATTTGTTAATGACCTCTATTTAAAAATCTTAATCCTTCCTGTACTCAGCTGTTGTATGCTCCACAGGAAGTTCTTTTCTTTTTGAATTTCCTTTCTGTCTAACTACAGTGCTCTCTGCTGACATCTCTGTCCATTTTAGGAACTGTCCAGAGTAAGAGCAAATCCCCATAGCAAACCTAACCTGCTCCAGACAGTTCCTAAAATGGACAGAGGTGTCAGCAGAGAGCACTGTGCTCAGACAGAAAGTAAATTCAAAGAGAAAAGAACTTCCTGTGGAGCATACAACAGCTGATAAGTTCAGGACGAATTAAGATTTGTTAATAGAAGTAATTTACAAATCTGTTTAGCTTTCTGGCTCCAGTTGATTTAATTTTTTTTTTTCAGTGGAGTACCCCTTTAAGCTTTCAGCCAAATCCATGGCTCTTTCATCTGCAAGTAGATCCTCTATGGATGTGTCCTTGGGTGGCTGAAAAACTCCTCTAAGTTTAATTTATGTGGGCTTCCCTATGAACCTGGTTGGCTCTATGGGCGGAATTAGATCAAATAATGGAAGAGCTTGCTGATAAAAAGGTAAACCTTCACCACAGCAAGCCTTTCGAGGAAGAGGTAGAGGGAAGTACCAAGGTTCTTCCAGATCTCAGAAGCGCCAAGACAGCAAATCCGAGCTATGACTCTCCTCTAAAACCCACAAACGCTTTCCCTCTCATTTCCCTTCCAGATTTTCAGGTAGAAAATCAGTCTTCCAATCATTTAAGTTTATTTCTGGCAACATGGATGCAAGAAATCTGAGATCCATGGGTTCTAGATGTTATCAAGTCCGGGTACAAAATAGATTTTATTTCCCCTCCCCCAAGGAAATTTGTTTTAACCAAGTTACTTCCTCAGCAAAAACAGTTAATTCTAGAGGACTCTGTCCTCCAGTATATAGAAAAACGTGCAAGAAGAAATCCCCCCCCCCCCGATCAAAGGGGATCGGGAGTTTACTCCCCAATTTTTCCAGTACCAAAACCATTGAGCGACTGGCGCATGATCATAGATCTTTGTTTCCTAAACTGCTTTATAAAGAAAAGACAGTTCAGAATGGAAACCATTCGGTCAGTTATCAATATCCTGGACCCTCAAGATCTTATGGTCATGATAGACTTGAACGATGCTTACCTTCATGTTCCTATCCATCCTGTGCACAGGAAGTATTTGAGGTTTGTTGTCACAATAATGGATATGGTAAAGCATCTTCAGTTTGCAGTCTTGCCTTTGGAATCACTTCTGCTCCCCACACCTTCACAAAGTTGGTGGCGCAGGTTGTTGCCGCCCTCAGACTAAAAGGTCTACAGATCATTTCTTATCTAGATGACTGGCTTTTAAAAGCCGCTACTCTAGACGTCTTGCAGTCTCATCTTTATCTGGCTCTGGATTTTCTCCAGCGTTTAAGATGGGTGATAAACTGGGAGAAGTCCGAAATCAGTCCTTTCACAGCCAGAAGGTTCCTAGGATTTATAATCAACTCCTCTCAGATGACTCTATCACTAACCTCAGAAAGAAGGGACCATATAATAAGGCATATAATAATGCAGAGGCAGTTCCCTGGGCCCTATGGCATCGCCGAACTCTTCAGGATCAGGCCTTGAACATGTGCAACCGCAACCCCAGGGGGTTGGACAAGAAGTGCTCCCTGTCTGTCAAAGTCCGTGCATCTCTCAGATGGTGGACAAATCTGACAGATGGGAAGTCTTTGATTCAATCTTGTGGATCACATTGACTACAGACGCCTCTCTTCTAGGTTGTGTCCAGGTGCAGGAGAAAAGACCTTTGTTATCCTGGCGCTGAGGAAGAGGGGAGTCCCCCTCGAAACGCGTCATCCACACTTTTATTATTTTTATACCTAAGCAGTAAAGATTTTACTTAAGGTCTATTTCTAACCTTCTTTCTCCTATTCTGATGACCGAACGGGCAGCGCCAGGATAACAAAGGTCTTTTTCTCCTGCACCTGGACACACTCTTCTGGACAAGCATCCGCTTGGTTCCTGCGACCTCCCGGCACAGCAGCCCCATGGACATCAGTGAGTACCCCAATACGGGGTGATATGCGCTTTTATTAATATTATCTGGTGAGCACCCACCTAATAGACCTGTGGGTTTCCCCCACGATATTTGTCTCTTCATATATAAAGGGTAATACGCCAGGCGTCGTTTTCGGCTTTTTTAATTTTTTCTTTCCCTTCTCATCTCTTCTAGGTTGGGGAGCCCATCTGGAGGAAAATTCTGTACAGGGTACTTGGACTCCACAGGTAAAACTTCTCTCTTCCAACATGAAAGAGCGGAGGGCAGTTATTCTGGCTCTCAATCACTTCGCACCTCTTATTCTGGGGAAAGCCATAAGAGTGCGTTCGGACAACACGACTGTGGTGTCTTACATCAACTGACAGGGGGACACAAAGTCTCAAGTTCTCCTCAAGGAGACTGGACTAGGTCTTTCATAGGAAGAGTCCAGTTTAACCCAACTATCAGTGGTCCATAGCAAAGAGGACCTCAATATCGTCAATACCTCAAAAGTCGTGACCTTCCAGTCCCAGGCGAGTGGTTCCTTGAACAGAGACATTTCAAGAAGATAACTCTGTGGTGGGGTATGCCAGAGATCAATCTCATGGCAACTCGTCGAAACGCAAAGGTGAGCAGGTTTTGCTCTCTATACAGAGAGGACAATCCTGTGGTGATAGACACTCTGTCCATTTCATGGAGGTTCAGGCTGGCCTATATATTCCCTCCAATATCCATGATACCAAGGGCATTGGTATCTCTTACTCTTTCTCCAAGACAGAGTCCTGTTGAGATACTTACCTACCATTGTTCCCAAACTTCCAACATTCTCAAATATCAATCAGGTCATCTCCTTTCTTGTATCCTAATCCGTCCTCTCCCGTGTATGTAGCGTTGCACACCTTGGACATTTGAAGAGTCCTCAGAAGTTACATAGCAAGATCCAGTGAATTTAGAAGATCCGAGAACCTTCTGGTGTTTTTTTCTGGGAAAAACAAAGGACTTAAAGCCTTGAAAACCTCTCTGAGTAGATGGGTTAAGGAGAGGGTTACTGCCCATTCAACTCGGGCATTTGCTATCTCTTTTGCTGAGAGGAAAGCTGTTCCCCTGGAACAGATTTGCGCTGCTGCTTCTTGGAGCACTCAAAACATGTTTATTAATCATTTCAGAGTTAATGCCAAACATTCGGAAGAGTTGGCCTTTGGGCATTCCATCCTAAGTGCCTCTCTTCCTTAGTCCCTCCCTTTTTGTGTTTGTTCCTTGCTAAGTCCCCACTTGTGCTGTTGGTTAGGATGACAGGGAAGCGTTAATTTTAACAAAAATTTGCAGTCCTAACAGCAGCACACAAATTTCCTGCCCTTGTGTATATTAATTTTTATCACCCCATTTGTGCTGCTGTTAGGACTCTGCCCTTTCAAATGCCCCACCTTACTACTGGGGTGACACACTGTAACAAACCCTCTCCTCATGCAATCTTTTTACTACTGGGGTGACATACTGTAACAAACCTCCTCCTCATGTAATCACCTTACTACTGGGGTGGCGGGTTTTAGCTGGATGGGTTCTTTGAATGCCGGCTAACTTTATTGCTGCAAGCAGTGCCGGGCCCCCATCCAAAGTGCACTCTAGGCGGCTGTCTATTTTGCCTATAGGCAAAGCCGGCCCTGCTAGGACGTGGAGTCACAGAACATACATATGTAAATTGATCTGGCGGGGCCTCACCGCCTGCGCACAATTCATGGAATAAAGAAGAGGATCTTCTGGGGGACATATCGCTGGACCTTAGAAACAGATTTTAGTAAGTGACCCATTGTCAGACTCCGGTTCACTCACTCTATAACCCAGTGTGTGATTTAGTGTGGGTGAACAGACTCACAGTTTTCCTTTAATGCCTGTAAATATGGTGTCGAAATTATCAGCTGAGCAACATGTTCTCAGTGGTGTCAAACAAGGGCAATAGGGCAATTTTGTAGTACAACTGCAAGAAGTTCAGTACTTCCAGGGAAAAATACTTCTGTAATATCCAATGCATTGGCACATGCTGCAATATCTCTTTTCTAAATTTAATGTCGTTCCATTTTAAAAACCTCTGTGTGCCCCCTTAAAATCAGAGCCACTTGGAGGTACAGTAGGGGGACATAGCAGTCTAAGGGTGATATATTTTAGATCTAGTCAACACCAATATTACACATTCATCTAAGAACAATCTGTATCTTGTATTAGGGAGACCTAAAAAGTAAAAAGATCAGACAATTCTTAAATATATATATATGCATGTGTGTATGTATAATTTTTATACAATACAACATGCATCTACTGAGTCAGTTTTACACATCTGTATTATTTTTTCCTTGGTTTTACAATGGGGGGGAGGGGGGGGGTCACTTCATAGTATCAAGCATGATCTATGTTCTGATGACACCTACAGGTTGGTTTTGTTTATTACAGCTAATGTAAGGATAATGACATATTTTCAAGAGTGTCATAAATAATTCAACTTTTAAATGTACACAGAAATGCATAACATGTACATCCCAATTCTCAAGGGAAGACATACACTTTGGTCCCTGTCAGTTCTGTGTTGCTTCTACAGGGCTCCACAAAAAAACTGTATTTGTGCAGAATATACTCCATACTTCAATATTCCATACTTGAAATTTGACAATACAGTACCTGATTTTAAAGCCTCATAGACATAGTATAAGCTGAAGATGAAATGTAGACTGTTTTAGATGCGGACAATGATGCAGTCAACTATATTCTGTTCATATACCTATTTAAAAATTATTTAAAGGCAATATAATACGAGTGCTGAAGAGCAGGGTGTAAAGCTAGATGAGTTCTGTAATGTTATAAAAATACAGTGAAACCTCTCTGAAAGACCACATCTTTAAGGAGACAATCCCCAGATACAGACCAGATTTCATGTGATGGATTTTTAGATCACCGTACATTATGCATTGTGCCCATTTTGTTTGATAAGACCATGCCCATAGACAAAAAAATGTAATACAATTTTATGTGATGTTTTCAAAGAGATGTCATTGATGTTCATATGTTAGGACAATAATAGCTTTATAATAATTATCAGGAATATAAATGTATGGAAAACAACAGTGTAATGCTTCCCAATGTAAAGGTACTTTGCTGCCCAGGAATTGCAGAGGATGGGTACGTGTGGTGGAAGGATGAAACTGCCCAGTTTCGTCCTCCCCTGCTTGACCATCTCCATGGCTGTAGATCTTTAGGTGCTGTAGTGGATCACTGGTGCTGCTTTTAATGTTGGTGGAGGAGCAGAATCTGGTGGTGACGCTTGCAGGAATGCATCAAATAATACCTACATAAAGCATCTTGGCACTTGAGATAGATGTATTTTTGCTAAGACTGTACTTCATCCCTGTACTACTGTGGTGCCTGCAGGAAGGTATAAAATAATAGTAAGGGTACGATCACATCACAATTTTGCTACACGGTTGCCGTATACAACCATTTAGCAAACCACAGTCAACTACGGTTTTGTGCACGATTCTGTACTGTTTTTAAACTTTACTCCACAGCCATCCAGGACTCCTGCAGGGCTGTGGTACTGCTACTACTTCCCTCATGGAACAGACTATTTTCCACAATGGGAGTAGTATTTTCCCCCAGCCATGAGAGTCTGTTCCATGTTGGGGGTAGTACTACAGGGGCTGAGGGACCAATCGCACCAGGTCCCACTTTTGAGACCCGCTGCCATCCTTACTTATAAACCAGGGAAGTGAGTGGCATGCCATGCTGCTCAGCTCCCCGGCGAGGTATATGAAAACTCTGCAATTTAACTTCATATTCCCCACTAGGAGCCCTGATTGGCTGGCACCAACTGGCCTATCACAGCTCTTGTGAGGAATTTGAAATTAGAGTGATGTAAATTCATATAACTGGGATTCAGCTGGCCGGGAATGGCGCGCAAGGCCACCTGCTTCCCTAGCAGGAGCCATCCCTCCTCCTACTACTCCTATCATAGAACATGATGCGCAACATTCCCCAGCCAGTTGGCTCCCAGTTATATGAATTAAAATCACTGTAATTTTATATTCCCCTCTGAGAACCATGATTGGCCAGTAGGTGCTAGCCAATCAGGACTCTTGGCGGGGAATATGGAATATAAAGTTAAAGGGCAGAGTTTTCATATGCCTTGCTGGGAGTTTCTCTGGTTTATAAGTTAGGATCAAAGCGGGTCTCTGATATTAGACCCAATGCGTTTGGTCCCTCAGCCCCTGTACTACTACCCCCAACATGGAACAGACTCTGTTAGATGACAGGAGTAGTAGTACAAGCGCTACTGCAGAGTTACCTCTGCAGCCTGCAGACTCCCGCAGGTGGGGGAAACTACTACCCCAATCATAGAAAAGAGTTTGTTCCATGATGGTAGTAGTAGTTGCCCCCACCCCCCATCCCAGCTATGGGAGTCTGCAGACAGCTGTGGAATGGCTTTTTCACCATTAAAAAAAAGCTGTATATGGTTTTTATAATGCACAATTTTGCATACGGTTTTGCCAGTTTTTTTGTTTCCCCTTTTGGTTAAAAAAAAAAAAAAAAAAAAACTGATACAAAACCATATTGCAAAATCGTGATGTAAATTCAGCCTTAGGGTATGTTCACACTGAGGAATTGGGGCGAAAATCAAGCAGAAATTTTCTGCCTCAAAATATTGTTACATTTCCACAAGAACTCACAGAGATTTCGTGCGGAATTGGTGCGGGATTCGAGCGGAATTCCACACACTGAAATGAAAGCTTCAAGCGGAGGAGGAGAAGAGTATAATATATATATATATATATATATATATATATAGATATAGATATATATATATTATCCTCTTTTTTTTTCATGCGGAAATTCCGCACCAATTCCGCGTGGAAATGATCTGACTGAAAAAAAAAATTAACATTGATCTCTATGGGAGTAAGACGCTGATTCCGCCTGAAAGAAAGAACATGTTCTTTCTTCAAGCGGAACAGACTTCCTCGTCAGAACTGAGGGGCAGAAATTCTGAACAGCTGCTGAATGAATTGGAGAGGAAAAAGCGAGCAGAATTACTCGTGGAAATTCCTCTCCAATTCCTCAGTGTGAACATACCCTTACACAAAGCATCCTGGCTCTTGACATAAATGCATTTAGCAAGGACTTGTTGCAACCTGTGGTACTCCATCCCTGTATTTCTGTGGCGCTTGCAGGAAGGCATAAGATGATACTTGCAGAAAATATCCTGGCATTTGAGATAAGAGTTGCTGAGACCCTGTATTTCTGAACTCTGCTGGTTGGATGGTGCCAGAAAGTTAAACAGATTTGTTGATTTGTTTGTTGATTTGTTGACCACAGTGCTCTCGGCTGACACCTCTGTCCGTGTCAGGAACTGTCCAGAGCAGGAGAAGTTTGCTATGGGGAGTTTCTTCTACTGTAGACAGTTACTGATACGGCAGATGTGTCAGTAGAGAGCTGGAAACAACTACACAACTTGAGCATACAGCAGCTGATAAGTACTGGAAGGATTACATTTTTTTTAATAGAAGTAACATATCCATCAATATCACTGCAAAGCATATAAGTAATTGATCTAAATAAAAGACATTTCTAGAAACAAAATATTAGCTGATCGATGAACTGCACATACAATTATACAGGTTTCAATGGTAAAATCCCCAGCAATCTTTGCTGTCTTAGTGCCTGGACATAGCTCTATAATTGGACTACTTTGTACTTTTTACCAGGCGCTGCACAGTAATCTTACTGTATATTGGAAAATAATGGCCATTCAAATGCATTTTATGGGCACAGATACTGTCAACATTTAGATACGTATATCTCAAAAAATTGTTGACTCTTTTCAAAAACAACCAGTGTATTTTTGAATGTAGCTCTAGGCTGAAATACTTAACATACTAAGTAGTTGCAAAGTTACTGAATTATTTATGTATACCGAATATATAAACTTTAAAATCGTTTTCTGTGGCAAACGTTTTTGAATTTATTAGCAGAACAGCAAACTATATTTGGGTCAATGGTGAAGCAAGCTCTCTTAACAATTAAGGCAACACTAGCTTAATGGACCCCCCTTTTGTTGTGTCCATTTCCCTATCCAGTGTTTATTTGTTAAGCCAATCAGGGAATATTCAGTTTCCAGGATCACAATTTCAGAGAAAATTCTAAACTTGTTTAGAAAAATAAAATAAATTTTTTTAAGGATAAATCCAGTTTCAGATGGTGTAATTATTCTGGATTTCACCTTGTATGAATCTTTTATGGATTTTCTAGTAAAGTTGTGAATATTAAATAGAAGTGTCATTCTAGGTTCTGGGTGCTCCTTGCCTGGCCTTGCCTGCGTCTGACCTATGGATTGGCTACAGTATTACTCAATGCCCAGATAGACACCCTTGATACATATGTATCTCTTCAGAGGGGGTATGCTCATTATGTTAGTCTGCTTGGAAATCGTTTACTTCATTAGGCTGTGTTTATACGTTATGTTACTGCAAAGAAGTTCAGCCATTTATGATGCAAATTACCAAAATTGCAATAAAAATTTTAACATTTCCTATTGCTAGGGGATAGGTTGGTCCAGACAAATGGTTATTTACAGTGGTATTGTGGCCATTTAAAAAAGTTTATATACTGTTGCTGAATAAAATGACAAAACTAGCAGACCTCCTACCTTATACACAGGCTGACGGCTGCAGATTATGAGCGCAAATCTCAGAGATCAGCACCCAAGTTTGCTAAACTTTCACAAGACTTAATCAGTAGTGCAATGATAAAGTAATAGGCCACAAGAACGATGCGGATTGTTCATGGGGCCCATCACTTTATCATTGTCAGCCACACATCTCACAACAGTGATTTTATTGGCCATGCATAAAAATTTGACAAAACTGTAATTCGTCTGCTAATCGCTGATTCTTACACACTGGTGAATTATCGCCCATTTACACAATGTTCAGTGGGTATTATTTCTCTGTAGTGGAACAATGTAAAGGAAAGAAGAGGGTTTTCATTACGGCTAGACTTACCAACATGTTCATTAGGACTTAAATAAGATGTCAGATGCAGTGATAAAAATGTCTATAAACAGCAAGTTTAGAACGTCTGTTGATGCTGACACAGTCCACTGAATCCAAAGTCAGATACTTAGAATACAATGCATGGGTTTAATCTTGTATCTGCAGAACAAGTCAGCATTGGCTTCAGGTAATAAAAGACAAGCGATGATCGTTTTAAATTAACTGGGAACTTGATGACTTCTGTCCATTTTAAAAGAAAGAGATATTTTTTCTAGTACCTTAAATATGGTAATGTAAAAAATATACTGTAGTTGTGTAAATACGGTAACATTTCTATTGTCAGACAGTACCAGGATAAACGTTTCCATAAAGTAAACAGGTAACACAATATAATACCCAGATAAATAGTTCCATACTGTGCAGGTGTGAAGGAGATTTCCAGGAAGTGATGGTATATTGCAATAATATGACTTTGTGATCAGTGGAGATCTATCTTGAAGAATCCCCCCCCCCCCCCCCCACCCAAATGAAGAATTTATAGCATTTGTCTATTAAAGGGAATCTGTCATCGGCATCACCCACAAAATGTGTTGGTATAGGCTTGTAGTGCGGGTGACACTGATGACAATGGTCTTTTCCGATTTCCGATCCCTTTTTCTTTTCCTCGGTTATTGATGTTTATACTATCTAATAGCAATATTTTTAGATAGTTCTAAAAGTATATCATTTCATCTTGTTCGAAAAGTATACCATTTCATCTTTCATTACAGGTGATCTTTTATTGTGCCAAATAAAAAATTTTATTAAGAGAGTTGTGTCATACAGTGTGCAATTCTTAGTGGAAATAAGCAGTACATGCATTTCTCAGTGTGAAACAGAACTCATATAAATGGTGAATGACGTGGCCCAGAAATTAGTGCATATATTGTGAGAGTACATGTCCTAGCTTTGACCGGTGCAGCAAGTTATTGACTGCAGGGCTGAGTAAACAATGTACAAGATGTCACCGCAGCACTTTCAGCAGGGAAAACCAAGAGGTGGTAGTGCTAAGGTGTCTGCAAATTGAAGGGTGAGTATACTACTAGTATAATATATTTTGCAACCGTTAAAGTGTAACAATCATTATACTTTTTGATTACAAAATATAGGGGATTTTAAGCATTTTTTGCTGTTTATGTATTAAGCTATTTTGACTCCTGTATGAAAATAGTTGTTAAACAGGCGCCCCCCCCCCCCTCACTTTTAAACTTTTATTGCAATGCGCGGCCTGTACACAATAGATGCACTGTCCCTTGTTGTTCCCAGTGTTCTCTCTCTAAATAGCTTTACCAGATGCCAAATCCAAGATACAAAGAACATCGGGTATGGCACCAGGGGAGGCTATTTAGAGTTAGACAGAGAGCACCAGGAACAGCTTTGCAGGCACAGCTCTGTCATTCCCAGCTAGTGCCTATAGCTGAGTACAGTGCAGCTGAGTAGCCGGCAGTTCCCTGTGCTTTCTTAACAACTAATTGGCTTTACCCGATACAGTCTGGCTCTAGCATTCAGTTCAACATCTGGCAAAGATACTTAGAGCAAGATAGCACCAGAAACAGTAAGGGAAAGTGCAGCTTCGCTACTACCTGTATACTACACTTCTATACGCTGCTGGGTACATATAGCCCATAGCAACACCATTTAAGGAATGGGGGACACCTATTTAACACCTATTTCCATACAGAAGGGACCCAAATAGACTAATAAAATACTGCAATAGTTCTTGAAGGGTTTTTTCCCAATAAAATGCTATAGATCGCCTATCCACAGGACAGACCATCAATGGTTGATTGGCACGGTGCCGATAGCCAGCAATCCTGCTGATCAGCTGTTAAGGACATTACACAAGCCATGGGGCCGGTAACATTTGGCCCTGTACTCTGTGTAGAAGCAGCGCCATGTTATTGCAGCCTCAGTTCCTATTCATTTCAATAAGAGCTGAAGCTGTAGTAACGTGGCTTCCAGTTCTAAACCCTGTGTTGGGCAGGTACGAACAGCTGACCAGCGGAGGTACCGAGTGTCAGGTTGAAAACCCATCTTAAATCTCTTATAGTTTGTAGTTTAAACTTATTATGACACACTCTGGTTTTGCAACTATCAAGCATTTGTGCCATATGGTGAAGAAATTAAGGTCTTAAATAATTTGTAAAAGAGGAACCCAGTAGGTACCCCTTAAAGGAGAACTCTGACTTACCATTCCACCTCTCCGCGGTGCCGCTGAAAGCATCTTTTGGCCCCAGCTTTTGGTACCCTACATGTCACCCTGCGCTCAGCTGAGCGACAGTGTGATGTAACGGCAGGGCTTCTTGGTGCCCGGGCTCATTACATCACACCGTGGCTAAGCCTATTACTGGAAGAAGGTTGATTCCTGTGGCTCTGGGGGATCAGTATTACTTTTATTCCGGCAGGCAGGGCACATAGGAGAAATATTATTTTTTTTACTGTAGTTTCCCTTTAACAGTCTGTAATGTCAGTTTATTTGTTTTTAGGTATTTATCTGTTTAGGTGTGTTTTCACACACTAAATTATGTGGTTATTTAACCAGAGTTCTCCTGCATTCTGGTGCTGGTTATTGTGCTATACACTTTCAAGTCTGCTTGAGCATTTATCTTGTATTTATCTGAGTTTTAGCAATGGTTAAATAGTCTTGTTTTTTGTAGATTTTAGTCTGTGTTACATTTGTCAGTTTTAGAAATTGTATATCCTTTCTGTAATGTATCTGTTCACACTATGTCTGAGTCTTGCTTGTTACCTGTGCTCTGTATGTTATATTCCAGTTCTAGTCTAGTGTATCATGTTTGGTAGACCTTAGGGGGTGTATGGTGGTGGTGGTATGGTATCGGTATATGAGGGGTTAATATTAACCCTGTCACTCGTGACACCAGGGTGAGGGCTGGTATTACTGAGGTATAGCTTCGGCCTATCGCCGCCCTTCCCAGAAACGACAGGCGTATGCAGGTAATGACTGAAGGTCCACACTGGAGTTAAACTTGAACTGAAGTAAACTTTACTCTTGAACTTGTGGTACATTCAGAATACAGTTACAGTCTCTGCAATAAACGTCTATAGACTTCAATGACTGACAGTTGCTGCGGACCTTGCATCTTTTGCAGGTTAATAGAATCAAGGTAATTGGTGCGTGGATCCGTCCAGATTTAGGGGTAGATTAGGTCCGGTGGTCCCGCAGAGTGTTTGGGGATTGATACACTCTATATTTTCTAAGGATCGTCCGTTGCTGCGAGGCTTGGCCCTAACTCACGGTTTTTAACAGTGCAGGTTCTATAGAGAGATGTTGCTCGCTTGGCAACGCAGGAACAAAGAGAGCTAAAATGGCTGCCGCGTCCCTTATATGGACAGGAGGCGGAGCCTAATTTGATAGGTCTAAGGTCAGCTGTCACTTACCGTCACACAGGCTTCTGGGTGATCATCTGACTTCCTATACAGGTCCTATACACATAATAAAACCAAAACAAGGCTAGAAATACCAAAGTGAGGCCTGGAACGCATCCAGAGTGAGGCTTGGAACGCATCACATGACCCGAAGGCCCTGCGACGCCATGGAAACAAGTAATTAACCATTTATTTACATATACTATCCTATTTACATTAACCAATGCATAAATTAGAGATTTGTACACTAGAATAGAGGTGACTAGGGGTAGACTGGCTAACAGGGATCCCTAAGTCCTAGGGACTCTGGCTATGGGGACCCATAAATGAACAAGTACCGTATAGAATGCGGTACTGGGACACCACACATGTATTATATTTCTGTTTCCTACTGGGTCAAAATCTTGTCCGCAAGGTGGAGTGTGTCTGCTGGCCAGTAGCCTATTTGGCTTTATTATTAATGGCTACTCCTTTTGTGGAGTGGGGTGTCCAGTTTGTTTGTTCTGTGTCCCAGTGTGAACAGTTTCCTATGTTTCCTTCTCAGTTTGCCTGTTTATATTCTGCCCTGTTAGTATTTGTATCCTGTTTGGTATATCTGGTTGTCTAGTAGTTTTCTGTTCTGGCCTTTGACTGACTATATGTGTATTATGTGTTTTTACGCCACACAATTTAGCGCAGGAAGGGACCGGCGCCCAGTTGTCGATCCATCGTTTATGATGGATGTGCAAGTAGACAGGGAGAGATGTTTTAGGGTCAGTTTAGGGCTCACTCTCCCTGTCCCCCCGGTCATTCATGACACAATCTTTCCTAGATGCTGGTTTGTTCATTGCCCTGGTCTACTTCAAGTTTATTTTTGGGGATGGGTGTTTGATGTGGCATCATAATTCCCGTACAAACAGTTATCCAGTGCTAGTGTAGAAAGAATGTGTTATACATGAATTGTGTCAGATAAAATGGACCAAGCACCCCACTATTATATTAACCACTACCAATAAGCTTTTTATCTTCAAAACCGCAGCCACAACTGCCTACACAGGATCCCACAGTCTGTCACACAGAGAATAGGCTTCTGTTTTTGTCTGTGTGTGTTTATATGCAGATTGGTGTATAGCATATGTGTGTGAATTTAGCCATACTCTAGTACACATGCAAAATCATAAATGCTTTATCCCAGACAGACACAAGATGGCAGCATGGTAACCATGTATTTTCTTGACCACCAGAGAGTGTTAGCCCACAGGAAACATTCTCACTTTCATAAGAAAATAATTGTATTATTTAATTGTGCCGATGCGGCAATGATCTAATGGCTCCTGCATCATATTAACTGTCAGTCTCAAACAGACTTTAACTAATGGGAAATATATAATCCTATACATAAAGGTGATACTGTATTATATATTTATCAAATTGACACTAAAATTAAGTGGTAAAATAGGTCCCCCTGTTTAAGTAATTTTGGCATATACCGTATATACTCGAGTATAAGCCGATTTTTCGTGTTGAAAACGCCCCCCTCGGCTTATACTCGAGTGAACTCTCCGCCTGTCAATCCCTTCATCAGTGGTCTTCAACCTGTGGACCTCCAGATGTTGCAAAACTATAACTCCCAGCATGCCCGGACAGCCATCGGCTGGGAGGCCCACTTCTCCGCTCTGGGCCGGCCCCGGACTAGTGATGTTACCTTGATGACGATGCACAGGGACTTTCATGCGCATGTACGTCCCTGTGCATCGTAGTCAAGGCAACGTCATTAGTCCAGGGCCCGGAGTGAGCGGAGAAGAGGGCCTCCCAGTGAAAATGTACAGCCCGGATCGACTAACCCTCCACACCGGACGATCCCTGCAGCATAGATGGCCCGGACCAGCTCAGGGGAGGTGAGTAGAAAACTAAAGGGGGGGGGGGGTCTGGATGATGACGAAGGCCTGTGCAGTGGTCTTCAACCTGCGGACCTCCAGATGTTTCAAAACTACAACTCCCAGCATGGCCGGACAGCCGATGGCATGCTGGGCATGCTGGGAGTTGTAGTTTTGCAACATCTGGAGGTCCGCAGGTTTAAGACCACTGAGGGGATTGACAGGCGGTGATGATAAGGGGGGTGGATGATGACAGGGTGATGATGACAGTGTGATGATGAAGGAGGGGAGATGATGACGGGGTGATGATGACAGGGGTTGAAAATGACAGGGTGATGATGACGGGGTGATGACGGGGGTGTTAATGACGGGGGTCTGGATGATGACCGGGGGGATGATGACAGAAAGGGATGATGACATGGGGGGGGGATGATGTATTTCCCACCCTAGGCTTATAGTCGAGTCAATAACTTTTCCTGGGTTATTGGGGTGAAATTAGGGGCCTCGGCTTATATTCGGGTCGGCTTATACTCAAGCATATGTGGTAAGATATATTTATAGTCTCAGGTGGAAAAGGCAGCTCTTCTTTTTTACTTAGTGTATGTTTCTATAAATGTAATTACATATGTTCTGCAGGAGGCCATAAAACACTTTTGGGGAAGATATACACTTCATACACTCACCGCTGCCAGTGCTTTTAGCTGTTTGGTCTCTCGGTTTCCTGGTCCCGTTGTGAGTATTTACATCAGGTTAGCTAAAGGTGCCGTGATGGTTGGCATTTTGCCAATAAGCAGATCCAGTTCTACATAAGTGAGTATATGATTTTTATATACACATTTGTGCAATAAATGCCAGCAGTGACTATTATTTACCAATTATCTCTTCAGGAGGTGTAGTTATCAGTACTGAGGTTTATATATTTCTGTGTGTTTTAAGAACATGTGTCAGTCCATTGTTATCTGATCAAGGGGCAACATCAAGAAGCCCTGAAATGCATTATTGTTTTTAAAACCAATTACTACTTTTGTCTGGATAGAAGCTTTTCACAATGGGGGACAATTATCATTGTATTTAGAACTGTTTTTGTGTGTAGATTTGTCTCACATTTGGCGTAGCGCTGTACCACCTATTTTTTTGTGTGTACAGACCAGCTGTTAACCCCTTAACGACGCAGGACGTATATTTACGTCCTGCGCCAGCTCCCGCGATATGAAGCGGGATCGCGCCGCGATCCCGCATCATATCGCGTCGGTCCCGGCGCTCATCAATGGCCGGGACCCGCGGCTAATACCACACATCGCCGATCGCGGCGATGTGTGGTATTAACCCTTTAGAAGCGGCGGTCAAAGCTGACCGCCGCTTCTAAAGCGAAAGTGAAAGTGACCTGGCTGCTCAGTCAGGCTGTTCTGGACCGCCACGGCGTCCCGAACAGCTGGCAGGACACCGGGAGGGCCCTTACCTGCCTCCTCGGTGTCCGATCGGTGAATGACTGCTCCGTGCCTGAGATCCAGGCAGGAGCAGTCAAGCGCCGATAATACACGCCTGTGATCTGTGTAAAAGATCAGTGTGTGCAGTGTTATAGGTCCCTATGGGACCTATAACACTGCAAAAAAAATTAAAAAAAAAAGTGTTTGAATCACCCCCCTTTTCCCATAAAAAAAATAAAACAGTGTAAAAAAATAAATAAATAAACATATGTGGTATCGCCGCGTGCGTAAATGTCCGAACTATAAAAATATATCATTAATTAAACCGTACGGTCAATGGCGTATGCGCAAAAAAATTCCAAAGTCAAAAAAAGTCACTTTTTATACCATTAAAAAATTAATAAAAAGTGTTCAAAAGGTCCGATCAAAACAAAAATCATACTGATAAAAACTTCGGATCACGGCCTGTACGTGGAAAAATAAAAAAGTTATAGGGGTCAGAAGATGACATTTTTAAACGTATAAATTTTCCTGCATGTAGTTATGATTTTTTCCAGAAGTGCGACAAAAACAAACCTATATAAGTAGGGTATCATTTTAACCGTATGGACCTACAGAATAATGGTAAGGTGTAATTTTTACCGAAATATGCACTGCGTAGAAACGGAAGCCCCAAAAAGTTACAAAATGGCATTTTTTCTTCGATTTTGTCACACAATGATTTTTTTTTTCCGTTTTGCCGTGCATTTTTGGGTAAAATGACTAATGTCACTGCAAAGTAGAATTGGTGATGCAAAAAATAAGCCATAATGTGGATTTTTAGGTGGAAAATTGAAAGGGTTATGATTTTTAAAAGGTAAGGAGGAAAAAACGAAAGTGCAAAAACGGAAAAACCCTGAGTCCTTAAGGGGTTAAAGGGGTATTCCATGAAAAAAAAAATTTCATATCAACTAGCATATTTGTAAACTACTTCTATTTAAAAAAATCTTAATCCTTTCAGTAATTATCAGCTGCTGAAATTGAGTTGTTCTTTTCTGTCTGACAACAGTGCTCTCTGCCTTTCTCAGGAACTGTCCAGAGTAGTGGCAAATCCCCATAGCAAACCTCTCCTGTTCTGGACCGTTCCTGAGACAGACAGAGGTGTCAGCAGAGAAAATTGTTGTAAGACAGAAAAGAACAACTCAACTTCAGCAGCTCATATTTACTGGTACGATTAAGATTTTTTTTAATAGAATTAATTTATAAATCTTTTTAACTTTCTGGAGCCAGTTGATATGGAAAAAATTTTTTGTTTTGATGGAATGCCCCTCTAAGATTTGTCTTATGCAGTGGTAATGAATTTATCAACTGAGATTTTTTGTGAAAAGACGCATAAAAAAGGTGCAAAACCACTGAAAAGTTTTTGTGTATGTGAAGAGTGGAATTTCATAAAATGTGTACCTTCACAAAATGTATCAATTGCCCTGCGACTATATAATAAATTTGGTGCTCCTACATATTACCAGCACCAAAACAAAAGTGTACAAAAATGCGTCACTTACATTTACAATGATGAATGCCCCCAATATCCCTATTTTATGTTACAAGGTACATGTCGCGATTTAGCCATATCGGCGGTGGAAAGGATTCCTGAAGCTCTATGCTTCAAATGCGGTTATGATGATTGTGGCTCATACAGCCTAGTCGGGTGAGCGCCCATCTCTGTATGCTGTTGTTGGTGATACCAATATGTATTGACATAGAAGGTACTACTTGATCAGGCGCCTCTGCCTTCTCTTTTTTGTTTTTTTTTGTACTCTTTTTTTGTTTTTTGTCCACCATTCAGACATAGGTGGCACCTTCATTACACACCCCTTCTAGGTGCATAGCAGTAGAAAACTGGATGACACAGTGCCCATTAGATGTCCTGCCACTGATAGATAGGTACCATTGCCTAGAATGCTACAGACTGATACCATATTGAGGGACATTTATACAGGTATTTAGAGCCTTTTTTTTTTTTTGCATATAAAAGTCGTGAGTAAGCTAAAAGTTACAAACAACCCTACCTAAGCAAATTTCTGTTTTCACTTTGCGGTGGTCTTTTTTAGGGAAAAAAAAAGTCGCATTCCCCTTAAACAAGGTCGGACGTCTACTCCAGGTCTGACCTGGAGTACAAACTCGAATATGTGAACAAATTAAAAAAGTCTCACAAAAGTCTCAGCTGCGACTTTTTTGTTATGCTTATGTGCTCCAAGTTTACCAACCCCCTGTGATAATATGATAAATATGTAGCACATAAGCAAAACTAAAGCAAAAAAAAAAATTATAAAAATGAATTCAAAACTTGCTTAACAAAGCAAACAATAGTACATGTCCCCCATTGTCTTTAGCAATGACCATCGAGTTTGGAGGACTTGCTGTGGAGCGACACACTGCCCCAACTGCTGGTGTGATCTGAACAGCCATCGCATACGACAGTCAGTCACCCCTAGCAGTGATATGAGGGACACTAACAGCCACATGTGTTGTTCCTATGGCTTCCAACATGCATTTTCCAGCAGGATAATGCTTGGTAACACACAGCAATCTATTATTGTCGTTGCGGCTCTGGCCGGCGCCGCAATTTTTTTTTAACAATGCTATCTTCTTCCGGCATTGTGCATGATATCAGGTGTGCTTGATCTGATTGGTTGCTATGGGCAACTGCACCACTCTTTCTCTACACTGATTTTGATCAATCTCCCCTATTATCCCCATCACTCCTGTGCATGACCCTGACTGTTGAAAGTAGACCTGAGCCTTTATCATCCTGCAACAACTAGAACAGATTTAGATTTATCAGCTCTATCATAGAGGCAAAAATCACAGCTCAGTTTTTATTTCTGAAATTGCTATTTTAAAATATGAATCGTCATGTTTCGGAATATAATGACATAAAAAAGCCGCTTATGCTTGTTATTTCATTACAACTCTGTTTTGTATTTAAAAAAGTTTCAATAAAATTTTTTGAACCATAAATTATAATATAAGCCGAGAGCTGAGATTGGTTGCTTTCTGAGACAAACATATAGGGTATTTTATTGATAGATTGATAAATCTGGGATATTATTCCAATTTCCTTCTTTATTATCCAAAGCATTCTCTGATAATATCCGGTTTTTATTTCGAAAGCCTGCGGAGATTTAGGCATCTTCACACATTAACCCCTTAAGGACCGGGGGTTTTTCCGTTTTTGCATTTTCGTTTTTTGCTCCTTGCCTTTAAAAAATCATAACTCTTTCAATTTTGCACCTAAAAATGCATATGATTGCTTATTTTTTGTGCCACCAATTCTACTTTGTAATGACGCCAGTCATTTTGCCCAAAAATCTACGGTAAAACGGAAAAAAAATCATTGTGCGACAAAATTTAAATAAACCCGCCATTTTGTAACTTTTGGGGGCTTCCGTTTCTACGTAGTAAATTTTTCGGTAAAAATGACACCTTATCTTTATTCTGTAGGTCCATACGATTAAAATGATACCCTACTTATATAGGTTTCATTTTGTCGGACTTCTGGAAAAAATCATAACTACATGCAGGAAAATTAATACGTTTAAAATTGTCATCTTCTGACCCCTATAACTTTTTTATTTTTCCGTGTATGGGGCGGTATGAGGGCTCATTTTTTGTGCCGTGATCTGAAGTTTTTAACGGTACCATTTTTGCATTGATAGGACTTATTGATCGCTTTTCATTCATTTTTAAATGATATAAAAAGTGACCAAAAATGCACTATTTTGGACTTTGGAATTTTTTTGCGCGCACGCCATTGACCGAGCGGTTTAATTAATGATATATTTTTATAATTCGGACATTTCCGCACGCGGTGATACCATATATGTTTATTTTTATTTACACTGTGTTTTTTTTTTTATGGGAAAAGGGGGGTGATTCAAACTTTTAATAGGGGAGGGGTTAAATGATATTCATTCACTTTTTTTTTCTCACTTTTTTTTTTGCAGTGTTATAGGTCCCATAGGGAGCTATAACACTGCACACACTGATCATCATTGATCACTGGTTTCTCATAGGAAACCAGTGATCGATGATTCTGCCGCTTGACTGCTCATGCCTGGATCTCAGGCACTGACCAGTCATTCGGCGATCGGACAGCAAGGAGGCAGGTAGGGGCCCTCCCGCTGTCCTGTAAGCTGTTCGGGATGCGGCGATTTCGCCACGGCTATCCCGAACAGCCCACTGAGTTAACCGGCATGGTTTCACTTTCGCTTTTAGCGATCGGCGCTGCGCGCTATTAGCGGCGGGTCCCGGCTTCACTATGACGCCGGGCCCGCCGTGATATGATGCGGGGTTACTGTGTAACCCCGCGTTATATCACGGGAGCAGGACCAAGGACGTACCTGTACGTCCTTGGTCCTTAAGGGGTTAAAGGGGTTGTCCCATCTCCTTAACTTCTAGCTTTTCCCGAATGACACTTAAAGGGGTATTCCAGGAAAAAACATATCAACTGGCTCCAAAAAGTTAAACAGATTTGTAAATTACTTGTATTAAAAAATCTTAATTCTTCCAATAATTATCAGCTGCTGAAGTTGAGTTATTTTCTGTCTGGCAACAGTGCTCTCTGCTGACATCTCTGCTTGTCTCAGGAACTGCATATAGTTTGCTGTGGGGATTTGCTTCTACTCTGGACAGTTCCCGAGACAAGTGTAATCAGAGAGCACTTAGACAGAAAAGAACAACTCAACTTCAGCTCATAAGTACAGAAAGGATTAAGATTTTTTAATAGAAGTAATTTACAAATCTGTTTAACTTTCTGGATATATAAAAAAAAGTTTTTTTCCTGGATAACCCCTTTAAGCTCTCAGCATGATCTAGAGCTGGGAGATTCATTTTAAACATTGAAACCAATGGTATGTATTCTAGAACTTTCTTCCACATCTCCTCCAGGTTCTCCCCACCTCTTACTTCTATTTCATTTTTTTATTTATTTTTTGGTTAAGGGGATCAAGGATTATGCTATTTCTCATTGATAAATATAAAGTATAAAATAAACTTCAATATATTTTTTTAATCCTGAAAATCTAACCCAGATATTATTTCCACCAGATTTCCTCCTCCCCAAGCTTGCTGCAATAATTTCTCATGAGACTTTTGTACGTTTTATTGACCCCACCCTTAAAGCCAACTTAACAAATTAGCCAAAAAATGGGGTATTGGGAATTTGCAGACCTCCCATATTTTTATTATTACTTTTTAGAGACTGTTACTTTTTTCTTGGATACTTCGGCCTGAATAGAAAGTCTTGATGTATAGTGTGAATTGTTTGGAAGATTTTTTTAACCAACCATACTCCAGACTGTATGAAACCACATATATAATTTCCCTGAGGAAGCCTAATGGTGAAATGGCATTGGGGTGCGGGTGAACTGTGAGGGTATGTGTAAGGACTGTTATGCTGCTATGGCGTGTGGGGTTTGGGAGAATGAGTTATGTAATGTACCATTTACACAGGAGGCTTAGCCAAGTATATATGTTTTACTTCTGTAGGTGTATTTCTCCCATTTCCACATGCAATCTCAGCGCTTCCATACCTTTTGTGATTATGATCCTTTGCATTTTTTCTTTTCAAGATATTTAGTGCTTTGATTGAGTAACATTGTCTAGTTTATATACACTGAGGGCCCTATTAGGATTAGCCTGCTATTATTTGCACTTTATCTTGTGTCTTTTGACCTTTTTAAGTGTTTGTTACGCCGAGCGCTCCGGGTCCCCGCTCCTCCCCGGAGCGCTCGCGGCGTTCACCTTCTTGCAGTGCCCCGGTCAGATCCGCTGACCGGGAGCGCTGCGTCAGTGTTACCGGCGGGGATGCGACCCGCATAGCGGGAGGCGCCCGCTCGACGCTCGCATCCCAGTCACCTCACCTGTCCTGTCCCCCGTCGGCTCAGTCCCGGCGCGTGCGGCCCTGCTCCCTAGGGCGCGCGCGCGCTGGCTCTCTGCGATTTAAAGGGCCAGTGCGCCACTGATTGGCGTCTGGCTCAATCAGTGCTCACACCTGTGCCCTCATTATAAAACCTCACTTCCCCTTCCCAGCATTGCCGGATCTTGTTGCCCTTGTGCCAGTGAAAGCGTTCCTTGTATGTCCCAAGCCAGTGTTCCAGACCCTCTGCCGTTGCCCCTGACTACGATCCTTGCTGCCTGCCCTGACCTTCTGCTACGTCCGACCTTGCTCTTGCCTAATCCCTTGTACCGCGCCTATCTCAGCTGTCAGTTGGGGTTGAGTCGCTATCGGGTGGAACGACCTGGGGGTTACCTGCCGCTGCAAGTCCATCCCGCTTTGCGGCGGGCTCTGGTGAAAACCAGTAACCCCTTAGACTCCGTTCCTCTGGTACGGCCCACGTCATCACCCCACTGACACAGAGGATCCACCACCAGTATCCTCACTGTTTCCGGATCCTGACAGTGTTTTATACGATTTTCTAATAAAGATGTATAAAAATTTTCTCACAATTTGTGTCTGGTGTATGTAATAGGTATTGCACATATATAATTTGTGGATGTAAAATGGATTTAATCAGTAGTTTTTTGACCTGCTTTGGAAAAAAGGAAATGATTTTCATGTTTTAATTTAGGAAGCACATTTAACTTAACATACTATTGAGGGTACCTAAAGATCTGAAATCCTAGATAACAATTATTCCTGTTAGGGTCACGGCAGGTGGTGGATCCTCTGGGCCTGTGTGGATGAGCCGTGCCAGGGGCCCTGGCCCTTTAAATGTAAGCGCTCCGGCGCACAAGTGCCCCAGGAGGCGGGGGCACGCACGCCGGGGCTGCAAGAACTGGAAGACCAGGGAGGTGAGTGACAGGCTGGGATTCGGATGCGGGTGCGTCCTGCGATGCAAATCCCAGCCCTGCCGGCAGCGGGGACATGACAAGAGAGCGCTCACGGCCAGCGTGTCTGGCTGGAGCACAGATGTTACAGTACCCCCCTCTTTGGTCTCCCGCTCTTCTTTGGAACTCAAAAAGTTCCCCACTACATGAGACCAAGGGGTTTACGCCAGGGCTGCGAGGACAGGAAGACCAGGGAGGTGAGTGACGAGCTGGGATTTGCTTGAGATGAGATGAGATGCGAATCCCAGCCTTGCCGGCAGCGCGAACATGACAAAAGAGCGCTCATGGCCAGCGTGTCTCACCGGAGCGCAGATGTTACAATTCCTCTGAGACACCGAGAAGGGTAAGTCAGCCAAAGCTTTCCCATGTAACAGGAGTAATGTTAAACCCGGTCATTTCCCTCATTTACTATTACTCTAGCACCTGGTTTCATATAGACCATTGTTATCCCATTCCTAAATAATTTAAATTTTCAAAAGATTCTAATCATTTATGTAGAAATACTCATTGTAGACAACTGAAGACATGTGACACTATTGCTCTTTCTTCTGCATATGAATATAAAAAATGATGAATATTATGGCTTATTGTACAGCGTGGGCCATTTATATGGATACACCTTAATAAAATGGGAATGGTTGGTGATATTAACTTCCTGTTTGTGGCACATTAGTATATGTGAGTGGGGAAACTTTTCAAGATGGGTGGTGACCATGGCAGCCATTTTGAAGTCAGCCATTTTGAATCCAACTTTTGTTTTTTAAATAGGAAGAGGGTCATGTGACACATCAAACTTATTGGGAAATTCACAAGAAAAACAATGATGTGCTTGGTTTTAACGTAACTTTATTCTTTCATGAGTTATTTACAAGTTTCTGACCACTTATAAAATGTGTTCAATGTGCTGCCCATTGTGTTGGATTGTCATTGCAACCCTCTTCTCCCACTCTTCACACACTGATAGCAACACCGCAGGAGAAATGCTAGCGCAGGCTTCCAGTATCCATAGTTTCAGGTGCTGCACATCTCGTATCTTCACAGCATAGACAATTGCCTTCAGATGACCCCAAAGATAAAAGTCTTAGGGGGTCAGATCGGGAGACCTTGGGGGCCATTTAACTGGCCCCCAAGGTGGCCAGTTCCTATTGAAAAAGCAAAAGTTGGATTCAAAATGGCCGACTTCAAAATGGCCACCATGGTCACTACCCATCTTGAAAAGTTTCCCCCCTCACATATACTAATGTGCCACAAACAGGAAATTAATATCACCAACCATTCCTATTTTATTAAGGTGTATCCATATAAATGGCCCACCCTGTATAATTTGGCATAAATCCTGCCTGATTAAGCCCAACTCCAGTATATTTTGGGTCAATCTACTGTCAAATATTGTCCAAAAATGTTGTATCAGAGATAATAAAAATAGTTCACATATACAGTATACCAATAAGCTTTTACGTACAGGGCTTCTCATATAAGCCCTTGTTACCTCCTAACTCAGGTTACGTCATAATCAGGTGAAACAGACAATTTAAACAGGGAATGTTCACAGTTTGTATTTCTCATAAATACTGATCTCTAAAGCGGGTGTTACCAGTTATAGAAATGCTCTGAACTCTTTATTTCTCATTCAGTCCAAGAGGGCCGGTAGCATTCCTTTTGGAAAATAGGGGGTGTGGCCTGGCTGCCCGAATGAATGGCCGCACTGTAGCAGAGCTTTGCAAGTTTCAGCCCTAACCAGTGACCACACAGCACTTTCCAGGGACAGCCTGACACCCACAAGCGGGGGATATACTGCCTGTCATGCCTGTGCGCAAGCAGAAAGCTAGCAAGCATGAATCGCTGGGGAAATTTTAGTTCTCGCAGCGGTGGCCTCCTTCCCAAGATGGCGCCGACAGAACGCAGGACCCGAAGCATCGTTCACCACAGCTGGCAGGCACCTCACCTGCCACTCACAGGCGCTCCACATCGGACCCTGAGCTGTGCGGCTCTCACCTCCAGCATATGGCATACTGTCAGCTCTCCCCTCCCCAGGCCTTCTTCTCTCCCTCAGCAGAGACGGACTCCTCCATCCAGCCCCATACCGCAGCAGCAACTGCATAGCTCCCCACTGCCCAGACACCAATTTCTAGCTGACTGGAGCTCTGCTGCTGCCTTTCCTTCTGCAGAAGAAGCTGCAACTATTCTCTGTCACTAATACAGCTGTGACGGATACCCAAATTAAGCATATGCTTCTTACACTACAAAAATCCTTTAGGAAGGACATTCTAACTATGATTAACCCCCTTACATACCGCAGTTGAGGACAAAATTTGAAGAGTTTGCTGCCTCTCATAATGAAGTTATTGACTCTCACAATGCAGCGGAAGACAGCATTGCCACGCTTAAAGCAAAAGTCGCCGACTTAGAAGACCGCAGTAGGCAAAATAACATCAAACTGCGTGGAATACCGCAAACTGTGGCACCTGCAGATATACCTACCTACGTCCGTTCCTACGTCATGCACACCTCAAGAGCTTGAAATTGACCAGGCACACGGGGTACCCCGACCCAAACATCTTGATGACTCCGTCCCTAGGGATGTCCTGGCAAGGGAACATTTCTTTACCGTTAAAGATTGATTGATTGAAATTGATGAACTTTGCTAGCACCAATGGCGGGCTGCCAGCCCCCTATCATCATGGGGCTATCTACACGACCTCTCAGCTTTGCTGAGCTTTACAACCTGTTACCTCTACGCTACGGTCAGCAAATATTCAATACCACTGGGGTTTTCCGGGACGTCTCCTAATCTGCCACGAAGACACAATCCATGTGGTCCATTTATCAGCGGAGGGTGAAGCCCTTTTGCGAAGATGGAATTTGTCCTTGAAAAACAACAAAGGTCTACCTTGATCATCATTACACAAAATGCAGGACAATTCGTCTTCGGTTCGCTGACTCTGGACTTTATGACCTACGTTCTCATTATGGGCTACTCGGCTCTCAAGTTTAGTCTGGCTTCGGCATGGACATTACCCCCACTCAAGAAGATAGGCTTCAGCCTTCACCTACCATATCCTTTACCAGTTTACTAGTTTATTTGTTTGCACTGTTTGTTGTGGTTTTTATGTCTTGTGAGAAGGTGTATTAATCTTTTGTCCATGGAGCATTGTCCGCTCACTTGCGCTGGCTGTGAGGCGCTTGTGGTCAACTCCTTATATATTACTGCCAACTGTTGTTATGCTTTTCTTATTACTCTATGGTAATCAAATTGGTCAGTATTAATGCAAACGGTCTTAACAGCCCACATAAGCGTGCAAATTTGTGGAGGGAGGCTCTATCACTAGGAGTTGATGTAATTAGTGTTCAGGAGACACACCTTCTAGATAAGGATGCTATTAGAATGAAAAACTCATCCTATCCGCACATCTTCCATTCACATCATCAAACTAAATCTAGAGGGGTGATGCTGGTGGTTAGGAACACAGTAGCTTTTGTTATGACTGACTTAGTTAGTGACCCTTGTGGGCGATATATAATTCTTTCCTGCAATATAAATAACATGCCATACACCCTAGTAGCATTGTATGCACCCAATTTGGGCCAGCACCACTTCCCTCGCAGCACTTTAAAACTCGCAAAACGCATAAAGAAAGGCCTGCTGGTTATCTGTGGGTACTTTAATTTAGTTGTAGACCCCTCTGTAGACTCTAGCTCCACTGCACGCATATCCTCTCCCTCCTTAGCTCACTTACTCTGGTCTGAAGAATTATATGACACATTGCGCATACAACATCCGAATGAAAAAGATTTCACCCACCACTCTCTGACTCACAGCACATATTCTTGCTTGGACATGTTCTTGGTGGAACGATCCCCGTTTTCTAACTTAGTGGCATCTAACATTGAAGCCATATCCTGGACAGATCATGCGGCCATATCTTTGTCACTGCAGGAAAACTCTAACACCTCTCCTGCATATGTCTGGAGGGCAAGTCCTTTCTTATTGTCCCACCCAGAGCATGTTCAGAAACTGCAGAAAGACCTCACTGACTTTTTCTTCACTAATGCGACTCCAGAGGTGGATGCTTTCACTTTGTGAAACTGTCATAAAGCATACATTAGTTTTTTTAATTAAATATGGATCTATCAGTAAAAAAAAGAGTGACGCCCAATTAGCCGAAATTTTAAATAAGTTGCAAGTTCTAGAGGCGCAAAATAAATCTTGCCCATCACCCGACTTAGTCACACAGCTGTCTACTCTCTGCCAGGACCTTAGAGGAGTTCTTCTATTTCATTATGAGAAAAACCTTAGGAGAAATAAAGGGAAGTATTACTTGCAAAATGATAAAGTAGGGAAGTTGCTAGCATCCCATTCAAAGTCGAGACATGACCGCTCCCACATTGCTCACTTGGTACACCCCAACACTGGCTCTACACTATCCACTCCCGAAGGTATGGCTGACTGTTTCCAAGTTTTCTATTCTTCCCTATATAATTTACAAAACATCACCCTCCCCCCTCCCTAGAAAACTCCATATGTTCCTTTCTCTCTGGCCTTTAGCTACCGAAGCTCACCGAGAAACAATTGGAAACCCTTAATAGCCCTATATCCATGACTAAAGTGGTGAAGACTATAAAGTCTTTCCCCTCCCAAAAAGCCCTGGGACCCGACGATTTTGTCAACCTATATTATACAACCTTTTGTGATATATTGTCCTCATACATTAGGGAAACTTGCCAGGTTGCCTTTACCAAGGGCGCTTTTCCAAAGGAAAATCTGCAAGCACTGATAGTAACACTTCCCAAACCTGGGAAATCTCAAGATCTCCCTCAAAACTACAGGCCCATCTCGCTGCTCAATCAAGACCTCAAAATTTTCACCAAACGAATTGCCTCCAGACTAGCAATAGTGCTGCCTTCCCTGATTAATGCAGATCAGTCTGGTTTTGTGCCCAGCTGATATCTTTCATCATATCGAGAGAACACACACTCCTGCCTTGGTCCTTGCACACGATGCTGAGAAGGTGTTTGATCGGGTTCGCTAGTCGTATGTGTTACGTTATGCACTCCGGCTGCACACGCTGGCCGTGAGCGCATGGTCCCGTTACCTACTGCTGCCTGTGGGGCTGAGATTCGCATCACGGGATGTGCCCACATGCAAATCCCAGCGTGTCACTCACCTGGTGCTTCTCCTGCCCCCGCCTCTGCCTCTCTGCACCGGCACGCGTGTCCCCATTCCCTAGAGTGCTCGCACGCCAGAGCTTTAAAATTTAAAGGGCCAGTGCGCCCATTAGTGAAGTAACACCTGCGGCTCATTGATAAATTCCTCCACCTCCCACACTTCCTTGCCAGATCTTTGTTGCCCTTATGCCTGAAAGTGTTCCTGAGAGTTGCTTTGCCTTGTATCATACCCTTTGCTCCATGACTTGACCTTGCTCCTTTGCCGCCTGCCTACTGACCACTTGCTACGTTCTTGACTACGCCACTGTGCCGCCAGCCCTGACATTCTGCTATCCTGACCACGAGTTGCCTTATCCCACCCGTGCCTTGAATCTCCTCAGCCGCCTGTGTGGTCAAGCTGTGCCAGGGGTAGCGACCTGGGTGCCGTCAGCCGCAGCAAGTCTATCCCGCTTTGCGACGGGCTCTGGTGAAAACCAGCGGCACCTTAGACTCCGCTCCCTCATCTACCACACAGGTCCAGCAGATCCACTATCATCAGTGTCCCAGTCTACTGAAACGCGAGTGTTACAGTATGCCTTCTTGGTATTGCGGCATATGGGCTTTAGTGGCTCAATCCTGCAAGCAATTACATCACTCTACACTGGCTAGAGTATTTGTGTTACGCCGAGCGCTCCGGGTCCCCGCTCCTCCCCGGAGCGCTCGCTTCACTCTCCCCGCGGCAGCGCTCCGGTCACGTCCTCTGACCCGGGGCGCTGCGATTCCGCTGCCAGCCGGGATGCGATTCGCGATGCGGGTAGCGCCCGCTCGCGATGCGCACCCCGGCTCCCCTACCTGACTCGCTCTCCGTCTGTTCTGTCCCGGCGCGCGCGGCCCCGCTCCCTAGGGCGCGCGCGCGCCGGGTCTCTGCGATTTAAAGGGCCACTGCGCCGCTGATTGGCGCAGTGGTTCCAATCAGTGTGTTCACCTGTGCACTTCCCTATATCACCTCACTTCCCCTGCACTCCCTTGCCGGATCTTGTTGCCTTAGTGCCAGTGAAAGCGTTCCTTGTGTGTTCCTTGCCTGTGTTTCCAGACCTTCTGCCGTTGCCCCTGACTACGATCCTTGCTGCCTGCCCCGACCTTCTGCTACGTCCGACCTTGCTTTTGCCTACTCCCTTGTACCGCGCCTATCTTCAGCAGCCAGAGAGGTGAGCCGTTGCTAGTGGATACGACCTGGTCACTACCGCCGCAGCAAGACCATCCCGCTTTGCGGCGGGCTCTGGTGAAAACCAGTAGTGGCTTAGAACCGGTCCACTAGCACGGTCCACGCCAATCCCTCTCTGGCACAGAGGATCCACTACCTGCCAGCCGGCATCGTGACAGTAGATCCGGCCATGGATCCCGCTGAAGTTCCTCTGCCAGTTGTCGCTGACCTCACCACGGTGGTCGCCCAGCAGTCACAACAGATAGCGCAACAAGGCCAACAGCTGTCTCAACTGACCGTTATGCTACAACAGTTACTACCACAGCTTCAGCAGTCATCTCCTCCGCCAGCTCCTGCACCTCCTCCGCAGCGAGTGGCTGCTCCTGGGATACGCTTATCCTTGCCGGATAAATTTGATGGGGACTCTAAGTTTTGCCGTGGCTTTCTTTCCCAATGTTCCCTGCATCTGGAGATGATGTCGGACCTGTTTCCCACTGAAAGGTCTAAGGTGGCTTTCGTAGTCAGCCTTCTGTCCGGAAAAGCCCTGTCATGGGCCACACCGCTCTGGGACCGCAATGACCCCGTCACTGCCTCTGTACACTCCTTCTTCTCGGAAATCCGAAGTGTCTTTGAGGAACCTGCCCGAGCCTCTTCTGCTGAGACTGCCCTGTTGAACCTGGTCCAGGGTAATTCTTCCGTTGGCGAGTATGCCGTACAATTCCGTACTCTTGCTTCAGAATTGTCCTGGAATAATGAGGCCCTCTGCGCGACCTTCAAAAAAGGCCTATCCAGCAACATTAAAGATGTTCTGGCCGCACGAGAAATTCCTGCTAATCTACATGAACTTATTCACCTAGCCACTCGCATTGACATGCGTTTTTCCGAAAGGCGTCAGGAACTCCGCCAGGATATGGACTCTGTTCGCACGAGGCGTTTCTCCTCCTCGGCTCCTCTCTCCTCTGGTCCCCTGCAATCTGTTCCTGTGCCTCCCGCCGTGGAGGCTATGCAGGTCGACCGGTCTCGCCTGACACCTCAAGAGAGGACACGACGCCGTATGGAGAACCTCTGCCTGTACTGTGCTAGTACCGAACACTTCCTGAGAGATTGTCCTATCCGTCCTCCCCGCCTGGAAAGACGTACGCTGACTCCGCACAAAGGTGAGACAGTCCTTGATGTCTACTCTGCTTCTCCACGTCTTACTGTGCCTGTGCGGATGTCTGCCTCTGCCTTCTCCTTCTCTACAGTGGCCTTCTTGGACTCTGGATCTGCAGGAAATTTTATTTTGGCCTCTCTCGTCAACAGGTTCAACATCCCGGTGACCAGTCTCGCCAGACCCCTCTACATCAATTGTGTAAATAATGAAAGATTGGACTGTACCATACGTTTCCGCACGGAGCCCCTTCTTATGAGCATCGGATCTCATCATGAGAGGATTGAACTTTTGGTCCTCCCCAATTGCACCTCGGAAATTCTCCTTGGACTTCCCTGGCTTCAACTTCATTCCCCTACCCTGGATTGGTCCACTGGGGAGATCAAGAGTTGGGGGTCCTCTTGTTCCAAGAACTGTCTAAAACCGGTTCCCAGTAACCCTTGCCGTAACTCTGTGGTTCCTCCAGTAACCGGTCTCCCTAAGGCCTATATGGACTTCGCGGATGTTTTCTGCAAAAAACAAGCTGAGACTCTACCTCCTCACAGGCCTTATGATTGCCCTATCGACCTCCTCCCGGGCACTACTCCACCCCGGGGCAGAATTTATCCTCTCTCTGCCCCAGAGACTCTTGCCATGTCCGAATACGTCCAGGAGAATCTAAAAAAGGGCTTTATCCGTAAATCCTCCTCTCCTGCCGGAGCCGGATTTTTCTTTGTGTCCAAAAAAGATGGCTCCCTACGTCCTTGCATTGACTACCGCGGTCTTAATAAAATCACGGTTAAGAACCGCTACCCCTTACCCCTCATCTCTGAACTCTTTGATCGCCTCCAAGGTGCCCACATCTTCACTAAATTGGACTTAAGAGGCGCCTATAACCTCATCCGCATCAGAGAGGGGGACGAGTGGAAAACGGCATTTAACACCAGAGATGGACACTTTGAGTATCTGGTCATGCCCTTTGGACTGTGCAACGCCCCTGCCGTCTTCCAAGACTTTGTCAATGAAATTTTTCGTGATCTGTTATACTCCTGTGTTGTTGTATATCTGGACGATATCCTAATTTTTTCTGCCAATCTAGAAGAACACCGCCAGCATGTCCGTATGGTTCTTCAGAGACTTCGTGACAACCAACTCTATGCCAAAATTGAGAAATGTCTGTTTGAATGCCAATCTCTTCCTTTTCTAGGATATTTGGTCTCTGGCCAGGGACTACAGATGGATCCAGACAAACTCTCTGCCGTCTTAGATTGGCCACGCCCCTCCGGACTCCGTGCTATCCAACGCTTTTTGGGGTTCGCCAATTATTACAGGCAATTTATTCCACATTTTTCTACCATTGTGGCTCCTATCGTGGCTTTAACCAAAAAAAATGCTGATCCCAAGTCCTGGCCTCCTCAAGCAGAAGACGCCTTTAAACGACTCAAGTCTGCCTTTTCTTCGGCTCCCGTCCTCTCCAGACCTGACCCTTCCAAACCCTTCCTATTGGAGGTTGATGCCTCCTCAGTGGGAGCTGGAGCTGTTCTTCTACAAAAAAATTCTTCCGGGCATGCTGTCACTTGTGGTTTTTTCTCCAGGACCTTCTCTCCAGCGGAGAGGAACTACTCCATCGGGGATCGAGAGCTTCTAGCCATTAAATTAGCACTTGAGGAATGGAGGCATCTGCTGGAGGGATCAAGTTCTCCTGTTATTATCTACACCGACCACAAGAACCTCTCCTACCTCCAGTCTGCCCAACGGCTGAATCCTCGCCAGGCCCGGTGGTCTCTGTTCTTTGCCCGATTTAATTTTGAGATTCACTTTCGTCCTGCCGATAAGAACATTAGGGCCGATGCTCTCTCTCGTTCCTCGGATGCCTCAGAAGTTGAACTCTCTCCGCAACACATCATTCCACCTGACTGCCTGATCTCCACTTCTCCTGCCTCCATCAGGCAGACTCCTCCAGGAAAGACCTTTGTTTCTCCTCGCCAACGCCTCGGAATCCTCAAATGGGGTCACTCCTCCCATCTCGCAGGTCATGCGGGTATCAAGAAATCTGTGCAACTCATCTCCCGCTTCTATTGGTGGCCGACTCTGGAGACGGATGTTGTGGACTTTGTGCGAGCCTGCACTATCTGTGCCCGGGATAAGACTCCTCGCCAGAAGCCCGCTGGTTTTCTTCATCCTCTGCCTGTCCCCGAACAGCCTTGGTCTCTGATTGGTATGGATTTTATTACTGATTTACCCCCTTCCCGTGGCAACACTGTTATTTGGGTGGTCGTTGATCGATTCTCCAAAATGGCACATTTCATCCCTCTTCCTGGTCTTCCTTCTGCGCCTCAGTTGGCTAAACAATTTTTTGTACACATTTTTCGTCTTCACGGGTTGCCTACGCAGATTGTCTCGGATAGAGGCGTCCAATTCGTGTCTAAATTCTGGAGGGCTCTCTGTAAACAACTCAAGATTAAATTAAATTTTTCTTCTGCATATCATCCCCAGTCCAATGGACAAGTAGAAAGGATTAACCAGATCTTGGGTGATTATTTGCGACATTTTGTTTCCTCCCGCCAGGATGACTGGGCAGATCTCCTCCCATGGGCCGAATTCTCGTATAACTTCAGGGTCTCTGAGTCTTCCTCCAAATCCCCATTTTTCGTGGTGTACGGCCGTCACCCTCTTCCCCCCCTCCCTACTCCCTTGCCCTCTGGTCTGCCCGCTGTGGATGAAATTTCTCGTGACCTTTCCATCATATGGAGAGAGACCCAAAATTCTCTCTTACAGGCTTCTTCACGCATGAAGAAGTTCGCGGATAAGAAAAGAAGAGCTCCCCCCGTTTTTTCCCCTGGAGACAAGGTATGGCTCTCCGCTAAATATGTCCGCTTCCGTGTCCCTAGCTACAAGTTGGGACCACGCTATCTTGGTCCTTTCAAAATTTTGTGTCAAATTAATCCTGTCTCTTATAAACTTCTTCTTCCTCCCTCTCTTCGTATCCCTAATGCCTTTCACGTCTCTCTTCTCAAACCACTCATCCTCAACCGTTTTTCTCCCAAATCTGTTCCTCCCACTCCTGTTTCCGGCTCCTCGGACATCTTCTCGGTCAAAGAAATTTTAGCGGCCAAAAAGGTCAGAGGGGAAAAATTTTTTTTTAGTGGACTGGGAGTGCTCCTCAGGTTCTCAGGCTCTAAGAAGAGGGGGAGACCCAAGGGGGGGGGTACTGTTACGCCGAGCGCTCCGGGTCCCCGCTCCTCCCCGGAGCGCTCGCTTCACTCTCCCCGCGGCAGCGCTCCGGTCACGTCCTCTGACCCGGGGCGCTGCGATTCCGCTGCCAGCCGGGATGCGATTCGCGATGCGGGTAGCGCCCGCTCGCGATGCGCACCCCGGCTCCCCTACCTGACTCGCTCTCCGTCTGTTCTGTCCCGGCGCGCGCGGCCCCGCTCCCTAGGGCGCGCGCGCGCCGGGTCTCTGCGATTTAAAGGGCCACTGCGCCGCTGATTGGCGCAGTGGTTCCAATCAGTGTGTTCACCTGTGCACTTCCCTATATCACCTCACTTCCCCTGCACTCCCTTGCCGGATCTTGTTGCCTTAGTGCCAGTGAAAGCGTTCCTTGTGTGTTCCTTGCCTGTGTTTCCAGACCTTCTGCCGTTGCCCCTGACTACGATCCTTGCTGCCTGCCCCGACCTTCTGCTACGTCCGACCTTGCTTTTGCCTACTCCCTTGTACCGCGCCTATCTTCAGCAGCCAGAGAGGTGAGCCGTTGCTAGTGGATACGACCTGGTCACTACCGCCGCAGCAAGACCATCCCGCTTTGCGGCGGGCTCTGGTGAAAACCAGTAGTGGCTTAGAACCGGTCCACTAGCACGGTCCACGCCAATCCCTCTCTGGCACAGAGGATCCACTACCTGCCAGCCGGCATCGTGACAATTTGCTAACGGGGCAATGTCTGCTCCTCTGAGCATTACTAATGGCACAAGGCAGGGGTGTCCCCTTTCCCTCCTCATCTTTATTTTATGCTTAGAGCACCTTGCACAAGCTCTTTGCGCTAATGCAGAGATATCGGAGGTTTGTATTGAAATTAGGCAACACCTCATCTTCCTATATGCGGATGATATTATCCTCACCCAGCCTACACTCTTCGCCCCTGTCGCTTTAGAGGTTATTCACAAATTCGGTGCCCTATCATACTACCATCTTAACGTCTCAAAAACGCAGGCCCTTCCTCTCTTCATGGATGGACAGATGATACAACTTCTCAAATGCTCCTATTCCTTCGACTGGCATACTTCTGACATAACTTACTTAGGCATAAAACTAGCTACTCCCCAGAAACTTTTACACCACATTAACTATGAACCTTTCTTGAAAAGCAGACCAGCAGGTTAGCGTGATATGATATATCTTGGGTATGACGGGTTGCCACATTTAAAATGTTTTTACTGCCACAGTTTCTGTATCTATACAGGACCTTACCTATTACTGTCTCTAATTCCTTTTTCTCTGTGGCTCAGGCGCTCTTAACCAAATTTGTGTGGGCGGGCAGGAGGCCTAGACTGCCATCTTCTATTTTAACTAAAGCAAAAGAAACAGGCAGTCTGGGTTTACCGAATCTTTATGGTTATTACATAGCCACCTTGGTCAGCTCTCTGCACAGCTGGTGGAAGGGGTGTTTGGACACACCTTGGGTGCATATAGAACACACCTATACATCCCCTTACCATATTACAGATGTGCTGTGGCATCCTTTCTGGGATGCCATCTCCCCATTACCATTACACAATCCTATCATTAAAACATCGTACAATACGTAGTCACAATACTTGACCACAGCCGCTGCTGTTGGCATTGCCTCAGAAAGTTCTCTCACTTTCATCCCTCAGCTAGATATACAAAGGTGGATCATCCACGGCATCACTCATGTTAGACATTTATATGACGCGGGACGCCTAATAACATTCCAAGAACTACAGTCAAAATATTACATGCACAAGAGAGACTTCTACATGTATCTGCTGATTAGACATTTCCTTAGCACCTTGACCCCTTCGGGTATCCGACCTCACACAGCGACACTGGCTTTTTTGAATAGCAATTTAAAAGGGCTGAGCATGATATATTCTACTTTCTCACTTTCCCCCAGTTTCCACAAATCCCACCCTTTTGGTACTTGGGAAAAGTCACTGGGTATTACTTTAGAAGAACAGGACTGGAAACAGGCATTTTAAATGGCACATAGAGCCTTCCAATGTGTCTTTCATGTGGAATCCTTGTCCAAAACTACGTTACAATGGTACTATACACCTGAAAGGTTAGCACTTATTTACCCTGACTCCTCTCCCCTGTGTTGGCGGAACTGTGGAAAAAAAGGCAACCTTATACATATATTGTGGGAATGTCTAGTTATCACACCCTTTTGGACAGCCTGTAAAACACTTTTAGAAAATGTGCTGCACTTACAGATTTCTTGGTCTCCGCAGCTTGTTTTACTCCTTATCAACATGCACTCCATTCCACCTAAACTACGTGACCGGACAAGCATTATTTGCATTGTTGCAAAAATAACACTCACCAAAGAATGTAAGTCCCCAACAGTTCCCTCTATTATTGAAGTAGTGGATACATTAAACATTACCTGCACATATGAAAAAACTATAGCTTTAGGAAATGGTTCCTATTCTAAGTTTAAAACTTGCTGGGCTAACTGGCTCTCCTCCTCGTATTCAGACATCAACAAATAAAATTGGTTGCACATTAATCTGGCTTTACAACACTCACCTCTTCCATATGCTACATCTCACTGACTTATGCTATCCCCTCATTAGCTTATGTGGAGAATACTAATAAATCGAATATACTTATTCTAAACATTTTAGCCATTACTAGACCGTTTACACTAGAAGTATCAGTGGACAATGCCTTTATCTCTTCTCGTATGTCTTAACTGAGCTTGGATTCATTTGGTCGATTGGCACTGCACTGTATCACTCACTATGAGGGACATTTATCAATGTTTGCTTATGTATTCTTTTTTTTAGTAATTTTTTCCTTACTTTTTTTTTGCTTATGTGCGACGTATTTATCAACTGCTTTCAGCCTGTTGATAATTTTCTTTCACGTAAGCAATTTTTCCTTTTTTTACTTTGGTAGTAGCTTTTTCTGCTCCATGTTTGAGCTGGAGTAAATTTAGTAAATTTTTAACGCTGTTGCGACTTTTTTTTGCGCAGTTGCGACTGTCGCAGTTAATAAATACCTGACTACCCGTAGTCCATTTTAAAATTATTACTACATAGTAAATTTTAGGAAAACTTGCTTTTCTCGCTTTCCAGTCAAAATGTCGCACGAAAAATCGTGTAGTCGCAGTTGCGACAATTTTGCGACAATTATAGTAAAGAAAACCTGACTAAACCCGTTGATAAATGTCCATATATATGTGTGATTTCTTTCCTCACAATTTGTGTTCCTTTTTTTGCCAATGTTATCCTGTTTTTGAGATATGTTTCTTGCTTATTGTTGATGCCGCTATGTCTGTATACAAAATTGGCTTTTGTATCCTTCATCGATATTGGCTTTCTCTATATGGCATTGATGATTTGTGTTTGTTTGTTTATTGTTGTTTATGAAAAAAAATAAAATTCAATAAAAATTATTGAAACAGATTCCTTTTGGAGGAGATGCTGGTGGCGATCTCCTCCTTCTGTACAATGATCTATTCTTTCAATCCCAAGGAATTTTTAATGAGTGGCTCTTGTAGGGATGCCTTTCTGTAGGGATCTTAGATGCTCTTTCACTCTAATCACTAGTTGTCTTTTAGTTTTCCCTATATAGTACATCCCACAAGGACAAAAAGTGCGTACACTACGTAGGTTATTCTAAGTCTCCCCTTCCTTGGAACATCTGCCACCCGTCTGTGTCGTCCCAGAGTCCTCCAGGTCATTGCAACCGAAGTTCTGCTTATTAAGCTGCAAGCTTTTTTTCAAGGTGGGAGCTCCATTTTTGTTCTTTTATAGTTACATTTGGATTTTGTATGTAGACAATAGCTGGGCAGGGAAAGGTATGTCTTTTGTTTGCTAGAGAGAAACATCCTGGCGCCTTTCTGATTGTAGAGTTGTGGATGTGCCCCCCAGGCAAGCAGTTTGTCTTTTTTTTAACCCCACGTATTCCCTGGGTGCCTTAAACTACAAGTACATCCTGATTCCTGCCAGAAGCTGCGCTCGCATCATAAACCGTGGGTCCTGACTGCTATCAGCAGCAAGGGACCCACCAAGTAATGGCGGACATCAGTGAGCGTGATGCCGTGATGAATATTTGTCACGTTAGCTTCGGCAATGCAGAGGTTCCGCTGGCTGATCTGATAAACCCCTCCCCCAATAAAAAATAAAATTCTCCTCCTTCCACATTTGCTGTGTCTCCCACATGGCTTACCATCAGGGGCGTAGCTAGAAATCTCAGGGCTCCGATGCAAAAAAATGCCTCGGGCCCCCTGCGCTCCTGAAACCAGGGACTGTTTGGAGGCCTGCGTCCCACTAGGTGTGCACTCCTGGCGGGGACCGGGTTTGCCATATGGTAGGTACGCCACTGCCTTAGGGTACGTTCGCATGTGTGTATTTTCTGCTGCAGATCTGCTTCTGCAGATTTTGCGGCCCATTGACTTCAATGGGTAGCAAAATCTGCAGAAGCAGATCTGCAGCAGAAAATACACACGTGTGAACATACCCTTAGGGTAGGGTCACACGTAACGGATCAGCAGTGTATGTTACGCTGCTGATCCGTCAATGACATGACCCTATAGTGTGCCTCCAGCTGATTTGCCTATGTCCTGATTGTCACTGCTGAATACTTATGCAAAGCACTGTAATATTTGAGTCAGGCCCGCTGACTAGCAAGCATCTCTGCCTCTCTGTGTGCAACTGGGTTTCCAGCATGCTCTTAACCTGTTCCAGACATAGGGTGTACAGGTATGCCCTTGCTGCCTGGTACTTAATGCACCAAGGAATACCTGTATACCTTGGAGCAATAACTTTAAAGTGAGCGCAGGAGCTGCGCTCGCTTCAGACCAGAATACTGTCAGTAGGCAGACACTCACTGCTAATGACGGGCAGCAGCAATCCGCGGAGGACTGTTATTAACTCTTTAGATGATGTGATCAATACCTATCGCAGTGTCTAAAATGAAAGCAAATCTTTCCGTTTAGCTCAATTGAGTTTATCGTACCCCTGCTATGTGATCACTGGGGTTTGATAAGCTAAAATGGTGGAAGAGGGTCACCTTACCTGCCTCCTGCTGCTGTTTATTACTGATTTACTGATGCAGCCTGGCTTAGCTAGGCTATATCAGTGGATCACTGATCTCACTGTGTAATGCTATGCCATAGGCATAGCATTATACATGGAATGCAATCTAATGATTGCATATAAAACTCCCCTATGGGGACATAAAAAAGTATAACATTAAAAATATAAAAAAATTATATAAAATTATATAAAACCCCCTCCCTTAAAAAAAAAAAAAATCACCCTTATATTCCCATTTAAAAAAACAACAACATATTTGGTATCACCACGTGCATAACTATCCAAACTGTTAAAATATAATGTAAGTAATCCCACACAGTGATTGGTGTAAGTTTAAAAAAAAAATAAAAATATTCAGATTTTTAGTCACATCATATATCAGAAAAAAATGATAAAAAAATTATTAAAATGTCCCATTAAAACAATAATGGTACCGATAAAATCTACAAATCACGGTGCAAAAAACAAGCCTACATACAGCCCCATATATGGGAAAATAAAAAAAGTTTAGGGGTCAGAAGATGCTCTCCTCATGCATGGAGAAACCACCTCCAATCATCTCTATGTGAGAGGCGGAGGTACAGCGCTACAGGAGTTTGTTGAATACCCACCATAAGCAACCTATTATTTGGGACCTTTCTTACTAACAGGGATTGTCTCAAATAATTGCATACAAAATCTAAAGAATTATAGGAACATTAGTTGTCTTTCTGAACTTCCTAGGACTTGGCAAGTAACCTGAATCTGATTTCTTGTCATCATTGACTTAGGTTTCATTTATTAGCTTAGGGATCCTTAACATTACACATAGAGTTTAGTGTCATTGCAAACATGACAATGTTATAGACTAGGGAAATCTTCTTGACTATATTCTGTCATGTGGAGGGCAAACATTTACAGTGCTGAAAAATCGTGCTGACATTATATGACTTTGCAAAATAATATAGATTGAAGCAAATATGAATATGAGAACGCAGGGGAGGAAAACTCCAGATACCAATTGTTATACATAATGATATTTGACTGTGCAGTAACCTTGGGGCTTTAGGGATATCACAATGAAACCTAGAATCAGAGAACATGGAATCAGTCTACAGAGAACAAAAAGTACCAGAAAACACATCAGTAAACAGTTTTCATTTGGAAACTTAGATACAAACTGAGAATTTCAGCAAATTTATACATATATTAACCTTGAATGAGGCCAGATTGTATTATCAGAGAGAAAAGTAATTTATCTCTCCTCTTGTTTTCAGCAAAGTTGCCTAGAGCGCTTTTTGGGCTTTATTAGAAAATACATTGTATACTATGCTTTGGAGTATTGTCATCTGTAACCTGTTATAGATGTTTATTCTGTATAGGGTAGTCTGTAAGTGTTACTGCTTTATAATGAATTTAAAAGTGGTTAAGCTGTTTCTATGGACTAAATATAAGCTAAACTAAATTATAGAATAGGAGAGCAGTTGTTTGTTTTCTTGTGGTAACTAGAGATAAGTAGGCCGATTCACCAAATTTTCTGCAAAAATTTGGTTCGCTACGAATTTATTTGCGTCAAATCTATATTAAAAATGGTTATTTCTGGTCTACAGAGAGCCTCAATAGGGGTGTAGAACAGTTTGCTTTGTTCTAACACACATAGGGAGTGTGCTGTGTTAGTGAAATAGTACTGTTATTCAGTATGACATGCAGATTACAGGCATCGCTATTAGAATCACTGCGGCAGAGCGTCTGAATGTGGCAGCAGGGAGACCATATGGCGTCAAAATTGAAGAGAGTAAATAGATTTTTTAATGTAATTTTTATTTTATTTAATTTGAATTTATTTACATTTTTTGAGTGCCCATTCTGGTGAGCATCGAGCTGGCGGTTCGCCACGGGGAGTGCTACCACCTTTTCCAGCCCGTGCCTCTCACCGCTTGTCTTACTCTTTTGTGGAACTGCAAATGTTTCATTTAATCAGTAATGGTTCATTATGATTGCTCCAACCTGTTTCATTGGATTCTTGTGGTAACTCCACAGCTACTATATGACGTCGACGATCATAGGGCCTCAGTCTTGAAGAGATTACATCGATATTTTTTAATTGAAATTTAAGATTTTGAAATTGAAACTTAAGATTTTGAAATTGAAATTTAAGATTAGACTACCAAGTTTTAATGTCCCAAGCCCCGGCGTGTGGTTACAAAGAAACAAATTTAACAAGGAGTCACGTGTTACATGGCAGCACAATGACAGAGCCTGGAGGAGGCATCAGTATGTGGAGACCATATAGTGGCTGAATGACCGCCTGGAGGTGGCTGAAGCATAAGGAGAACCTATAGTGGCTGAATGGCACAGCCTGGAGTTGGCTGAAGCATGAGGAGACCATATAGTGGCTTAATGGCACAGCCTGGAGTTGGCGGCAGCATGAGTAGAACATATAGTGGCTGAATGGCACAGCCTGGAGTTTGTTGCAGCATAAGCAGACCATATAGTGTCGGAATGGCACAGACTGGAGGTGGATGAAGCATGAGGATACCATATAGTGGCTGAATGGCACAGCCTAGAGGTGGTAAAGCATGAGGAGACCATATAGTGGCTGAATGGCACAGCCTGGAGTTGGCAGAAGCATGAGGAGACCATATAGTGGCTGAATGGCACAGCCTAGAGGTGGCGAAGCATGAGGAGACCATAAAGTGGCTGAATGGCACAGCCTGGAGTTGGTGGCATCATGAGGAGACCATATAGTGGCAGAATGACACAGCTTGCAGCTCGCGGCAGCATGAGGAGACCATAGGGCCTCATAATCCCTAAGATTTAAAGATGAATTTTCAAATTTAAATTGAATATTTATGGTAGCTAGTTCTACCATGAAAATTTGTAGGTAATGTCCCAGGCCCAGCAGCATCAGTACACCATATAGTGGCTGAATGACACAGCCTGCTGCTCACAGCAGCATGAGGAGACCATAGGGCATCACAATCCCTGAGATTTAAAGATGAATTAAAAAATTTTAATTGAAGATTTATGGTAGCTAGTGCTACCATGAAAATTTGTAGGTAATGTTCCAGGCCCAGCAGCATCAGTAAACCATATAGTGGCTGAATGGTACAGCCTGGAGTTGGCGGCAGATGAGGAGACCATATAGTGGCTGAATGGCACAGCCTGAAGTTGGTGGCAGCATAAGTAGAACATAAAGTAGCTGAATGGCACAGCCTGGAGTTGACGGCAGCATGAGTAGAATATATAGTGGCTGAATGGCACAGCCTGGAGTTGGCAGCATATGAGGAGACCATATAGTGGCTTAATGGCACAGCCTGGAGTTGGCGGCATATTAGGAGACCATATAGTGGCTGAATGGCACAGCCTGGAGTTGGCAGAGGCATAAGGAGACCATATAGTGGCTGAATGGCACAGCCTGGAGGTGGCTAAAGCATGAGGAGACGATATAGTGGCTGAATGAAACAGCCTGGATGTGGCAGCAGCAGCATCAGGAGTCCTAAAAGTGACCCGGTGACAGAGTGGTGCGGTGGGTGGCAATACCAGTACCCAGTGACAAAGGTGGGTGAAAAAAGAGGAATGTTTGTAACTGGGGAGCAGCGCCTTAAATCTGCTTGGCACTATCCATATTTGTGAAGTGTTGGTGTGGCACCATGGTCAATCTACTCTCATGCATCGGGCATTGGTGAGTGGAAATCCTGGCTGATCCATGCCTGATTCATCTTTACAAAGGTCAGTCTCTCCACATTTTTCATGGACAGATGAGTTCTCCTTGGGCTGGCTAAGGTCCCTGCCGCACTTAACACCCGCTCTGATGGCACACTAATGGAGGGCAGGACAGCTTTTCGAGGGCAAACTCTGCTAGTTGTGGCCACAAATCAAGTTTGGCTGCTCAGAAGTCCAGCGGATCTGAAAGGTGTGTTGGCATGGGCATGTCAAGGTATGCCACCACCTGCTGGTTCAGGTCCTGCTCCAGGTCTACCTGCTGCTGATGAGTTGCTTCACTATGCGGGTGAAGAAAGGTACTCATCAGCGACTGTAGACACAGGCTGCTGCTGATGGAGCTGGTACTGCTCCTGCCCCTCCACCACTCCCCAGCAGCCATGGCAGTGGAAGGTGAGGGCCCCCCGAGTCAGACCTGCTAGAGGATGGACGATTGTGCTGATAGGCGTCGGCCAAATGACTACGTAGGATATCTCCGTAGTAGGTCAATTTGTCCTCCCTCTCAGTGGGTGTATAAAAGGCCCCCATTTTGTAGCGGTAGCGAGGGTTCAATAAGGTGGAGAGCCAGAAGACATCCCGCTGCCGAATGGTGACAATTCGGAGGTCACTACGCAAACAAGTGAGTGTGCATCGTGCCATCTCCACTGCATACTGCCACGGTGTGTCTGGGTCCTCTGTCTAGCCTTCCTCATAAACCTCTAGCTCCTCTGGCTGCTCCTGCTCCTCCTCTCCTGTCAGATGACTAGAAAAACTGCCCATTTCGTGAAACCTAAACTGTGCTCCACTGTGCCCCTCCCCCTCCTCCTCCAGTTCAGCCCCCACAGGGCTCATGTGGCCGTGAGATGTAGGCACCACGTCTCCATTGCCCTGACCAGCCATCGTTTCCAACATGTGTTGTAGGAAATGAAGCAGCGGAATTACATTGTTCATCCCATAATCCTGGCGACTGACTAATAATGGGGCTTCCTCAAAGGGCCTGAGCAAACGGCAGGTGTCACGTATGAGCTGCCACTGGTTGATATTGAAGTTACACAGACAGTTGCACTTGTCTGTGCAGTGGAGGCTGGGGACACGGTGGAGGATGAGGAGGCAGAGTCGCACAATGTCACAGGACCAACGGCCTGAGAGCATGGAGGAGGAAGCGGCGTGAGCTGTCCAAGTTGGTGTTGTGGCTGTGCAGGAACCATATTCACCCAGTGGGTCGTAAAGGACATGTATTGTCCCTGACCATACTTACAGCTCCAGACGTCGGCTCTGCCGTGCACTTTGGTACACACCGACAGGCTCAAGGACTGGACCACCTTCTCTTTCACAAAATTGTGCAGGGCTGGTACTGCCATCTTCACAAAGAAATGACGGCTTGGCACTCTCCACCTCGGCTCGGCACAAGCCATCAGTTCTCTGAAAGGTGCAGAGACCACCACTTGAAAAGGGAGGGACTGCAGCACCAGCAACTTGGACAGGAGCACATTCAGCTTCTGCGCCGTTGGATGAGTTGGTGTATACTGTTGTCTCTTGGACATGGCTTTGCCGATGGATTGTTGGTGGAATGACTGACTAAAATTAGGAGGAGCAGGAGCATCTGGAGCGACAGAAGGAGGGTATGACACACACACTTCTGCTGAGGTGGTGGAGCCTTGGCTGGCTGAAAGAGGGAGTGATGCCGCAGGCTGGACCACTACATCGGAGCCACGGTTCTCCCAGGCCTCTTTATGGTGGCGCAGCATATGTTGATGCAGGGCCGTGGTGTCAACATTGGGACCCTGGCCACGTTTCACCTTCTGCCGACACATCTTGCATGTGGCTATGTTAACCTCCTCTGGATGCTTTATGAAAAATTGCCACACTGCCGAGTAGCTTATTTTCTGCCAACAGTCTGCACTAATTGACTGCTACTTGCGCCGTCTCCAGGAACCCCTGTTCCACTTCCTCCCGGGGTGGTAGGCTGCCGTGAAGCAGATGGTCTCTCCTGGGCATGTTTGGGTCCAGAATTTCCACTTCTGCCACCATGCTGACTGCCAACCATGCTACCACCTTGCTGGCTCAGCTACTGCCTCACAGGCAACCTGCAACCCTCTTCTCCTGATGATGATGATGAAGCCCCTTCTGCACCTGGCTCCCAATTGCGATCGGCTTCATCATCATCAACAAGTGTCTGCATGTCACTGATGTCCTCCTCAGGTTCCACAGCAGTGCCTGAACGCTGGCAACACCGCCTCCCACATCACTCTCCTGATCACTACTTGCCCGCCTAGTGGAGGAAGCGGTGGATGCCTCCTCCACTTCTTGGCTGGGCAGTAGCTGCTCACTGTCCTCTACTAGATCGTCCTCACTAAATAGTGGAGCTGAACCCACAGCATAAGATACTTCTTTAGGGGAGGGAACAGCATAGGACAGATGCAATGGGAGGACAGGGACTGCTCCAAGGCCATGGAAATTGAGGGTTGTGTCTGAGTAACCCTCCGACTGTTGACTGGGGGTATCAGATGTCACTTGTGATGAAGTGGATGACCGTGTTAACCAATCAATGACGGCAAATGGGTTGCTCTTCGAGACACGACCACTAGCTTATACGGCCTCTTGCTGCGACTCCTGCTGCCACTCGCCCCTAGTCTGCTGCGACCTCTTCCTGCGCCTGATGAATTTAGGCCTCTGCCACTCCTCAGTGCACATTCTGGCACTTCTCTGCCTGACATACTTAGTGCAGTATTTGTCTAGAACAGCCGCAGGTGTGTACTTTTGGCTGTCCTTTCACAGTATCTAGGCCCTTGAAAGACTAAGGCTAGGTTTCCAATAGTTTTTTTTTCTGGCAGTTTTTGGAAAACTGCCACTGCAGTTTTTGAGCCAAAGTCAGAAGTGGATCCGTAAGGGCGGCGAAGTCTAAGTCCTTCCTTTATATGTCCTATTCCTTTTAAATACACTTCTGGCTTTGGCTCAAAAACTGCAGTGGCAGTTTTCCAAAAACTGCCAGAAAAAAACCCAAGTGGAAACCTAGCCTAACAGGTACAAAATAGTACACTACTTAGATGTAGGTATGTGGTATGCACTTATGAGGGCAGAAAAATGTGCTACAGTTTTTTTTAGAGGTTAAATCATTTTTTTCACATTTTTAAAATATTTTTAAAATATAATATAAAAAAAATACTTGTCACAAAATATGAAAAATTTAATAATAACTTGTCACATCTCCCACTGTTGACTAGCAGAGGGAGCTAAAATGATAAATATGGTGAAAGCAAGCAACTTGTCTGGCTGCTGAAAATTAGACCTCACCAGTCTATCTTCCGCCTCTTTCTATGTGCAAAAGGAGAGGGGGATGGGGTTTTGTAGATTTTTCAATTCCACTATCACCATTTTGTTGATGTCTGAGGAGTGTCTAGTTGTCTTTTGATAGGTCACTGCTCCTCAGGGACTTCAATAAAATGGTGCTGGCTCCCCTAAGCAGCCCATGCTTTTCTATGAGTCACTCTCAGTCTTAACTTTCTTATGCCCTGTGCCTGCCATAAAGCTACTGTGTAGGTGTTGTGAAGTGACACACCACAAAAAGGCTACAGTAATGGCAGCCCCCAGTACACACTGTAATTAATACATAACATTAAAACTACATTGTCCTAAAACTAAATACCGTACATAAATGAAATGCTTTATCTTGATATAATAATTTTATTTATTAAAAAAATAAAATGGTGACACATTCCCTTTATCTAAATCAGGCTATGTTCCCTAACTACTCCTAACACTCCTTTCATCCTTTAAAAAAATTTCAGAGATTTAAAAAGCTTTGTATCATACATTTATTCTTTCATTCTGTGCTGCTGTCAGTGAAGCTCTTTGCAGCTGTCAATCAAGCTCACTTCCTGAGTTTGGTCTACTTACAAGCAGACCAAAATCTGAGATTTTGACAAGAAAAAATGTGTTCGGGCCAACAAGGGAGACCCCTGGTGGCTAGAATTATACAACAGAAAACTAACATAAAATGTTTTTTTTTTTTTTTTTTTTTTTTTTTTTTATGGAAGCCAAATACAAGTTAGTTATGTGGCATAAGGATTCAAATATTAAAAATGATGTTTAATGACAGTGCCCAGTTAATATTTATATTGAGTTTTTAAAAGTTGTGATCATGAAGCATCGGAGAGTCTGGACATGGACTGGCCCCATCGACTGTAACTAATCTGCATCTAAATAACAATTTACAAAGTGAAAATCTAAGACAGAAATCCAAGATCTGTAATACATTTTTCTAAAAGAGAGAGCCATTGTCTGTATACTGTTAGGTGATGCTACATACCGTGATTTGGACAGACAGTGCGATTGACTAGAAGATTCAGAAAATCACTACAGGCATTTGAAAACCACATTAGAAACAAGGAAAGCAAACCAGTAGGTAGAGTGTTTCTGTAATACGTGTATTGACTGATGTACCTTTCTAAGGTCTGTTTGGGGATACAGGAATTATACATATGTTGCAAAAATATTACAAGTCCCTATAAGACAAGGCCGCACACCAGTAGTTGAGGTAACTTGATTTCTTTCACCCATGTTTAAAATACAATTTTTCAGCACTTCCATGGCACCTTTTTCAAGAATTTTTTGTAATGGCTTCTACCTGTACTAAGACAAGCCACTCCAGCAACCCTTCATAGCAGAGGGTAAAAGCCAATCCAGATCCTGGAGGAGATGGGGGGAAGGAAAAGACAGACCAGGTCATGGACGTTTTTAAAGTGTCCCTGTCACTTTTGACATGTCAAATGTTCTGATCAATGGTGTTCTGGGTTTTTATTGCTGCACTCCTTGTCTCACTGCAGGAGACAGGTTCCTTAGGCTTACATTAGAGGCCATTTCATTCATTGAGACTCAAAAGGCAGCAAACTGGGAAGTAAATGCATAGGGACAGGAACACTTTAATAGCCCCAATAGAAAAATGTTGTCAAGTCCAGCAAGCTACTTAGTATACAGCAGTCTCCCAACTTCCCCCAACATATTATTAAGACAGGCATGTTAAATGCTATCCTTTTATGCTCCCTAGAGTGAAGATACTGCCAGAGCTGTCATACAAATGAACATCTTTATAAATAATGGGCACCTTTTATGTCTAAGGACTTGATTTATCTATAATAGTTATTTGCCTATTTTTCTTTTATTATTTTATTTCTATATCCTTTCTAGTTTAAGATATTTAAGATATTTTAGGCCTTTTTATTAGCATTTCATAGCGGTACACTGAATATGTGTTTTAGCAGCTCAAAGTCCAAATTCTCAAGGTTTTCAATGTACTGTACAGCTCAATAACAGCAAACACTAAATAAAGTTGGCTTGCCAAAGTACTAACTAAATGGCTTTTTTTGTCTACACCTGTTTGTTACTGGCCTTGACTAGTAGGGCATCTTTGGCCAAATAGGGTGCTTTAAAAAAGTTTTTTGGTCCTCCTATTAGACCCCGGATGAGGCATTCCTTATTCCACAGTGTCTTCTGTATAGACTAGAAGTCCCTTTTTCTATGCATCCCTATAAAGGTGGCCATACACTTGTAGGTTGATGGTTGTACAGTTGTTGAATGAACAATTGTTCTCAGACAGCACTACACATTTTAGTGGTTGTACAAACTGGCCATTCATAATCAACCAAACCGAGCCTTTGCCGCCTGCCCTGACCTTTGCTACGTCCAACCACGCTTCTGCCTTCTCCTTTGTACTTCGCCTGTCTAAGCAGTCAGTGAGGTTGAGCCGCTACCGGAGGACACGACCTGGTTGCTACCACCGCAGCAAGACCATCCTGCTTTGCGGCGGGCTCTGGTGAAAACCAGTAGCAACTTAGAACCGATCCTCCAGTACGGTCCCCGCCAATCCCTCACTGACACAGAGGATCCACCACCAGCCTGCCGAATCCTGACAGTGATTTTAAGTAAATGTGATCTAATTTGCAGAGGCCATCAGGGGGTGGGTTTGGGTAGTGCTATTATGGAGTCTCTGGCACCACTGAGGATGTTCTTGGGGGATGGGTTACCCTATTAGGGGACTCTGTCACCACCATAATCACTGTGGAGCGATACAGTGATGATGTGGGTCCCATGCTTTAGAGTTTATCAGTCACCATCTCACCTTCTTATCCGCATCACACTACTGCCCTATGCAATTATGGGTGAGGTGATATATAATATAGGTATATATTGATATAGGCTGTATATTCGCTGCTGTATATATACATGTGCTGTACTACTGGTATACTTACTGTTATATTTACTGTATGTATGTGTGCATTATATTCACTGCTGGTATATATGTATGTTTGCGTTATATTCACTGCTGGTATATATTTACAGTATGTGTGCAATATATTCACTGCTGGTGTATATGTTACGCCGAGCGCAACGGGTCCCTGCTCCTCCCCGTGGCGCTCGCGGCGTTCACCTCCGTGCAGCGCCCCGGTCAGATCCGCTGACTGGGAGCGCCGCACTACTGTTTACGGCGGGGATGCGACCCGCGCCCACCCGCGGCTCGCATCCCAGTCTCCTTACCTGCCCCGTCCTCCGTCCGCTCAGTCCCGGCGCGCGTGGCCCCGCTCCCTAGGGCGCGCGCGCCGGCTATCTGAGATTTAAAGGGCCAATGCGCCATTGATTGGCGCCTGGCCCAATAAGTACCTGCACCAGTGTCTTTCTTATAAAAACCCACTTCACCTTCCTGGTATCGCCGGATCTTGTTGCCTTGTGCCAGTGAAAGCGTTTTGTATATGTTCCAAACCTGTGTTCCAGACCTTCTGTTGTTGCCCCTGACTACGACCCTTGCTTCCTGCCCTGACCTTCTGCTACGTCAGACCTTGCTCTTGCCTTGTCCTTCTGTACCGCGCCAGTCTCAGCAGTCAGTGAGGTTGAGCCGCTACTGGTGGACACGACCTGGTTGCTACCGCCGCAGCAAGGCCATCCTGCTTTGCGGCGGGCTCTGGTGAATACCAGTAGCAACTTAGAACCGGTCCACCGGTTCGGTCTACGCCAATCCCTCACTGACACAGAGGATCCACCACCAGCCTGCCGAATCCTGACAGTAGATCCGGCCATGGATCCCGCTGAGGTGCCACTGCCAAGTCTCGCTGACCTATCCACGGTGGTCGCCCAGCAATCCCAACAGATCGCCCAACAAGGACAGCAGCTGTAACAGTTGACCGCCATGCTACAGCAGCTTCTGCCTCTACAGCAGCAACCATCTCCTCCGCCAGCTCCTGCTTCTCCTCCGCAGCAAGTTGCCACTTCCAGACTCCGCTTGTCCCTACCTGACAAATTCGATGGGAACTCTAAGTTGTGCCGTGGCTTCTTGTCCCAGTGTTCCTTGCACTTGGAGATGATGCCGGACCTATTCCCCACTGAACGGTCTAAGGTGGCTTTCGTGGTCAGTCTCCTGTCTGGAAAGGCCTTATCATGGGCCACACCGCTCTGGGACCGCAACGATCCTGCCGCTGCTACAATCCAGTCCTTCTTCGCTGAAGTTCGTAGTGTCTTTGAGGAGCCAGCCCGGGCCTCCTCAGCCGAGACTGCTTTGCAGAACCTCGTCCAAGGGAGTTCTTCCGTAGGCGAATACGCCATCCAGTTTCGTACCCTCGCCTCAGAGCTATCCTGGAACAATGAGGCCCTCTGCGCGACCTTCAAGAAAGGCTTACCCAGCAACATCAAAGATGTACTGGCCGCAGGAGAAATTCCTGCTAACCTGTCTGAACTTATCCATTTGGCCACCTGCATCGACATGCATTTTTCTGAAAGACACCAGGAGCTCCGCCAGGAAAAGGACCTTGATCTCTGAACACCTCTCTCCCAGAATCCTTTGCAATCTACCCCTGTGCCTCCCGCTGAGGAGGTTATGCAAGTGGATCGGTCTCGCCTGACCCATGAAGAGAGGTCTCGTCGCAGAGATGAAAATTTATGCCTGTACTGCGCTAGTACCGAACATTTCCTAGTGGACTGCCCTATTCGTCCCCCACGTCTGGGAAATGCACGCACCCTGTTCACGTGGGAGTGGCGTCTCTTGGTGTGAATTCTGCTTCTCCACGTCTCACTGTGCCTGTGCAGATTTCTCCTTCCGCCAACTCCTCCTTCTCAGCTGTGGCCTTCTTGGACTCTGGTTCTGCAGGAAATTTTATTTTGGCCTCTTTTGTTAATAGGTTCAGCATCCTAGTAACCCGTCTCGTCAAACCGCTCTCTATCTCTTCTGTTAATGGAGAAAAATTGGACTGCACTGTGCGCTACCGCACTGAACCCCTGCCCATGAGCATTGGACTTCACCATGAAAAAATTAAATTTTTCGTTCTGCCTAACTGCACCTCTGAAGTTCTTCTCGGCCTGCTGTGGCTCCAACGTCATGCTCCCACCCTCGACTGGACCACCGGGGAGATCAAAAATTGGTGTCCTTCTTGTCACAAACGATCCCTCACATCTGCTCCCACTTGTCTAACCCCTGAGGTTCCACCTTTACCGGGCCCTCCAAGGCTTAACAGGGCTTTTCTGCAAAAAGCAAGCAGAGATCTTACCTCCTCATAGCCTCCTTCCTGGTACCACTCTGCCCCGTGGCAAGCTTCACCCTCTGCCCCCCCTCCCCATTCCCACTTCTTCTGGAGTTCCTGCCGTAGATGAAGTAACCCAGGACTTCTCCGTTATCTGGAAGGAGAATCAAGACTCGCTCCCACTGGCCTCGTCTCGTATGAAGGGACAAGCAGATAAAAAGAGGGGGAGACCTAAGGGGGGGGGTACTGTTACGCCGAGCGCTCCGGGTCCCTGCTCCTCCCCGGAGAGCTCGCGGCGTTCACCTCCTTGCAGCGCCCCGGTCAGATCAGTTGACCGGGAGCGCAGCACTACTGTCACCGGCGGGGATGCGACCCGTGTAGCGGGACGCGCCCACCCACGGCTCGCATCCCAGTCTCCTCACCTGCCCCGTCCTCCATCCGCTCAGTCCCGGCACGCGCGGCCCTGCTCCCTAGGGCGCGAGCGTGCCGGCTCTCTGAGATTTAAAGGGTCAGTGCGCCATTGATTGGCGCCTGGCCCAATCAGTACCTGCACCTGTGTCCTCCTTATAAAAACCCACTTCCCCTTCCTGGTAGCGCCGGATCTTGTTGCCTTGTGCCAGTGAGAGCGTTTTGTGTATGTTCCAAGCCTGTGTTCCAGACCTTCTGCTGTTGCCCCTGACTACGACCCTTGCTGCCTGCCCTGACCTTCTGCTACATCCGACCTTGCTCTTGCCTTGTCCTTCTGTACCGCGCCAGTCTCAGCAGTCAGTGAGGTTGAGCCGCTACCGGTGGACACGACCTGGCTGCTACCGCCGCAGCAAGACCATCCCGCTTTGCGGCGGGCTCTGGTGCATACCAGTAGCAACTTAGAACCGGTCCACCGGTACGGTCCACGCCAATCCCTCACTGACACAGAGGATCCACCACCAGCTTGCCGAATCCTGACAGTATATTTATATGTACAATATACTCACTGCTGGTATATATTTATGTGTGCATTATATTCACTGCTGGTATAGATTTATGTGTGCATTATATTCACTGCTGGTGTATATTTATGTGTTCAATATATTCACTGCTGGTGTATATTTATGTGTGCATTATATTCACTGCTGGTATATATTTATGTGTGCATTATATTCACTGCTGGTATATATTTACAGTATGTGTGCAATATATTCACTGCTGGTGTATATTTATGTGTACAATATATTCACTGCTGGTGTATATTTATGTGTACAATATATTCACTGCTGGTATATATTTATGTGTGCATTATATTCACTACTGGTATATATGTATGTGTGCATTATATTCACTGCTGGTATATATTTATGTGTGCATTATATTCACTGCTGGTATATATGTATGTGTATGATATATTCACTGCTGGTATATATTTATGTGTGCATTATATTCACTGCTGGTATATATTTATGTGTGCATTATATTCACTACTGGTATATATGTATGTGTGCATTATATTCACTGCTGGTATATATTTATATGTGCATTATATTCACTGCTGGTATATTTGTATGTTTGCGGTAAATTCACTGCTGGTATATAAGTATGTGTATGATATATTCACTGCTGGTATATATTTATGTTTGCATTATATTCACTGCTGGCATATATGTATGTGTGCATTATATTCACTGCTGGTGTATATTTATGTGTGCATTAAATTCACTGCTGGTGTATATTTATGTGTGCATTATATTCACTGCTGGTATATATGTATGTGTATGATATATTCACTGCTGGTATATATTTATGTGTGCATTATATTCACTGCTGGTATATATGTATGTGTATGATATATTCACTGCTGGTATATATTTATGTTTGCATTATATTCACTGCTGGTATCTATTTATGTTTGCATTATATTCACTGCTGGTATATATTTATATTTCCATTATATTCACTGCTGGTATATATTTATGTTTGCATTATATTCACTGCTGGTATCTATTTATGTTTGCATTATATTCACTGCTGGTATATATTTATGTGTGCAGCATATTGCAGCATGTGGAGCATATTAGAGTCTGTTGCTCTAGACCAGTGGTCTCCAAACTGTGGCCCTCCAGACATTGCAAAACTACAACTCCCAGCATGCCCGGACAGCCAACGGCTGTCCGGTCATGCTGGGAGTTGTAGTTTTGCAACATCTGGAGGGCCACAATTTGGAGATCACTGTTTTTGAGCGTTTCAGTGGAGCCAAATAAAAAGCTCACATTGATACATTACAATGTAAAATGATCGTGTTTGAATCTAATGTGTTATAAATTTTTATTTCCATTGCAGTTTTTGCACAAAAAAAAATGTCTTGCCATTTAATTCACTGGCCAGAGATCTGGAAAACGTAGCCTATAACTGCAAGGTAACACGTTTCCGTGTTCAATAGCACCTCATCAGCTATTCAGGGCACAGTAAAAAGACTATGGAAGCCGGCCTGCAGGTATTATCCCAGTAGCTTCTGGGCGGCTTTCACAACAATGTACAGTAAATGAGATAATGCGTTTCACAGAGAAGACGAGACTTGATTCAAGTAACAACCTTTCCAATACTCTGGACTAAGCTGACTTCACAGCAAAGAAATGTATGTGGCTTGTAGCAACTCCAGCAAAAAGTTCACGAAAGACATAAACATTTGGTAATGTGTTGGTCACTGGTTTCCTCTTTATTTTTTCCCCTGGGAAATATAATATGGAAACACGTATGATAATAATACGTTTGTAAGAAGCAATAATATTTATAGGGTATATTTCACTATTATAAGGGTACAGTTATTGTGTCAGAAACCGAACGTCATTGTTTCTTCATGACAACCTCTTTATTAAAGCTACCCCAGCTTCGGCTTCCTATACATTTCCCAACTACAGAGCTACTGCAGAATTAAAAAATATAGTAATACTATCTGAGTACCCGGCGTTGCCCGGTTTTTCCTTCCAAATCCTTTTTGGGGAGGAAAATAAAAGGAGGAAGCTTTTGACTTCATATGCAGTCCTCATATATTGTTGCCATATCCCAACCCCACATCCCGACCTCCTATCCCGTCCTCCTATCTCGACCTCCTGTTCCGACCTCCTATACCGTCCTCCTATTCCGACCTCCTATCCCGACCTCCTATCCCGACCTCCTATCCCGACCTCCTATCCCGACCTCCTATCTCGACCTCCTATCCCGTCCTCCTATCCTGTCCTCCTATCCGACCTCCTATCCCGTCCTCCTATCCCGTCCTCCTATCCCGTCCTCCAATCCAGTCCTCCTATCTCGACCTCCTATCCTGACCTCCTATCCCTACCTCCTATCCCGTCCTCCAATCTGGACCTCCTATCCCGACCTCCTATTCCGTCCTCCTATCTTGACCTTCTATCTCAACCTCCTATCCCGTCCTCCTATCTCGACCTCCTATCCCGACCTCCTTTCCCGTCCTCATATCTTGACCTCTTATCTCGACCTCCTATCCCATCCTCCTATCCCGACCTCCTATCCCGACCTCCCATCCAGACCTCCTATCCCGACCTCCTATCCCGACCTCCTATCCTGACCTCCTTTCCCGTCCTCATATCTCGACCTCCTATCTTGACCTCCTATCCCATCCTCCTATCTCAACCCCCTATCCAGACCTCCCATCCCGTCCTCATATCCCGTCCTCCTATCCCGACCTCCTATTCCGACCTCATATCTCGTCCTCATATCCCGTCCTCCTATCCTGACCTCCTATCCCGACCTCCCATCCCGACTCGTAATATGTGTACCAGGTATTGAAATATCTCCAGCCGTACAGAAATTATATGGGAACATATATTTCCCATTGATTTGTATGGGACTTTAAACAAAAACCCTGACCCTCACAAATGGGGGTAGTTAAGGATTAAATTAACTATCCTATATTTTAAGTGGACATATAAGTAACATGTGACCAAGTATTATCGAAATATCTCCAGCCGTTTGGAAGTTATGCAGTAACATATATTTCCCATTGACTTGCATGGGACTTTAAACATAAGCCCCGCCGCTGGCAAATGGTCGTGAGTAAGGGTTAAATTACCTATCCTATGTTTATTGTTGACATATAAGTAACATGTGTGCCAAGTTTCATGTTAATATCTTTAGCCGTTTGAAAGTTTTTGTGGAACATACATACATACATACATAGATATATACATACATACATACACACACACACACACACACACACACACACACACACACACACACACACGTTGAGTTTTATATATATATAGATATGCCAGCCACAAGTGTTCATAGAAAACATCGATCTATCAGAAAGAGCTGAGGTTTACAGGTACTTTTTACTGTGGCGAATGGAGTCTTAAAGGGGTACTCCCGTGGAAAACTTTTTTTTTTAAATCAACTGATGCCAGAAAGTTAAATAGATTTGTAAATCACTTCTATTACAAAAAAAATATTAATCCTTCCAGTACTTTTTAGGGGCTGTATGCTAAAGAGAAATCCAAAAAAGAAATGCATTTCCTCTGATGTCATGACCACAGTGCTCTCTGCTGACCTCTGCTGTCCATTTTAGGAACTGTCCAGCGAAGGAGAAAATCCCCATAACAAACATATGCTTCTCTGGACAATTCCTAAAATGGACAGCAGAGGTCAGCAGAGAGCACAGTGGTCTTTAGTATACAGCCCCTAAAAAGTACTGGAAGGATTAAGATTTTTTTTAATAGAAGTGATTTACAAATCTGTTTAACTTTGTGGTACCAGTTTATTTAAAAAAAAAAAGTTTTCCACGGGAGTACCCCTTTAAGCAAGAGACATCCCTTTGCTGTTGTTAAAGGAATAGTCCATTTAAAAAAAAAAAAAAAAAGCATATCCCCTATCTGCAGGATAGAGTATGTGTCAGATTGTGGGGGGTCCCACTGCTGGGCTGCTCGGCTTTCCGCATGAATGAGGTTTGTCGACAATGGCATAAGGCAGTGGCTGTCCTGCCCCCTCCATGTATCTCTATGGGAGAGCCAGGTATACATGAGTGCTGCATCTTCAGCTATACCATGGAGAGGCATGGAGGGGGTATGTCAGCAACTTCTTTGTGCCATGGTCAACAAAGCTTCATTCAAGGGGAGACCCAGGGGGCCAGGCAGGAGATTACAGGGGGTCCCAGTGGTCTGACCCCCCCATGATCTGACACTTATCCCCTATCCTGTGGATAGTGAATGCCTTTTTTTAAACTGGACTAGGGGTACTCCTTTAACCCCTTAACGACGCAGGACGTATATTTACGTCCTGCGCTGGCTCCCGCGATATGAAGCGGGATCGCACCGCGATCCTGCATCATATCGCGTCAGTCCCGGCGCTCATCAACGGCCGGGACCCGCGGCTAATACCACACATCGCCGATCGCGGCGATGTGCGGTATTAACCCTTTAGAAGCGGCGGTCAAAGCTGACCGCCGCTTCTAAAGTGAAACTGAAATTGACCCGGCTGCTCAGTCGGGCTGTTCGGGACCGCCGCGGTGAAATTTCCCGAACAGCTGACCGGACACCGGGAGGGCCCTTACCTGCCTCCTCAGTGTCCGATCGACGAATGACTGCTCCGTGCCTGAGATCCAAAAAACGTGTTAATAAAGGTCATTTAACCCCTTCCCTAATAAAAGTTTGAATCACCCCCCTTTTCCCATAAAAAAAATAAAACAGTGTAAAAAAATTAATAAATAAATAAACATATGTGGTATCTCCGCGTGCGTAAATGTCCGAAGGATAAAAATATATCATTAATTAAACCGCACGGTCAATGGCGTACGCGCAAAAAAATTCCAAAATCCAAAAAAGCGTATTTTGGTCACTTTTTATAACATTAAAAAAATGAATAAAAAGTGATCAAAAAGTCCGATCAAAACAAAAATCATACCGATAAAAACTTCAGATCACGGCGCAAAAAATGAGTTCTCATATCGCCCTGTACATGGAAAAATAAAAAAGTTATAGGGGTCAGAAGATGACATTTTTAAACGTATACATTTTCCTGCATGTAGTTATGATTTTTTCCAGAAGTGCGACAAAATCAAACCTATATAAGTAGGGTATCATTTTAACCGTATGGACCTACAGAATAATGATAAGGTGTAATTTTTACTGAAATATGCACTGCGTAGAAACGGAAGCCCCCAAAAGTTACAAAATGGCGTTTTTTTTTTCGATTTTGTCGCACAATGATTTTTTTTTCCGTTTCGCCCTGCATTTTTGGGTAAAATGACTAATGTCACTGCAAAGTAGAATTGGCGACGCAAAAAATAAGCCATAATATGGATTTTTAGGTGGAAAATTGAAAGGGTTATGATTAGGTAAGGAGGAAAAAACGAAAGTGCAAAAACGGAAAAACCCTGAGTCCTTAACCCCTTAAGAACTGAGCCCTTTTTCACCTTAAGGACTCGGCCATTTTTTGCAAATCTGACCACTGTCACTTTAAACATTAATAACTCTGGAATGCTTTTAGTTATCATTCTGATTCCGAGATTGTTTTTTCGTGACATATTCTACTTTAACTTAGTGGTAAAATTTTGTGGTATCTTGCATCCTTTCTTGGTGAAAAATCCCAAAATTTGATGAAAAATGTGCAAATTTTGCATTTTTCTAACTTTGAAGCTCTCTGCTTGTAAGGAAAATGGATATTCCAAATAATTTTTTTTTATTCCCATATACAATATGTCTACTTTATGTTTGCATCATAAAATTGATGAGTTTTTACTTTTGGAAGACACCAGAGGGCTTCAAAGTTCCACAGCAATTTTCCAATTTTTCACAAAATTTTGAAACTCGCTTTTTTTCAGGGACCAGTTCAAGTTTGAAGTGGATTTGAAGGGTCTTCATATTAGAAATACCCCATAACTGACCCCATTATAAAAACTGCACCCCCGAAAGTATTCAAAATGACATTCAGTAAGCGTTTTAACCCTTTACGGGTTTCACAGGAATAGCAGCAAAGTGAAGGAGAAAATTCACAATCTTCATTTTTTACACACGCATGTTCTTGTAGACCCAATTTTTGAATTTTTGCAAAAGGTAAAAAGGAGAAAATTTTTACTTGTATTTGAAACCCAATTTCTCTCGAGTAAGCACATACCTCATATGTCTATGTAAACTGTTCGGCGGGCGCAGTAGAGGGCTCAGAAGGGAAGGAGCGTCAAATGGTTTTTGGGGGGCATGTCACCTTTAGGAAGCCCCTATGGTGCCAGAACAGCAAAAAACCCCACATGGCATACCATTTTGGAAACTAGACCCCTCAGGGAACGTAACAAGTGGTAATGTGAACCTTATTACCCCACAGGTGATTCACGACTTTTGCATATGTAAAAAAAAAAAAAATAATTTTTACCTAAAATGCTTGGTTTCCCTAAAGTTTTACATTTTTAAAAAGGGTAATAGCAGAAAATACCCCCCAAAATTTGAAGCCCAATTTCTACCGATTCAGAAAACACCCCATATGGGGGTGAAAAGTGCTCTGCTGGCGCACTACAGGTCTCAGAAGAGAAGGAGTCACATTTGGCTTTTTTGAAGGAAATTTTGCTCTGGGGGCATGCCGCATTTAGGAAGCCCCTATGGTGCCAGGACAGCAAAAAAAAAAACACATAGCATACCATTTTGGAAACTAGACCCCTCGGGGAACGTAACAAGGGGTAAAGTGAACCTTAATACCCTACAGGTGTTTCACGACTTTTGCATATGTAAAAAAAAATAAAAAAATTTACCTAAAATGATTGGTTTCCCAAAAAATGTACATTTATACAAAGGGTTAAAGCAGAAAATACCCCCCAAAATTTGAAGCCCAATTTCTCCCGATTCATAAAACACCCCATATGGGGGTGAAAAGTGCTCTGTTGGCGCACTACAGGTCTCAGAAGAGAAGGAGTCACATTTGGCTTTTTGAAAGCAAATTTTGCTCTGGGGGCATGCCGCATTTAGGAAGCCCCTATGGTGCCAGGACCGCAAAAAAAAACCACATGGCATACCATTTTGGAAACTAGAGCCCTCGGGGAATGTAACAAGGGGTTAAGTGAACCTTAATACCCCACAGGCGTTTCACGACTATTGCATATGTAAAAAAAAAATAAAAATTTTACCTAAAATGCTTCTTTTCCCAAAAACTTTACATTTTTAAAAAGGGTAAAAGCAGAAAATACCCCCGAAAATTTGAAGCCCAATTTCTCCCGAGTACGGCGATACCCCATATGTGACCCTTAACTGTTGCCTTGAAATACGACAGGGCTCCAAAGTGAGAGCGCCATGCGCATTTGAGGCCTAAATTAGGGATTGCATAGGGGTGGACATAGGTCTATTCTACGCCAGTGATTCCCAAACAGGGTGCCTCCAGCTGTTGCAAAACTCCCAGCATGCCTGGACAGTCAACGGCTGTCCGACAATACTGGGAGTTGTTGTTTTGCAACAGCTGGAGGCTCCGTTTTGGAAACCGTGGCGTATCAGACGTTTTTCATTTTTATTGGGGAGGGGAGGGGGGCTGTGTAGGGGTATGTGTATATGTAGTGTTTTTTACTTTTTATTTTATTTTTTGTGTTAGTGTAGTGTAGTGTTTTTAGGGTACAGTTGCACGGGCGGGGGTTCACAGTAGTTTCTCGCTGGCAGTTTGAGCTGTTGCAGAAAATTAGCTGCAGCTCAAACTTGCAGCCCGATACTTACTGTAAGCCTCCGCCCATGTCAGTGAACCCTGTACATTCACATTGGGGGGGACATCCAGCTGTTGCAAAACTACGACTCCCAGCATGCGCTGACAGACTGTACATGCTGAGAGTTTTAGTTTTGCAACAGCTGTAGGCACACTGGTTATGTATCACGGAGTTTGTGACCTTATTCAGTGTTTCAAAACCAGTGTGACTCCAGCTGTTGCAAAACTACAACTCCCAGCATGTAGGGTGCATGGTGTAAGGTGACTGCTGGGAGTTGTAGTTTGCAACAGCTGGAGGCACACCGGTCGTGAAACACTGAGTTATGTAAAAAAAAAAAACTCTAAGTTTCACAACCAGTGTGCCTTCAGCTGTTGCAAAACTACAACTCTCAGCAGTCACCGACAGCCAACGGGCATGCTGAGAGTTGTAGTTATGCAACCAGCAGATGCACTACTACAACTCCCAGCATGCACTTTAGCTGTTTGTGCAAGCTGGGAGTTGTAGTTATACAACAGCTGAAGGTACACTTTTCCATAGAAAAAATGTGCCTCCAGCTGTTGCAAAACCATAAGTCCCAGCATGCCCATAAGGGAATGCTGGGAGTTGTGGTGGTCTGCCTCCTGCTGTTGCATAACTACAGCTCCCAGCATGCCCTTTTTGCATGCTGGGAGCTGTTGCTAAGCAACAGCAGGAGGCTGTAACTCACCTCCTGCTGCTGCTTCATCGCAGGAAAGTCCCTCGCCGCCGCCGTCGCTCCTGGGGCCCCGATCCCAACATGGACGCCGGGGATCGGGGTCCCCAGCACCCGGGGTCGTCTTCCCGCACCCGCTCACGCCCTCCGGAAGAGGGGCGGAGCGGGTGCGGGAGTGACACCCGCAGCAGGCGCCCTGATTGGTCGGCCGGTAATGCGGCCGACGAATCATGGCGATCGTGAGGTGGCACCAGTGCCACCTCATCCCTGCAGGCTCTGGCTGTTCGGGCCATCAGAGACGGCCCCAAACAGCCAGTAATTCCGGGTCACCGGGTCACTGGAGCCCCGATTGACCCGGAATCGCCGCAGATCGCTGGACTGAATTGTCCAGCAATCTGCGGCGATCGCCGACATGGGGGGGGCATAATGACCCCCCTGGGCGATATGCCGGGATGCCTGCTGAACGATTTCAGCAGGCATCCGGCTCCGATCCCCAACCGGCTAGCGGTGTGGACCGGAATTCCCACGGGCGTATGGATACGCCCTGCGTCCTTAAGGACTCGGTATGCAGGGCGTATCCATACGCCCTGCGTCCTTAAGAGGTTAAGGGGTTAAAGGGGTACTCTGGAGGAAAAAAATCAACTGATATCAGTAAGTCTTTGCCCTGGGGAATTGCTCATGCTCTGGACAATTCCTGAAATGGACAAGGGGTAGCAGCAGAGCACACTATGATGTAGAGGGTAGGTGAGCCTTTTTTATTTTTACAACAACCCCAGCCATGTATAAAAAAAAAAAAAAATAATAATGTAACCCAGATAACACCTTTAATATCTGGATGCCACATTTTCAACACCAAAAAAAGCCATTGAAGGGGTACTCTGCTGCTCAGTGTTTGGAACAAACTGTTCCGAATGCTGGAGCAGGCGTTGGGAGCTCGTGACATCATAGCCCCTCCCCATCATGATATCCTGCCCTGCCCCCTCAATGCAAGTCTATGGGAGGGGGGGCGTGACTTGCATTGGGGGGCGGGGCATGACTTGAATTGAGGGGGCAGGGCTCAATGGGATAGTGTGCATAAAAATGGGATAGTATGCATAAAGCTGTCACCCTGCCAGTGTCTGTACATACAGTCATGGCTGTAAATGTTGGCACCCCTTTTTGAATATTCATCCATTAAGACCCGTTATAATATCCCTAATGTATGGCCATAACACCGATGCTGCTGCTAGAATGCTTTTCACATATAGCGCTGCAGTGACATATGTATATAGATGGTTGCGCTGCGAGGGTACATTATACTTGCGATGCGGGGGGCACATTATACATGCGCTGCGGGGGGTGTATATTTTTTAATGCGCTGGCGGGGTATATATTTATTAATGTGCAGGCGGGGGGTATATATTTATTAATGCCCCGGTGGGGTGTATATATATATATATATATATATATATATATATATATATATGTAAATGCACTGCAGAGGGTATATTAATAATGTGCTGGGGGGCTAGATATATAGGTTATATGTCTGCCCCCCCTGCAGCGCTATATATCTTTCCCCCCACAGCGCTTTTAATATACATATGGCCCCCCTGCTACTCACAATTTTCATTTTTAAATCTCCTGCTGAGATCCCTGAATGGCTCATTGGTACTGGCCATTCAGGGCTCCCCACGGGGGATTTAAAAATGAAAATGACAACACACCATACATCACAGGGTTGCGGACCATGCCGCCCGCTCCCCTGCTTAATAACTTCTGATCGCATCGGGTCTCAGAAGTGAAACCCGGTGCGATCAATCCCTCAGCCCCTGTACTACAACCCGCATCATGGAACAGACTCTGTTCCATGATGGGGGTAGTAGTACAAACACTAATGTGGCCTCCCCAGCTGTCTGCAGACTCCCGCAGCCAGGGAATTACTACTCCCATCATGGAAAGAAGTCTGTTCCATGATGGGAATAGTAGTAGTCCCTCAGCATTGCAGGAGTCTGCTGATGTCCCCTCTTCTGAGCATGCTCAGAAGTAATAACAGATATTATAAACCAGGTGCAAACGGATGACATAAAGGCTCATCCGTTTGCCATAGACTTCAATGTTAAAAATAACGGCCGTTAGTTTACCCGTTTCTTGTGACGGGCGAAAAATTTGTGCATGTCCCGTTATTTCTCCCGTCACAACTAACGGCCGTTCTTCATGACGGGCTATAACGGTTCATAATGCGTAATAAAAAAAATCCCATAGACTAGAATCGGATTGTTTAACGGCCGTTTAACATGGGTTTTCTGGCGGACGTTTGTAACGGATTAATTTTTTTTAGTGTGAAAGCAGCCTTACTATGATTTGCTGTTGTCATTTACTGTGCAATTTTCTTCTAGGCTTCTACATTTTGTCCTGTCACTTCTGCAGCAAACTTCAGCCTCTATAGCAACACAAATAAATACATACTGCAGACCATTAAATTAATTCAGACTTCAGACTAAACCCCTAAAACAATTAAGACCCCCGATCCATAGATACAATCACGCTCCAGACAAGACCGCAAATAAATACAAACCTAAGACCAGACATTGCATTAAATTCAAACCCTAGACCAGACCCTAAATGACGACCTCACACCAGACACCTTAATAAATGCAGATTCCAAAGAGATTATTTAAAATAGTGCAGACCCCAAATCAGACTTCCTCATAGGCAGACTTTTTAAAGTTTACCTGTCATTATTGAAAATTCTTTATATAATGTAGATAATACCATTAGATGTGTATTTGTACTATACATTGGTTAAAAACTGTGTATATTTTTTAATAAAAAATGCAGACCCTTCAGCTATTGACTGTGTGTCTCTGTGAGGAGACCAAATTCAGGAAGTGAGGGCAAGACAAGCAGGGTTTGTCCTCAGTGCACAGAGCCCTGCTTGTCCTCAGTGCACAGAGCCCTGCTTGTCCTCAGTGCATAGAGCCCTGCTTGTCCTCAGTGCCCAGAGCCCTGCTTGTCCTCACTGTACGGAGCCCTGCTTGTCCTCACTGCACAGAGCCCTGCTTGTCTTCAGTGCACAGAGCCCTGCTTGTCCTCAGTGTACAGAGCCCTGCTTGTCCTCAGTGCACATAGCCCTGCTTGTCCTCACCGTACAGAGCCCTGCTTGTCCTCACTGTACAGAGCCCTGCTTGTCCTCAGTGCACAGAGCCCTGCTTGTCATCAGTGCACAGAGCCCTGCTTCCCCTCAGTGCACAGAGCCCTGCTTGTCGTCGGTGCACAGAGCCCTGCTTGTCCTCGGTGCACAGAGCCCTGCTTTTCCTCGGTGTACAGAGCCCTACTTGTCCTCAGTGCACAGAGCCCTGCTTGTCCTCAGTACACAGAGCCCTGCTTGTCCTCAGTACACAGAGCCCTGCTGGTCCTGACTGCACAGAGCCCTGCTTGTCCTCACTGCACAGAGCCCTGCTTGTCCTCACTGCACAGAGCCCTGCTTGTTTTCACTGTACAGAGCCCTGCTTGTCCTCAGTGCTCAGAGCCCTGCTTGTCCTCACTGCACAGAGCCCTGCTTGTCCTCACCGTACAGAGCCCTGCTTGTCCTCACTGTACAGAGCTCTGCTTGTCCTCACCGCACAGAGCCCTGCTGGTCCTCACTGCACAGAGACCTGCTTGTCCTCAGTGTACAGAGCCCTTCTTGTCCTCAGTGCACAAAGCCCTGCTGGTCCTCACCGTACAGAGCCCTGCTTGTCCTCACTGTACAGAGCCCTGCTTGTCCTCAGTGCACAGAGCCCTGCTTGTCATCAGTGCACAGAGCCCTGCTTGCCCTCAGTGCACAGAGCCCTGCTTGTCGTCGGTGCACAGAGCCCTGCTTGTCCTCGGTGCACAGAGCCCTGCTTTTCCTCGGTGTACAGAGCCCTACTTGTCCTCAGTGCACAGAGCCCTGCTTGTCCTCAGTACACAGAGCCCTGCTTGTCCTCACTACACAGAGCCCTGCTGGTCCTGACTGCACAGAGCCCTGCTTGTCCTCACTGCACAGAGCCCTGCTTGTCCTCACTGCACAGAGCCCTGCTTGTCCTCACTGCACAGAGCCCTACTTGTTTTCACTGTACAGAGCCCTGCTTGTCCTCAGTGTACAGAGCCCTGCTTGTCCTCAGTGCACAGAGCCCTGTTTGTCCTCACCATACAGAGCCCTGCTTGTCCTCCCTGCACAGAGCCCTGCTTGTCCTCACTGCACAGAGCCCTGCTTGTCCTGAGTGCACAGAGCCCTGCTTGTCCTCAGTGCACAGAGCCCTGCTTGTCCTCAGTGCACACAGCCCTGCTTGTCCTCACTGCACAGAGCCCTGCTTGTCCTCAGTGCACAGAGCCCTGCTTGTCCTCACTGCACAGAGCCCTGCTTGTCCTCAGTGCACAGAGCCCTGCTTGTCCTCAGTGTACAGAGCCGTGCTTGTCCTCAGTGTACAGAGCCCTGCTTGTCCTCAGTGCACAGAGCCCTGCTTGTCATCAGTGCACAGAGCCCTGCTTGTCATCGGTGCACAGAGCCCTGCTTGTCCTCAGTGCACAGAGCCCTGCTTTTCCTCAGTGTACAGAGCCCTGCTTGTCCTTAGTGCACAGAGCCCTGCTTGTCCTCAGTACACAAAGCCCTGCTTGTCCTCAGTGTACAGAGTCCTGCTGGTCCTGACTGCACAGAGCCCTGCTTGTCCTCACTGCACAGAGCCCTGCTTGTCCTCGGTGCACAGAGCCCTGCTTTTTCTCAGTGTACAGAGCCCTGCTTGTCCTTAGTGCACAGAGCCCTGCTCGTCCTCAGTACACAGAGCCCTGCTTGTCCTCAGTGTACAGAGTCCTGCTGGTCCTGAGTGCACAGAGCCCTGCTTGTCCTCACTGCACAGAGCCCTGCTTGTCCTCACTGCACAAAGCCCTTCTTGTCCTCACTGCACAGAGCCCTGCTTGTTTTCACTGTACAGAGCCCTGCTTGTCCTCAGTGCTCAGAGCCCTGCTTGTCCTCACTGCACAGAGCCCTGCTTGTCCTCATTATACAGAGTTCTGCTGGTCCTCACTGCATAGAGCCCTGCTTGTCCTCTGTGTAAAGAGCCCTGCTTGTCCCCACACGCTTCCTGTATTTGTTCTCTACACTGAGACACACAGGCAATAGCTGTAGGGACAAATATATACACATCCTCAGCACATCAAGACCTTCACATCACAGATTCTTATTTCCTGCTCAGAGTTGTGATTGTCCAGTACCGTCTTCAGAGTACAGTACATAGTAGGGGAGCAGAGTGGGGCTGAGGGCTGCATGATTCTCCCGATTATAAATTACGATCGGAACAGATCTCAGGAGTGAGACCCGCTGCAAGATGTCCTAGGTACTAATGCTCCTAACATGGAACACATGCAGTCCCATGCTGGGAGTAGTGGTAGTACCACAAATAAGAATGGACATATAGTTACTATAGTATTAAACACAATATTTATTAAAATACAGTAAATACATTAGTAATAAAAAGTTTCAAAAAATGAAAATAAAACATTTATTATTTTTTAAAAAGAAATGGACACCTCATCCATTTTTAATATTTCCATTTTAGGTACCTGCCCGCACACATAAATTGTTCCCTGCTTAAAAAAAAATAATAATAATAATTCATTCTGAAAATAAAAAATTCATTCCCTACAATTTTTTCCATCCCTACCGCACTTTTTTTTTTTTTTTTGCACCCAACAAGATTAGGAAAAAACGCCCAAAAATGCAATCTCCACAGAAAGGTTAAAATGACAGTAAAAAATGCCAAAACACAGGGAAAAGCAGTGACAGTTTTTGTGGCGTTTTTTCTGGCATTTTTTGCCTAAAAAAAAGAAAAACGACAGAACAAAAATCCAAGTGGAAACTTAGCCTAAGGGACTGAAAGCTGTTTTTTTATTTTTATTTTTTATGTTTTTCTATGTATGCACAATAATTTCCATGACTTTTTGACCACTTTTTATATATTTATACCTTTTTTGGGAAGCCAAGAACAAAACAATAGCAAATGTTTCCATCAACTTTGCAGGTTAGAAAACATATTAATTTTAACATCCACCAGGCTATTAGTTGCAGGTATAAAGGGACAATATTGTCCAGAATCAGCAGATGGTTATCAGGAGGGACTGTCATCACTGAATTAGGTTATAGATGTTTATGCACACGGAACAAATCACCCCCCCCCCCCCCCATGCAATCGTTTATACTGTAGAAATTCTTGCCCATCTTGATACTTTCTAAAATGTTTTTTAGCAAGATGCATTCAATTTAACAAATTTGGTTCATCTTCAGAATTTAAATTTATACTGTATTAGGTAAAATAATTTACTTTACCCCAGTAACTACTTTTTGCAAATACTTTTTATAGCTAGTCTACAAAGAGTTAGTATAAAGACACAAAGTGGTGGTAGGTCTATGAAAAAGGTATCATTTATGAAAGCTGAGGATCAGGAAAACCATGGTACGTGTCCAGAAATTAAGTAGCCAGCAAATAAAAGAAAGCTATAAAAAGGTGAGAAATCTCACACCAGCGGGATGTTCCACCTAATCAATGCTCTAGAGAAACCCAATGCCATGTGTGATTTTCAAATGCATGTGTTAATTGCAGAAACCTCTTTCCCTAAAGTTTCCTAGAGGTGTTTATTAGGTACAGGAAGGGAAAAAGAAATAAAAAGATACTGTATTTCAATCCACTGCATCACAATTTATAAATTAAAGTATCTTAAAATAAAGAAAATGATCCTGAATAGTTGAGCAAACTTTTAAAAAATTCGGTTTTGTGGTCTCGCCGGACATTTACAAAAAATGTAGTTTGTAGCAAACAGGTTCTCTGCAAACCGGAAAAGCAATAAGCCTCAAAACACATGTATAACACTACCTAAAAATCTCTAAAGCCCTGTATAACACTGCTAGGGTCACCTACGAATGTATTCAAGTAGTTTTAAAGTGGTTTAAATGCTAAATTATGGTGTAATGTGGTAACCCATGGTAACCTACAGCTTGTTTTAAAACACACTGCACTAGCGGATTTTGTATGCTTTTTAACACCAAAATAAGGGTGCATAAAGTATCCCTTTTGTTGGCATGTGTCTGACGGTGTTATGCACACAGAGGTATTGGAAGACACAATGGGGGAGATTTATCAAACGATTTAGACTGGTTTTTCCTGTCTAAATTTGTCGCACAGAAAGTCGCAGTGTAAATATGTGCGACTTTTCTGCGACTTTTGATGTAGAGGATTTTTAGAACATGATGCATGCTAGTCTATTTTAGACGGAAATGCATTGGAAAATGCATTAGTGCTGTGTTTATCAAGTGCGACTTTTGTGCGACAAGTCGCATCTGCCCAAAATACACTGAAATGTCAGACCATGTTGGAGCAGGTCTAAATGCAGTTTAAGCTGTAGACCCTGAAGTCTGAGCACAGAATTTATCAAGGGCTGTGAGACCTTTGATAAATTAGGAGCACAATAGACAGGAGACTACCACATACGCTGGTCTATAAGCATACCCAGAATAGACTAGATTAGTAAATGTCCCCCAATGGCTTTCTCCAAGTATTCCAAAAATATCCCTTTTTGGGAGTAGCAACAGGTTGTGAGTCTGGCAAAGGAAGACAACATGTATTTTTTTTCGTTCTAAAAATTCTCCCTTTAGGGAGTTGCAGCAGGATTGTTGCCTAAAAATACTGAGAAAAAGAAAGCTTGTGTATGAAAAGCCCTTTTTTTGGGGATCATGTTTTTTTTGGGCAGGCCTGGCTAGTAGTAGTAGCAGCAAGGGTGATGGACTGGTGGCACTTGCAGACAACAAGCTATGGTGGACTGGTCACAGTTGTAGCAGTCAGCAGACAGTACAGCCGGCCATGGTTGTGGAAACAAGCGGACAGCAGGCAGTAGTGGACTGGTGGGGCAGTAGTTGCCAGCAGACAGCAGGTAGTGCTAAAGTGGTAGGAGTTGTATTAGCCAGCGGACAGCAGGCAGTGGTGGACTTGTGGGAGTTGTAGTAGAAAGTAGAGAGCAGGCAGTGGTGCACAGGTAGGAGCTGTAGTAGCCAGCGAACAGGACAGCAGGGGTGGTGGTAATTATATCTAGTGGCATCTCGTAAAGGGGTTTCAAAGTTCTCAATGATCCATGCCTTATTTATTTTAGCAAAATTAGATTTTCCACATTGCTAGCAGACAATCCTTTTCTTTTAGGAGTTATGACACCACCTTCCACAATGAACACTCTCTCTGATGCTTCACTGGAAGGTGGACAAAACAGAACACACATGGCAAAATGGGCAAGTTCTGGCCAATGGTCTAATCTAGTGACCCAGAAGTCCATGTTGTCTTGACTCATGGTGTTAAAGAAAGTGCACAGCTAAGGTATGCCTCAACCTGGTTTGTTCAGATGGTGGTGTATATCCCTTTGGTGGCTCTTGCAGAGGTAGCTCTGGAAGAGGGAATGGAGTATTTACTCAGCGAGGAGCAAAGTGTGGACTACTGTTCGGCAGGTGTATGGTGCTGGAAAGATGTAGCAAGCTGGCTGCTTAGGTTCTCCCTATAAAAATCGAATTAATCCTCCCTCTCAGAAGGTGAAAAAAAAAAAAACTCCCATCTTGACTTCATACCAAGGGTGTAAGAGTGTGGCATTCAGTACTTATATCTTTATTTCAAGCGCATAATACGCCTGTCACTGTGCCAGCAAGAAAGAATTCAGCTCACCATCCTTGTTGGCTTTTCAGAGGGCTCAGCTTGTTCCACCTCCATCCCATACTGCCAAGGTTGGTCATCATGATCCTTGTTGTAATAATAATCACTGTTACTTTGTAGGTTCCATGTCTTTTCTGCCTTTTACAGATTCCATTTCCAAATCCTCCTCCTCATGTCCTACTTTCTCATCCACCTAAACCAACTGCTCCTAAAGAAGAACATCCATACTACTGCCAGCCAGATTTAAATCTTTCTTCATCCCCTCATTTGCTTATCATCATTGTGAGTGTTTGCTCCAGAAGGAATATCAGCGGCACAACCCATTAGTTCAAACAGTAGAAGGAAGAAATGCTCACGGCACTCGATGCGCTGGCATAAAAAGTACTTCTTTATTTCAAACCAAAGGATTCACAGACATCGGGAGTGGAGACAAAGGGACAGGTCAACGACCGTTTCACCGCTCCTGCGGCTTCTACTGGACCATACGTCACATCCAGTTTCTCAAGCTTAAGTATGCGATCCGCCTTCCCAATCTCACCTCACCTGTGAGTTAACTCTACAAGTGCCAAAAAGGTGAGGAGGACGCATACTGAAGCTGGATACATCTTCACACACACACATAGAAAAAAACGCATAGAAATACACAACATACAAAAATTATTTAATACAAAAGTTAAAATTTCAATATCACAGTGATTCAAGAGCTACAGGTCAAAATTGGAGGTTACCAATAGAAACTAGTGAAAAAAAACAATGTGCGTTTAAAAAAACCACATGTATGACTCTGACCCTAACAAAACAATGTATATAATGCAGCAAGAATCACTATCATATTATGGTGCCCTGAAATAATTGCAGCCAGGTAACAAACATACCCAAAGCTAGAATCTATTTATTCCAAATACTAATATCTTTTCGCTCATTTAAATCCAGATTTCCTAGAGCTTCTGTTTTCAGAATGATTGATGTTTCATGATTTAATAAAATATCATTTTTATTACCACCGTCAACTAAATTTTGTATGCGGACCAATCCCATGAAGGACATAGATTTAATATCTCCTGCATGGCATTCCCGTATATGTTTTATCAGTCTGGGCAATCCTTTTCCAGTAGTTATTAAGCGTGCATGTTCAGAAAAACAAATATTCAAGGCTCTAATCGTTTTGCCAATATAAAAATGTCCACATTGGCATATAATGGCATACACTACAAATTTAGTATGGCAAGTGATATGTTGGTTAATTCTCCATTTAATACCTCCCAACTGAGTTTCCTGACCTGGTAACATAAATTTACACCAATGACATGAGCCACACCTGTAATTCCCTTTTGTGGTCTGTTTGTGTAACCAGTCATTTTGGGCAGTGTTCACACGGCCCTTGATGAGTTTATCCCTCAAATTTGGGCTTCTGCGGAATGTGACCAAAGGTTTTTTCTTTGCCACATCCCGCAGAAGCTCATCCTGTGCTAGAATGTGCCAGTTTTTGTAGATTGCCTTCCTCAGTGTAGTTTCCATGTGGCTAAATTCAAAAGAAAAAACTAAACGTTTAGTGTGGCTTGAGCCTGTCTGATGTCGAGATTTTTTCTTCTTTAAAATTGCAGTGTGTTCTAGATTTCTTGCTTTTAGGTAGGCCTGTTGTAATAGTGGTTCCGGATATTTTCTTTCCCGCAACCGTCCCAGTAATTCATTTGCCTGTCGATCAAAAGATGGGAGTGTGTCATTGATTCTACGTAATCTAACTAGTTGACCATATGGGAGGGATTGTTTTACATAGTCAGGGTGGTAACTTTCAAAACTGAGCAACGAATTTGTTGCGGTTTCTTTACGAAAACCTCTAGTAGATAACTCTCCTGATGATGTGTCTATACATAAATCAAGAAACATAAGTGTCTTACCCCCAAAGGCACTGGTGAAACTCATATTAAATGTATTCTGATTAAGATATAGAACAAATTCATTGAATTGGGCCTCCGATCCATCCCATACTATTATGACGTCATCAATATAGCGGTAATATAATTTTACATTTTTGATGAAAGGATTATTTACTGTGTAAACCTTCTCTAGTTCAAATTCGGCTAGGTACAGATTAGCAAATGTCGGGGCGACGGGAGTCCCCACTCCCTACGTTTGCCTGTACCATTGTTGGCCGAATTGAAAAGCATTACAGCTGAGCACTAATTTCAATAGGTCACAGATGAACACAGCTAAATCCGTACCAATTCCCGATGTGTATGAAAGTCGATTGCTGATGGTCTGCACACCCGCAACCTGCGGAATGCGGGTCTACAGACTAACCACATCTATACTCGCTAGATGATATGAGTCATCCCATGTAAAATCTGAGAGTATTCTGAGTATGTCTCCTGAATCTTGGAGATAAGAGGGTACACTGTCAAGAAGGGGACGGAGGAACCAGTCAAGATATTTTGATATTGGTTCAGTCGCAGAGCCTCTCCCCCCCCCCCCCCCCACAATAGGCCTCCCGGGGGGGTGCTCAAGCGATTTGTGAATTTTAGGCAGCCAATACCAGTAGGTCGTTTTGGACACTCTACTAGTAATTTTTCAGCAAACTTGACTGTCATATGACCATCCTCTACTCCCCTCCTTAACAGCGACCGTACCCTACTTGCATAGTCTAGCGTGGGATCAGCTTTTAAAGGCTCATACGTGGTCAAATCATGCAGCTGTTTATGAGCTTCTGCTAAGTACATATCTCGGGGGATCAAAACAATATTGCCCCCCTTGTCCGCTGGTTTTATTATAATGTTGTCCCGGGATTGTAGCCGTTTCAATGCTTCCAATTCACCGGGGGTTAGGTTAGAAGGGACAGTTGGATAAATAAGGGACTTGACATCCCCAACAGACTCCCAAAAATTGTCTAGTGTTGAACCAGCGGGCATGGGGGGAGAAAAATTTGAAGGTTTTCAACCACTGAAAAATTCTATGTATTCCTCCTCAATAGGAATACCTGATAAATCGCAAAGTGTAGATAGTATTACACGATCCTCTTTGGAGAACTGGGGACTCATGGAGAAACCTCGGTGAATTGGAAGCATTGAAATGGCTACAATCTCGGGACGACATTATAATAAAACCAGCGGACAAGGGGGGCAATATTGTTTTGATCCCCCAAGATATGTACTTAGCAAAAGCTCATAAACAGCTGCATGATTTGACCACTTATGAGCCTTTAAAAGCCGATCCCATGCTAGACTATGTAAGTAGGGTATGGTCGCTGTTAAGGAGGGGAGTGGAGGATGGTCATATGACAGCCAAGTTCTCTGAAAAATTACTAGTAGAGTGTCCAAAACGATCCTGCTGGTATTGACTGCCTAAAATTCACAAATCGCTTGAGCACCCCCCGGGAAGCCTATTGTGGGGGGGGGGGGGGGGGGGGAGAGGCTCGGCGACTGAACCAATATCAAAATATCTTGACTGGATACTCCGTCTCCTTCTTGACAGTGTATCCTCTTAACTCCAAGATTCAGGAGACATACTCAGAATACTCTCAGATTTTTCATGGGATGACTCGTATCATCTAGCGACTATAGATGTGGTTAGTCTGTACACCAGCATTCCGCAGGTTGCGCAGACCATCAGCAAATGACTTTCATACACATCGGGAATTGGTACGGATTTAGCTGCGTTCATTTGTGACCTACTGAAATTAGTGCTCAGCTGTAATGCTTTTCAATTCGGCCAACAATGGTACAGGCAAATGTCGGGAGTGGCGATGGGGACTCCTGTCGCCCCGACGTTTGCTAATCTGTACCTAGCCAAATTTGAACTAGAGAAGGTTTACACAGTGAATAATCCTTTCATCAAAAATGTAAAATTATATTACTGCTATATTGATGACGTCATAATAGTATGGGATGGATCGGAGGCCCAAATCAATGAATTTGTTCTATATCTTAATCAGAATACATTTAATATGAGTTTCCCCAGTGCCTTTGGGGGGTAAGACACTTATGTTTCTTGATTTATGTATAGACACATCATCAGGAGAGTTATCTACTAGAGGTTTTCGTAAAGAAACCGCAACAAATTCGTTGCTCAGTTTTGAAAGTTACCACCCTGACTATGTAAAACAATCCCTCCCATATGGTCAACTAGTTAGATTACGTAGAATCAATGACACACTCCCATCTTTTGATCGACAGGCAAATGAATTACTGGGACGGTTACGGAAAAGAAAATATCCGGAACCACTATTACAACAGGCCTACCTAAAAGCAAGAAATCTAGAACGCACTGCAATTTTAAAGAAGAAAAAATCTCGACATCAGACAGGCTCAAGCCACACTAAACGTTTAGTTTTTTCTTTTGAATTTAGCCCCATGGAAACCACACTGAGGAAGGCAATCTACAAAAACTGGCACATTCTAGCACAGGATGAGCTTCTGCGGGATGTGGCAAAGAAAAAACCTTTGATCACATTCCGCAGAAGCCCAAATTTGAGGGATAAACTCATCAAGGGCCGTGTGAACACTGCCCAAAATGACTGGTTACACAAACAGACCACAAAAGGGAATTACAGGTGTGGCTCATGTCACTGATGTAAATTTATGTTACCAGGTCAGGAAACTCAGTTGGGCGGTATTAAATGGAGAATTAACCAACATATCACTTGCCATACTAAATTTGTAGTGTATGCCATTATATGCCAATGTGGACATTTTTATATTGGCAAAATGATTAGAGCCTTGAATATTAGTTTTTCTGAACATGCACGCTTAATAACTACTGGAAAAGGATCGCCCAGACTGATAAAACATATACGGGAATGCCATGCAGGAGATATTAAATCTATGTCCTTCATGGGATTGGTCCGCATACAAAATTTAGTTGAGGGTGGTAATAAAAATGATATTTTATTAAAACATGAAACATCAATCATTCTGAAAACAGAAGCTCTAGGAAATCTGGGTTTAAATGAGCGAAAAGATATTAGTATTTGGAATAAATAGATTCTAGCTTTGGGTATGTTTGTTACCTGGCTGCAATTATTTCAGGGCACCATAATATGATAGTGATTCTTGCTGCATTATATACATGGTTTTGTTAAGGTCAGAGTCATACATGTGCTTTTTTTAAACGCACATTGTTTTTAACTAGTTTCTATTTGTAACCTCCAATTTTGACCTGTAGCTCTTGAATCACTGTGATATTGCTATTTTAGCTTTTGTATTTGTATAGAATAATTTTTGTATGTTGTGTATTTCTATGCGTTTTTTTCTATGTGTGTGTACACTCACTTGAGATGTATCCAGCTTCAGTATGCGTCCTCCTCACCTTTTTGGCACTTGTAGAGTTAACTCACAGGTGAGGTGAGATTGGGAAGGCGGATCGCATACTTAAGCTTGAAATAAAGAAGTACTTTTTATGCCAGTGCATCGAGTGCCGTGAGCATTTCTTCCTTCTACTGTTTGATACGTAGATCTATTGCTAAAGCCACTGAGCACCGAAAGACTGGCTTTGTGATTGCGACAGCTCCAACAAGCCGGCACCTCTACAGTTAGCAGGTAATAGATGGTGGACTTTTATATAGCAGTGCCGCCCCACAACTTCTTTGTGTGTTTCAACAACCCATTAGTTGCCTGAAGGCTGTAGAGTCAACAAGATTGTAAGGTAGCGATTGTACCATAGCGCCTGCACCACCACCAACACCAACCATTTGACAAGTTCTATGGCCCCACCTTTGCTACGCTCGTCTTTGCTTACAGTACCGCTACCCCCCTGCTCTGAACTGTAAACCTGTGGAATAGAATACTTCAGGAACTGGTCATTATTGTTGCTCGCGAATATTCGCAATGCAAATTTTATTCGCGAATATTTACGAATATTTGCAAATATAGCACTATATATTCGCAATTACCAATATTCGTTTTTTTTTGTTTTGTTTTTCTCAGTACACATCACAGTGATCATCCCACTCTGCTTCCAGCTTGTGTGGTGTAAAGAAGGCTCTAATACCACTGTGTGAGACTGGCGTACAAATTTTCTTGTATGCAAATTTTCACATGTGAAAATTTTCGCATATGTGAATTTTCGTATATGCTAATTTTCGCATATATGCTAATTTTTGCATTTGCAAATTTTTGCATATGCGAAAATAAAACGTTAATATTACGAATATGCAAATTTAGCGAATATATGACAAATATTCGTCCATATATTTGCGAAATATCGCGAATTCGAATATGGCCTATGCCGCTGAACACTACTGGTCATAGCAGTAATATCATAGCAGTAGGTTTTCATCAGCAAAATAACACTTTACACTTATGTAAATGTATAAGATTCTTGTTTTGAATGTTTATCCTATTTGTTCATCATTCAGGGTCATTAGGATTGTTTTTTTTTTTTCCTTTTCAGGGCAAATTCTGTATGATTTATATATTTTTTTTTTTACCCTACTCTGGATAAATACGGTGAAACAAAGTTCTAAAGCTATCCATACCTGTGTTCTTCATGCACATATTTTCCTCTACCTTTGGTTGAACTTTGTATCATAACTTGGGTGGGATTGTATAGACAATTGTAGTGGGTTTACAATTTTTAAGGGTACAAAATTTCAAAGGCAGGCTATGCATGGATCAGAAAGGAGGTACATTAATGAACAATTGCATGTCTGCTGAAGGCCACATGCCTCCTATATCATCTAATGTGACCGATGTTATCCTATTCTAGACACTACACATCTTAGTCATTAAAAATAGCCGCCTCCTGCTCTGTAGATACTGGGCATTTTCTGGGCTGAGTGTTCTTGCACCTGACCTGGCACGTGAAAAGTAAGTGGTGTTGCATACAGTGCAATGCATACAATGTTTACTACTGTGCAGGAGATCTAGCAATAGACAGGAATAACGTCTTCTGTATATACAGTACATGGTTGGCCAAGCCAGTAGCATTGTGTGCAACAAAAGCAGAATAGCATATCACAAATCATGTTGGTGGCTTTGCCTCTGTAGAGTGTCTGGGCTCAGTAATCTGATGTCGGATGAAGCTAGCCAGCCAAAGCAAGGCTAAAGTAACCCAAGGACACAAGGAACAGCGTTGGTTGCTCTCCTCAACAGGATTCTATTATTTATATTTAATGCAAGTGTCTTATTACAGCAGTTTTCAGAAAAGCCCTCACAAGGCAACTGCACCAGGCTACATCCTTCTGTAATCTGTTACAAGCTAGTCCAGTGTTTCCCAACCGATGTGCCTCCAGCTCTTGCAAAACTACAACTCCCATCATGCCCGGACAGCCTTTGGCTGTCCGGGCATGATGGGAGTTGTAGTTTTGCAACAGCTGGAGGCACACTGGTTGGGAAACACTGAGATAGTCAATGCACCAGGGCAGTGTTTGGGTTCAGGGGCTCTATACCTGCATTGACCCAGGGGCGGGCAACCCTTGCGAGACTGGTTGAACTTGATCAGCATGTTTTTTTTTTTTTAAACCCTATTAAACCATGTAAGGGTGCATTCACACCATTAACACATTGTCCGGTAATTAGAATTTTTTTTCCAAGCTGTACAGTGAGCAGGGCTAGCAGGGTATAAACATGTATGATCAATTTACATGATTAGAGAGACAAGGGATAACAAAATGTGCAGCTCTCTGTCACTACCCTCAAAAGGAACGCAAAGTCCTAGAACCCAAAATCAAACAGACGATAATCCAGCAAATCGTGGTAACAGCATCTATCAGTGTTTTTTGTGCAAAAAAAATATCAATAAATAACTAAATAAATAAATATATAAATAATAAAGCTAATTCTTTCCTACAAAAATGTGCTGCAACATATTAACCTATATGGCATTCTTGATTAAGACGCCTATGGAGGTTAAACCATTCCAGCAAATTGCTGTATGAAGAAATAAACTTTTAATACCTTTATTTTTTTTTTTTACCTATTAGAACTTTAGGTTTTTAAACCATCTACCTGCAGGTTCCAACCCATTGGCCCTTATTTACTAAGAGTGTTGTGTAGGTTTCTTTGTGGGTTTTAATTCCCTACAATTAATTTTCCACTGTATTTACTAAGGTTCCCCTCCATTTACCACTTTCCCTACACTTAGCTTTTTTTTTTTTTTATGCATGCTCTGATCTGTCTAGTTTTCCTCTGCTCAATTCCACCACATTTTATGTGAAAACCTTAGTAAATATGTTGTTGTTTTTTTTTGTGAAAATGTTGGCAACACGCCCCTTTTCGGAGACCATGTCCCCTTTTCGAGTTTTCTTAGCAAAATGGAGAGTTAGTCTGGGTTTTTTCAATTCTGGCACAAAATCTGGCACAAAATCTGGCGCAGACAGAATTTCTGGCGCAATGCGACAGAATCTGGCGCACAACCCGTCAAAACATGTCGGGTTTGCAATAGTAAATGAGGGCCAATATGTCATGATCACATCTAGTTAAAGTAAACCGGTTATCACTTTCATGGTGTCTGCATTGCAAGTCATTGGGACAGTCCCTGGTGTTTTTACCCCAGCCTTTTTTGATAGATCTCTCTCAGTTTGAGTACAGTGGTCCCTCAACATATGATGGTAATTCGTTCCAAACGAGCCATCGTTTGTTGAATCCATCGTATGTTGAGGGATTCGTGCAATGTTAAGTATAGGAAGCTGTACTCACCTGTCCCCGCCGCTCCGGACCGCGTCCCGCCGCTCCCGATGGTGTCCCCGCCGCTCCCGATGGTGACCCCGGGTCTCCGCTGGGCTCTCCTGGTCTTCTCCGGTCCTTTGCTGTCTTCTCCGGTCCTCCGCTGTCTTCCGCAAGGCCTTACTGGGCCTGCGTAGCGATGTCATTACGCCGCTGCATACGCCGTTCCTATTGGATGAAGGGACGGCGTGCGCAACAGCGTAGTGACGTCACCGGAGAGGGCCGAGAAGACACCGGAGGACCAGCGCTGGACCCGGAGGGCATCGTGGAGGGGTAAGTAAAACTCACCGCACCACACGGGGAACATTAAGCTGCTATCCGGCAGCAGCTTAAGCATTTTGCGCTGCCGGATAGCACTTAATGCGATGGACCCGACATAAAAAAGCATCGTATGTCGATGCTGACATCGACATGCGATGGCCTCTGATCATATGTCGGGGCCATCGTAGGTCGGGGGGTCACTGTATAGGGAGAGATCTATTAGTCAAGGCTGATATATGCACTATATGTATACTGATATTATATGAAATAAAACATTATTAAACGTACATGTCTATATTTAAAGGGATATTCATCATTTATCTAATCTAGAGCTACCAATAGAAATACTGCTATAACAATGTAGAATAGGTAAAACAGAGAGTAGCATTAAAGATAATCGGTCATCACTGTCATAGTACCTGAACCAAGAGTCATCAGGGCGGTCCCTGATGTCTTCTCCCCGCCCCGATGACTCTTGGTTCAGGTACTATGACAGTGATGACCGATTATCTTTAATGCTACTCTCTGTTTTACCTATTCTACATTGTTATAGCAGTATTTCTATTGGTAGCTCTAGATTAGATAAATATCCCTTTAAATATAGACATGTACATTTAATAATGTTTTCTTTCATATAATGCCAGTATACATATAGTGCCAGTATACTTAGAGACCTGATGTCTATGGCCTTGGTTTGAAATTGACGCCCACACCCTGGATCTTGTTACTTTTTCCTTGTCGTAAAAGAAAAAAAAAAACAGTCCATTAAAAATATCAAATAAGAAATGAACCTTTTAAACGCTGGGTGATTTTCGAATATTAAAATGATGACACCCGTGTCAGGTCTTGGAGGTTTGGAGATTTTCTAAATATTTGCTTTAATATACGTGCTGGAAATTGTATTTTATTCGTCTGGTTTCCTCATTTCCCCTGACTTTTTTTATGCAAGCAGAGCTGCAGAACTGAACCTTTAGTGGAGTATTTTCCATGGAAAGGCTGGAGAGTGTGCAGCTTTTCATTGCTGGGATTGTGTCTTGAGCAGTCTTTCTTCCAGCAGATAATGGCTGGCAGCAGTACACAGAGGAGAGGTTGTGTGCCGTACTTATGAATTGAGTCATTGTTTGTGAGGATTGCTTGCATTTTTCCTGGAGAGCATGAATCAGGGTGTAAAACAGGCACCTTGTATGTTCTCCTACTTCTGCTTCAAGTAAGAGGGGAAAGAATAACATTCTAATAAAAATAAGAGCGCTCACAGGGCCTATCAGCGGCCGAGTCGCTGGGAGACTGCATGCCGGTTTATAGACTTACCTCACCCCAATTACGCTTTAATAATATTTCCTAAATTGTTTTTATTATTTTAATTCCTTAGGATACATCATGCAAGTGTGAAATGAATATATTTTGGCACAGTTATGGCTTATGCAGTTACATTAAGGGTCAGAAATGAATATTATTTACATTTTAACTAAGTCATCTAGAATGTGCTCAGCCAAATACAGTGGTCCCTCAAGTTACAATATTAATTGGTTCTGGGACGACCATTGTACGTTGAAACCATTGTATGTTGAGACCAGAACTCTATGGAAATCTGGTAATTGGTTCTGAAGCCCCAAAATGTCATCCAAAAATAAGAAAAAAAAGTGAGGATTAAAGAAAAATAAGTAGATAACTAATATAGATAAAGCAAATCCTTACATATAAAAGTAATAAAGATCTGCTGGGAACTGTAAATCACTGTCTATGTCAGTGTTTCCCAAGCAGGGAGCCTCCAGCTGTTGCAAAACTACAACTCCCAGCATGCCCGGACAGCCAAAGCCTGTCCGGGCATGCTGGGAGTTGTAGTTTTGCAACAGCTGGGGCCACCCTGCTTGGGAAACACTGGTCTATGTAGAGGACAGGAGCTTCTTCAGGGTCCTGTAAGTAAAAAAAAGTAATGGAGTCGCCCTCACCTGGTGTACAAAGGAGCAGCTAACCCTGGTACAGGTAAAGTGTACAGAACATGTAATACCAGTCTGTACTGTAGGGGGCGCTACCAGACACCAGTCAGTGCATACGCTTCAGTAATACAGGGGTTTTACCAGTGAATGACCATTTTGATTGGTCGGTTCTTCCGGCCATTGACACGTTTCACAGATCTGGACTGTCCTTGGCATTGTATGTTGAGTCTGGTTTCAACTTACAATGGTCCAGAAAAGTCCATTGTATGTTGAAACTATTGTATGTTGAGGCCATTGTAAGTTGAGGGATCACTGTATTATTCCTTACAGCGCTAATAAATATAAAGCAGTACTGACAATCATTACAGTAAGTGGCTGGATAGGCAAGAAATGACCTAATTCCCTTGACATACAGAACGTCATGAATCCCTCTTGTCTTTCGCTACATGCAAGAGCAGTTACAGGCAGCCATAAGTGATGGTGAAGGCTTTATTCGCACAGCTTTACAAAGCAGAGCCGTAATAGTGCACCTATAAAGTGTTGGACAGCGTGGAAAGGGTTAACATGTGACTTAGTATCATCTATGTCCACGTTATTTTCATGCAAACAGTAGATGAAAGTTTCAGCCTTTTATGCAATTTGTCCGAATTTTTGAACTGTGTTTTGCAATTTTTTAAAACAAAATGTAGATGTTTTTCAGGGGCAATTTGTATTTTTTGCGCCATAAACATTTCAAAAAATGATTCCTGTAAAATGTTACTGAATGGGAATTACCATCTGTTTTTCAGTAGACCTTGATATTCAAAAATAGCTGTTTTTTTTTTTAGCTTAAAGGGTTCCTCTCATCAAATAAACTTTTGATATATTTTAGATTAATGAATGTTGAATAACTTTCCAATAGCATGTTAATGAAAAATATGCTTCTTTCTATTGTATTTTCCTGATCAGTCCTGGCAGCAAGCATTTCTGACTCATGCAGGAGTCCTAAAAACACTCAGAGCTGCCAGCCTGCTTTGTTCACAGCTGTTCACAAAGGAGTGTTCTCCTTTGTGAACAAAGCAGACTGGCAGCTCGTAGTGTTTAGGACTCCAGCATGAGTCTGAAATGCTTGCTGCCAGGACTGGTAGGGAGACCCCTAGTGGTCATTTCTTCAAAGTGGAAAATTAAATAGAAAGAAGCATATTTTTTAATAACATGCAATTGTGAAGTTATTCTGCATACATTAATCTATAATATATCAAAAGTTTTTTTGATGAGAGGTACCCTTTAAAATACTGTGGGGGTTATTTATCAATAATGGTCTTGGCTAGATCATTTTTGTGGTTTGTCTAGATGCGTTGTTTTTTTTGGCGGTGCTGCTCCAAATAAATTTATTAATTTTGCGCAGATCTTCACCCAGATCATTTTCTACTGCTGCTTTCAGATCATGTCTACCCTGCTTCTGAGGAGCTTGTTTGTCTGTGTGTGACTTTATTTGTTTTAGTTTTAAGGCAAATTAAAGGAGTAGTCCAGGAAAAAACTTTTTTTTTTTTTAATATCAACTGGCTTCAGAAAGTTAAACAGATTTGTAAATTATACAAAAAAAGAAGATTGCAGCAGCATGTTCAAAACGTGTCCCCCATCCACCACGCGGAGATGGCCTCATTTCGGATGGGACCCTAACACACATTCTGAGCCTAACACTCATAACACTCACCTCTGTTGGGCATATAGCCTCTGACTGGGGGACATGCTGGAACTATTATCAATTTAAAACACCTCCGGTGAAAAAGGGGAGGGGTGCACGGCTACAGAGGGTGCCATTCCCCCTGAGTTGCACAAAAAAACAAAAAGAAAAATAGCCAGAATTACTACCTAATACACGGGTGCACGCTGCTGTGGCAAATACAGAGTATTAGATAGTTATGCTGGCTATTTTTCTTTTTGTTTTTTTTTGTACAACTCTGGGGGAATGGCACCCTCTGTAGCCATGCACCCCTCCGCTTTTTCACAGGAGGTGTTTTAAATTGATAATGGATCCAGCATATCACCCAGTCCAAGGCTATATGCTCAGCAGAGGTGAGTGAAATGAGTGTTAGGCTCATAAAGCTTCTTAGGGTCCCATCCGAAATGAGGTCACTTCCGCGTGGTGGATGGGGGGACACGTTTTTATCAAAAAGTGCGCAAAGAGCCTCCATTTTTTGACCAAGAGTGCTATTGCAACCTTCTTTTTTTTTTTTTTTTTGTATACTCTGTATTTGCCACAGCAGTGTGCACCCGTGTATTAGGTAGTTGTGCTGGCTATTTTTCGTTTTGTAGATTTGTAAATTACTTCTATAAAAAAAAATCTTAATCCTTCCAATAATTATCAGCTGCTGAAGTTGAGTTGTTCTTTTCTGTCTGGCAACAGTGCTCTCTGCTGACACCTCTGCTTGTCTCAGGAACTGCACAGAGTAGAAGAGGTTTGCTATGGAGATTTGCTTCTACTCTGGACAGTTCCCAAGACAGGTGTCATCAGAGAGCACTTAGACAGAAAAGAACAACTCAACTTCAGCAGCTCATCAGTACTGAAAGGATTAAGATTGTTTAATACAAGTAATTTACAAATCTGTTTAACTTTCTGGAGCCAATTGATATATACATATAAAAGTTTTTTCCTGGATAACCCCTTTAAGGTCTAAAAGAAGGTCTGCAAAGAGAGTCTCCCTCACATTTGAGTAGCGATTTCCCTTTCCACAGGCCAGGAATTTTTTTTTTTATTGTTCAAGAGACGGAGGTTTTAGTTGAACAGGTATTTTTTTTTATTTTACCTTTCACCTTTTTTTTTAAATTATGTTATTCACTTTAGTAAATTATTATATTCATATATTTATTTGCACAATCTGCACCACAAGATCCACACCAAAATCTGCACAATATGGTTGTGATTTTCTGTTCCAGACTTTTGCAGCCAATTTTCCGCATCATTAACAGTGATAACAGGGGTATTGCGGCTATACCTTTATTCTTTTTTGTTTCTAGTTGCAGTGGAGAATATTCTGTAAGATAAATCTCTTACATGCAGCTTCATTGATTGTAGCGGCTGCTAATGAAAACCAGATGGTGATGGGAGGATGGACTCCGACCAAAGAATTATAACGGGAAACTAATATAAGGATGGAATATTTTATTAACCTGGAATTTGTGAACAGGCAAATTTACTGAAAAGAACAGCAAGCTTCCCCTTAATGATATTGAAAGCGTCTTTTAGTCATGTAGGGATTAGGGTTACCTAGCTACCGACAACACTACTATCAGTTATTGAGTGAGAATGCCCTGAAAAGATTTGCTGGCCAAAAATTGGCATGTGGAGAACATTAGCATTTCCCTCTCCTCCACTGGACTGTTTTGTGTCAGTCAGATAAGACTTAAAATCTGAGACTTCTACCCCCACAAATGCAAAGTGATTAAAATTTTGCTATGTGCTTATGTACTACTTAATATTTTTTATGACAGAAAATTAGTGTTAAATCATTCCTGCTTGGATTATTGTCCCTCCTTCTGAATTATATAGTCTAGTTTTTATTAATGCATGGCTTTGTTCACATCTGCGTTGAGTTTTTCCATAATTTTGCTGGCAAAAAAATGGCACAGTCTGTAGTGCTGTTCTCATGATCAAAAATACAAAAAACCCTGCAGAACTTGGATGGACCCTACCAAGGTCAATGGGGTCTGCCTGGGTTTACTGGTATCTGTTTGGAAATAGATACGGCATAGCCATCAGAGCTCTGCTTTATGACCCAGATCACTCTTACAGGAAGCTTAGATAGATAGACAATTATGTTATTTTTATTGTTGTTTATTTCTAAAGCACCAACAATTTCAGGTACTGAAAATATGAGACAAGGATTTAAAGGGGTACTGTGCCCCTAGACATCTTATCCCCTATCCCCCCACAATCTCCCTGCTGCACATGGCGTCCGTTTAGAGTTTAGAGTCCGTTTAGTGCAGAGGCTCGTGACGTCATGGCAGCTCCACGCTCTTGACGGCCATCATGCCCCCTCCCATAGATTTGCATTAGGGGGCATGGCCGTTACATCATGAGCGGGGCGTGATCATGACGTCACGAGCCTCCGCCACGCATCGCCAGTCAGTTGGCCTGTTTTTTGAGCTTTTCTTGTTTAAACTGTTTTGCACTTGCAACAAAAGTTTCGAGGCTATGTGAAAAGTAGACACTTTTTAGGAGTAAATCATACCTGAAATCTGTACCAGCTTGGAACTAGCACAGATTTCCGAGCATGATGCACAGGCAGCCTTCGAAGTGCCTGATTTATTAAGAGGCGTGCACCTTATTATAAATTGGGTGAATCTGAAGCCAGCAGGATTTTACTTAAGACTGGCATGTGAAATGCCAATCTCAGTAAATTTCCTCGTAGATTTAAACATTCCTGTTTCAATTGAAAACTCAAAATAAAAAAAAATTATTGAATTTTTTTTTTTTTGTGAAAAATGCTTTAGTGAGATGTTAGCTGGACATTTTATATTATGTCTCTTCCCTACATTCTTCAATAGAAATCCCTAAATCACAAGAGAAAAAAAAACGCTATAAAAATGAATATACTGATACAAAAAAAAAAAAGCCACTGAAAAAGGATGGGTAATCTTTTGGTTTGTTTGCTGTTTATGCTTATGTTAGGCTAAAAACACTGAAAATATGTGCCTGAAGGAAGCTTAAAGGGGTTATCCAGCATTACAAAAACAGAACTGCACCACTTTTGTCTGCAGGTTGTGTGTGGTTTTGCAGCTCAGTTCCTTTGAAATGAATGGAGCCATGTTGTAATACCACACACAACCTGCAGATAGGTGTGGTGCTGTTTTTGGAAGAAAATAAAGGAGTATTCCAGAATTTTTTTGTGCTACAGGGGCTGTAGTGTAGTTCATAATATAGTGTCTATACCTGTGTTTCATTATTGCAAAATGTGATTTTTGCCCCAAAGTTTATTTTTAACAGCACACAAAATTAGTGTTGTCTCAGTTTTTCCCAGATTGCAGTATGGCCCAAGAAATTACATCACTAGTCAGGTGTTCAGAGGCAGTCTGGTTGTGAGGCAATTCCTTCTGCAAGTAATTGTTTATTTGAAACAGTTGGAGGCACCCTGGTTAGACTACACTGGTCTATTGCATTGAGGGGAGCACAGGTGTGTTTCAATGGATGGGGTGGCTGATGTGTGGAAGGGAGAGAAGTGACCTCACACTTACAAACAAGGAATTAAGTGACTTGTAGCTGGAGAGAGGCAACTCCAACAGGAAATAGCTAGTTCAAGAAAGCTAGTCACAGTGTTATGGTAATCTCACAACACAGACATTTAGCCCCAAGACAAGTGTGGATCCCTCCTAAGCATGTCAGTTACTGTCTGGCAGGTACATACAAAGACCACCTTATGGTGGATAACCCCTTTAAGGGTAGGGTCACACGTAACAGATCCGCCGGTGATCCGACCCATAGTGTGCCTCCAGCTGTTGCCCCGCCTCACCCTGCCCCCTGGCCTGCTCACAGAAGCAATCTACCGCTTTGAGAAGCCACACAGAGACCTGCAAGTTGCCGAGTGCAGTCACAGTGTACTCAGGCATCGTGGAGCAACCGTGATGTCTGAGTACACTGCGCATGCGAGCTGCGATTCACAGGCCCCTGTGTGGCTGCTTGAAGTGGTGCATTGCTTCTGCGAGCAGGCCAGGGGGCGGGGTGAGGCTGGGCAACAGCTGGAGGCACACTATGGGTCGGGTCACCGGAGGATCCACAGCATAAAAATACGATGCGGATCCGTTACGTTTGACTCTACCCTAACTTTGTTTTTTCATTGCTGGATAACCTCTTGAAAACTGACCTTTTTTTGAGGCCCGCAATGAGTCTCAACATAGTGGGAGATTTGTAATTGTCGTTAGAACCTTTTTTTGATTATATTTGGTGCATGAAATGTCGCATATGCGCCAAAGATTTTTTTCCAACTTTTGTCTGTAAGCAAAAAGCTACAAATGTCACAAAAAAGTCACGATCCCCTCCAAAACACCGCAAATCTACACCACCAGCTGAGACCTGGATTACAAAACCGCCTTTGGAAATCACATACGACCATTTTGTACAGAAAACTCAGAGAGAAGAGAAGGAATCATACAAAATGGTGTTCTGAAGTGATTTATTGGTTTTTGCTTATGTGAGCCAAATTTATCAACCCCTGTGATAGTATGATAAATATGTCACATAAAAAACTACTTTAATACACACTTTCTAAAGACAACAATGATAAATCTCCCCCCATAGTGTGTGTGTGTGCATATAGCCTTAGTTGCCAAAACATTTAGGGGGAGATTTATCAAAATCTGTGTAGATGAAGAGTGGTGCAGTTGCCAATGGCAACCAGATTGCTTATTTCATTTTTCACAGGTCTCTTTAAAAATGAAAGAAGCAATCTGATTGGTTGCCATGGGCAACTGCTCCACTATTCCTCTGCACAGTTTTTGATAAATTTCCCCCTCAGCGGGATAAGTCCCAATAATCACCTGAAGGAGGTCTCTATATTAGTGCTTGGAAAGTCCCTATAAGGCTGGGTCTCCACTGAGTTTTTTGCAGTGTTTTTTTTTTGTCCAAAGAAACGCCAGAAAAAACTCCCGAAATTTTGCCCTGCATTCTTTTTTCTGGCGTTTTTTCTTGCATTTGAGGCTTTATGTGAAAATAGCTTTTTTTTGCAGTTTGGTATTTTTTCGGTACCCTTTGTTGAGTACCAAAGAGTACCAAAAAAAAAAAAAAAAAAAAGGATGCTGTAGGGATGTAAAAAAAAAGTATGTTTTTAATAATGTGTTTAATAAAGTGTATTTGTGTTTTTTTGACTTTTTAACCTTTATTTTTTACATTTTTTAGGTAGTACTACTACTCCCATGATGGAACACACTGTTCCATGATAGGAGTAGTAGTACTTTGACTCACTGTCAGATCGCCCGGCTGTCACATTTGTCAGCCACGGCGATCCTCCTGTATACTGTATAGGATGGCCGCTCTCCTCTGGTCCCCTGTACTGCCGTATATTTACTAATATTCACATTTCCCACTGAGATGTGATTGGCCAGAGGGTTCTAGCCAATCACAAATGTCTGGGAAATATGAATATTAGGACATATACGGCAGGGACCTTAGAAGAGCGGCCGGCCGGCTGCATCTATACTTTATAAAGGATGATCGCAGCTGATGTCTAGAGTGACATCAGCTGTGATCATTTCTACTACTACTGTGCTCCATGATGGGTGCTGAAGTACTTTTACAGATCGAAACAGGTGTCAGAGGTGATGCTTGTTGCGATCTATTAATGCAGGTACTACAGTTCCCATCATGGAGCAGTGTGTGCTCCATGTTGGGGGTAGTAGTAGAAATGATCACAGCTGATGTCACTCTAGACATCAGCTGCGATCATCCTGTTTAAAGTATAGATGCAGCCGGACGGCCGCTCTTCTAAGGTCTCTGCCGTATATGTCCTAATATTCATATTTCCCAGACATTTGTGATTGGCTAGAACCCTCTGGCCAATCACATCTCGGCGGGAAATTTGAATATTTGTAAATATACGGCAGTACAGGGGACCAGAGGAGAGCGGCCAGCCTATACAGTATACTGGAGGATCGCCGTGGCTGACAAATGTGACAGCCGGGCGATCTGACAGTGAGTCAAAGTACTACTACTCCTATCATGGACAGTGTGTTCCATGATGGGAGTAGTAGTACTACCTAAAAATGAATAAAAAAGTTAAAGACACTCACATACACTATATTTTTATAATTGTCGGATACATTTTAGTGCCCTGCCCGCCCACATAAATTGCTTACTGTTTCAAAATGAAATAAAAGTTCTTTATAAAAAAAATATACATTTCGTTAGATACAATTTTTTCTAACACTAATGTATATTTTTTATAATTTTTTTATGTTATAAAAAATATATATGAAATTTAAATAGAAAAGGTATCTTCTTCACTTTTTTTGATCGCTAAAGTCCAAAAAAGATTAAAAACCGCCTGCAAAAACGCCAAAGTTAAAACCCACATAGCGTTTTTCTTTGCGTTTCTTCACTCCCATAGACTTCTATGGGGAAAAACGCAACATTTTTGCGAAAAAAATGCCAGACCCTCAGCAAGCAGATGTTTTTGAAATCCAGCGTTTTTGACCAAAATCCCTAAAAAACGCCAAAAGGATAAAAAAAACGCCAAACTCAAAAACGCCAAGTGGATAAGGGTTTCTGGAGTTTCCTATAGACTTACAGCTAACATCTTGCCGCAGCAGTTTTTTTTTTGCAAAAAAAACGCCATGCGGCAAAATGGGCGTTTTTAACAACGTTTCTGCGAAAAATTACTCAGTGGAGACCCGGCCTAAGAAAAGCCACTTCCTAAAGTAAGTACCTCCTCTGCAGAAGGTTAAACAAAATAAAATGATTTAGATTTTTAGAAAAAATTATGAAAATCATAACAAAACACTTTAAAAAAAGTTTGTGTAAATTCCCTGTAAAAACTGAAGGAAAATAATAGATCCACTTCGTTTTTTTGTTGTTTGTTTTTACATCATCAAGTAAAATAATGAATACTGATGTGAACTCTGCAACTAATGCGCAAATTCTAACTCAAACAAATACAACTTTCGTGTGACTTTATAGCCTTAGCCTGGGATTTAAAAGCGGTGTTTTTTTAAACAGTGTGGCTGGCATTTCTCATTGTGTGTACAGCTTTTTTTCCAACTACATTTGGTGCTATTTTGGAGCTAGTGTTTTTTAGTTTTTTGTGCCTTTTATGCGCCTTTTTTACTTACACATTTCTGTCGATTTTGTGTAAGAATCCACTGATCTTACATAGTTACATAGTTAGTACGGTCGAAAAAAGACATATGTCCATCAAGTTCAACCAGGGAATTAAGGGGTAGGGGTGTGGCGCGATATTGGGGAAGGGATGGGATTTTATATTTCTTCATAAGCATTAATGTTATTTTGTTCCAGGAATGTATCTAATCCTGTTTTAAAGCTGTTAATTGTTCCTGCTGTGACCAGTTCCTGAGGTAGACCGTTCCATAAATTCACAGTCCTCACGGTAGAGAAGGCGTGTCGCCCCTTGAGACTAAACTTTTTCTTCTCCAGACGGAGGGAGTGCCCCCTCGTCCTTTAGGGGGTTTAACCTGGAACAGTTTTTCTCCATATTTTTTGTATGGGCCATTAATATACTTATATACGTTTATCATATCCCCCCTTAAACGTCTCTTCTCAAGACTAAACAATTGTAACTCCTTTAATCGCTCCTCATAGCTAAGATGTTCCATGCCCCTTATTAGTTTAGTCGCAACTCCGCAGTGTCCCTTCTATGGACAGGTGCCCAAAACTGAACAGCATATTCCAGGTGAGGCCGTACCAATGCTTTATAAAGGGGGAGTATTATGTCCCTGTCCCTCGAGTCCATGCCTCTTTTGATACATGACAATATCCTGCCGGCTTTGGAAGCAGCAGCCTGACATTGCATGCTATTCTGTAGTCTGTGATCTACAAGTACACCCAGATCCTTCTCTACCAGTGACTCTGCCAGTTTAATCCCCCCTAAGACATACGATGCATGCAGGTTATTAGTACCCAGATGCATAACTTTACATTTATCCACATTGAACCTCATTTGCCAAGTGGATGCCCAGACACTTAGTCTATCCAAGTCATCTTGTAACTTATGCACATCCTCTATAGACTGTACCGTGCTACAAAGCTTGGTGTCATCTGCAAAGATAGAAACAGAGCTGTTAATACCATCCTCTATATCATTGATAAATAAATTAAACAACAGCGGTCCCAGTACAGAACCTTGGGGTACACCACTAATAACCGGGGACCAATCAGAGTACGAATCATTTACCACCACTCTCTGGGTACGATCCATGAGCCAGTGTTCAATCCAGTTACAAACTAAAGTTTCCAAGCCCAAGGACCTTAACTTACCTGTCAGACGTCTATGAGGGACAGTATCAAATGCTTTAGCAAAATCCAGAAACACTATATCCACAGCCATTCCTCTGTCAAGGCTTCTACTCACCTCTTCATAAAAGCAAATTAGATAGGTTTGACAACTTCTATCCTTAGTAAACCCATGCTGGCTATCACTTATAATACAATTATCCCCTATGTATTCCTGTATGTAATCCCTTATAAGTCCTTCAAACAATTTATCTTGAGTCCAAGCATGATATTGACGGGTGTTATCAACTGCGCCTTTTTGTGAAATGGCGCAAAAAAGCCATAAAACCACCGTAAAGTCTCTAAACGACACCGGCCCAGACTAAGCTTAGCTTTTTGGTGTATGTGAAGAGTGAAAATTTAGAAAATGTGTACCTGTACAAAATTAAAGGGGTACTTTTTTTTTTTAAACCAATTGGTGCCAGAAAGTTAGGGTGCGTTCACACTATGGAATTCTTCCGCCTGGCGGCCACCACCGAGGGTACTTAGGCGCTAGGGCCGCGGGGCACTGAGCCGTCACCATTGACGGCTATGGTCCGCTCGTGGATTCCGCACAAAGAATGAACATGTTCTTTCTTTGCGCGGAACACTTTCAGCTGCGGAAATGTCCGCCGCTAAAATTCCGCAGTGTGAACGGGTCACGCAGAAACCTGTTCACACTAATGTTAAAGTTCACACCGCGGAATTGCGCCCGGAAATTCCGCGGCAATTCCGTAGTGTGAACGTACCCTTACACAGATTTGTAAATTACTTCTACTTAAAAATCTTAACCCTTCCAGTACTTATCAGCTGCTGTATTCTCCAGAGGAAGTTCTTTCCTTTTTACATTTCTTTTCTGTCTGACCATAGTGCTCTCTGCTGACACCTCTGTCTGTCTCAGCAACTGTCATGAGCAGGATAGGTTTGCTATGGGGATTTGTTTCTGCTCTTGACAGTTTCTGAGACAGAGGTGTCAGCAGAGAGCACTGTGGTCAGACAGAAAAGAAATTCAAAAAGAAAAGAACTTTCTCTGGAGCATACAGCAGCTGATAAGTACTGGAAGGGTTAAGATTTTTGAATAGAAGTAATTTACAAATCTGCAAACAGAAGGAGTGCAAATGACCGACACTTCAAAAGGAGCTCAAACAAAGCTGGGCACATGTGGACCAACTGTGGATATTGATTAGGCTGGCGGAGTGGGAACCGAGAACGGGACCTGCAGCGGTGCTGACACTTTAAAGTAAGGCAAATACCTTGCATGAAGAAACAAAGAATGTAACTCATCGGTCCAGTATAAAACTTCTTTATTGAAGACTTGTCAGCGGATGAACGGATCAGCATACTGTGGAAACGCTCCTGCTATGCTGATTCGTACACCCTCTGACTAGTCTTCAATAAAGAACTTTTATGCTGGACCGGTGAGTGCGACATTCTTTGTTTCTTCACGCTAGATAATTTACAAAAACTTTTTTTTTAAATGAACTGGTGCCAGAAAGTTAAGCAGATTTGTAAATTACTTCTATAAAAAAAAATCTTTACCCTTCCAGTGCTTATTAGCAGCTGTATGCTCCAGAGAAAATCTATTATTTTTGAATTTCTTTTTTTGTCTTATCCACAGTGCTCTCTGCTGACACCTCTGTCCGTGTCAGGAACTGTCCAGAGCAGCATAGGTCTGCTATGGGGGATTTTCTCCTGTTCTTCACAGTTCCTGATACAGGCATCAGGTGTCTGCAGAGAGCACTGTGGACAAGACAAAATAGAAACTCAAAAAGAAAAGAATTTCCTCTGTAGCATACAGCTGCTAATAAGTACTAGAAGGGGTAAAGATTTTTATATATATATATATATATATATATATATATATATATATATACATATATATATATATATGTAATTTACAAATCTGTTTAACTTTCCGCCACCATTTCATTAAAATTTTTTTAATGTTTTCCAAAAAGTACCCCTTTAACTTTCTGGCACCAGTTGATTTAAAATAAATAAATGTTTTTCACTGGAGTACCACTCTAAATTTAGTGATTCTACACATTACCAGCACACAAAAAAAAGGTGTAGAAAAATGCTTAACTTACACCTACAATGATGAATTCCCCCGTGTCTCCAGCTGTTGCAAAACTACATCTCCCAGCATGCCCGGACAGCCTTCGGCTGTCCGGGCATGCTGGAAGTTGCAGTTTTGCAACAGCTGGAGACACATTGTTTAAAAAACACTAAGGCATGGTGCACCGGTACCTCTGTACAGCAATTATGCACAACCATCCCCCCTTTCATACAGATGCCTTGTGAAGTGGTGCACAAGTAATCCCATTCCCCCCACCCGCCTCATCCCCAGCCTTGGATTTCTCCAGTGTGTAGCCATGTTCCCTAAGATGCAATGATCTGCACCACTGTCCACATGGCTTGGCAGGCTGAGCTCTACTGGTGAGAGTTCTGGTAGCTGCAGTGTTAGCTCAGACATTCCAATGCTGTGAGGCAGCATTGTGAGGGCTGGTCACCCAGCCCAGCGATTACTGAGGCAGTAACACACCAACGCTGAACTCTCATTCACAACACAAGGGATACTATGGCTTGTGACCAGCAGCCTGCAGCGCAGAAATGTGAGGCCGCCTGCACCCCAAGATTGCCCATGCCTGCAGACCATGCACTCTGTGTAGCCCCAGGGTAAGAGATGCTGCTCATACAATGCTAAATCCTAAATTTTCGGAGCACTGACCATAGGTAACATTCTATATTTACTTTTACGAATGGAACTTCATTGTAACTTGCAGGCTGGATAAGCTACAGCTATGACTTAGCTTAGCTTAGCTTTCTTACTTTACCACTATCTTTATTATGACTATTCAGCTTTTTGATGTTCTTCAACTGTATAAAAGTATAATACACAGAACATAAAGTATGGTATACAGCAGCAAGTTTGTTCTCTGGCTTCTATATAATCCAGCATTTGTGGCTCCATCCTAATTTTCTCTTTTTCGGAAACTTGAGTAAAGGACTATGTGAGGCTCCTACATGCTGAATGGATATCGAATGATGGGTCTTACTTGCTCTTATTCTGTCCTGTGCCAAAATTAGAAGTACGCTTATGATATTTTTAATGCAAAACAGGTGTCACGCAAATTAAAACCGAGCTGGGGGTTGGGGGGGAGGTTATAAAGTCATTTGTCACTTGTGTCTCTTAATTTTGTTTTATGTTCCGTGAAATGTTTTTTTTTTTACTAGAATGTTTCTAATGACTTCAGTTTAAAACGAAACATCTTGTATCAAGTAAACACGTAATATAAACACATAAAAATAAATATCAACAATGAGACGAAAAGTGGAATGGTCCTGCACCTAATGGGTGATTCAAGTGGCTGTGTTACAGTTTAAATGTATACAGTACAGTACTAGTTCTAGCATTTTATGTATGTAGCCCTTATTTTACCTTTGTATGAATCCGACAAAAAATAAAAGGAATAATAACAGCCATGTTCACTTTACAGCTTTGTAGTATAGCATTCAACAGGGGGGTTGCATATAGGCTCTCTGCCCTGTGCTGATGTGCTTTTGTTTATTTTATTTAATTTTTTGGCCATAATTCGTTGAGTAGTGGTGCAGTACAAAGCTGCAAAATGACCATGTTGTATCAAAAAGTCTGACTTAAAGGAGTACTCCAGTGCTGCTTTTCTTTATCCTATATAACACATGACAATGTGCTGAGCCTATCAATGGCCGAGACAGGACATTGCTGCGGCCAGTGATACGCTGACCGCAGTGTGACGATCTGTGCACGCAGGAAGAAGACGAGGACCAAAGACTGCTGCGTTGCTGCATGTAAATTGCTAGTTATCCATCCTGGTAACTTTTGCCTCACAATGCATCCACATTAACAAAAATCTTTGGTGGCCGCTAAGGTCGTAGTGTAGCCCTAGACTACTAACTACACTGCTCAATAAAATAGTAAAATAGCAATTAGTAAAACACCACCAATAAAGGAGTGGTTCTGCAGGTGGTGACCACAGGCCACTTCTCAGTTCCTATGCTTCCTGGCTGATGTTTTGGTCACTTTTGAATGCAGGCGGTGCCTTCACTCTAGTGGTAGCATGAGACGGAGTCTACAACCCACACAAGTGGCTTAGGTAGTGCAGCTCATCCAGGATGGCACATCAATGCGAGCTGTCGCAAGAAGGTTTGCTGTGTCTGTCAGCGTAGTGTCCAGAGCATGGAGGCGCTACCAGGAGACAGGCCAGTACATCAGCAGACGTGGAGGAGGCCGTAGGAGGGCAACAACCCAGCAGCAGGACTGCTACCTCCGCCTTTGTGCAATGAGGAACAGGAGGAGCACTGCCAGAGCCCTGCAAAATGACCTCCAGCAGGCCAAAATTGTGCATGTGTCCACTGAAACGGTCAGAAATAGACTCCATGAGAGTGGTATGAGGGCCCAACGTTCACAGGGGGGGTTGTGCTTACAGTCCAACACCATGTAGGACGTTTGGCATTTGCCAGAGAACACCAATATTGGCAAATTCATCACTGGCGCCCTGTGCTCTTCACATGTGACAGACTTGACCTAGTCTGGAGATGCTGTGGAGAACATTCTGCTGCCTGCAACAACCTCCAGCATGACCGGTTTGGCAGTGGGTCAGTAATGGTGTGGGGTGGCATTTCTTTGGGGGAGCCGCACAGCCCTCCATGTGCTTGCCCAGGTTGCCGGACTGCCATTAGGTACCGAGATGAGATCATCATACCCCTTGTGAGACCATATCCTGGTGCGGTTGGCCCTGTGTTCCTCCTAACGCAAGACAATGCTAGACCTCATGTGCAAGAGGAAGGCATTGATGCTATGGACTGGCCCGCCCGTTCCCCAGACCTAAATCTGATTGAGCATATCTGGGCCATCCATGTCTCGCTCCAAACACCACAGACTGTCCAGGAGTTGGCGGATGCTTTAGTCCAGGTCTGGGAGGACATCCCTCAGGAGACCATCTCATCAGGAGCATGTCCAGGCATTGTAGGGAGGTCATACGAGCACATGGAGGCCACACACACTACTGAGCCTCATTTTGACTTGTTTAAGGACATTACATAATGTTGGATCAGCCTGTAGTGTGGTTTTCCACTTTGATTTTGAGTGTGACTCCATATCCAGACCTCCATGGGTTGATAAATTTGATTTCCATTGATAATTTTTGTGTGATTTTTTTGTCAGCACATTCAACTATGTAAAGATGAAAGTATTTCATACGATTAGTTCATTCCGATCTAGGATGTGTTATCTTAGTGTTCCCTTTATTTTTGAGCAGTGTAACTACTGTGTAAGTTTTCCTAAGACTACTTTCCTAGGACTGCTATGTTATATTGTTTTACATGACTGTCTTAAAGAAAAACAGAATGATGGTTTTGTAAGTGAGCAGAGGTTGTAGAGAAATGTGAACTCTCCTACCAATGGCACATCAGAGGAATAAAGGGGTACTCCGGTGGAAATTTTTTATTTTTTTTAAATCAACTGGTGCCAGAAAGTTAAACAGATTTGTAAATAACTTCTATTTAAAAATCTTAATCCCTCCAGTACTTATCTGCTGCTGTATACTACAGAGGAAGTTCTTTTCTTTTTTTAATGAATTTTTTGTCTGACCACAGTGCTCTCTGCTGACAACTCTGTCCATATCATGAACTGTCCAGAGCAGGAGCAAATCCCCATAGCAAACCTATCCTTCTCTGGACAGTTCCTGAAATGGACAGAGGTGTCAGCAGAGAGAACGGTGGTCAGACAGAAAATAAATTCAAAAAGAAAATAATTTCCTGTGGATTATACAGCAGCTTATAAGTACTGGAAGGATTAAGATTTTTTTAATATAAGTAATTGACAAATCTGTTTTAACTTTCTGGCACCAGTTGATTTAAAAAAAATGTTTTACACTGGAGAACCCCTTTTCATAAGTGACTTGCACATGAGAGCTTTACCAACAACTACTGTATAGTGTAGCTTGTGCAACTCTTTTATCAACCGTTTTTTTTTAATTATATTTCTTCTTCAGTTTGTTAAGTGATAAAATCATGTTTTACTTCTAAGCTTAGGTGCAATGTACATCCCACCCCTGCCTTGCTTAATTCATGTTCAGGATGTGGCTTTCAGTACTGAGCCTTGTACATAAATCCTTACGGGCAGGGAGGAGGCGTGCATGCTGCAGCTCAGTTAACTCTGGAGCTTAGAAGAAAAACACAATTTTATAACATGCAAACAACCAACAGAGCATAGAGACAGGTATCATTTGTTTCATCTCTCTATTAGCTATCTTCCATGTTTGAAGCTTTGAGCAGGATATTGAGCTAACAGTTTCCTTTTAAGTTATATATATATATATATATATATATATATATATATATATATAGCAGATGCTAGAGCTGTATAATAAGGGTGGCATTATTGTTGGTGGAAGTTCTGTGCAGAATACGTGGAGCATTCACAGTAGAGTTAAAGGGGTACTCCAATGAAAACATTTTTTCTTTTAAATCAACTGGTGGCAAAAAGTTAAACATATTTGTAAATTACTTCTATTAAAAAATCTTAATCCTTCCTGTACTTATTAGCTGCTGAATACTACAGAGGAAATTATTTTCTTTTTGGAATGCTCTCTGATGACATCACGAGCACAGTTCTCTCTGCTGACGTTATTATAATAATAATAACACTTTATTTATTGTTGTCCTTAGTGGGATTTGAATCCAAGTCCCCAGCTCTGCAAGGTAGCAGTGCTAACCACTGAGCCACCATGCCGCCCTTAGCATACATCTGCTATGCATGGTTACTAAAATGGACAGAGATGTCAGCAGAGAGCACTGTGCTCGTGATGTCATCAGTGTTGCAAAAAGAAAGGAATTTCCTCTGTAGCATTCAGCAGCTAATAAGTACTGGAAGGATTAAAGGGGTTGTGCGCTGCCCTGCAGTTCGAAGCTCAGCTCACAGCGTCCGGAGTTCATTACTCCGAACGCTGAGTGCGGGCTTCCGTGTTTGCAGCCGCCGGGCGCGAACACGGAAGCCCGCACACAGCATTTGGAGTAATGAACCCTGGACGTTGTGAGCTGAGCTCTGAACTGCAGGGCAGTGCACAACCCCTTTAAGATTTTTTAATAGAAGTAATTTACAAATATGTTTAATTTTCTTCCACCAGTTGATTTAGGGTGCATTCCCACGTGGCGTATTTTGCTGCGTATTTGGTGCTGCGTATTTTCCTACCCATTGACTTCAACAGGGAAAATAAAATATGCAGCAGCAAATACGCAGCAAATACGCTGTGTGGGAACGTACCCTTAAAAGAAAAAAGGTTTTCACCGGAGTACCCCTTTAAGTAAATGGCCCTCATTTACTATTCTAAACCCGACCTCTTTTGTCGGGTTTTTTTGTCGCATCTTTGTCTGCGCCATGTCGCAGACATCGTGCGCCAGTCTGCGACACGATGCAACATTTTTTTCCCGACGGACCCGATGTGGATTCTCCCAAACCCGAAAAAGAGGCGTAACCCGACATTTCTGAGCTTTCCCACGTATTTATTAAGGTTTCCAACCCGAATTTGTTGAATTGTTGTGGATTTTTTCCCGACAGCTCAGAGGAGTTGGAAACCAAAACCTACAAAACCCACGTGCGACAAACAGGATGCGACATAATAATAAATACCAGGGGAAAAAAGCAGTCGGGTAAGAAAGCAAGATAGACTTACAACCAGATTTTCTAAGTAAATGAGGGCCAATGTCTATTGACAAATTAATAGGAAAAACATCACCAGCAATAAATCAGCAGTGTTACGGATTCTGTTGTGGATCCATAGCAAAACTCTGCAACAAAGTCTGCTCAAGATATTTTTCACTGAGGATTTTGGTGCAGCATTTCTGCTACAATATGTGTGAGGCTATGTTCAGACTGAGAAATTTCCAAGCCTAATTCTGCTTAGAAAATACACTTGGAAATTGCTGTCAATGGGATTCTGCTGAACATCCACATTATAGAATTCCAGCGGCAGAGCTCCACTGCCGAATTTCCATGTCGATAGAATGATCTTGCTTATTCTTTCCATTGAGTCTGCACAGAATATGTTGCTATTTGTGGGGTATGGCAAGGCTCGGACTGAATCAGTCGGATTTAGTCAACGGTGACCACCCTCTGAATATCTGCCTGGAATATTTCTGGCTGGAGATTTTTCAGTCTGAATCGAGTCTGTGTATAGCATTGTTCTACAGTAGCTTCAGATTGCAACACATTAGGGGAATTTATTAACACATTTAAGTCATTTTGGTAATTTTTGTTCTTTAGCCATCACAGGGTTTAACTGGAGGGGATGTGCTCTTGTCTGACAGATTTACCATAAATTAGGCCAGAAAATGGTGTAAATTATGTCTCAATCTATGGCTGATTATGGTTGGCATATACTTCTTTTCTGTGGCACAGACGGCAAAAGCTCCTCAAAATGTATTAAGTGGCTGCATCCTTGTCACTGTTCACACGTGGCAGTTTTTCTTGTGTCTTCCTTGTGGTTTTGCTGTTAATTTCCCGAAATCCCGGTAGAAAACCGCATACGGGGAAAAATTAGGCGACCGGTTCACTCTGGTAGGCTCATTGAAATTAATTACATACGGGACTGCATACGGCAGGGGTACGGGAGCGCAAGTTTATAGCTCCCCCCAGCCGTATGCGGTCCCGTATAGGGAAAAACGTGATGTGAACCCAGCCTTATTCAGTTTGCAGAATTTTGGACTTAGTACTTAGACATTTTCCACGTGGGTTTAGTTGAAAGAAAGAACATTTATATTTTTCGGGTGGAATCCAATTCCTCATTGGAAGTTCTGATACAGAACTAATGATGTCTGAACTAAGCAGCAGAATCCCATTGAAATCATTAGCAGACTGCTGCTTAGCATTTCCCTGTGTAAATGCTAAGTGGAATTTCCATAGCTTTAAAGGCGTTATCCAGGAAAAATCTTTTTTTTTTAAATATATATATATCAACTGGCTCCAGAAAGTTACACAGATTTGTAAATTACTTCTATTAAAAAATATTAATCCTTTCAGTACTTATGAGCTGCTGAATTTAAGTTGTTCTTTTCTGTCTAAGTGCTCCCTGATGAACTGTCCAGAGTAGAAGAAAATCCCCATAGCAACCCTCTTCTCTGTGCAGTTCCCTAGACAGGCAGAGGTGTCAGCGGAGAGCCCTGTTGTCAGACAGAAAAGAACAACTCAACTTCAGCAGCTGATAATTATTGGAAGGATTAAGATTTTTTAATAGAAGTAATTTACAAATCTGTTTAACTTTCTGGAGCCAGTTGAGATATATATATATATATATATATATATATATATATATATATATATAAATGTTTTTTCCTGGTATACCCCTTTAAAGCCTCTAAGGCTATGTTCACACAGTAGAATTTCTGTGCGGAATTCCACATAAGAATTCCACACAGAAATTCTGCAGCAACAGAGTCCTATTGAATTGGATCTGGTGCAGAAATTCCTATTCCGATGTCCGCAGAAAGAATGAACATGTCCATTCTTTTTGTGGACTCCGCACATAATGCATTGCCGTCTGTGAGATACAGTGGAGCAAAAAAGTATTTAGTCAGCCACCAATTGTGCAAGTTCTCCAACTTAAAAAGATGAGAGGTCTGTAATTTTCATCATAGGTATACCTCAACTATGAGACATAATGAGAAAAAAAATCCATAAAATCATATTGTCTGATTTCTAAAGAATTTATTTGCAAATTATGGTGGAAAATAAGCATTTGGTCAATAACAAAAGTTCATCTCAATACTTTGTTATATACCCTTTATTGGCAATGACAGAGGTCAAACATTTTCTGTAAGTCTTCACAAGGTTTTCACACACTGCTGCTGGTATTTTTGCTCACCGTTCTTGTGATCATTTTGATACCACTTGCATGGAGACCTAGATTGAGGGAGATTATCAGTGGTCTTGTATGTCTTCCATTTTCTAATAATTGCACCCACAGTTGATTTCTTCACAACAAGCCGCTTGCCTATTGCAGATTCAGTCTTCCCAGCCTGGTGCAGGTCTACAATTTTGTTTCTGGTGTCCTTCGACAGCTCTTTGGTCTTGGCCATAGTGGAGTTTGGAGTGTAACTGTTTGAGGTTGTGGACAGGTGTCTTTTATACTGATAACAAGTTCAAACAGGGGCCATTAATACAGGTAATGAGTGGAGGATAGAGGAAACTCTTAAAGAAGAAGTTACAGGTCTGTGAGAGCCAGAAATCTTGCTTGTTTGTAGGTGACCAAATACTTATTTTCCACCATAATGTGCAAATAAATTCTTTAAAAATCAGACAATGTGATTTTATGGATTTTTTTTTTCTCATTATGTCTCTCATAGTTGAGGTATACCTATGAGGAAAATTACAGACCTCTCTCATCTTTTTAACTGGGAGAACTCGCCCAATTGGTGGCTGACTAAATACTTTTTTGCCCCACTGTAGCACATTCCTGTGCAGTTCTAGCTCTGGCATGTCATGCCCACACCTGCAGCCTGCAGAATGTCTTCATGGAGAATTTCCATGCGGACAATCTGCAGTGTGAACTCGACCTGAGACTGGTGTACAAAATGTTGTTCTTGTAATTCCCCCCAATGGGTCACAAAGCCTTAACAGGATTAATAATGCGAACATAAGTTGTCTAAGCATTACTCTCCTTGCAGTAGAACATTAATATATGCCTGTTGGCTGCTGTTTGGAATTTACTAAGGGAAAGTGCATGATAGACGAGTTTTGTTAGTTTCATAATAAATGATAAAGATGACAAACATTCAATTACTCAGCAAAAGGTCAGGGTTGTGCAAACAATCAGAAGCACATCTCATATGCTGTGGGTTTATTGACCCTGCTGCTGCTGCAAGTTCTTTGAGCACTTTACATTACAAGCTTTGAAAACATTGGGGGTAATTTTGGGGAAACATTTCAAAAGCTGCCAAAAATTTCAGAACACTGGCATTTTGCAATTGGTCTTCAGTAAAGTTTCTGTAGTTGGGGTCGTTAAAGTGAATCTAAGGCTAGGTTCACACTATGGAATCTCTGGGCAGAATTTCTGCTGGAGATTTAGCTGGCGGCACTAAAACCGCACGGACTGCATTGCCGTCCCCATAGACGGCAATGCATTTCTGGGTGGATCTTTTGGGAAATGCATTGACATCTATGGGGACGGCAATGCAGTCCGTGCGGTCCCAGTGCCGCCGCCTTTATCTCTGGCAGAATTTCTGCCCAGAAATTCCACAGAGGGAACCTAGCCTAGCCTAAGGGTCTATTCACATGTGAATGTGGATTTCCACCTCAAATTAAAGCCCATAGACTTCTATGAGTGCGGAATCCCATAGAAGTCTATTGGCTTTAATTTGAGGTGGAATTCTGCCCTGTGAATAGTCCCTTTGTCTTTAAAAAAAATCTCATACATCCTAGAGACAAGACAACATTTTTGGTTGATCAGTGTCTGTGTGTTCTAACCCAGACGGATCACTAGAATAGGCTGGAAGAGAAGCGTGTGCTGACGGAGACAATCCTATAGACTTACATTGTAAGTTTGTATCACTTAACGCGCTCTTCCCCAGGCTCAGTCTAGTGATTGGTCGGGATCTGAACACTCAGACCCCAACCGAATGAAACTTTCGACATGTCTCTACAATATATCAAAAGTTTTCCTAACTGATAGTGCCCAATTAAAGGACACATGCCTTTTAAAGGGGTTTTCCAGGTTTGGAAAAAACGCTGCTGCTTTTTTTTTTGCAAACCAACACCACTCTTTTCCACAGGCTGTGTGTAGTACTGCATTTCAGTCCCATTCACTTCAATGGAGCCGAGCTGCAATTCCAGACACAACCTGTGGACAGGAGTGGTGATGTTTCTGCAAGAAGGAAGCAACATTTTTCTTATCCTGGACAACAAGGTGCTGTTTGTCTGTGCGTTGGAAATAGAAATCTGCACTGGCTTTAAACTAGTGTAGATTTTGACTATTGCTCACACCAGTTACTAGCTTTAACTATATTTAATCTGCCCTGCCCCCTTATCTGAAGCCCCACCTCCATTTTTTTATGGGCACTCTGCATACTCGCAAATCAGCAAAGAACCATAGTCTGCAGGTGAAGCAATTCTTCTAGTAAAGAAGATGCCCATACTATGGAATGCCTTCAATAACGCAACCATTTTATCACACTGTTTTATCAGGCTGTCTGATAGTAACAAGAATACGAACAGACCTCTAGCTCCAAGTTTTATTACAATGTCAAGCTGTACTGGATATCTTGTAAAAACACATCACTGGAAAAGCCAACACGTTTCGGACAGCTGTCTACCCGTGGCTGGATATAAGTAAATCGTTTTTCTAACAATCGTATACGAAACCACCATCCCTCTCTGGTAAACGTGCATTAACAAGGGAAAACCCTCAATGTATATGGATACAGATTTTACTATAGCAGTGTTTCCCAACCAGGGTGCCTCCAGGGTGCCTTCAACTCTCAGCGTGCTTGGACAACCAAAGGTGCAATGGACGTGTTCATGATGCTTCAGAATTATTTGTCTCTTGTATGGTGGTGTTATTGGTCTGTGTACAGTGGAATATTCCACTAGAATATTCCACATGGACATTCCGCTGTAGCAGACACTGCACTTGGTGGAACTTCCGCGGTAGATGTTTCTGCTGCAGAAATCCCAACTCTGGCATACACAGGATTGACATGTCTATTTCTTCTGTGGATTTTGCATGGAAATGCATTGCTATCTATGAGATGGCACATTTCCGAGCAGCCCTAGTGCCCCCAGAACTTTCAAATGTGCTGGAATGTCCGCCAGTGGGTTTTTTTTTAGCGGACATTACGCACATTTTGTTACCGTGTGAACATACCCTCAGTGTGGTGGTATTATCCAGTCACAATTTTTTTGTTTTATTATATTGTGATTATAATGTTTGTGGTCATAGTTTGGCACAGTTATTGATCCATTGTGCAGTGATGTTATTGGTGATATTAGTGTTTGGTGGGTCATATTCAGTATCCGTATGGTAGTACTATCCAGTCACTATGTAGGGGTAATGCAAAGTCATGGTTTGGCGCAATTATTTATCTATTGTACAGTGTTGTTATTGAAGATATTAGTCTGTGTACAGTGATTCTTATTCAGTATCAGTATGGTGGTATTATACAGTTACTGTCTGGGGGTAATGCATAGTCATGGTTTGGTGCAATTTTTTCTCTCTTGTATAGTGTTTTTTATTTTTACAACAGCATAATGCTATCATTTAGTCACTGCAGTAATATGTTTTTCTGGTGCGGAGGTATTATTTTATGTTTTTAAATTCCAACCTATGATAAAATCCAGTGTGTGCCCCTGGTGAGCAGCCATGCATACACTGTATGCATCACCACTCACTTAATGGGGCAGTAGTTTGCTGGGGGCTACTGGGCAGTGCTAGGTAGTGTGGCATCACTATGTGGGCATTCAAATAAATAACCATGAGAAGCGACCCTTTTTTTCCCCCTTCAGCCCCTGTCCCCCCAACTGTCTGTGCACATCCCTGGTGGTCCCAATAACTGTAATCGTCCTTCGGCCATTCATAGTGTGCCTGCACTTTTCGCCTGCATGTTATGACCAAACTTTGTTCGATTAATATCGATTAATATGTGTGTTGTGTTTTTATTTGTATTCATTTACTATATGTTTGCTTTGCATGGCTCCTCCTACTGTACTTAGCACCATTTTTTTAGTTCATTTATACCCTGTATGTGTATGCTTTACTTATACTGATCTGAAGAAGGGAGAGTGTACCCCTGAAACGTGTTATCTTTCTACCTTATGATTTTTGTTATTATAACAATGAACGCTATATTAATAACCGTATGTCTTCTCTGGCCTGAATATTTTCCACTCGTGGGAGATGAGCTTCTACTGATTTAGAGGTCTTTCCTTCTTCCTCCTCCTCCATCAGTTAATATGCACTTTCCTTAGTCGGTTGAGTGCCCTTCAGAACAGCAAGCTTCTCTATTTCTTAGATGTTTTAATGTGAACAGGTGATAAACTGAAGAAATAATTATAAAGGACTATTTCAGATCCTTATCAGTAACCATAACCATCTTACACATGCTGAGGCTGTACACCGACAAATTTCAGATAAATTGAATGTCAAATGCTGTATTTTATCAATGTGTCTCGCATAAACATGGGAGTTATGGACCAAGTGTCATTTATTTATTTGCCTGTTCTATCATTTGTTATGATGCAGGATTGGCAGTATCTGCTATTCTATGGTAAACTGGGGTTTTTAATTTACTAATGCTGTTTTGTAATATAGATACAATTTTACCATGTTGTTTTAAAAATGAAACCTATACACTAATAGAAAATGAAAGGTATATTATAAGATTTATCACGCGGCTTTGCAGTCACCATGCATTTTATGTCACTTTTTCATACAGGCACAAGATAGCTGAGCTTGTTTAAAGGGGTACTCCAATGGAAAACATTTTTTTTTTTAAATCAACTGGTGCCAGAAAGTTAAACGATTTGTTTCTATTAAAAAATCTTAATCCTTCCAGTACTTATCAGCTGCTTTATGATCCACATGAAGTTCTTTTCTTTTTGAGTTTCCTTTCTGTCTGACCGCAGTGCTCTCTGCTGGCACCTCTGTCCATTTTAGGAACTGTCCCCAGGAGCAAATCCCCATAGAAAACCAATTCTGCTCTGGACAGTTCCTGATATGGACAGAGATGTCAGCAGAGAGCACTGTGGTCAGACAGAAAAGAACTTCCTGTGGATCATATAGTAGCTGATAAGTACTGGAAGTATTAAGAATTTTCAATTGAAGACATTTACAAATCTGTTTAACTTTCTGGTATCAGTTGATTAAAAAAATAAAATAAAAAAAAGGAGTGGAGTACCCCTTTAACTACTGATGATGCCAGTATATGGTCACTATAAAAGGGGGTGGTCTACTCATAAGCCCCCTCAAAGAACCACTTTGATAGAGTAGGTTTTTCTTTAGTAGACCAAGTATAATTGTGCATTATATGGGGAATTACTTAGGAATGTGTGTCTAGAAGTTGCTTTCTTTGACAATAACACCTGATTGTGGGGGTTAGAAAAGAAACATCCGCAATGATCAACTGATCACTGGACCATCCTCTATATAAATAGAAAAGATTGCCTTGGTGGAACAACCCCTTAAAAGTTCCAACTTGGATCTTGAAGGGTTTTTCCAGCCCAAACTTTCTAAAATATGGACATGTAGCTTGTATGTAAAAAATTCTGTGTCTAACCCTCCTCACTCCGGTGATAATGGAGTTCGGCAGTCTGCTGTCCGGTGCTTCTGGGTTCAAGGCTGTGATGTCACACCTCTGCACAACCAATCAGGGGCTCCGGCAGGACACTGCTGTGGCCGCTGAATAGATGAGTGGACATGTTACATCAAGTCACACCTGAAAGTGCTAGGCAGCAACGCTCCATCCATATTTTAATTAGAAAGTTTTAGGCTGGATTACTTATTTAAATTGTTAGTGATCTTTCAGAAATCTTTTCAGGAATGCATATGTTTGTGTATATGAGTTGCACTATTTCTGATCTTTACATAAATTGTATGCAGCATTTTTACCAGATTTCTAGTCTGTTCTCACTTCTAATTTTTAGTTGTCCCTTAGTTAAAAGGTGGAACCTAACATCTATGATGTCTCCTATACACTGCACATATAGTAACAGTAATCTTGCTCCCCAGAAGCAGTATAATGACAATATTTGTTTTTGTATAGTGCGTTTTGTTAAATATGGGGGTAATATATTTCTATCACTGGTGGCAGGGGCATCTCCAAAAGATTAGGGGCTAGCCCCAATAGCCCCTAGTGATGCCCCTGACTGGTAGTAACAGTTGATCCTGGTATAGTGGTATTGTATTTTAACTTTATATTGTAGGTGCTAGAGATCACAGCTGCAGCTCTTTACACACTGCCTTCCATTTAAATTAGCAATGGCCCCTTTTTGCCTACAACTGGGGACAAACACTTGTTAGTTGGTTATTTCAATCTACTTTCACATCTCATCTAAGCTACAAGGTTCCCTGGTTCCTTTTTATATGTGAAGGTGTTTGGAAGCTTGGCTTGACCTGGACTGTTTATTTTCTTTTGATCAGGGGTGGAAATTTGGAATCCTGAGCCCCAGTGCTAGATCTAAGGGCCCCCACATAGTATACTGTATATCAGTTATATTACTGGTGTCTTTTATTGTGGTGGAGGGACCTTTCCTCATGAATGTATATTTAGACACATATTTATGTTTATTTAGGCTTTCATTATTTTATTTTTTTACATTTTTTAAAATCTGTTTGGCTTTGTCTGCCTGTTGAATTCTATTGTAAAATTAAAATAGTAGTACTTTAGCGTATAGGTTACTGTATTAGTTTACATTACATATTAAAAGAATCCAGATAAAACCAGACATTTGCCAAAAGCAAACTCTTTTGGCATATGTTTGTCATAAAATATAAGGGGACATTAACCCATACATTTGACATACACATTTGTTTTCCAATGTATGTAGATGGATGTCTGAAAGGGGTTGTCTGGGGACACAATTATATTTTATATATGGCTGGGGGTGATGTATAAATAAAAAATATTTCATACTCGCCTACCTGACCCCCTGCAACTCCCAGTCTGACATCATCCAGCCCTAACTCATCCCAGACAAGGTGTCCAAGCATGAACTGCCGCTGAGCTAATCACTGGCCCCAGTAATGTCCCACTTGTCTTAGGAACCAGGCACAAGTGGTAACTAGCAAGACCAGATGTCAGACTGGGAGCTGCAGGGGGGTCGGGGTAGGTATAACTAATTTTATACATGACTAAGGGTGGTGTAAAAAAAAAAAATGTATACTCATAGACAACCCCTTTAAGTGTGATGTCTGCCCTCGATATGGTCTAGTCAGAAATCCGCTTGTTCACAATAAGAGCAGCTTATACCCTTCTCTAACTTCAGTCCATGGCATTTCTACCAGTGATGCACAAGGAAAATTGTTCCTCTGCAGGTGCATCTGACATCGGACACGCTATGTGGCATGGAAATCACACCCTATACTTCCTGAATTCTTTGGCACAGGAGAAAGGAGAACTCTAAAATAATAGAGAGATAACATAACCATTGCCAAATGTTTACTTCCCGTGAACAGTGTCCTCTGGGAGAAAGTCAGAAGTTTCTTCTGCGTGGTGTCTATAGAGTCCTCAGTATGCTAGTTAATTGTGACCTGTTTTATATGCCTGGATCTCATGAGAAATGCAAATATAAAAACAGCAAACTTTATTAAATAGAAAAAGATAGAGACACACACACTACTGGTCATAAATGAGTTAAGAGATACATGTGTACATGTGTAAAAGCACAGCATATACATAACATTTGTTAGGGCGTGTTTACACTATGGAATCTCCCCATCAAGGTTTCATCTGGTGACCGCTAAAGAAATCCTTCGGTGGTAGGACTGCATGACCTGCGTCATCACCATTGACGGCAATGCAGTGCATGCATAACTCCAACTAAAGAATGAATAGAGTATTTAGTTTGGTGGATCAATTTCAGTGGCGGAGTTCTCCACCACTTGACTAGGGGAGATTCTAGCTGCCTGTCCCTGCCCATACAACCACTCACCCAATAATGACCGACACATCTGTATGGTGCTAAGACCACAGCTGCCCAACTTTATTAAATAACAATTACAACATTGTGCCCAACGTTAACAGGAGAAGACCCAGAGGCACCGTCCACTTTGTTTCCACCAACATGAATTCCTGGGGCCTCCTACTCTTACTCCTGGCCGTCCAACACCTGGCCCGGGAGCACCACCTTCGGAGCCCCGTACCTTACCTGGGCCCCCCATGGCCGCAGGAACCATACCGCTGGGGATTAACTCCTCCACGCCCCACCTTACTCCCGATCCATAGTGCCTCCGGAACTTCTCCTGCCCCATCCACAACGAGGACGAGTGACCCCTTACTCGGCCCCATTCCTCCACATCCTCAAAGCACTCTCCACCACCTCCTGGAAGTCCAGCAGCCATAGATCCATCCTGATGTCGTTAAGGTGGACTAAGTCCGAAGCCATAAAATCCGGGTCCCCGAATTCTAATTCCAAATGGCGCACCACCAGACCACCGTTGGGGCCATGAACCACCCCACCGCCTTGTTAACCTTCGCCCGAGCTTGATTCAGGCCTGCCACCGACCTGGCCCCCCTCCAACGCCTCCTAGCAACCATGTCTGACCATATGACGATCAGTCCAGGGAAAGCCAACCAGAGCCTCAACACATCCAGCTTTATATCCCTCATTAGCTCCCTGCACGTACGAGATCCCAGGTCGTTCCCACCCAGGTGCAAAACCACGACATCCGGCGCCCTGTCCATCCTGGCATACTAATGAACACAGGGCAGCAACTCGGACCATCGCATACTCCCTTGACCCAACCAACGAACCTCCACCTCCGACCTGGGGAGACCCAATTGTCGACCCTCCGGGCGCACCGCAGCCCTCGCCCCCCTTTGACAACATACAAGTGGCCAACAATCCATACAAGGCACCTCCTGGATCCTAAAAGAGAGAAAAGTACATGCCAGCACGGGACTTAACAACAAAAACTCACGGCAGATGCGGCCGAACATATAGTTTAAAGAGATCAGACTCCCACTGCCCAATTCTCTTGATAACACCCGGCCCCATCCCCCACCAAGAAGCCTCAGTCACTGCGCCAATGCGAAAAGAATGGGAGCTATATTCCTCCGCCTTGAAGCCAGCCTCCCTCAAACATTTGTGGAAAACTGCCGTAAACTGAAAGCGGGATAGGAAGCTACCATCCTCGTGCACTAACAGAGGGCCCAGCATAGCCGAACGAACCCCCAAAAACAGCCCATAGGAAGCCACTAGGCACATACTCAACCCCGACAACTACGCCAGCCAGATCACCACTCCCTTACTCGACTGATCCATCTTAGAGTGACGCAAGAAACACTCCAATACACCCGACACCACCTGCACGTCCGAAAAAAACAGACCACGCCAACCCCCCCCGCCCTGGTCCTGCTTGGCGCCACTAGTTCAGAAATATGAAAAGCCCCGAAAAAAGCAAAAGCCAAGCGGAACAAACAGACTTCATACAGAGAAGCGCAAAGACTTTCCAACAAATTCCCCAACTGCAGCAAAATAGGAAAGGACACCGGCTTCCTCCCATCCCTATGCACCACACCCCTCCGAAACCCCCGCACCGCCTGCCTCACCAAGAAGAACTTGGTGACATCCTGAAGCCAACTAGCTTTAAACCAAAAAGCGAGGGCGGACAACTGACGCCCCAACCCGGAAAAAGCCCTCCTCACATAAAAAAGTAGAGTCGCCTCCCAATCGGAAACCTCCGTCCCCACGTTCAACCCCGCCACCAGCGACTCCCAATCCTTCCACCACCTACAATACGCCGCCCAAGTAGCCCCACACACAGACCGGCTAACCAGGCCTAATGCCACCATTATACCAGACTCCATAGCCAGTCAGGACATGGGACCGCCTCCTCCACTTCCTCTGGTGGTTGTTCTCGGAATCGCTCCCACTGAACATGAGAGAGAGCATCAGCGATGTCATTACACTCCCCCGGCACATGCAAAGCCACAAAATGAGAATTCAGCTCCAAACCCCGCAGCACCAGCCTACGAAGCAGGCTCACTACAGGCGGAGAATTCGCCGTCTGCCCATTAATAGCCTGAACAACCCCCATATTGTCACAGTGAAAACAAACCCTCCTACCACTCAACTGCCCACCCCCACACCACCGTGGCCATCACAATAGGGAATAGCTCCAGTAGAGCCAGGTTCTTAGTGTACCCTGCTGCCCTCCAAGCCGCCGGCCACTCGCCCACACACCAGCTACCCCACAAATAAGCCCCAAACCCACAGCTACCCGCAGTGTCCGTAAAAAGAGCCAAATACTGGCTAGACACCGGCCTATCCATGATCATGAAGCGGCCATTGCAACTATCCAGAAGCTCACTCCAAATGTCCAAGTCCGCCATCACTGCAACCTGACAAAATATTGCGGCCGCACCACCCCGGCAGTGGCAGCCAGTTGTCGGCAAAACACCCTCCCCATAGGCATGATGAGTCAGGCAAAGTTCCACCGCCCCAACAAAACCTGAATGTCCCTCAGACGCAACTTGCCAGCCCGCCGTCCCTGGGCAACCGCCACCGCAACTCCGCCAATTTGTCTTCTGGCAACCGACATTCCATGGCCACGGTATCGATCATGATACCCCAAAAATTTACCACTGTCGCCAGGCCCTCAGTCTTGTCCGGGGCCAATGGGACCCCAAACCACCCTCTGCATGACTTGCAGTAAAATCGCACAAACTATAGAACCCCCCGGACCGATAAACAAGTAGTGTAGCACCGAGTCCACTTGAGACTCCTGCCAAATTACCCACTCCAAAAAGGAACTAAACTGTTCAAAATAAGAACAGGAAACTGAACAACCCATCGGGAGGCAAAGGTCTACAAAATATTGCCCGTTCAAACAACAACCCAACAGCGAGAAACTCTCGGGATGGACAGGAAGGAGCTTTCTCCTCCACTAATTCAGGTCTGATCCGAGCAGAAACCAAATTCCATACCATACCAACCAACTGAACTAGGTATCCGAAAGCCTTCCGAAAAACCCGCCCTCAGCAACTCGGCCACTGATCTATTTGGGTACCTGTCTAGGAAAGGCCCCATCCTTTCCACCGACACCGGAGTCGCCCCTCTTAAGGTCAGCATCCCCGGACTTACCCCTCCCCCCCTCTTAAAACAGTGGGACAGGCCGTGAGAGCCTCCTCCACACCCAGAGCACTCATGCCAGAAATGGCATTCAGCCCCAAATTTGCAGGCACCTTCATTGAATTGCCAGCACACACCCCTAACCCCTCCCCCGGACCGGGCAGCACCGGAGCCGCCCCCACCCTCCCGAAAGGACTGCAGGCCACTGCGCGGAGCAGCCATCAGCTGCATCCACAGGCCTATATCCCTGTGATTCCACCTCAATGAAGGTCGGACTGCCATCCTCTGCCTAAATTGCTCATCATAGCGCAATCACGCGGTTCCGGTGTGCCTCCCCTATGGCGTCCATATAGCAGAAGAGGCCGGAACAATGCTCCGGCACCTTCTCCCCCACCACGCTAGCCAATATTGCGAACGCCTGTAACCAATTGGAGAAAGACCGCGGGATCAGTCGATACCGCCGCCTTTACTCCTCCTCCTCCTTCAACCGCTTCGTACCCTCGTCCGGCTTAACCCTATCTAAGTTACATTTTTCCAAAGGAAGCAGGGAGAATATCTCCACATACTTCCCTTTCCAAATTTTTTCCCGAACATCAGCCTTGAGGTGAGCCCCCAAGGGTCCCTCATAGCACGCATAAACCTCCTTGCGCGCATGATCTGTTAACCTGACATCACCCCCTGTCCCAGAGGCGGACAGAACCGCCGCCGACTTAGCCATTGGTCCTCCACCAGAGGGCCCAGCTCCCGTCGGGCTAGCCTCCCCCGCCTCCACTACTACAGTGGAAGCACCACTCCCAGCCTCAACCATCGTGGCGCTAGACCCCCCAGCTACCTCGAACGCGGACATACCCCCGGACCCCCACACCGCAACAGGCAACCCCAGAGACCCGACACCCCCACCAGGGCCTGCAAACCAGATAATAACAACTGCAAACCCACTAGATATGTGTCCTTATTAACTCCAACACGGAGCTGGGGTAAAACTCTGGTGCTCCTCTCCTTTTCTTCATGGATTTAGTAAGTCCCAAGAAAGTGCCAAGGATAACAGTAGAGGCAAGAGCCCATATGAGTTCCACCCTCAATGAATAATGATCCCCAGATTCCTGAGTTCTTGGGGCGTTTAGAAAACCAATTTGAGAACACAGGGAAACTTTTTATTTTTTTTATTTTATTTATTTATTTAAAGTGGTTATCCAGCCCTGTAGAAATGAATGATATATCCTCAACATGCACTTGAATGGCACATTGCTGCAGTTCCTGGCACCACCATTATTAATAGACGAAAAGGGGGCAGTGCTTGCACCAGTGCCTCTTTAAACAGCAGATTAGTGAGGGTGGTGTGTATCAGTGACCCTAAATGGTTTACACCCACAACCATATACTAACCCTTACAGGTTTACACCTGGAGGTGCCACAGAGAGAATGTTTTGGGGCCTTTTGCTTTATATGAGTCTACTACAAAAGCCAAATGTTAAGCAGTATTCTGTTCCACACCCCGATACACCGCAATGCTATGTCTTAGACACTCTTTGAAGTGATCCTAAAGTTATGCTTTAAAATAACAACGGCCACTGCCGACCCTGAGGCAATTTTCCTCACTGTCTACACTATAATTGGGTGAGGGTTCAGAAAAGGTTCTAAAAGGGGCATAAGAAAATACATCAGTGCAACACCTACCTCACAAAATCTGCTCTGGGAATAATTTATTGCTTCAAAGCATATCATATATTATCCATATCTATATTTTTATGAATTTTTCATATCATGCGCATTGCGCCCCTCTCAAAGTCTGCCATCATGTCATATTGCCTTGGAGTGTATCTTAGAGGCATGTGTATCATTTAACAATTTCTCACCAATAAGTACACTATCCAAAAGCGGCCTCTGAGAGCCTTTGTCACTACATCCTGATGCTGGCCTGGGGTGCAGTCTCAGCATTGTTCAGTGGTGCAGGAAGTGTCCAGCAGAGGCCAGCTTGTAACAACAAGCCAGCCAAGAAGAGGAGAGGCCATGCTGTGGACTATGCAGGATCCAGGAGGTAAGGGTGAGTATTGGTGTGTTTTTAAACAATCACATCTCAAAGACTGCAAAAATGGCACCCTTGGCTTTCCAAAGATGGAGGTAAGAAAAGGACACTGTGGGCAACCCAGCTAAGAAATCATGCTACTGTATGTACTGGTACTCTACATTTTGTATTCTAGAAGTAGACTGTAAGAAATGCTTCTGAAGGATGCAGAGACTCTGGATGTGATATCAAGAATAATTTTTTGGCTGCTAGTGTTTACAGTTCATTAGTATTAAACCCTCTTCATTCTTCAAAGGGTGTTGATGCCACCAACTTCTGTTTATGTAACATCTGACATATATACTTTTTGTGCAATTCCTCCACATAGAAAAGCATTGCTGACTACCTAAATAAAAACAAAAATCATACAAACTTATACCAGCCTGACAGAGGCCAAAAGTACAATCTATTGGCCCATATCGGCTGAATGGAGCCCTATGAATACATTTAACATATATGCCATACATTTTCACCAGTATATATGGTAAACACAGTGCTCAAACATGATGGGACCAGTATATCAGAGTTCAGGGTGTGCAGACCAAGAAGCTGTTCAATATACTGAGGTATTCAGTATACAGAGCTTTGCCTGTACTTGCACTTTTAGCATGCAGGGATATGTTTGGGGTTCAGTCCCCCACCGTTTAAGCATCCTATGACCCGGTCTATGGTGATATTGATTTTGTAAATATTTTATTATATGTTGTCATGTGACACTCTACTACAATGTAAAGTAGTAAGGGCACAGCCTGTAAAAAAAGTTTTTTATGTTGTGTCCCCTCAGAATAACTCAACACACAGCCATTAAGGTCTAAACCCCTGAGTACACACCTAAGTGAGCATGTCCTAATTGGGCCCAGTTATCCATTTTTCCTCCCTGATGTCATGTGACTCATTAGTGTTACAAGGTCTCAGGTGTGAAGGGAGAGTAGGTGTCTTTAATTTGGTGTTATCACTCTCTCACTCTCTAATACTAGTCAATGGAAGTTTAACATGGCACCCTATGGCAAAGAACTCTTTGGGGATCTGAAAAAGAATTGCTCCTCTACATCAGGCTGGCTTGGGCTAAAAGAAGATTGCCAAGACTTTGAAACTGAGCTGCAGCATGGAGGACAAGACCATACAGCGGTTTCATAGGACAGGTTCCACTCAGAGCAGGCCTCGTCATGGCTGACAAAATAATTTATGTGTACTTGCTCAGTGTCATATCCAGAGGTGGCTGTTGGAAAATAGATATTTGAATGTTGCAACATTGCTGCAGAGGTTAAAAGGGTGGGGAATTCAGCCTGTCAGTGCTTAGACCATACACCACATGAAATTGGTCTGCATGGCTGTCATCCCAGAAGGAAGTCTCTTCTAAAGACGATGCATAAGAAAGCCCAAAAACAGTTAATTCCAAGCAGACTAAGGACATGGATAACTCAGACCAAGATATACTTATTTTATTTAGATGGTGTCAAGTGTGTGGGGTGGCAACCAGGTGAGAAGTACAAAGTCAAGTGTTTCTTGCCCACAGTCAAGCATAGTAGCGGGAGTGCCATGGTCTGGAAACACATGAGTACTGCTTGCCCTGGGGAGCTACAGTTCATTGAGGGAACCATGAATGACAACGTGTACTGTGACATACTGAAGCAGAGCATAATTCCTTCCCTTTGGAGACTGAACCACAGTGCAGTATACCAACATGATATAAACCCCAAACACACTTCCAAATGGCCACTGCCTTGCTAAAGAAGCTGGAGGTAAAGGTGATGGAGTGGCCAAGCATGTCTCCAGACCTAAACCCTATTAATTATCTATGGGGCATCCTCAAACGGAAGGTGGGGGAGAGCAAGGTCTCTAACATCCACCAACTCTGTGATGTCGTCATGGAGCAGTAGAAGGGGACTCTAACGGCAACCTGTGAAGCCCTGGTAAATGCCATACCCATGAAGCTTAACCCCTTAAGGACCCAGGGCGTATGGGTACACCCTGGCTCCTTGGTACTTAAAGACCCAGGGCGTACCTGTATGCCCATGGGAATTCCGGTCCCTGCCGCGTGTCAGGCGGGGACCGGACCAGGATGCCGGCAGAAACAATTTAGCAGGCATCCTGTGACAATGCCCAGGGGGGTCCTGAGACCACCCATGTTGGCGATCGCAGCAGATCACCGCTGAATTCACACCGGCGATCTGCGGCGATTCCGGTCATACAGGTCACGTGTGACCCGATGACCCGCAATTAGAAGGTGATCGGCGGTGTATAGTCGCCTCCTTTAGCTAGGGGGAGGTGGCGATCCTGTCGCCCACCCAGGAGCGCTGCTATTGGTCGGACCAGACCAGCCGGCAGAGGAGGGGTTAATGTCTCCTTCTCTCAGCTCTGCTCGCCCACTGCATTCAGTCAGCAGGCTTTGCCCTTCAGGGCTGAAGAACTGTCTGAAGTGCAGGGTGAGTTTACAGTAAAGGGACAGGTAGGAGGTTAAAAAAAAAAAAAAAGTGAAAAAAAAATTTTCAGCGTGACCCTGTACTGCATTTGGCCCCTCCACCCCCTTTTTGGGGGGTCCGAAGCGTTTTTTTTTTTTTTGTAACGGTGTGTGACACACACTACACACTTCCCCGCCCTCCCCACACACACACACCATCAACACCCGCCCCCCACCCCACACCCGCAACAGTAGATAAAAAGGCGGAGGCATACACTTTACTTGCCTCCGACTCCGTATCTGCCAATGAGGACGAGGAAGATCCTACTTTTCTGTGTTCTTCCTCGTCCTCCTCATCATCTAGCACTGATGATGAGTCCCCTGCACGGCGGCAGAGACGCCACCAGGTGAAGCCACGCACCCCCCCATGAAAGTGACCTTTGCTCGTAGTAGGAGTCTGACCCCCCCAGACAATTTTGCCGGAGCTTCCTTCCGGTGAACCTGTCTGGAGACTGTTTGTTGGTGACTCAGGAATCCTGATTGACATAGTTGGCTACACTGAAATTTACTTTTTTAGTTATTTTTTCAGTGACGGCTTTGTCAATCTAATGGTGGAGCAGGCAAATCTGTATGCCCAACAGTTCATCGCCCAATACCCTAATATATATTTGGCTAGGTCCAATGAATGGTACGCTGTCAGTGCAGCCGAAATGAGGATGTTTTGGTTCCTGCCTCAGATGGGCCTGGTCAAAAAAAAGTGTCAGGCAGTACTGGAGCAGAGACGTCCTCTACCAGACCCCGCTTTACAGTATGGCCATGACACCGAAGCGGTTCAAGGCCATTCGGAAATGCCTGCATTAGACTGATAATGCGGCATGTCCCCCCCGAGGTGATCCCACCTATGACCGGGTTTACAAAGTGAGGCCAGTCATAGATCACTTTGGGGCCAAATTTTTGGAGGCCTACGTATCATAGTTACATAGTTACATAGTTAGTACGGTCGAAAAAAGACATATGTCCATCAAGTTCAACCAGGGAATTAAGGGGTAGGGGTGTGGTGCGATATTGGGGAAGGGATGAGATTTTATATTTCTTCATAAGCATTAATCTTATTTTGTTCCAGGAATGTATCTAATCCTGTTTTAAAGCTGTTAATTGTTCCTGCTGTGACCAGTTCCTGAGGTAGACCGTTCCATAAATTCACAGTCCTCACGGTAAAGAAGGCGTGTCGCCCCTTGAGACTAAACTTTTTTTTCTCCAGACGGAGGGAGTGCCCCCTCGTCCTTTGGGGGGGTTTAACCTGGAACAGTTTTTCTCCATATTTTTTGTATGGGCCATTAATATACTTATATACGTTTATCATATCCCCCCTTAAACGTCTCTTCTCAAGACTAAACAATTGTAACTCCTTTAATCGCTCCTCATAGCTAAGATGTTCCATGCCCCATATTAGTTTAGTCGCGCGTCTCTGCACCCTTTCCAACTCCGCAGTGTCCCTTTTATGGACAGGTGACCAAAACTGAACAGCATATTCCAGGTGAGGCCGTACCAATGCTTTATAAAGGGGGAGTATTATGTCCCTGTCCCTTGAGTCCATGCCTCTTTTGATACATGACAATATCCTGCCGGCTTTGGAAGCAGCAGCCTGACATTGCATGCTATTCTGTAGTCTGTGATCTACAAGTACACCCAGATCCTTCTCTACCAGTGACTCTGCCAGTTTAATCCCCCCTAAGACATACGATGCATGCAGGTTATTAGTACCCAGATGCATAACTTTACATTTATCCACATTGAACCTCATTTGCCAAGTGGATGCCCAGACACTTAGTCTATCCAAGTCATCTTGTACAAAGCTTGGTGTCATCTGCAAAGATAGAAACAGAGCTGTTAATACCATCCTCTATATCATTGATAAATAAATTAAACAACAGCGGTCCCAGTACTGAACCTTGGGGTACACCACTAATAACCGGGGACCAATCAGAGTACGAATCATTGACCACCACTCTCTGGGTACGATCCATGAGCCAGTGTTCAATCCAGTTACAAACTAAAATTTCCAAACCCAAAGACCTTAACTTACCTGTCAGACGTCTATGAGGGACAGTATCAAATGCTTTAGCAAAATCCAGAAACACTATATCCACAGCCATTCCTCTGTCAAGGCTTCTACTCACCTCTTCATAAAAGCAAATTAGATTGGTTTGACAACTTCTATCCTTAGTAAACCCATGCTGGCTATCACTTATAATACAATTATCCCCTATGTATTCCTGTATGTAATCCCTTATAAGTCCTTCAAACAATTTACCCACAATGCACGTTAAACTTACCGGTCTATAGTTTCCTGGGGAAGACCTAGAGCCCTTTTTGAAGATTGGCACCACATTCGCCTTGCGCCAGTCCCTTGGCACAATACCAGACACCAGAGAATCTCTAAATATCATGAACAGGGGTACAGATATTACTGAACTTACCTCTCTAAGAACTCTTGGGTGTAGTCCATCCGGTCCTGGGGATTTGCTTACATTTATATCACTTAACTTACCTTGTACCATCTCTACATTAAGCCAGTTCAGTACATTACATGATGTGTTACCAGCACTGACCTGGCCAATGTCAGCTCCTTCTTCCATAGTGTATACAGAACTAAAGAACCCATTCAGTAGCTCCGCCTTCTCTTGATCGCCTGTGACAACCTCCCCATTATCATTATTAAGGGGTCCTACATGCTCTGTCCTTGGTTTTTTTGCATTTATATATCTAAAAAAATATTTAGGATTAGTTTTGCTTTCTTTGGCCACCTGTCTCTCATTTTGAATTTTTGCTGTTTTTATTACATTTTTACAGATTTTATTAAGCTCCTTGTACTGTTTAAATGTTATCGCTGACCCATCAGATTTGTATTTTTTGAAGGCTATTTTTTTGCTGTTTATTGCTCTTTTAACATCATTTGTCAGCCATGTAGGATTTAGTTTCAATCGTTTATATTTGTTCCCCTTTGGTATATATTTAGCTGTATAGTTATTTAGAGTTGATTTAAAGATGTCCCATTTACCTTCTGTATCAGTATTTGAGAACACCTCCCCCCAGTCTATGTCCTGTAGTGCAGATCTCAGCCCAGGGAAATTTGCCTTTTTAAAGTTATATGTTTTTGCCTTTCGCTCAGGGAACTCTCGGTAGATGAGTCTCTTATCAGGTTTAAGGGGAGACTCATCTTCCGCCAGCATATTCCCTCGAAGTGGACACGGTATGGCGTAAAACTCTACAAACTTTGTGAGTTTAGAGTATATGAGGGACGAGATTCCCGTATTGAACCCTTAGAATGTCCCCCCACTCTGGGTGTTAGTGGGAAACTTGTTTGGGACCTTGTGCACCCATTGCTGGATAAGGGTTACCACGTGTACATGGACAACTTTTATACCAGCATCCCTCTGTTCACATCCCTTGCCGCCAGATCCTCATCCGCTTGTGGGCCGTGCGGAAAAACCAGAGAGGCCTCCCTCTAAATTTTGTTCTGACACCTATGCCCAAGGGTGAGTCCCGTGCCCTTATCCATGAAAACCTGTTGCTGGTCAGGTATAAGGATAAGAGGGATTTCCTTATGCTGACCACAATTCATGGTAACCGCAGCTCACCTGTCACTGTGCGAGGTACCACAACACCGGTCCTCAAGCCTGATTTTATTCTGGACTATCGGTATATGGGGGGAGTTGGGGGGAGTTGATCTTTCTAATCAAGTCCTCAAGCAATACATGGCCATGCGGAAAACACGGGTATGGTACAAAAAAGTTGCGGTCTTCTTGGTACAGGTTGCCATGTACAACTCTTATGTACTGTCCCAGTACGCTGGCAACACAGGGACATTCCTCCAGTTCCAAAAAGAAGTCCTAAAGCCCCTGATCTTTGGCGACCAGGAAAGAGCAAGCCGGACTTCCCAAGAAACTGGAAATATAGGTGCCAGGATCGTCCCAGGCCAACACTTTCCAGGTGAAGTCCCCCACACTGGAAAGAAGAGACGATCCCAGAAAAAATGCAGAGTGTGTCTGTCACGATTCGGCTTACAGGTAGTGGATCCTCTGTGTCAGCGAGGGATTGGCGTGGACCGTGCTGGTGGACCGGTGTTCACCAGAGCCCGCCGCAAAGCAGGATGGACTTGCTGCGGCAGTAGCAACCAGGTCGTATCCACTAGCAACGGCTCAACCTCGCTGACTGCTGAGAAGGCGTGGGACAGAAGGACTAGGCAGAGGCAAGGTCAGACGTAGCAGAAGGTCGGGGCAGGCGGCAAGGTTCGTAGTCAAGATGGATAGCAGGAGTACAGGTAACACAGGCTTTGGACAACACTAAACGCTTTCACTGGCACAAGGCAACAAGATCCGGCAAGGGAGTGCAGGGGAAGTGATCAGATATAGCCAGGGAGCAGGTGGAAGCCAATTAAGCTAATTGGGCCAGGCACCAATCATTGGTGCACTGGCCCTTTAAGTCTCAGAGAGCTGGCGCGCGCGCGCCCTAGAGAGCGGAGCCGCACGCGCCAGCACATGACAGGAGGGGCCCGGGACGGGTAAGTGACTTGGGATGCGATTCGCGAGCGGGCGCGTCCCGCTGTGCGAATCGCATCCCTGACGGCCATGTCAGTGCAGCGCTCCCGTCAGCGGGACTGACCGGGGCGCTGCAGGGAGAGAGACGCCGTGAGCGCTCCGGGGAGGAGCGGGGACCCGGAGCGCTAGGCGTAACAGTACCCCCCCCTTAGGTCTCCCCCTTTTTTTGTCCGACAACTGCTTTACCTGGGACGAGGACACCGGGAGTGAATGGAGGGTTTCCTCAAAGGCAGGCAGTACAGCAGGAGTGGGAATGGGGAGGGAGGGCAGAGGGTGAAGCTTGGCACGGGGCAGGGTGACACAAGGACGGGGGCCATGAGGAGGCACTGAGGCTTGCCTGACGGGACTGGGAGGGGGGGAGAGGCATCTCTTGTGGCAAGCAGAGTCCCAGTTCTTGATCTCCCCGGTGGTCCAGTCAAGGGTGGGAGAATGAAGCCGGAGCCATGGCAGACCGAGGAGGACCTCAGAGGTACAGTTGGGAAGGACGAAGAACTCAATCCTTTCGTGGTGGGGTCCAATGCACATTAAGAGGGGTTTTGTGCGGTAACGCACGGTGCAATCCAATCTGACTCCGTTGACCGCGGAAATGTAGAGCGGCTTGACGAGACGGGTCACCGGGATGCAGAATTTATTCACCAAAGACTCCAAAATAAAATTCCCAGAGGCACCAGAGTCCAAGCAGGCCACGGCTGAGAGGGAGGAGTTGGCTGAAGGAGAAATCCGCACGGGCACCGTGAGACGTGGAGAAGCAGACTTTGAACCAAGAGACGCCACACCCACGTGAGCTGGGTGCGTGCGTGCGTTTCCCAGACGTGGAGGACGAATAGGGCAATCCACCAAGAAATGCTCGGTACTGGCACAGTACAGACAAAGATTTTCTTCCCTATGGCGATTCCTCTCTTCCTGGGTCAGGCGAGATCGATCCACTTGCATGGCCTCCTCGGCGGGAGGCCCAGGCGTAGACTGCAAAGGATGCTGTGGGAGAGGTGCCCAGAGATCTAAGTCTTTTTCCTGGCGGAGCTCCTGATGTCTCTCAGAAAAACGCATGTCAATGCGGGTGGCCAAATGGATAAGTTCTTGCAGGTTGGCAGGAATCTCTCGTGCGGCCAGCACATCCTTGATGCTACTGGATAGGCCTTTTTTAAAGGTCGCGCAGAGAGCCTCATTATTCCATGATAATTCAGAAGCAAGAGTACGAAATTGGATGGCGTACTCGCCCACTGAAGAATTACCCTGGACCAGGTTCAGCAGGGCAGTCTCGGCAGAAGAAGCTCGGGCTGGTTCCTCGAAGACACTCCGGACTTCAGCGAAGAAGGACTGGACTGTGGCTGTGGCAGGATCATTGCGGTCCCAGAGCGGTGTGGCCCAAGACAAGGCCTTTCCTGAAAGAAGGCTCACTACGAACGCCACCTTAGACCGTTCTGTAGGAAACAAGTCCGACAACATCTCCATATGCAGGGAACATTGAGACAAAAATCCACGGCAGAGTCTAGAGTCCCCATCAAATTTGTCCGGCAGGGACAAGCGGAGGCTAGGAGCGGCCACTCGCTGCGGAGGAGGTGCAGGAGCTGGCGGAGGAGATGGTTGCTGCTGTAGCAGAGGCAGAAGTTGCTGTAACGTGGCGGTCAACTGCGACAGCTGCTGTCCTTGTTGGGCAATTTGCTGCGATTGCTGAGCGACCACCGTGGTAAGGTCAGCGAGACTTGGCAGCGGCACCTCAGCGGGATCCATGGCCGGATCTACTGTCACGATTCGGCTTACAGGTAGTGGATCCTCTGTGTCAGCGAGGGATTGGCGTGGACCGTGCTGGTGGACCGGTTCTAAGAGGCTACTGGTGTTCACCAGAGCCCGCCGCAAAGCGGGATGGACTTGCTGCGGCAGTAGCAACCAGGTCGTATCCACTAGCAACGGCTCAACCTCGCTGACTGCTGAGAAGGCGTGGGACAGAAGGACTAGGCAGAGGCAAGGTCAGACGTAGCAGAAGGTCGGGGCAGGCGGCAAGGTTCGTAGTCAAGATGGATAGCAGGAGTACAGGTAACACAGGCTTTGGACAACACTAAACGCTTTCACTGGCACAAGGCAACAAGATCCGGCAAGGGAGTGCAGGGGAAGTGATCAGATATAGCCAGGGAGCAGGTGGAAGCCAATTAAGCTAATTGGGCCAGGCACCAATCATTGTTGCACTGGCCCTTTAAGTCTCAGAGAGCTGGCGCGCGCGCACCCAAGAGAGCGGAGCCGCGCGCGCCAGCACATGACAGGAGGGGCCCGGGACGGGTAAGTGACTTGGGATGCGATTCGCGAGCGCGTCCCGCTGTGCGAATCGCATCCCCGACGGCCATGTCAGTGCAGCGCTCCCGGTCAGCGGGACTGACCGGGGCGCTGCAGGGAGAGAGACGCCGTGAGCGCTCCGGGGAGGAGCGGGGACCCGGAGCGCTAGGTGTAACAGTGTCACAAGAGGGGGATATGGAAGGACACCACCACTCAGTGTGACACTTGCCTCGATCATCGAGGCCTCTGCATTAAAAACTGTGTCAGGGAGTATCACAATTCCATGCAGTACTACATTTTCCCTTTTAATTAAAATTTTCCATAATTTGACCCAATGTGCCAAGTCCAGAGTGCATTCCAAGTTTTAACCCAATAAACCACTAAATTGCCCAAAAAACTCTTGCATCAAAAAAAAAAACCCTGATAAGACCTCTGGGTTATTTTTTCCAAAAATGGCTCATGGGTCACTGAGTCACTATCATCGGGGACTTTTTTATGTTGCCTCAAATGCACAGCGCGCTCTCTCCACCTGGACGGGATGCACATTTGAGGCAACAGGTTAGGGACGGCCACACACATCACATTCCCAAAATGTGTGTCACGATTCGGCTGGCTGGAGGTGGATCCTCTGTTCCAGAGAGGGATTGGCGTGGACCGTGTTGGTGGACCGGTTCTAAGTTGCTACTGGTATTCACCAGAGCCCGCCGCAAAGCGGGATGGTCTTGCAGCGGCGGTAGCAACCAGGTCGTATCCACCAGCAACGGCTCAACCTCTCTGACTGCTGAAGATAGGCGCGGTAGACAAGGGATAGGGAGTAGACAAGAGCAAGGTCGGACGTAGCAGAAGGTCAGGGCAGGCAGCAAGGATCGTAGTCAGGGGCAACGGCAGGAGGTCTGGAACACAGGCTAGGAACACACAAGGGAACGCTTTCACTGGCACAATGGCAACAAGATCCGGCGAGGAAGTGCAGGGGAAGTGAGGTATAAGTAGGGAGTGCACAGGTGATAACACTGATTAGGCCTGCTGCGCCAATCAGTGGCGCAGTGGCCCTTTAAATTGCAGAGACCCGGCGCGCGCGTGCCCTAAGGAGCGGGGCCGTGCGCGCCGGGACAAGACAGACGGGGAACGGGTCAGGTACGGGAGCCGGGACGCGCATCGCGAGCGGGCGCCTCCCGCGTCGCGAATCGCATCCCGGCTGGGAGTGATATTGCAGCGCACCCGGTCAGCAGGTCTGACCGGGGCGCTGTGAATGAGAGGATGCTGCGAGCGCTCCGTGGAGGAGCGGGGACCCGGAGCGCTCGGCGTAACAGTACCCCCCCCCTTGGGTCTCCCCCTCTTCTTAGAGCCTGAGAACCTGAGGATAAGACTTTTGTCTAGGATGTTGTCCACAGGTTCCCAAGATCTCTCCTCTGGGCCACACTTCTCCCAATCCACCCAAAAATTCTTTTTTACCTCTGACAATCTTGGAGGCTAGAATCTCCTTCACAGAGAAGACGTCAGACGAATCGGAAACAGGAGTAGGAGAAACAACTTTGGGAGAGAAGCGGTTAAGGATGAGTGGTTTAAGGAGAGAGACATGGAAGGCATTGGGAATACGGAGAGAAGGAGGAAGAAGGAGTTTGTAAGAGACCGGGTTAATCTGGCACAAGATTTTGAAAGGACCAAGATAGCGTGGTCCCAGTTTGTAACTGGGGACACGAAAGCGGACATACTTAGCGGAGAGCCATACCTTGTCTCCGGGAGCAAAAATGGGGGAAGTTCTTCCTTTTTTTATCAGCAAATTTGCCTGTAAAAGAGAATTTTGGGTCTCTTTCCATATGGTGGAAAGATCACGAGTCACTTCATCCACAGTGGGCAAACCAGAGGGCAAGGGAGTAGGGAGGGGAGGAAGAGGGTGACGGCCGTACACCACGAAAAATGGGGATTTAGCAGAAGATTCGGAGACTCTGAAGTTGTATGAGAATTCGGCCCATGGTAGAAGATCTGCCCAGTCATCCTGGCGGGAGGAAACAAAATGCCGTAAATAGTCACCCAGGACCTGATTAATTCTTTCTACTTGCCCATTGGATTGGGGATGATAAGAAGAAGAGAAGTTTAATTTGATCTTGAGCTGTTTACAGAGGGCCCTCCAGAATTTAGACACGAATTGGACGCCTCTATCCGAGACGATATGCGTGGGCAAACCGTGAAGGCGAAAAATGTGTATAAAAAATTGCTTTGCCAACTGAGGCGCTGAAGGAAGGCCAGGAAGAGGAATAAAATATGCCATCTTGGAAAATCGATCAACGACCACCCAAACAACTGTGTTGCCACGAGATGAGGGCAAGTCATTAATAAAGTCCATACCAATCTGTGACCAAGGCTGTTCAGGAACAGGCAGAGGATGAAGGAGACCAGCAGGCTTCTGGCGAGGAGTCTTATCCCGGGCACAGACAGTACAGGCCCGCACGAAATCAACAACATCAGTCTCCAGAGTCGGCCACCAATAAAATCGAGAGATGAGTTGAAAGGATTTTTTGATGCCCGCATGGCATCGGCCCTAATGTTCTTGTCAGCAGGGCGAAAATGGATTTCAAAGTTAAAACGGGCAAAGAACAACTACCACCTAGTCTGGCGAGGGTTCAGTCGTTGGGCAGACTGGAGATAGGAGAGATTCTTGTGATCAGTGTATATAATAACTGGATATTTTGATCCCTCCAGCAGGTGCCTCCATTCCTCAAGCGCCAATTTAATGGCCAGTAGTTCTCGATCACCAATGGAATAGTTTTTCTCCGCCGGAGAGAAGGTCCTAGAAAAAAACCCACAAGTAACAGCATGCCCGGAAGAATTTTTTTGTAGAAGAACTGCTCCAGCTCCCACTGAGGAGGCATCTACCTCCAATAGGAAGGGTTTAGATGGGTCAGGTCTGGAGAGCACGGGAGCAGAAGAAAAGGCAGACTTGAGATGTTTAAATGCGTCTTCCGCTTGGGGAGACCAGGACTTAGGATTGGCATTTTTCTTGGTTAGAGCCACGATAGGGGCCACAATAGTGGAGAAGTGTGGAATGAATTGTCTGTAATAATTGGCGAACCCCAAAAAACGTTGGATAGCACGGAGTCCGGAGGGGCGTGGCCAATCTAACACGGCAGATAGTTTATCTGGGTCCATTTGTGGTCTCTGGCCAGAGACCAAGTATCCTAGGAAAGGAAGAGATTGAAATTCAAAGAGACATTTTTCCATTTTGGCATAAAGTTGATTGTCCCGAAGTCTCTGAAGAACCATGCGGACATGCTGGCGGTGTTCTTCTAAGTTGGCAGAAAAAATCAGAATATCGTCCAGGTAAACCACTACACACGTATATAGGAGATCACGAAAAATTTCATTTACAAAGTCTTGGAAGACGGCAGGGGCGTTGCACAAGCCAAACGGCATGACCAGATACTCAAAGTGTCCATCTCTGGTGTTAAATGCAGTCTTCCATTCGTCCCCCTCCCTGATGCGGATGAGATTATAAGCACCTCTTATGTCCAGCTTGGTAAAGATGTGGGCGCCTTGTAGGCGATCAAAGAGTTCCGAGATAAGAGGTAAGGGGTAGCGTTTTTTTACCGTGATTTTATTAAGTCCGCGGTAATCAATGCAAGGGCGTAGGGAGCCATCTTTTTTGGACACAAAAAAAATCCAGCTCCGGCAGGAGAGGAGAACTTGCGGATAAACCCCTTTTTTAAAATTCTCCTGGATGTACTCCGACATGGCTTGGCTTTCTGGAGCAGACAGAGGATAGATTCTGCCCCGGGGTGGAGTAGTACCCGGGAGGAGGTCAATAGGACAGTCATAAGGCCTGTGAGGAGGCAAAGTCTCTGCTTGTTTTTTGCAAAAAGCATCAGCATAGTCCAGATAGGCCTTAGGAAGACCAGATACCGGGGTAGCCACAGGGTCACGACTGTGAGTACTGGGAACCGGTTTCATACAGTCTTTGTGACAAGAAGTACCCCAGTTCTTGATTTCTCCTGTGGACCAATCAAGGGTTGGGGAATGGCGTTGAAGCCACGGTAATCCAAGAAGAATTTCTGAAGTGCAGTTAGAGAGGACCAAAAATTCAATTTTTCCGTGATATGGTCCGATGCACATTAGGAGAGGTTCCGTGCGGTAACGCACGGTACAGTCCAATCTTTCATTGTTAACAGAATTGATGTAGAGGGGTCTGGCGAGACTGGTCACCGGGATGTTGAACCTGTTGATGAGAGAGGGCAAAATAAAATTTCCTGCAGATCCGGAATCCAAGAAGGCCATAGCAGAGAAGGAGAAGGTAGAAGAAGATATCCGCACAGGCACAGTAAGGCGTGGAGAAGCAGAATTCACATCAAGAGCTGTCTCACCTTTGTGTGGAGTCAGCGTACATATTTCCAGGCGGGGAGGACGGATAGGACAATCCTTCAAGAAATGTTCGGTACCGGCACAGTACAGGCAAAGATTCTCCATGCGACGTCGTGTCCTCTCTTGAGGTGTCAAGCGAGACCGGTCAACTTGCATAGCCTCCACGGCGGGAGGCACAGGAACGGATTGCAGAGGACCAGAGGAGAGAGGAGCCGGGGAGAGAAACCGCCTCGTGCGAACAAAGTCCATATCCTGGCGGAGCTCCTGACGCCTTTCGGAAAAACGCATGTCAATGCGGGTGACAAGATGAATAAGTTCATGCAGGTTAGCAGGAATTTCTCGTGCGGCCAGCACATCTTTAATGTTACTGGATAGGCCTTTTTTAAAGGTCGCGCAGAGGGCCTCGTTATTCCAGGATAACTCGGAGGCAAGAGTACGGAATTGGATGGCGTACTTGCCAACAGAAGAATTACCCTGGACCAGGTTCAGCAGGGCAGTCTCAGCAGAAGAGGCTCGGGCAGGTTCCTCAAAGACACTTCGAATCTCCGTGAAGAAGGAGTGTACAGAGGCAGTTACAGGGTCATTGCGGTCCCAGAGCGGTGTGACCCATGACAGAGCTTTCCCAGACAGAAGGCTGACTACGAAAGCCACCTTAGACCTTTCAGTAGGAAACTGGTCCGACATCATCTCCAAGGGCAGGGAACATTGCGAAAGGAAACCACGGCAAAACTTAGAGTCCCCATCAAATTTATCCGGCAAGGATAATCGAAGGCTGGAAGCGGCCACTCGCTGCGGAGGAGGTGCAGGAGCTGGCGGAGGAGAAGATTGCTGGAGTTGTGGTAATAGCTGCTGTAGCATCACGGTCAGTTGAGATAGCTGGTGGCCTTGTTGCGCTATCTGTTGCGACTGCTGTGCGACCACCGTGGTGAGGTCGGCGACAACTGGCAGCGGGACTTCAGCGGGATCCATGGCCGGATCTACTGTCACGATTCGGCTGGCTGGAGGTGGATCCTCTGTGCCAGAGAGGGATTGGCGTGGACCGTGTTGGTGGACCGGTTCTAAGTTGCTACTGGTATTCACCAGAGCCCGCCGCAAAGCGGGATGGTCTTGCAGCGGCGGTAGCAACCAGGTCGTATCCACCAGCAACGGCTCAACCTCTCTGACTGCTGAAGATAGGCGCGGTACAAGGGAGTAGACAAGAGCAAGGTCGGACGTAGCAGAAGGTCAGGGCAGGCAGCAAGGATCGTAGTCAGGGGCAACGGCAGGAGGTCTGGAACACAGGCTAGGAACACACAAGGGAACGCTTTCACTGGCACAATGGCAACAAGATCCGGCGAGGGAGTGCAGGGGAAGTGAGGTATAAGTAGGGAGTGCACAGGTGATAACACTGATTAGGCCTGCTGCGCCAATCAGTGGCGCAGTGGCCCTTTAAATTGCAGAGACCCGGCACGCGCACGCCCTAAGGAGCGGGGCCGCGCGCGCCGGGACAAGACAGACGGGGAACGGGTCAGGTACGGGAGCCGGGACGCGCATCGCGAGCGGACGCCTCCCGCGTCGCGAATCGCATCCCGGCTGGGAGTGATATTGCAGCGCACCCAGTCAGCAGGTCTGACCAGGGCGCTGCGAATGAGAGGATGCTGCGAGCGCTCCGGGGAGGAGCGGGAACCCGGAGCGCTCGGCATAACAATGTGCATAAGGTTTGGGGTGGGCATATTTTTTAGTTTTGGCTATGCTCTGGGTCATCATTCTGGGAACATAACCTGTTTTATCATTTTACATCCCATTGTACCCCATTTTAGTAATTTACCCCATGTAACGCTCCTTGAGGGGGGTCCCACTGTTCTGGCTCCATAAGCAGCTATGTAGATGCTCAAGGCCCCTGACTGCGCCCCTGCTCTTCCAAGTCCGGTGTGCACCCGCAGAGCTGTTTATGTCCAGATATGAGGTATTTCCTTACGCCAAAGAAATGTATTTACACATTGTGGGGTGCATTTTCTCCTGTTAGCACTTGTGAAAATGAAAAATGGGGGGTAACCCCAGCATTTTAGTGTAAAAAATCATTTTTTTTCCTTTTCACATCCCACTTTAATGAACACTTATCAAACACCTGTGGGGTATTAAGGCTCCTTGTACCCCTTGTTAAGTGCCTTGAGGGGTGTAGTTTCCAAAATAGTATGCCATGTGTGTTATTTATTTATTTTATTTTATTTTTTTTGCTGTTCTGGCACCATAAGGGCTTCCTAAATGCAACATGCCCCTCCCCCCCTCATTTCAGCAAAATTTGCAAATGCGACTCCTTCTCTTCTGAGCATTGTAGAGCACCCGCAGTGCACTTGTTGTCCACACATGGGGTATTTCCATACTCAGAAGAGATGGGGTTACAAATTTTGGGGGGCATTTTCTCCTATTACCCCTTGTAAAAATTTTAAATTTGGGGAAAAAACAGCATTTTAGTAAAAAAAAATTAATTTACACATCCAAAGTCGTCAAACACCTGTGAGTTGTTAAGTCTCATTGTACCCCTTGTTACGTTCCTTGAGGGGTGTAGTTTCCAAAATAGTAGGCCATGTGGTTCCCCCCCCCCCCCCCCCCGCTGTTCTGGCACCATAGGGGCTTCCTACATGCGACAGCCCCCCCCCCCCCATTTCAACAAAATTTGGTAATGTGACTCCTTCTCTTCTGAGCATTGTAGTGCGCCAGCAGAGCACTTGACCCCACACATGGAGTATTTCCATACTCAGAAGAAATAAGGTTACGAATTTTCTCCTATTACCCCTTGTAAAAATGTAAAATTTGGGGGAAAACCAGCATTTTAGTGAAAAAAATAAAAATAAATCATTTACACATCCAACTTCAACGAAAAGTAGTCAAACACCTGTGGGGTGTTAAGGCTCACGGTACCCCTTGTTATCAGCCTTGAGGGGTGTAGTTTCCAAAATAGTGCCATGTGTTTTTTTTTTTTTTTTTTTTTGCTGTTCTGGCACCATAGGGGCTTCCAAAATGCAACATGCCCCCCAAAAACCATTTCAGCAAAATTTGCTTTCCAAAAGCCAAATACTCCTTTTACCCCTTGTAAAAATTAAAAACCTTGGTCTACAAGAACATGCGAGTGTAAAAAATGAAGATTTTAAATTTAAATTTGTTTTTATAATGGGGTATTTCTAATATGAGGGGTATTTCTAATATATCTGTTTTTGCGGGTTTTCTGCTGCGTATTTGAAAGAGGGCGGGCTCTTCTCGGTTGTCCACAGCAGATTTTAAACGGAGGAATTTACGCTGCGGAAAATCCGCCGCAAGCCCAATTGAAGTCAGTAGGGGCTGCGGAGGATTTTGCGCAGCGTAAATTTCGCCGCGGAAAATCTGATACGGACAGCCAAGAAGAGCCCGCCCACTTTCAAATATGCAGCGGAAAGCCTGCAAAAACGAATAGTGTGTGAACGCACCCTTTAGGCCCTTTAACTCCTTAAGGACTCAGGGTTTTTCCGTTTTTGCACTTTTGTTTTTTCCTCCTTACCTTTTAAAAATCATAACCCTTTCAATTTTCCACCTAAAAATCCATATTATGGCTTATTTTTTGCGTCGCCAATTCTACTTTGCAGTGACATTAGTCATTTTACCCAAAAATGCACGGCGAAACGGAAAAAAAAATCATTGTGCGACAAAATCGAAAAAAAAACGCCATTTTGTAACTTTTGGGGGCTTTCGTTTCTACGCAGTGCATATTTCGGTAAAAATTACACCTTATCATTATTCTGTAGGTCCATACGGTTAAAATGATACCCTACTTATATAGGTTTGATTTTGTCGCACTTCTGGAAAAAATCATAACTACATGCAGGAAAATTTATACGTTTAAAAATGTCATCTTCTGACCCCTATAACTTTTTTATTTTTCCACGTATGGGGTGGTATGAGGACTCCTTTTTTGCGCCGTGATCTGAAGTTTTTATCGGTATGATTTTTGTTTTGATCTGACTTTTTGATCACTTTTTATTCATTTTTTAATGGTATAAAAAGTGACCAAAATACGCTTTTTTGGACTTTGGAATTTTTTTGCGCGTACGCCATTGAGCGTAAGGCTTAATTAATGATATATTTTTATAGTTCGGACATTTACGCACGCAGCGATACCACATATGTTTATTTTTTATTTTTTTTACACTGTTTTATTTTTTTTATGGGAAAAGGGGGGTGATTCAAACTTTTATTAGGGAAGGGGTTAAATGACCTTTATTAACACTTTTTTTTTACATTTTTTTTGCAGTGTTATAGGTCCCATAGGGACCTATAACACTGCACACACTGATCTCCTATGCTGATCACTGGCGTGCATTAACACGCCTGTGATCAGCATTATCGGCGCTTGACTGCTCCTGCCTGGATCTCAGGCACGGAGCAGTCATTCGTCGATCGGACACCGGGGAGGCAGGTAAGAGCCCTCCCGGTGTCCGATCAGCTGTTCGGGACGCCGCGATTTCACCGCGGCGGTCCCGAACAGCCCGACTGAGCAGCCGGGTCACTTTCACTTTCACTTTAGGAGCGGCGGTCAGCTTTGACCGCCGCTTCTAAAGGGTTAATACCGCACATCGCCGCGATCGGCGATGTGTGGTATTAGCCGCGGGTCCCGGCCGTTGATTAGCGCCGGGACCGACGCGATATGATGCGGGATCGCGGCACGATCCCGCTTCATATCGCGGGAGGCGGCGCAGGACGTAAATATACGTCCTGCGTCGTTAAGGGGTTAAAATCCACTTCAAAACAGAGCTGTTATCAATATAGAATTTATTTGGAATATCCATTTTCCTTGTAAGCAGAGAGCTTAAAAAAAAATGCAACATTTTTAAATTGGAATTTTTCACCAAGAAATGCTGCAAGTATCGACAAAAATTGACCACTAAATTAAAGTAGAATATGTCACGAAAAAAATATCTTGGCATCAGAATGAAAAGTAAAAGCATCCCAGAGTTAAAAGGGGTACTCCAGTGGGAAAAATGTTTTTTTTTTTTTTTTTAAATCAACTGGGGCCAGGAAGTTTAAATTATTTGTAAATTACTTCTTTTTAAGTAATTATCAGCTGCTGTATACTACAGGAAGTTTTTTTCTTTTTGAATGTCTTTTCTGTCTGACCACAGTGCTCTCTGCTGACACCTCTGTCTGTGTCCGGAACTGTCCAGAGCTGGATAGGTTTGCTATGGGGATTTGCTCCTACTCTGAACTGGAAGGATTAAGATTTTTTAACAGAAGTAATTTACAAATCCGTTTAACTTTTTCTAGCAAGTTAATATTATAAAAATTGTTTTCCACCAGAGTACCCCTATAAGGTACTACTGGAAAATAATGGTGGCAACACAAAATATTGACACTTTGGGCCCTGTTTGGACATTCCCACTTAAGGGTGTACTCACTTTTGTTGCCAAGGTTCAGACATTAATGGCTTTGTGTTGAGTTATTTTGAGGGGACACAACATTAAACACTGTTATACAGGCCGTGCACTCATTACTTTACATTATAGCAGAATGTTATCTCTTTAGTGTTGTCACATGAAAAAATATAATAAAATATTTATAAAAATGTGAGTGGTGTATTTACTTATGTTAGATACTATAGATACAGACTTTATTATGTACAGGCTCTTATCTTTATCTACATTATGGACTTTGCCCACTTGGAGTTGGCCATGGCCCTGTATACACAACCTAGCAAGATCATGTGTATACCTTAAAGGGGTACTCCACTGCTCAGCATATGGAACAAACTGTTCGGAATGCTGGAGCCGGGCTGGGAGCTCGTGACGTCATGGCCCCGCCACCTCATGATGTTAAACCCCGCTGCCTCAATGCAAGTTTATGGGTGGGAGGGGGCGTGACAGCTGTTACACCCCCTCCCATAGACTTGTAGTGAGGGGGCGGGGTGTGACATCATGAGGGGGCGGGACTATGACGCCATGAGCTCCCAGCGCCGGCTCCAGCGTTCGGAACAGTTTGTTCCAAATGCTGAGCAGTAGAGTACCCCTTTAATGGTTATATTTGCATATGTCAGATTTACCCATCTTTGGCTGCCTAGAGACCCTTTGCATCATGGACTATATTAGTATGTACTTTTTGTATGTTAAAATTAGATTATTTTATTGCCGAGAAGTGCAGTTCTTTTTGTGCTTTAAACTCTTTTCTTTTTTTATGTTGTGGATAAGGGGTTGGTCTTCTCACAGAGGTGGTCTTCTGGAGAGGTTTCACTGTATTTAGCCCCAGTTTTGAAGATGGACCAACATCACTGCAGTGGTAAAGAGGAACACCACTAGCCTGAGGAGTATATAGTTTAATGATTTTGATAAATATTTTGACTATATTTACTGTATGAGTTTTAATGACACATCTCCTAAGCATGTAATACAATAGCCTCCAATGGGATTATCTTTTCTGAAATAAGCAAATGGGAGAGTGCGCAGTATATACACACTGTGCACTTTAATCAGCAGGACGCCTATATGTACAGTTCAGGATTTTCACGTGAGTGACCTTCATCAGGATATGTTATGCAGCTGCAATAGATGCTGTGGCCAAAAAGAACGGTTGTATGATAAACCTCGATACAGTCATTGATTTAGTGATGAAAATTAACTTTTTTTCTAGTCCAAAACGGAAATAGCTGTCTGAATGATCCTACTACAGAAGGAGACAGATCCACTCTTCCTCCATGTGTTGATTTTGGCGCACACTGTGCTGTTCAGAAATGTCTCTTCCTCTTTCCTTTGCACCGTGTTCAGTGTCTGGGATTGAATGCGTTACAGCTGCCTGGATGTTTTTACCTTCATGATTTAGTCACAATAGTTTCGGCTTATAGTATTATTATTTATTTATTTATTATTATTTATTTATTTATTTATTTATATAGCGCCTACAGATTCCGCAGCGCTTTAGTATACAGTATTCATACCATTATGTGGAGGCTGTTGTGGCAGCAGATAACATTCAGCTTTTTAAATTGTGAATATTTTCTTTGTAAACTGCATGACATTCAGTTGTAATGATTTGCTGTATTATGAGCTGGTCATGTATATAGGTTATTAAACTATTTAGAAGACCTAAATGTTTGTGCTTGTGAGGTTCCTCTCACTTTTTTCTACAGTTATATGTTAAAAATGTAGCGTTTTACCATAGACAGGTCTGAATTGAAAAGAGAATGATTCATGCATGAGTCAATGGATACATTTCTTTTACAAAGCACTATGTCAATGGCTGATCAAGGGCTTCATACATTCATTTTGGTGAGACAGATGCCGGACCAGGAATTCGCACAGCGGAACTTTTTCTTTTTTGTATTGTTAGGATTAACACGCTAGCTTTTTGTTGTGTTCTGGGAGACATCTCTTGTGTTTTAATTTACATAAGAAAGATAATTCCATGCTTTTATGCTGGGCCATACACATTAGATGAGTCAGCTTAAATGGGCGGTGTGGATTATTTTGCATGATTATCATGTTAAAATTCTTGTGATGACTGATCATCGGTCACTGAGTTTTTGTTGGCTGGCTGTCATTGAAGTTTGTGTGCCGTCGACATCTTATTTTTTTTTTAATCAGTGTTATCGGTGCTCGATTGCTCCAGGCTGCTGAGGCCTCCTCAGCGAAGAGGCAGGTAAGGGTCCTCTCGCCATCCTCTCAACTGATCAGGACACCACGGTTTTACAACGGTGGTCCTGATCAGCTCCGTTGAACTGCTGGGAATGGATTTTTTTCATTTTAGATGCTGCGATCAACTTTGATCATGGCATCTAAGGGGTTAATATGGGGCATCACCACAATCTGTGATGTCCGGCATTAGACATGGGTCCCAGCAGCTGATAGCCGCCGAGACCACCCCACTATGATACGGGGTCAGCTCGTGAGCCTGCTTCATAGCAGAGGAACGGGTGCATCATGTGCAGGTGGAAACAAGTGGAAACTTGTGTCAGGAACTGTCCAGATTAGAAGCATATCCCCATAGAAAACCTCTCCTACTCTGGACAATTCCTGACATGAACAGAGGTGTCAGCAGAGAGTACTGTGGTGACACTGGAAAGAACTTCACAAATTTCTATGTATATATACAGTGGTGCAAAAAAGTATTTAGTCAGCCACCAATTTTGCAAGCTCTCCCACTTAAGAAGATGAGAGAGGCCTGTAATTTTCCTCATAGGTATACCTCAACTATGAGAGACATAATGAGAAGAAAAATCCATAAAATCACAATGTCTGATTTTTAAAGAATTTATTTTCAAATTATGGTGGAAAATAAGTATTTGGCCACCTACAAACAAGCAAGATTTCTGGCTCTCACAGACCTGTAACTTCTTCTTTAAGAGTCTCCTCTGTCCTCCACTCGTTACCTGTATTAATGGCACCTGTTTGTACTTGTTATCAGTATAAAAGACACCTGTCCACAACCTCAAACAGTCACATTCCAAACCCCACTATTGCCAAGACCAAAGAGCTGTCGAAGGACACCAGAAACTAAATTGTGGACCTGAACCAGGCTGGGAAGTCTGAACCTGCAATAGGCAAGCAGCATGGTGTGAAGAAATCAACTGTGGGAGCAGTTATCAGAAAATGGAAGACATATAAGACCACTGAAAATCTCCCTCGATCAGGGGCTCCATGCAAGATCTCATCCCATGGGGTCAAAACGATCACAAGAACAGTGAGCAAAAATCCCAAAACCACACAAGGGGACCTAGTGAATGTCCTGCAGAGAGCTAAGGCCATAGTAACAAAGGCTACCATCAGTAACACACTACACCACCTAAGCCAGTACATGTCCAGGCCGATCTGAAGTTTGCTAGAGAGCATTTGGATGATCCAGAAGAGTATTGGGAGAATGTCATATGGTCAGATGAAATCAAAGTAGAACTTTTTGGTAAAAACTGTTTGGAGGAGAAAGAATGCTAAGTTGCCTCCAAAGAACACCATACCTACTGTGAAGCATGGGGGTAGAAACATCATGCTTTGGGGCTGTTTTTTGCTAATGGACCAGGATGACCCGTGTAAAGGAAAGAATGAATGGGGCCATGTATGGTGAGAATTTGAGTGAAAACCTCCTTCCATCAGCAAGGGCATTGAAGATGAAACGTGGCTGGGTCTTTCAGCATGGCAATGATCCCAAACATGCTGCCCAGGCAACAAAGGAGTGGCTTCGTAAGAAGCATTTCAAGGTCCTGAAGTGGCCTAGCCAGTCTCCAGATCTCAACCCCATAGAAAACCTCTGTAGGCAGTTGAAAGTCTGTGTTGCCCAGCGACAGCCCCAAAACATCACTGCTCTAGAGGAGATCTGCGTGGAGGAATGGGCCAAAATACCAGCAGCAGTGTGTGGAAAACCTTGTGAAGACTTACAGAAAATGTTTGACCAACAAAGGGTATATAATAAAGTATAGAGATGAACTTTTGTTTTTGCCCAAATACTTATTTTCCACTGTAATTTGCAAATAAATTCTTTAAAAGTAAGACAATGTGATTTTATGGATTTTTTTTCTCATTATCTCTCTCATAGTTGAGGTATACCTATGATAAAAATTACAGGCCTCTCTCATCTTTTTCAGTGGGACAACTTGCACAATTGGTGGCTGACTAAATACTTTGTTGCCTCACTGTATCTGTAGTATACAGCAGATGATAAGTATTGGAAGGGTTAAGGGTTACAAATCTGTATAACTTTCTGGCACCAGTTGATTTGAAAACATTTGTTTTTTCCACTGGAGTTCCCCTTAAAGGGGTACCCCAAACAGGTCAGGATTTGAGGATATCCCATACAAAGAACACTTGTGGTGATGCCTGCTGCACTGACTATATTTATATCACTTGTGAAAGATTTAGGAAATCCTGAAAACAGCCTGTTTAGGGGACTTAAAGGGGTACTCCACTGGAAAATATTTTCCCCAATCCTTTCAGTACTTATCAGCTGCTGTATAATACACAGGAAGTGCTCTCTGCTTACATCTCTGTCCATGTCAGGAACTGTCCAAAGCAGGAGCAAATGCCCATAGCAAACCTCTTCTGCTCTGGACAGTTCCAGACATGGACAAAGGTGTCAGCAGAGAGCACTTGTGGTCAGACAGAAAGAAAATTCAAAAAGAACTTCCTGTGTATTATACAGCAGCTGATAAATACTGGAAGGATTTGGATTTTTTAAAACAAGTAATTTGCAAATCTGTTTAACTTTCTGGCACCAGTTGATTTAAAAGAAAATTCCAGTGAAGTACCCCTTTAAGGACTGGGCTTGGAAAACACTGCTTTAGCATTAATTTAAAGAACTAACTACTGCCTAATATATCCATTTCTTGGCAGGTGCCATTATCATGAGGCATGGTTATTCATTTCATATGTCTTGTTTTAGTATAATGGCTAATTGGTCTATATAACCAATGGTAATCTAAGGTGGAGTGCTCCTATCTTTATTGTGAGTGTTCCTATTCCACTTTATTTTTTGGCAGCAGTACAGCAGATTACATGCTACTATTTATGCTATGATTTCTGTTGCTGGTTGTTGCAAAAGTAATTACAAGAAACCAATTTTTCATACACAGCTTGGTGAGCAAATGGGACATTAACTTTTGTGCTTACATAGAGAATGATCACATTTGATATCTAGCATTATACACTAGGTATTGCAACTTGTGATTTCCCTTCCGAGCAGAATATGACTATGTAACATGCAGCTGTAGTGTTCCATTACAATTTCTCCCAGAGCTTATTCTACTGAGAAATTAATTATTTGCCTGCGCCTTCACTTCTGATTGGCAAGTACATTTATGGAAAGTTCCAGCGCAGTCTTCTCGCCTCGAGAGTGCCATGTTCATATTTACTTTAAATATTCAAAAATAAAATGACAAATATCACACAAATGTATATAGCAGCATAAAAGACTCTGACAGGTTTGGATCTATAGAGCTTTTTGGCCCTTCTGCCAACCCTGTTATGTCTCAAAGTTGCATTTATGTATTTGTTATAGTTCTACTTACTTATGAAAAGATTATATGATATTGTGCTTATAGCACTACAAGAGTAAGATGATTTAGAAAATACCCTGTGGATTTACGGGAAACAAATACTAACAAGTGAAAGAAGAAAGGTTGATGCAATTTCCTCATCTGTCTATAGCAGACCTCATCGAGCATTATCCATATGTCTAAGGGCTCATTTACACTCGTGGAACAGGTTATATGATAAAAAAAAAAAACATCTGTGCCACGCAATTCATTTTCAATCCATATTTTCATACTGAAGTTTGAATAATGCCTAAAACTTAGCCTTTCAAGCTTTTTCTTCTGACTATATCCCATAGAGAGAACACCTGTGCAAAACATCTCGAAAACATGACCTATTGGGGTAGTGTCAGGACTAGAGTGGAGAAACATTGCACTAGAGAGGTTTTTGTTAGATGAAATTAGCTTTTTGAGCTACTTCAGGGGTATAGAAGGATTATCTAAAAGAACATAAGGATTTAAAGTTATTTAGATATGGAAGTCTTAAGACTCAACACAGTTAACATTTGCTATACAGTACACAACCAACAACAACAAATCCTGGTCACATGGAATACAGTAGTTGGTCAAATGTTGGGTATGCTGTAGCTAATTTGGCAAGTGCACTTGCCATACATGTGACTGCTGAGGCCAGTGATTGGCTGCAGCATTCCATATACAAAATAGGGAGACATCGAGCAGAAAGGAGAGCAGAGGAGTGAGTATGGAGGTTTTTTGTTTTTTAATCCTTTTGGCTTTTGATTCCCTGCCATGGGGTCCTATTTTTAAACAAGACCATAAGACCCCTTCTTCACGACCTCTCTTGCACTCACTGCAGATTAATATGTCAGGCCAGCCAATAAAAGGAGCTCACTAAAATGTATCAATCTGCATGAGCCAATGTTGTGTGGTTTTGCCCATAGCAACCAATCACAGCTCAGCTTTCATTACCCAAATTGCTCTGGTAAAATAAAAGCTGAGCTGGTCACTATGGGCAAAGCAGGCACATTTTTATCTCATGCAGATAAATCTGGGCCATTAGGTTAACATTCTTCTGATAAGGGATGAAAAGAACAGCAGAAGGCTCAGAAACAAGTATCTAATAGCTATATTTACACACAGACCCTTTCACTTTTTTCATATGTTGCAGCATTGTGATAAAATAAAAAAGAAAAAAATCTGTTTTCCTCCATCATTTTGCACGTAAAGGAGATCTGCAGCCCCAGATACTTATTCCCTATCCGCCGGATAGGGCATAAGTGTCTGATCGCGGGGAGTCTGACCGCTGGGACCCACCGCGATCTCCTGTATGGGGCCCCGGGTCTGCCGCGGCTCTCCCATGCAGGAAACGTGTCAGCCACAGCATGACACCATGGCCAACATGCCTTCTCTATGTATCTCTATGGGAGAGGCGGAGATGCAGCATTCATGCATCTCTGCCCCTCCCATAGAGCTGTATGGCAGGAGGTTGACAACATGCACATTAGCCACGCAGAGCCGCAGCAATGCCGGTCCAAGCGGTCGGACCCCCCGCGATCAGACACTTATCCCTTATCCTGCGCATAGGGGATAGGTGTCTAGAACTGCAGTACTCCTTTAATACCCCATAATAATAATGTAAAAAAAAAGATTTTTTTTCACCTTTATTAAAAAGGAAAAACTAAAATTTCATATGAACATAAGTATTCACACCTTTTGCTATGACACTTGAAATTTATTGTCACGATGCCGGCTGGCAGGAGGTGGATCCTCTGTGCCAGAGAGGGATTGGCGTGGACCGTGCTAGTGGACCGGTTCTAAGTCACTACTGGTTTTCACCAGAGCCCGCCGCAAAGCGGGATGGTCTTGCTGCGGCGGTAGTGACCAGGTCGTATCCACTAGCAACGGCTCAACCTCTCTGACTGCTGAAGATAGGCGCGGTACAAGGGAGTAGACAAAAGCAAGGTCGGACGTAGCAGAAGGTCGGGGCAGGCAGCAAGGATCGTAGTCAGTAAGGTAATAGCAGGAGGTCAAGTACACAGTAAGGACAACACAGTAACGCTTTCACTAGGCACAAGGGCAACAAGATCCGGCAGGGAAGTGCAGGGACAGAGAACAGATATAGGCTGGGAGCAGGTGGAAGCCAATTAAGCTAATTGGGCCAGGCACCAATCATTGGTGCACTAGCCCTTTAAGTCTCAGGGAGCTGGCGCGCGCGCCCTAGAGAGCGGAGCCGCGCGCGCCAGCACATGACAGCAGGGGACCGGGACGGGTAAGTGACCTGGGATGCGATTCGCGAGCGGGCGCGTCCCGCTGTGCGAATCGCATCCCCGACGGCCATGACAGTGCAGCGCTCCCGGTCAGCGGGACCGACCGGGGCGCTGCGGAGAGAGAGACGCCGTAAGCGCTCCGGGGAGGAGCGGGGACCCGGAGCGCTAGGCGTAACAGTACCCCCCCCCTTAGGTCTCCCCTTCTCTTTGCCCGGTAACTGCCTCCCCTGGGATGAGGAGACCGGGAAAGAATGGAGGGTTTCCTCAAGGGCAGGCAGTACAGCAGGAGTGGGAATGGGGAGGGAGGGCAGAGGGCGAGGCCTGGCACGGGGCAGTGTGACACCAGGACGGGGGCCATGGGGAGGCACCGAGGCTTGCCTGACTGGACTGGGAGGGAGGGAGAGGCACTTCTTATGGCAGGGCGGCAGACCGGTTACAGGGGGAACCACAGGGTCACGGCAGGGAGTACTGGGAACCGGTTTAAGGCAGTCCTTGAAACAAGAGGAACCCCAGCTCTTGATCTCCCCTGTGGACCAATCCAGGGTTGGGGAATGGTGTTGAAGCCAGGGTAGTCCAAGGAGAACTTCGGAAGTGCAATTGGAGAGGACCAAAAACTCAATTCTCTCGTGATGAGGTCCGATGCACATTAGGAGGGGCTCCGTGCGGTAACGCACGGTGCAATCCAACCTGACTCCGTTGACCGCGGAAATGTGGAGTGGCTTGACGAGACGGGTCACCGGGATGCGGAATTTATTCACCAAGGACTCCCGAATAAAATTCCCAGAGGCACCAGAGTCCAGGCAGGCCACGGCTGAGAGGGAAGAGTTGGCTGAAGGAGAAATCCGTACAGGCACCGTGAGACGTGGAGAAGCCGACTTAGCATCAAGAGACGCCACACCCACGAGAGCTGGGTGCGAGCGTGCGTTTCCCAGACGTGGAGGACGGATAGGGCAATCCACCAAAAAATGTTCGGTACTGGCACAGTACAGACAAAGATTCTCTTCCCTACGGCGATTCCTCTCTTCCAGGGTCAGGCGAGACCGATCCACTTGCATGGCCTCCTCGGCGGGAGGCCTAGGCGCAGATTGCAATGGAGACTGTGGGAGAGGTGTCCAGAGATCTAAGTCTTTTTCCTGGCGGAGCTCTTGATGCCTCTCAGAAAAACGCATGTCAATGCGAGTGGCTAGATGAATGAGTTCATGCAAGTTAGCAGGAGTTTCTCGTGCGGCCAGAACATCTTTAATGTTGCTGGATAGGCCTTTTTTAAAGGTCGCGCAGAGGGCCTCATTATTCCAGGATAGTTCAGAAGCAAGAGTACGGAATTGTATGGCGTACTCGCCAACGGAAGAATTACCCTGGACCAGGTTCAGCAGGGCAGTCTCAGCAGAAGAGGCTCGGGCAGGTTCCTCAAAGACACTTCGAATTTCCGAGAAGAAGGAGTGTACAGAGGCAGTGACGGGGTCATTGCGGTCCCAGAGCGGTGTGGCCCATGACAGGGCTTTTCCAGACAGAAGGCTGACTACGAAAGCCACCTTAGACCTTTCAGTAGGAAACTGGTCCGACATCATCTCCAAGTGCAGGGAACATTGCGAAAGAAAGCCACGGCAAAACTTAGAGTCCCCATTAAATTTGTCCGGCAAGGACAAGCGGAGGCTAGGAGTGGCCACTCGCTGCGGAAGGGGTGCAGGAGCTGGCGGAGGAGATGGTTGCTGCTGTAGCAGAGGCAGAAGTTGCGACTGAAGTTGCTGCACCTTGGTGGACACTTCCGACAGCTGGTGGGTTAGATGGGCGATCTGTCGGGATTGCTGGGCGACCACCGTGGTGAGATCAGAGATAGAAGGCAGGGGAACCTCAGCGGGATCCATGGCCGGATCTACTGTCACGATGCCGGCTGGCAGGAGGTGGATCCTCTGTGCCAGAGAGGGATTGGCGTGGACCGTGCTAGTGGACCGGTTCTAAGTCACTACTGGTTTTAACCAGAGCCCGCCGCAAAGCGGGATGGTCTTGCTGCGGCGGTAGTGACCAGGTCGTATCCACTAGCAACGGCTCAACCTCTCTGACTGCTGAAGATAGGCGCGGTACAAGGGAGTAGACAAAAGCAAGGTCGGACGTAGCAGAAGGTCGGGGCAGGCAGCAAGGATCGTAGTCAGTAAGGTAATAGCAGGAGGTCAAGTACACAGTAAGGACAACACAGTAACGCTTTCACTAGGCACAAGGGCAACAAGATCCGGCAGGGAAGTGCAGGGACAGAGAACAGATATAGGCTGGGAGCAGGTGGAAGCCAATTAAGCTAATTGGGCCAGGCACCAATCATTGGTGCACTAGCCCTTTAAGTCTCAGGGAGCTGGCGCGCGCGCGCCCTAGAGAGCGGAGCCGCGCGCACCAGCACATGACAGCAGGGGACCGGGACGGGTAAGTGACCTGGGATGCGATTCGCGAGCGGGCGCGTCCCGCTGTGCGAATCGCATCCCCGACGGCCATGACAGTGCAGCGCTCCCGGTCAGCGGGACCGACCGGGGCGCTGCGGAGAGAGAGACGCCGTAATCGCTCCGGGGAGGAGCGGGGACCCGGAGCGCTAGGCGTAACATTTATCTCTGGGTGCCTCTTATTTTTTATTTTATTTTTTTATTGTCTGGCGTGGTATTCCTAGGCAGATATGCCATACACCCTGCATTTTTCTGTATGCTTCACAGGAAAGTGATATTGGCACAATACTCAAGCCAGAGGTCTCACCCATATAAAGATATGTTAGGAAATTAGAGAGAGCAATAATGAAAGTGTCAATAATGAAATATCTTGTTACCCTCATTGGAGAGTGGGTCTATATCAGTATGAATTATTTGTTTATGGCAGAAAATGTGGAGCAGGTGGTTCAAAAATATGATATTCTGTCTGAACATCATAAAATGTCATAAAACTGCCATAAATACATTGATAAGTTTACCCTATACTTCTCATCCCAGAATCCCTGTTTTCCTTTCCTACATAGAGCATGATAAAACAATGACCTCTAGATCGAGCTCGGTGAAAATACATTTCAAGGGATTCTGTCACCATGAAAATTGTATCTAACTTAATTATATGATTGAGCAGAAAGAGCTGAGGAGAAGACTGATATATATATATATATATATATATATATATATATATATATGTATGTATGTATATTGTGGAAAGATCCTCTATAACTGGTAACTTATTGGTTAAAATCCTTGCTCTTGCTATTCTTAGGAGTGCGGTGGGCAATGCCACTCAATGACTGGATCACCCACTGACTCCTAAGCATGAAAAAAACTGAGAATGTAATCAAATGACAAACAATATAGAATCTGTTCCCAGATATCTATCAATCTGCTCAGCTCTTTCTCCTTTCTGCTTATCTATGCAGATAGATTACATTGCATTTCCATATTGACAGATTCCCTTTAAACCGCTACCCGTCAACTTGGTGTTACACTAGCTCCACAATGAGCTACTCCCAGTGGTGGTTAATCCACCAAAAAAACTAAAGAGCCATTTTTTTGCGTTAAAAAGTTAAATCTTTATTATGCAACCAAATAAAATGATATAACAACAAGATACCATTAACAAAAGTTCATGTCTATGCAAACCAGATAAGCACCACTATGTAGCAAAATGTATAATAATGTTGTAAACAATTAAATATCACAGGGAGGGGTATCACATATTACACAAAGATAGGTATGTTATATATAATTAGGGGACATGTCGCATCTGTAACTCTGTCCTAATGGTGGTTACAGGAAAATGCTATGACTGTCTAAATGTTCCTCTCCACCACAGGCCCCATAACAGTGACATGGTTTTCCTCTATGGTAGGTACCCCACTCATAAGATTAGAAACTATGCTTATTAACATACATCTCCATATTCACAGTTGATGCTCACAGTCTGAAAAGGAAATATTAAAACCCTGAAATCTTCTCAAGGCTCCTTTCAAACTCTTTACAGTTTGTTTTCTATAGTGCCTGTAAGATGTGATTTTTATGAAGTCAGATTAGCAGTGCGTAATCTTGTTTTTCTCTCCTTGTTTTATAGAAATAGTCTTTTTATGGACCATTTTGCTCAACTAGAATCTCCTGGAATGAACTGGAAATCACCCAACTGTTATCAGAAATAAATGCTGCTTAGTTATTCTCTTATTTCTCTGGAGTAAACAGCTGGATGAAAATAACCTTAAAAATGCATGACTGGTGACAATACAGTGTCCGATTCAAGATTTGGGGGATGCAAAAAAAAACTAAGATTCAACATCTGCTACAGGAATAAATAGTTTTATCATGCTGATATGTAAAGTGGTCAATAACACAAACTAGTATAGTATCATACACTTCCTAAAAATAAGACAGCTAAAGAAATCCTGCAAGTCAAGATGACATCGGAGGATGTGACTGCTTCTGTTGTTTTGCCGTCAGTAGATGGAAAAGTGATATCTTCTCAGTCGACTGGAGATGTAGGTTCTAAGAATACTTTGGATAGTAGTGTTATAAAAAAACCCAGAACAATCCAAGACCAAGAGAATGCAGAGACTGCAGGGCACCATGATGAGAATTCTGCGGCAAAGTCTTTTTCTATATCTGGGAAACAAGAAACCAGGGAAAATGTTAGTGACGCAGAAGAACTACCAGGGAAACCTTGCATATTAAATGCTATTGACTACTTCAGCATAAACAGCAAAGTGTTAGAAAAGGCATGTAAAGCCAACCTAGGTTTTAATCAGTTTTGTAAGTCGTACAACCCTTTAAAAGTTAAAAATGTGTCCCTGGAGCCTCCGATTCCTGCCGTGTTGACAGACATTAACTTTAAAGTGGACGAATCAACGGTGGATAAGAGGGCAATAGAGAGTCCGGTGATAGGAAGCGATCACGGCACTGATGCAGTTAGCTGCATTCCTACATTACATCTAACTTATTCCACTCAGAAGAGCTCTTTATGTTCCACAAATAACCAATGTATTTTGGGCAGCTATTTACAGACAACAAAAAGAAATTGCGCCGGCAGTTTTGTCTTTGGCTCCCGTCATTTAAACGGCCATTCAGAAAGCTGTGACAGTGATGATGGACGCATAGGTTTCTGTAGTGAAGAAGGTCATCACGAGAATACTCCGTCAATGCTGTGCTCAGAAAAAGCACCAGTGTTTTCTGGAGACAGAGCTCACGGACAGGATTTACTATGTGTTATGTCTTCAGATCCATTACAAAGTCAGGAGACCTGCGAAAGCTTCATGGATGAAATAGATAATGATTTGTCAAGGAGCAGAAAAGACCGCTCAACTCTGCTGGTCAGAAGGTTTTGTAAAAATTATAAAGAGGTGAAAAAGTCTATTTATACAGGAACAAGTGCAATTGTTAAATCTTTGCCATCTGGTCACATTGGGACTAGAGCCTGCTGTTTTGTTGAGCGAAAACAAGAAAGGGCAAATGAATTCAAGTGCCGTTGGGTAACCGCTCAATGCCTGCCATCTGTGCAAGGTTCAGTGAGAAGGAGAGATTTGCTCTGCTACTTTGTGAGAATGATATATGAGGTAAGACTATCCATACCTTTTGCTGTACCTATTTTTTTCATTTTGTCCCCAATGGGTGATTCTAAATATTTTTATTCCAAATCCTTCTTTTAGGGAACCTCCTGTTAGGTAGATGCCCTCATTAAGTAATTTCTGCTAAAAGTCCCCTCCAAAAGAAAATAATAAAAATCCCACTCACCCTCCCTCCATTCTCACTCTGAGGCCTCTACATCTGTAAGTGGTGCCGGACCTTCTCCTTAAAGCTATGCAATGATGTTATTTCTTTACTCGGCAGGTCCGGCAACACTCTGGATAACAGAGCAAATAATGAAGGCCTCAACACATTAGCGGAAAGAAGGTTAAAGGGATTCTTATTCATTTTTATGGAGGGGACCTATTGGGGGAAAGAATGTCTGTCTGATCTTGTGTTGTCTGCAGGTATTGGGATGGGTATCAGGGACATTTGCACTTGTAAAAGTGTCGATAACAGTATCTGTATTGGGACATCACTAGATGAAGGTATTTTTTTTTTTAAATGTCTCCTCAATAGCTATTTCCTCCCCTAGGGTCCGTTCACATACACCACATTTGCTGCAGTGGATGAAAGTACAAGACATTTTGGGTTAAATTTTAAAAAATTTATAAATTCACATGTAGTAGAAAATTTCCATGCAAAATTTGACCAGCATTGGCAATTTTTTAATTCGCAACAGTATATTAATTTTTGCTTTGAAATGATGAATTGGTTTTGTATTTTCCCTCTTTATTCAGTGAGAAAGAAGTAATTCAGAAGCAGATGCTATCATTTTGGATTGTGCTGTGGATTACCTGCAGATTCATGAAAGTTATTGTAAAAAACAAAACAAAAAAAAACAATCCTCATCCCTTACTTATCTCCTGGTACTCCTATGGGAAAGCTTTCCTACTTCCCCGCTGGTCTCTGGACACATGACTACTGTAGTGTTCACATATTATCATGGTATTGCTTTTAGGCCAGTTGTACAGAGACCGACGTTGGACTTGGAAAGTGTTATTCTGAGAGTGCCAGGGGAGGTATATAGAGTGGGATTTATGGGCTCTTTGGTGTTTTCTGTAGTGAAATCTGGATATTTAGTGTAGATTGGTCTTAAACACCTTCTCTCAAACTGATGTATCTGTTATGTTATGATGTGGGCTACAGTGTATGGGGCACATTCACAAGTGGAGCATGCTACCCGATCAAACTGATGTTAGACATTTAACCCTTTAAGTGCCGTGATCAATAGCGAATGTGGCATATAAATGGAAGAATGACAGGTGCCACAGATGTAGGTTGCCCGATCAACACCCCTGCAATGCCCCAGGCACTCTGTATTAGCAGAGCGCTTGAGAAACACTGCTCTAGGGGGACTTAAAGGGGTATTCTGGCCTTAGATATCTGATCACAGGGGTCCCGCTGCTGGGACCCCCAGGATCTCCGTGAAGCCCCAGCATTCTGTGCTGGGTGCTGCTCCCGAGACTGACACGTGACGTCACAGCCTCGCCCCCTCGTGATGTCATGCCACACCCCCTCCATTCAGGTCTTTGGGAGGGGGCGTGACTATAAATCATACAACAGAAACACTTCTAATAATTATCTGGTTTGTATTGCATTAACATAACATTCCATCAATATCAGTGTCAGGGTAGAACTTGCTGATATTGATGGAATCCTTATAGAGCAATAACACCCATTTCACTGGGGACTGGAAGAATAAGGAAGTTATGGCTTTTAGAAGGTGAAGAGGAAAAAAAAAAAAGAAAAAAGAAATAAATTGGCTGGGGGAGGGGGGTAAGATGGCTCACTACAGACTTTCTGAGAAAATGTACTGCAACAAACCTTTATGTGTGAATGTACCCAAAGTGGGGATTCACCTATAGTATTATGTGGAAGCTTTTTTACTTTTTGAGCTGAAGCCAACAGGGGGTTCGAAAATGATTATAAATATAATGGACTTCTCTTCTCTCTCTCTTTCTGATGAATCCACTTCTGGCTTTGGCTGAACATTCAGCCCCTCCAACCCCCCAACCATTTTTGGCAGGTGTCCCACTTAGTATTTTATTTTTAAATTCTGCAGCTGCAGTTTTTGAGCCAAATACAGAAGTGAGTGCAGCAGGAAGGAGAAGTATAGATTCTTCCATTTTATTTCCTCTACCTTTTGAATTTACCTTTTAGCATTAGCTCAAATACAGCAGCAGCCTTTAAAAAAACCCAAAAAAAAAAAAAAAAAAAAAAAACACCACCAACTTAACAGGTACAGCAGTTACCAGTTTCCACTATTTCAAGACTGGATAGCATAGGACAACCCTATATTTTTTTTTATACCAACTCATCAGCTGCCAACCTCCTGTAAATGTTCTGTCTGAACTATTGTTAGATGAGGATCGTACTGCAGTGCTCTACCTCCTCTTCTGGTTCCAGATTCTGGTTACTGATTCTTAAAGTGAAACAATTTTACAGGTATCAATAATGGTCATAGAGACATTACTGTGACGTCTGGTACTTAGAAAAAATGTACAGATGTTCCCATTATAGTTTTCCCTGTGTTGGGGCCACATTGGGTTTTAGTACTGATTGAAATACTGCATTATGTGTGAATCCGTCCTAATTATTCAGGCTAAGAGTAATATTTTTAGTCTATTTAAAGGGGTATTCAAGGAAAAAAAAATTTTTTTATATCAACTGGCTCCAGAACGTTAAAAAGATTTATAAATTACTTCTATTAAAAAATCTTAATCCTTCCAATAATTATCAGCTGCTGAAGTTGAGTTGTTCTTTTCTGTCTGGCAACAGTGCTCTCTGCTGACATCTCTGCTTGTCTCGGGAACTGCACAGAGTAGAAGAGGTTTACTATGGGGATTTTCTTCTTCTCTGGACAGTTCCCAAGACAGGTGTCATCAGAGAGCACTCAGACAGAAAAGAACAACTCAACTTCAGCCGCCCACAAGTATTAAAAGGATTAAGATTTTTTAATAGAAGTAATTCACAAATCTGTTTAACTTTCTGGAGCCAGTTGATATATAAAAAAAAGTTTTTTCCTGGATAACCCCTTTAAGTCTACAAAAGTTTAGATTTTGTGTTTAGAAATGACTACAAACTATTTGCCTAACCCTCCCGCACATTATTATTCCAGCACTCCCATGGTATATAGATGATAACTGTAAAACACTGCCATCAATATTAAAACAACTGAAATACAAATGTACTATTTCCTCAGACAAAGAAGACAAATAAATATTGAATGGTCACATTGCCCTGAATTGTCTCGTTGTAATTGCCTTTGATCTTCATATAAATTGTGATTTTCAATTTTCTCTTACAAAAAATAAATAAATAAATAGCATAACACGCAGGAGAAGTAAGCCAGAGAAGCTGGCACTGCCTTAAACCCACAAAGTCCAGTAATTACCCGCACATGTGAGCGGCACAGGTGTGATAGTATCAGATTTAGGTAGCGCTACACGCTGCAGAAACTATAAAATATGCAACACAAAAGGAAGAAAAAGCGGAGAGCGCTCACCAATTCCGTAGTCAGATAGGCATCGGAAGCTGATCCATGGACCAGGCCGGTCACGAGCAGGGAGGTGGCAGATGGATCCAGGGGAGTTCAGACGTCGGGCCACGGACTGTATCACGCCCCTAGGCACTTTGTCAGGCTGCTTAAAGCAGGGAGGCCGCAGATGGAGGCGGCAGACGAGCAGGGAGGCAGCAGATGGATCAAGGGGAGTTCAGACGTCGGGCCACGGACCGTATCACGCCCCTAGGCGCTTCGTCAGGCCGCTTAAAGCGGCCTGACGAAGCACCTAGGGGCGTGATACGATCCGTGGCCCGACGTCTGAACTCCCCCGGATCCATCTGCCGCCTCCCTGCCCGTGACCGACCTGGTCCATGGATCAGCTTCCGATGCCTATCTGACTACTGAATTGGTGAGCGCTCTCTGCTTTTTCTTCCTTTTGTGTTGCATATAAATAAATAAATAGTTGTTTCAAAGATGACAGAAAACTCAAAATGTCTCAAGTCAATATTTTCACCTGGTGGAAACGTTTAGCGACACTAAATTATTAAAGTGTCTTTTGTATTAGGCAATTCACACTCTGATTAGCAGCAGAGAACATGAATAATTTACCATGAAAACTGTAATAGGATTATACCTGACCTTAATCCTTTCACAGCCAAAAGCTTTTCAGCAGTTTTTATTAGTGATTTCGCTATGTATTTTATAACTATACCAGATAAATTCCCCACTCTGGAAGCATAATGACTTTGCTGCAGGCCAGACTGCTTCTAGGTGACTTGTATTATCATTTTACACCTAAAACACACAGATCCTCCAGGTACAGATGCTCTTAAAGGGGTTATCCAGGAAAAAACTTTTTTTTTATATATCAACTGGCTCCAGAAAGTTAAACAGATTTGTAAATTACTTCTATTAAAACATCTTAATCCTTTCAGTACTTATGAGCTTCTGAAGTTAAGGTTGTTCTTTTCTGTCTAAGTGATCTCTGATGACACGTGTCTCGGGAAATGCCCAGTTTAGAAGCAAATCCCCATAGCAAATCTCTTCTAAACTGGGCGTTTCCCGAGACACGTGTCATCAGAGAGCACTTAGAAAAGAACAACCTTAACTTCAGAAGCTCATAAGTACTGAAAGGATTAAGATTTTTTTTAATAGAAGTAATTTACAAATCTGTTTAACTTTCTGGAACCAGTTGATATATATATATATATATAATATATATATATATATATATATATATATATATATATATATATAGTTTTTTCCTGGAATACCCCTTTTAAATGCCACCTTAGACAATGTATCTCTGTGTTTGAACTCTAGTTTTAATTCCACAATTAAACAATTCCCTTTCTCTGGTGGAAAACAATTTATTTTAAATCAACTGGTGCCAGAAAGTTAAACAGATCTGTAAATTACTTCTATTTAAAAATCTTAATCCTTCCAATACTTATCAGCTGCTGTATACTACAGAGAAAGTTCCATTCTTTTAGAATTTCTTTTCTGTATGGTCACAGTGCTCTCTACTGACACCTTGTCTAAATCAGGAACTGTCCAGAGTGGGAGCAATGCCCCATCACAAATCTCTCCTGCTCTGGACAGTTCCTTACATGGACAGAGGTGTCAGCAGAGAGCACTATGGACAGACAGAAAATAAATTTAAACAGAAAAGAACTTTCTCTGTAGTATACAGCAGCTGATAAGTACTGGAAGGATAAAGATTTTTTGAATAGAAGTAATTTACAAATATGTTTAACTTTCTGGCACAGGTTGATTTAAAATAAATTGTTTTCCACCAGAGTACCCCTTTACGTTTGAGGTAGAGTTGAGAGAAGACTTGAATTAATGCATCCATTGTCTTCCAAAACATCTATATTTAGGGGGTACAGTGTGTCAGTATTATATTTAGAGGATACAGTGTGTGACAGGGTTTTATTTATAGGGTAGTGTGTGAGGCAGTATTATATACAAGGGGTACAATGTGTGGCAGGGATATATTTAGGTGAGGAATCAAAGTTGTCTGGGGGTCAAATATATAGCTGGAAGAAGGGATGTTGATCGGGACAATGTGGAGAACAAAAGGAACATCTGCATAGAAGACGTCACTTGTGAGCCACTGTTATCATTGCATTTTCTGCCTGACAGTGTCTCATCAGCACTATGTTCATTTGTAAGGTCTGCACTGATGTTGGGTAAAACAACAACTCTCAGCACACACTTACCACTGCTTAGGTCATACAAGAAGATTAATTTTCACATGGGCAATTGTATATTTGATTATAACAGTAGAAATAATTTTCCGCATAGGTTCATTACACAGAGTACAGAACCTGTTGTTAAAATGTCATTCCCATCTCTGGACCCATGTCTATTGGGGTAAAACCACCCAAGCCATTGGCTGTTTGTGGCCAAACTGTGGCAGCCAATCTCTGTGCGGCTTGTGTGATTCCATCAATGGACATATATGACATATCCTTTGGCCAATGATGTCCAGATGGGAATATACCTTTAGTAATGTGAAGAAACAATAATAATAATAACAATCTATCTGCATATGGTGACAACATATTCTGCAGTACTTTACATAAGAAGTAACATTCACACAAAAAGTCATTACATAGTAACAAAGTAACTATCATTACAAACAAGACAATAGCTTACAATCTCTGAATAAATAGGGAAGTAAAGTAATTGGCACTACTAGTTTTTAGGTGCCCTGTCATACACTTCAGATTCTAGTGGGTGTAGTTGTATTAAATCTGATAACACATCTGGGCATTGAATGGGAACAATACCCAAACCGGTATGTGTAAATATAATTACATTTTTTATTTAATTATCAGTATTCTAAAATAGTATTTGGTTGGTCACCTAACCTTAACTTTACGAAAAGGAATTCCCATGCTACAAATCTTCAGCACCCCTTGGTTGATTTATCTTATTTAACATTGGTATGCAAAATTTTGGAGTACTAGGGACACCTAGTGGCTGATACAAAATGTTCTTGTATTTTATTTATTGTTTTATGCATGGCAGAAAAGTTTGTGTTACTTTGAACATATTCTGAAAGGCTCCTTATGCATTGCTTATAGCTGCAGGTATTTTTTGTGAAGTTTCTACATATTTTATACCTTGGAATGTTTGCACACAGCACCAGCAGCCTACTGTATGACTTCAATTATTTAGGGAGGATCTATCGTGTTTAGTGTCATTAATTAGATATAAGTGTGTAAAATAAATAATGTGTTTGTCTGAGGGGGTAATGTATCTCCATGGGAAGACTTCTAAGTTTTAGTTTTTTGGAAGCTGGGGTAAGGAGCTGGAGAAGGCAATGCTCCATAAGAAAAAAGTGTGTAAAGTAGTTTTTCTCCAGAAGGAAAGAGCTGGCCTAGTAACACATTTTGGCAGTAGCTTCTTCTCTGTACTTTTACAGTCTCCTGGAAGATAAAGAGTGTGACAACATGCGGTAACACTGAATTAACAGACAACTTTGTTGAGAGGACCCCCCCACCCCCCAAAAAAATAGTAGAATAGTGCAATAGACTAGAATAGTGCAATTTTGGGCAGTCATCTTAAACTCTAATAGGGAAGTTTACACTGAGGATTATGCTACCTTTTATTAGGCCATTCTCTGCGCTATTTATTTGCAATATCAGTTATATTGATACAAATTAGGCTGTTTAGTTCATTGGGGGCATTGCTTTAACCCTTGGGACACTGATAAGACTGCCTGTCTGCTCCTCTAACAATGCTCCCTCATAATAACTGAGCTTCCCCTCAGCAGTGACGTTACCGTATTTATCGGCGTATAACACGCACTTTTTAGGCTAAAATTTTTAGCCTAAAGTCTATGTGCGTGTTATACGCCGATACACTCCCAGGAAAGGCAAGGGGAGAGAGGCCGTCGCTGCCCGCTTCTCTCCCCCTGCCTTTCCTGGGGTCTAGAGCGCTGCTGCCGGCCCTTCTCTCCCCCTAGCTATCGGTGCCGCTGCCAGTTCTGTCCCCCTGACTATCGGTACTGCCGGCACCGATAGTCAGGGGGAGAGAAGCGGCGCCCACAGCCAGGGGGAGAGAAGGGGCAGCGGCACCCATTGCCGGCGCCGCTGCCCCGTTGCCTCCCCCCATCCCCGGTGGCATAATTACCTGGGTTGGATCCGTGCTGCTGCAGGCGTGCGTCCCCTGCGTCGTTGCTATGCACGGCGTGGCGCACTGGCGTCATGCGCCGCGCCGTGCAGCGCATAGCAACGACGCCGGGGACGCACGCCGGAGGCCTGCAGCAGCGCGGACCCGACCCAGGTAATTATGCCACCGGGGATGGGGGGAGGCAACGGGGCAGCGGCGCCGGCAATCGGTGCCGCTGCCTCTTCTCTCCCCCTGGCTATCGGCGCCGGCAATGGGGCGCCGGCACCGATAGTCAGGGGGACAGAACGGGCAGCGGCGCCGATAGCTAGGGGGAGAGAAGGGCCGGCAGCAGGGCTCTAGACCCCAGGAAAGGCAGGGGGAGAGAAGCGGGCAGCGACGGCCTCTCTCCCCCTGCCTTTCCTGGGGGTATATCGGGGTATACACGCGCACACACGCACCCTCATTTTACCATGGATATTTGGGTAAAAAACTTTTTTTTACCCAAATATCCTTGGTAAAATGAGGGTGCGTGTTATAGGCCGGTGCGTGGTTTACCCCGATAAATACGGTACTTAACACCACTGCAGAGAGGAAGCTCAGTATTTATGAAAAATATTAGAAAGTCTGAAAGATGTCTACAACATATCTGCATTATAGTTGAGCAAACTTCAAAAAAGTTTGGTTTGCCAGGTTCGTCAAACTTTTTTTTAAAACATTCAGTTTCCGGAAAATAAGTGTTGAACTAGTGATAGTTGTAACCAGCGAACAGCAGGCAGTGTTGGGTGGACTAGTGATAGTTGTAGCCAGTAGACAGCAGGCAGCGGTGGACTAGTGATAGTTGTAGCCAGCGAACAGCAGGCAGTGTTGGGTGGACTAGTGATAGTTGTAGCTAGTAGACAGCAGGCAGCGGTGGACTAGTGATAGTTGTAGTAGCCAGCGGACAGCAGGCAGTGGTGGACTTGAGATAGTTGTAGCCAGTGGACAGCAGGGGTGGTGGACTGGTGGTAATACTATTTTATCAGTGGCATCAAGCACAGGAGTTTTAAATTCCTCACTGATCCATGCCTGATTAATTTTAACAAACATGAGTTTTCACATTGCTGGCAGACAATCTTGTTTGCTTAGGGGGTGACACCGCCTGCCGTGCTGATGCTACACTGGAGTTTACAAAATAAATCACGGTATCATGGTAAACTGGGAAAGTTCTGGTTAATAGTCTAATCTGGTGACTCAGAAGTCCTTGGGGTCTGGGCTCATCTTGTCTGCCACTGAAAGTGTGTAGCTTAGGTATGCATCAACATGGTTGTTCAGGTGAAATACCAGATGTAAAAATATCATCATCATGTATTCCAACATGGTAGCTTTAGCAGAGTAGGTGGAGTTGACATGGCCAGAAGCAGGTGCTTATTGGAAAGCTTTGGTTAGCTGGCTGCAAAGCTTGTCTCTATAAAAATTTTGCCTCTCTTGGAAGGTGCAAAAAATTTTGGCTTTATACCAAGGGTCTAAGAGTGTCTTCCAGCACTCATCTCTATCCTTCATGAGCACAGTACACCTGTCAGTGGGCAAACAAGAAAGCATACAGCTTGCCATCCTTGCCAGCTTTTCTGAGGGCCCAGCTGGTTCCGCCTCTGTTCTATACTGCCATGGTTGGTCGTCATGGTTGTCAGTGTTGTCATTATGTTGTCCCCTTGCTTAGGTGCCCTGTCACCTATCCATTTGACAGATTTCATCTCCAAATTCTCCTCAGATCCCATTTTGAATCCTTCTCATGACATTTCTTCACAAGAGGAACATTCATATTGCTGTCAGCCACATGTGAACCTCCCTCCTCCATTCCTTGCTTAATTTTTACCGCACACCTTTGCTTTGGATGGAATATCAGTGGCATAACAACACTAATTCCACTGTTGTCCTTCCTGAAAAATCTTGTTGCCTCTTCAAAAGGCTGAGCATGTGACAGGTGTCTCCGATTAGCTGCAGATGCCTGAGCTGAAAGTCACACTGGCTCCAAAAGCTGTCTGTTTGCTGTTTAATGTTATCTGTCACTGCTTTGCGTTGCTAGTACATTTGTTCCAACATGTGTAATCTTGAGTTACACTGTACTGCAATGTTGCAAATGAGGCGTTGATGTGTAAGACCATTTTGGTGCTTTAGGTCTAGCAGGGTATGTTTAAAGGCATGAGAAGAGCTAAACCAAAGACTAACTGTCTTGCACATAGCCAGCACATGGCTGAGACCAAGACAATTTTTCAAGAAACATTTTACAACAAGATTTAGCACATGGGCCATACAGGGAGAGTGTGTCATACCTCATAGATGCAGCATAGCCACGTTGTTTGTACAGTTCTCAGTGACAGTTTCCCAATCTAAGATTACAGCAAAGAGCCAGTGTGAAACTTCCTACTGCAAGCATGGCAGCAATTCCTCCACTGTGTGGCTTTTTTCACCCAGGATTAGCAAAGTGCTAGGCTTTGCACCAATGAAAGTAGGGGGAAGGAGGGGTAAGCTATGCTCTGTGCTTTTAAATGACTGCAAGATGTCTGTGGAGGAGGAGGAGGAATAGAATGGACGGCAGGGGTCCAGAAGGTGGACTGGATCAGCGCAATGGTGAAGGTGTCACAATTATTTCCGGGCTTTATTAAACCTTTTACAGCCATTTTGGGTCAACATTGTGCAAGGATATGTATTGGCCCTACTTCAAGTATCTACTGTGGCTTGCATTGTGCTGCACACTGATAACTATGTTGTGGCCCACCCTCTCCGCCACATGATTGTGTAAAGCAGAAATGGCTTTTTTTTTTTTTAGCAAAATAATGGTGACTAAGTATGTGCCATCTGGGATGGGTACACTCCATTGTTGCCTAAAGGCCGTTGAGTAAACAAGGTGGAACATTAAGCTGCACTACAATACTGTTGCCTGTATGACATGGATTCCCCAATAGATAACTGATAGGATAGAGGAGGAGGCCACAACAAGGATAAAGACAAGACAGACACTTCACTGTATTTGGATAAGGCCTGGCTGCTAGATAGATAACAGGGATTTGCTCCATGTGCTTAAAGAGGTACTCCACCCCTAGACATCTTATCCCCTATCCAAAGGATAGGGGATAAGAGGTCTGCTCGTGGGGGTCCCACCTGTTTCTCCTCCGGAAGCGCTGGAGGGTCTGGGTCCCGACCACCCGAACGGAAGTCTGTGACGTCACGACTCCACCCCCGTGTGACATCACGCCCCGTCCCCTCAATGCAAGTCTATGGGAGGGGGCGTGACGGCGTGAAGATGTCTAGAGGTGGAGTACCCCTTTAAGTAGAGCAATAGTTCCTTTGCTCGGGTGTGTCTTGCTTTCTGTTTGCAGAGACTGCTCTGAGCCAGGTTTTCTGCATCTTTTAATATAGAAATAATTTTTCTCATGGCAATGCACAATTTTCATGCGTTTTATTACACAGCCTGGGTACATATAATAAAAAATAAATATATGCGGTATATGCATGTGACATTTTAGCACTTCTGGTAGGGGAAACCATGGTGGCTGAACATGCTGGGAGTTTTAGTTTCGCCACAGTTGGAGATCACTACCCACAGCTTTTGTCTAAACATCTGACCAGTGTATATAAAACTACAAGACTGCTCAAAGTAAATGCTTCCATTTAACCGCTCTCATTAACATTGGAATACAATATCAGAAAATGTCCTATATGTTAAACATATTTTTTTTAACATTTTCTGTTTTACGATATATTATAACATAATCCTAAAATCTTGCAGTTTTCATTCTGCCTACTAGGCTTAATATTAAAGGGGTATTCCAGGCAAAAACTTTTTTTTTGGCTCAACTGGCTCCGGAATGTTTAACAGATTTGTGAATGACTTCTATTAAAAAATCTTAATCCTTCCAATAGTTATTAGCTTCTGAATTTGAGTTGCTGTTTTCTGTCTAACTGCTTTCTGATGACTCACGTCCCGGGAGCTGTCCAGCTCCTATGGGGATATTCTCCCATCATGCAAGGGATATTCTCCCATCATGCACAGCTCCCGGGACGTGACATCATCATTGAGCAGTTAGACAGAAAACTTCAGAAGCTAATAACTATTGGAAGGATTAAGATTTTTTAATAGAAGTAATTTACAAATCTGCTTAAGTTTCCGGAGCCAGTTGATATATAAAAAAAAGTTTTTGTCTGGAATACCCCTTTAAGCTGACGTCCTGTTCCGTACAAATCACTTTCTAGCAGTGCCCTCCTTATGATCAGGCAAGATTTCAGTGAAAGGTAATACCAGTGTATAGATAAGACAATAGCTTAAGTTCAGAGTTCCGCTTTGTCTTCTCTGTGGAATGACCTCTGCACAGGTCACAGAGCATGCCCGGAAAACATTCCCATTCTAGTAAAGAGGATCTGGGCCAGACTATTGTGTTTGTGTCTGCTGGACTTGCTGTAAAGCATATCTCTAAATGCTGTTAAGGCAAGATGGCTGCCCCATAATAATGTTAAAAAAATTAAATAATAGTTTATTTTAACCCTTACTGACATATAGAGTTTTAGTTTCAAGGATTTATTTATATCTTGAAGATAACCTATTAGAGTCCACGCACTAACCCCAAGACCTAACATGAGGGAAAAAAATACTTTGAATAGCGTTTGTCATATACAAGTGACTGGCAGCTCTAGTCATGCTCATCTTGACAGCAGTAGCGTTGCTAGGTCTCCAAAAGTCCTGGGGCTAGAGTCCATAGCTCAAGCCACGCCCCCTAATCACACCACAGTCACGCCCCTAACCACGCCCTCATTCACACCCCAGCGCACACAGCCTCCTTCTTCAATATACTCCCTACTACCAGCAAGCAACTGTACAGTGTGGTTGCAGCAATCACACTATTACCACCACCATACTGTTACTGACAAATCCTGTAAACTAAGACCAATATTACCAATAATAACCATATACAAGGAGGAATATCATCACCACACATATTACCACCATGCTTTTACTGACCAAATCCTGTATACTGATACCAATATTACCAATAATACAAGTATACAAGGAGGAATATTATCACCATACATATCATCACCATACTGTTACTGACCAAATCCTATATACAAGGAGGAATATTATCACCATACATATTACCACCATACTGTTACTGACCAAATCCTGTATACTAAGACCAATATTACCAATAATACCAGTATACAAGGAGAAATACTATCACCATACATATTAACTCCATACTGTTACTGACCATATCTAACCAAAACAAAGACCAGTATTACCAATAATACCAGTACAAAAAAACTAAAAATGGTCCGCATCTCCAAACAAAATAAAACACGTGCACAGAGCTAGTTTTGTGTGGTAATAGTAGGGACAAATAATACCGCCATACCATGGCCACCACCATCATTAACACTGACTATTAACACTATACCTGGAAAGCCTGTAGTTTTGCAACACCTGGAGGCGCATTGGTTGTGGAACACTGCCTTGAAAGCTACAGACAGAGAAAAGATGGCAGTAAGGAGGTACAGGTATGCTCTGGTGCATAGATCTAGTCCCAGTTGGCTTTACTATAGAGGAGGAGCAGCTCCCTGTCTAAGGCAGTGTTCCCCAACCAATGTACTTCAAGCTGTTGCAGAACTACAACTCTCTGTACTTCAAGCTGTGGCAGAACTACAACTCTCAGCATGCCCAAACAGCCTTTGGTTGTCTGGGCATGCTGGGAGTTGCAGTTTAAGGGTCTATTGCACGTATAGTATTCTGCGCAGATTTGATGCACAGGATTTCAAGCTGTGTTCAGTTTACATTGAAATCTGCAGCAGAAAATCCTGCGCATCAAATCTGCACGTCAAATCTGTACAGAATGCTGTACGTGTGAATAGACCATATATAAGATTAAATAGCATGTCAGCTATTAGCGGCGTCCCCCAGGTACTGACATCAGCCGGGTATGGAGCAGGATCATGTAAGGAGCTCGCTCTATACACCCTTTGCGACATCATGACAGACCAGGTCTGTCATGTGTCGCCAAGGGGTTAATTAATAAAAAGAACTAAAAAGGCAAGGGCCCCCTGCAAGGCTTCACCACTGGTCACACTTCTGCCACGCCCCTATTCCACCAAAATTCCACACACAAAATAACCTAAAATTTATATATGTAAGAAACACTTTAACGTAGGTAAAATAGGTAAAATAATTTCCATGACCAATAATACCAGTATACAAGGAGAAAATACCTGGATAATACCGCCATACTGTACTGAATAAAACCACTATACACAAACCAGTATACTATACAGGTTCTGTATACTATATCAGTGATTATATACAGTGACCATATAGCGGTAGATACAAGCTGTACAGAAATCTGTATATAATATGAGTCATAATATACAGGACCATATGGTGGTAGATGTAAGCTGTGCACAGGATGTGTATACCATATAAGTGATTACAATTACATCTAGGGAGTCACAATTACGTCTTTTTTGATCAGCGGCGTCCTCTTTCCTTTTCTTCTCCGTCCAGATCAAACTGCCATGCCGATCTCTGAACATCTGCAGGACAAACGTGTTAGACTCTGCATTTTTCCAGTGCCCCCCCCCCCCCCTCCTCTACACAATCTTCCCATCTATAGGCCCACAAACTGTAATGATGTGTAGGTAGGTGATGAGCCGGATAAGTAGGTAGGCAGCCAGGCATGTAGGTAGGTGGATAACTAGGTAGTTAGGCAGCCATGTATGAAGGCCAGGTATGTACATAGTTAGGTAGCCAGGTATGTGGGTAGGTAGCAAGATATGTAGATAGGTAGTTAGGCAGCAAGGTATGTAGGTAGTTTAGCCAGGTATGTAGGTAAGTAGTTACGTATAAAATTATGTAGCCAGGTAGTTAGTCAAGTAGGTAGCCAGCACCCCCCTCAACCCAGTGGCGGATCGACTGTCTAGTCTAGGGAGGAGCACTATCAGACTATTTTGTGTTAGCTAACAGAACAAAAGGTGTTGCTTACGGAAGTTACAGGTAGGTAATGCCCCCACGTAGGTAGTGTCCCCAGGAGGTAGTGGCCCCAATAGATCCTACCCCCAAGTAGTTAATGTCCCCAGGAAGGTAGTCATGCCCCCTGTAGGTAAATTCCCCAGATAGCTGCCCTCTGTATGAAAACCCCCTATCTAGAAAGTAGGTAGCCCCCCTATTGGTTTGGTAGTTTGCTTTCATATTAGTTAGGCAGGAACATAGTAGGTAGTCCCCTGCATTCGGTAGGCAGCAGTTCCCCCACATTAGGTATAGGCAGCAGCAGAGTTCCAGCCACAGTAGGTATAGGCAGCAGCAGAGTTCCAGCCACAGTAGGTATAGGCAGCCGCAGAGTTCCCCCAGAGTAGGTATAAGCAGCAGAGTTCCCCCACTCCCCACAGTAGGTACAGGCAGCAGAGTTCCCTCACAGTAGGTACAGCCAGCAGCAGAGTTCCCCCACAGTCGGTACAGCCAGCAGCAGCGTTCCCCCACAGTAGATACAGGCAGCAGAGTCCCCCCACAGTAGTTACAGGCAGCAGAGTTCCCCCACAGTAGGTATAGGCGGCAGCAGAGTTCCCCCACAGTAGGTATAGGCAGCAGCAGAGTTCCCCCACAGTAGGTATAGGCAGCAGAGTTCCCCCAGAGTAGGTACAGGCAGCAGAGTTCCCTCACAGTAGGTACTGGCAGCAGCAGAGTTCCCCCACAGTAGGTACAGGCAGCAGAGTTTCCCCACAGTAGGTATAGGCGGCAGCAGAGTTCCCCCAGAGTAGGTACAGGCAGCAGAGTTCCCCCAGAGTAGGTACATTCAGCAGAGTTCCCCCACAGTAGGTATAGGCATCAGCAGAGTTCCCCCACAGTAGGTATAGGCGGCAGAAGAGTTCCCCCCGCCCCAACACCCCCTGATTATGTCCCACGCAGCGATCTCCTATGGATAGCAGCAGGGGACTGCGTCTTCCATCCTCCACAGTACAGATGCCGAAGATTGACATCATCGGCGCCTGCACAGTGTGTTGCATGGGGTTGGTGGTCATGTCTCCTCTCTGTGCCGCTCACACAGAGAGGAGGCTTTCTACTGTATGTGCGTGAGCCGCACATTCAGTAGAAAGCAGAGCTGTCTGCCTGGGGATTCGGGACGAGTGTCCTGGATCCTTAGTAGCAGTGGCGGCAGGCCTTTTACCTGGCTGGGCCCTCAGACCACATCCGAATGGACCGGCCGGTCAGTCTGCCCCTGGACCTGGGGATATTGGCTGGACACCCGGGGCTATAGCCTTGTTAGCCGTGACCCCCCCACGATGCCCCTGATTGACAGTCTAGGTGCAGGGCTGCTCTCTGCACTCAGGCTGTCAGTCAAGCTTGACTGACAGGAGTAGGGCATGGTGAGTTTGACTGGAGTCGACACATCCAATACCATGGCTGGATACCACTCACTTGTATATGCCAAGCTCCATCCAATGATTTTTTTTGCTCTATGTAACATCATTAGAATCTGATCTCATCTCCTGTCAAAACTTGGGACTGATGTGTGGATTCTGACAGTCTGACGTGTTCACTTTAAAGGGGTTCTCCGGTGCTTAGACATCTTATCCCCTATCCAAAGGATAGGGGATAAGATACCTGATCACGGGAGTCCCCCGGCTGGGGACTCCCGTGATCTTGCACACCGCACCCCGTTTGTAATCAGTCCCCGGAGCATGTTCGCTCCGGGTCTGATTACTGTGACGTCACGCCTCCGCCCCCGTGTGACATCACGCTCCGCCCCTCAATGCAAGTCTATGGGAGAGGGTGTGACAGCTATCACGCCCCCTTCCGTATGCTTGCATTGAGGGGCGGAGCGTGACATCACACGGGGTCGGAGGCCTGACATCACACGCTGTTGGCCCTGTGGTCACTGGTAATCAGACCCAGAGCGAATACGCTCCAGGGACTGATTACAAACTAGGTGCCGCGTGCAAGATCACGGGGGTCCCCAGCGGCGGGACTCCCGCGATCAGGCATCTTATCCCCTATCCTTTGGATAGGGGATAAGATTTCTAAGCACCGGAGTACCCCTTTAAGACTATGTTCACACAGTGGAATTTCTGTGCTTCCGCTCAGATTCCTTTTTGCTAAGCTGTCTGCAGATTTTTATTGTAGCTTTGCGGATTCCTTGCAAAATGTGCATGTAATTTGTGCTGAATTTCTTGTGTTCAACACCAAGATTCTGGGTAAAATTCAGTGTCCCATTGACTTCAATTGACTCTGTTAAGGAATTATATAAAAACTATCTACGGACAGAATCTGGAATGTGGAGTTTCCACAGTAGAAATTCTGTAGCGGAGAATCTTCTGTGTAAATGGGGCAATTGCATTCACTACAATGTTAACTTCATGTAGCAGAATTTCCAAGCTGAATTCGCCTCCGGATTTTGCCTGGAAATTCAGCTGTAAACATAGTCTGTGTGGTTGTATGACACCTTGTATAATGTAACAAGTTGTAGCTTTTAATATAGGAACCATTTTGAACCATAACTTTTATTCATTATATTTTTTTTTTGGGGGGGGGAGGGAATGTATCAAAAAAATCCTGAATATCCGCCATTGTTTTTTTTTCCCCCCTCTTCTTTCCCTCTCATTTTTTTTTATTTTTTTTTATACAATGCTCTAAAAAATGTTAACTTTATACTATTGGTCAGCACAAATGCGCTAATACCAAATTTGTTCACTTTTATTTTATATTTGAGTGTTTTTGCATAATAAATATATGTTTATTGAAAAATGTCATTTTTTGGTTGCTGCATTCCAAGAGCCTAGAGTTTGACTTTTCCACTCAACATAGTATATATATATTTTTTTTTTTCAGGGTTAGTTATAGTTGTTATTTGTGCCATTTTATTTTAGGACGTTTTGTTAGCCGTAAACATCTGAAAAAAAGAAGGTCCAAATAAAAAAAAATAAGGCCCAAAATACTGTGTGTGAACATAGCTTTACAAAATTAAACCATTTTATATTATAACATGGTTTTATTTTTATTCATTTTTTCTTTATTTGATTATTCCTTTTGGTCAATTAAGTGGACATCACAAAGTTATCTTCTGATCACTTGTATTATCTTTTTATATACTTAGTATACCAAAGCAGTATTGCTTGTGAGTGTTACACTGACAATCCATCTACTAGGCCCATGTATTCATCATACAGCAAGGGAAGCCATTGATACCATCAGGGACCCATACACATGTTTGTGGGGTGCTGATGCATTACAGAGGGAGACCCCTGGCTCTGTCTGATCACTCGGATGCAATATTCACAATGAACCTTGGCATCTAAGTGGTTCAACTGCTGTGGGCTGACTCTCCAATTCTAGCATTACAGCCGGGGTTCCTACTGCTTTATTGTTTGAACACAGGGACTAAGCCTGTGTGTTAAGCCCCAAAAAGAAAAGTGGTGTAGTTTGCCATTGCAACTAATCGCCAAACTCTTTTTCCAGAGGGACCCTGACTGATTGGTTATTCATGTTTCCTCTGCACCAGTTGTGACAAATCTCAATATTTCCCGAAGGGCAGTCAATTCTTAATCTACACTTATTCTCCTGAACACATTATACGGTGTAAAAATGATTCAATGACCAAAAAGACATCAAACATCCAAGAATGTACCTTAGTAATGGGCAGATAGGGTGCCGGAGAATAAAGCCGTATTTACATGGTACATCATTTTTATCTCTGTATTTATTCTCTACCTGGCGCCAAGATCTTCTTTCCCAGTCTTGGGTGTATCTTAAAATGTGAGTTAAAGCCGGTATATGAGATGAACAGTAGAGGGAGACACAGTATCAGTGTTCCCAAATTAACCTCAAATCTATGAAGCGAGCCACTCTGCAGGACACGTTCTGTAGCTATTTTATGGAAATATGAAGGTGTTACTGTGAAACGAAGCTAGTAATTATGTTTCCATGTCATATGGTAGAACTATATAGTATATAAATGCAGCAATTCTTTTGTACTTGTTTTCGAGCTTTACCTTTTGGATCCATTTGATAATATTAGAAGGTTGTATTAGCTATTCTCCATATATAACCACCATTATCCAGGTAATGATCTTCTTAGCTTTGTCAGCACCGTTTATAGCATTAGATAATTAATACTTTCATCACTTTTTACATAAGTACTGAGAATGATGTGACTGCGTTAATAATATTCCTAAGTCGTCTTGTATTCCTCGTTGGTATCGCCCTCCCTCTAAGCTAATATTGAACCCTAGTAATGACGGGTGACATCACCGTAATTACCCGTCCTGTCGGCTTCTCTTACAGCAATAACTTGTACTCACTGAAAATGACAAATACCAGATAACTCCAAAGTTGGTTTCCCTCCCCACCAAGCTGCTTTCTTTTTGGCTTGCAGAAGCAAATAAGTTTCACATAAACTTAAGAGGTGAAGCAGCATGATGTGAAATTCAGCAGAGAGAGTCGGACTAGGCTGGATGTATTATTTTTTTATTGTCTGTTATTGTTTTTGTGGAAGAGCAGACTTCTTTTTCAGTCGTTACCTTTTTTTTAAATTCTTCCTATGGATTTGTGGACACATCAGAGGTACTGAACAGTAATGTGCTGTATAATGTAAGTGTAGAGATATTACTGAAGATGTTACTGTGTGTATGGAAACATTTTTGGGCATTATTGATGTAAAGCAGTGGTCTGCAACCAGTTTTCCAGTGGATGTGTCTAGACTGTTAAGATCCATTTACATTATTTATTTCAGAGGTATTGTTGCATTCCTTGTAAAGTATGCATGAGTTTATGGTAGAAATGTTTATGTATATTTGAGATGTTTTGTCAAACTTTGTGTTTTGATTATGAACAGAATTTGTTTACTTTAAAGGTGTATAGACGGCAATGTACAGAATAAATACTTGTGGCGTACAGTAAAACATACAACATATACATTTAGATATAGAGCTGTATTAAGGCCAGTTTCACAGAGGTTTTTTATGGCCGCATTTTTGCGCCCAACTGGTGTCTGTTCAGGTCATCAGACCAATGGGCAGGCCGGCACGGCATACATACATAATACACCTGTTTGAAACAGGCCTAAGGAGTTTCTTTGAGATGAGAAAACGTGTGGCTGCTTTCTAACATAAACAGCACCACTATGGACCCTGGCCAGTGTCTGGTATTGCAGCTTAGTCCTATTCATGTAAAAGGAGGCTACATTGTAATCCACAAAAAAAAAGAAAATTAAATGCCCATGGATTAAATTGATTATGATGATAATGTTTATTGTTAAAATATTTCTGAATTTTTTAATTAATTTAAAAATGAAATAATTTTTAATTATTTTTAAATGCTGGGTAAAAAAAAAATAGAAGTAAAAATAAAAGTAAAGTTGTAGTTACCCCTAAAGTTGTGAGGTTACAGCCATTCACTAGCCTCAGTGGTCAAGGCACTTGAATGCGATGTAATTAGTTGTGCGTAAAGGTTTCAGATTTTGACCCTGCTCCCAGCCTGTAGGAAGGAAAAAGCCATTTATAAAATTGTGGCTTTTTTGCAATGATTTGTCATGTAAATGGTCATAGTCAGCCTTTTCTCATAGTACTGTTTAGGAGGTAAAAATGTATTTCTTATACATGATCTGGGCAGATTTACTATTGCCAATGCTCCAGATTTCTGGTGTAATTTACATTATTATTATTATTAGGTTCAACACCTGGTTAAAATCATAAAAATTTGGATATGGGATAAGATGTCTAGGGCGAGGTACCCCTTTAAAAAGATCTGTGTAGAAACAATGTATCACTGGCAATAAAAAAAAATGTGAATAGAATAGAATGGGTTTACATTTTTTTTGATTAATATATTCTAGTAAAAAAAAAAGTATGCTGCAAAATCAGTCAGTTAAGCAGATCAGGCTACATATACAAGAAAGATTGATCAGTATTCCAAATAAAGAGGATATGAGAGAGAGAGAGAGAGAGAGAGAGAGAGAGAGAGAGAGAGAGAGAGAGAATATACAGTATATATATATGTATACACCAAGCAGCCATAACTATTTAAAACCACTGACAGGGAAAATGAATAACATTGATTATTTCATAACAATCTTGTTTGCAAGGGACAGAATATATACAGCATAGACAGCAAGTGAAATCAGTTATTGATATTGTGTTAAATGTGTGAAAATCGGGCATTTGTAAGGATCTGAGTGACTTTAATAGAGCCACATCCTAATGACTAGTAAACTGGGGCATAGCATCTCCAAAACATCATATCTATATATATATAAAACTCAATGGCCCTCATTTACTAAGAGTGTTGTGTAGGTTTCTTTGTGGGCTTTAATTCCCTACAATTTATTTTCGACGGTATTTACTAAGGTTTCCCTACATTTTGCACTTTCCCTACATTTTGCACTTTCTCTACACTTTGGGGTTTATTTACTAACGTGATCCCGACTCTTTTTTGTCTGGTTTTGCGCCCAAATTGTGCGACACAATTTGCGACCAAAAAAACCAAAACCTTCCATTTTATAAGAAAAACACGAAAAGGGGGCGTGACCACTGGATAAAGTGGGCGTGGCCCCGACAAGGGGCGTGGTCCCGACAGTTTTGAAAAATCCCAACATATTTACTAAGGTTTCCACAGAAAAAGTGTTGTATAAAAAAAGCAAAATGTAGGGAAAAGTGCAAAATGTAGGGAAACCTTGGTAAATACCTTGGGAAAATACCTGTCGGAAATCAAAACCCACAAAGAAACCTACACTCCACTCTTAGTAAAAAAAACCTTTGTTTTTTTTTTACACATGATCTGATCTGTCTGGTTTCCCTCAGCTGAAATCCACCACATTTTATGTGGAACTCTTAGTAAATGTGTTGTTTTTTTGAGTGAAAATGTCGGGAACACGCCCCTTTTCGGAGACCACACCCCCTTTCCCCAACAGCCACGCCCCTTTTTCGGGTTTTCTTAGCAAAATGGAGAGTTAGTTGGGGTTTTTTCAATTCTGGTGCAAATTCTGGCGCAAAATCTGACACAGACATAATTTCTGGCGCAATGCAACAGAATCTGGCGCACAACCCGACAAAACATGTTGGGTTTGCAAGTAAATGAGGGCCAATGTGTGTGTGTGTATGTTCCAGCATCACGTCCAAACGGCTGAAGATATTAACATGAAACTTGGTACACGTTACTTATATGTCAACAACAAACATAGGATAGGTGATTTAACCCTAACCTACCCCCACTTGGGAGGGTCAGGGTTTTTGTCCCCGCAAATCTATGGGAAATGTATGTTCCAGCATAACTTCTGTACGGCTGGAGATATTTCGATAATACTTGGTCACATGTTACTTATATGTCAAACAAAAATATATAATAGTTAAATTAGCCACTAAGCTATCCCCATATGTGAAGGATGGGGTTTTTGTTTTAAGTCCCATGCAAGTATATAGGAATTTTGTTGCCTTACTTCACAAGCTCCGCTCTGCATCTCCTTGTGAATGAGTCAGTCTGGCCACACCCTCCCTGCATTCCATCCCCCATCTTGCAAAGACACGCCCACCCTTTAAGCCACACCCCTTTTATATTCAGCTTACAATATTTTTACCACAATGCATCCCTACCTGAGGATAGGATATGAGGATTAGAAATGAGGATTAGATATGGGGACAGGGTATGAGGATGGGATATGAGGACGGGATGTGAGGTCGGGATATGAGTACTGGATATGGGGACGGCATATGGGGACAGGATATAGGGACGGGATATGGGGTCAGGATTTAAGGACAGGATATGAGGATAAAAGCTTCCTCCTTTGTTGCTTTTCCTCCCCCACAAGGACATGGTAGGAAAAACCGGGCAGCGCGGGGTACTCAGCTAGTATGTGATAAAAGGCAAGCTAGCAGAGCCAGTGTGATCGTCTGAATCCTGGCATTCTTGTGAATGTTAGTTTGACATGATGCTTTTTTCCATAGTGTGCACCATAGTATATTAGATGTTTTTGGTATCTTTTTAGCAGTGGAATTTATGTGGCCTACTAACTAGTAAGAGTTTTCAATATTTCCTTATGCATTTCTATATAACAGTTTAAAAAGATATGCAAATTAGGCTTTGGAGCCCACTGGGAAGAAGAGTGGGTGGGATAATCAGAGCTCTCTGCAGGCTACCAGCTTGTGAGTCAGCCTGCTCTATGAGTAGGGGGCATATTGCAGAGCCTTAATGTACAGAGCAGTGGCTTGTCAGCTCTGAGGAGGGAGGAAGGAAGTTGCCACATGAGATGAGAGGGTAAGCAAGGGAGCGCCCCCTCCTCTTCAGTGAACTGCATGCAGTGTAAGCATCATAAAAAATTTCAGTAGGAGCCATATAAGAATGAATACCAGTATATAGGCACATGGGCAGAATCAGCACTAGTTGAAGAGTAAGCCTGGATTCTTTTTTTTATCTCTTGGAGCACTACAATGAGCAAGGGTAATCTAAAAAAAAAACTATAATGTATCTCAAATTAAAAAATATATAAATTAAGAGAGAAATATGTATATATCAATAAATTCTGTGCTACTCCATCACCTCTGTTTACCATGGTCCCCATTTTCTTCATGTTGTCATAGCAGAGTGAGGATGTATTGTTCAGCACCACATGACTTTGACACATCATACACCATGTGGTTAGCAACTATGAGTATTACTTGCCATTACAGCACCTTATTGGAAGCTTTACTGTCTTTCAGACATGCCAAAGTTTAGATTGCACAGGGTCTGAGACCTGCTGTAATCATGAGTGATAATAGACTGTGCCACTTTTCACTTGCCAGTCAGCCGATCCAACTGATGCGCTTCATTGTGGTCTATAGAGCACATCAGTCAGATTGGGTGGCCGGCCAAGGAAATGAAGCGGGGTTCGGGTTAAAATTCACAATTACAGTGGGCCTCAGAATTGGGACCTGTTGCAATCTGGACAACATGTCAAAAGTTGACATGTAACCCTTTAAATAGATCATGCAGAGGAATCTTTCTTCTTCAATTTAGTGCTTTTGGACATACATGTATACATGTTAAGTTTTTAAGGTGCAGGAAAAAAGCAGCATGTAAACATGCTCTTACAGGCTGCAGATACCTTTTGAATGCAGTTTTTTTTATTATTATTGCCTGGTACTGATTATGGTGCAAAAATATCTTTTCTCATAAGTCTATATTAAAAATGTCGCTCAGTTTTTCTTCCGCAGCCTGCGTGTTTTCACATGTTGTACAAGCTTCTCTGTCCTGTTCAGAGTGAAATCCAACAGAGAAGCTGCCTGACAACTCAGTCTCCGGGTTCCTCTCTGCAATCTTTTAAGCAGATTTAAGACCAAATCAAAGGTCAACTTTGATCTGGTCATAAATCAGTTTAGGGGCGGATCTAGATTGCTGTACGTACCATGTCTGCTTTGCACCAGCTCTCTGGCACTATGCCAGCCATTACAGTTCCGTAAATAACAAAGTGCAGAAAAAGTTGAACTTAGCACTTTGAGGACTATGGAGTGTAAGCTATCTAGTCCTGGTACTTTAAAGGGGTATTCAGAGTTCTTTTTTTTTTTTTTTTTTTTTTTTTTTAGTACTGTAACATGCTCAGCATGAGGGAAACCCATATACTTACTTACCTTCCTTGCTCCTGTTGTCATTCTTCCACATCTGGTCATGTTGCACAGCACTTGCCCCGCAGCAGTGTCCTGCCACAGCTGCTAATTGGCTTATTGGCAGTGCACATGCTGACTGCAAGAACAGGGCCGGCTCCAGAAGAATGGCAGTGGGAGCGAGTAAGGTAAGTATATGGTTTCTTCGTCCCCACCACTCCACCCCATGCTGAGCACATTATAATAACAAAAAATGACTTTCAATACCTTTCTGACTTAATTCATAGTTTTTTTTTGGCAGTTCTTTAAATGTATAAAATTCTAAAGAGAAGCTTATGGGAGAAGGGAAGAAACCATGCCACACCAAGAGCGTGCAGTATTTTCAAAGCAATGCATGAACTTAAAACATGAATAGTAAAGAGTAATATCACAGACAAAAGCATTGTTTGTAGCATTATTTCTTTATTGGCTTTTAATAAGCAGTTAGTTGCTGGAAACACACGGAAAATGCTAAATAAAAACACAGGTCAAATTTTTTTTTTAAATTAATAATGCTACAGTATGTGTAAACCACCCTTAAAGTTGTTCTAAGTGGACTAATCTGAGCCAATGAAGTGCATTCTGAGAAATGTTAATAGGTCTGTCATAACACACATCAGACCCTATTTCTACTTTTATATACAAAGATAAAGAACACATGTACAAACTTCCTTCTGTGTGCTCCACATTCTTCTTTCCAGGGGTTTTACGGGGCTTTACATACTTAGCTTTTGACTTCTTAGTGTTTATCTGTGTTTTGGATTTATCCTAGTTTTTGGCAACCGAACATAATTTTTTTTTACTTTAGCAAACTTTATTTTTCTGTGTACAGATTTTGTTAATTGTCAAGTCTTAGGCAATATTCACATCTGCATCGGAGACTCATTAAGGAGCCTACTTTGCAGATTTAATCACAAATGGCATTAAAGGGGTTGTGCGCTGCCCTGCAGTTTGGAGCTCCGCTCACAGCGTCCGGAAGTTCATTACTCCGAACGCTGTGTGCAGGCTTCCGTGTTTGCAGCCGCCGGGCGTGACGTCGCGCCCGGCCCCTTCGTGACGTCTCGCCCGCCCCCTCGTGACGTCCCATAGACTTTGGTAGAGGGGGCGGGCGTGACGTTACGAGGGGGCAGGCGAGACATCACGAAGGGGCCGGGCGTGATGTCACGCCCGGCGGCTGCAAACACGGAAGCCTGCACACAGCGTTCGGAGTAATGAACTTCCGGACACTGTGAGCGGAGCTCCGAACTGCAGGGCAGCGCACAACCCTTTTAATGCATTCTCAAAATATTATTTGTTGCATTTTTAGTTTTCTAATACCTAAATGTTGGTCCTCCAAAACCTAAAGCGTATCTTTCATTTAATATAACTTTCAGTATAAGCTGTGCTATGTGTGTGCCTGAGGAATTTCTGGCCAATATGAAACTTGGTATCTTCCATCAGATTTTTACATTACAACTATCTTCTATGTTGGTTCCTATAGACTTAACACACAGAAGAGAGAATACTGCTCTCCTTTGTCTTTTATACACCCTAAGCAGCACCGTGCTCTTCTTTGTCTTTTTGTTCACCCTAAGAAGAAGCAGCATTGAGGACATTATAGAGCAGTACTGAACAGTCTAAACTTTGAATCCAGCATTTGGGTGAGATGTAATACTCAGAGTAAACTATGTACTATTTTGTAGTCTCCTTTTGCTTGTGGTTTTCTTCACTACACTTCCCATCTCTCTCCTAACTTAAAGGGATATTCCAGGAAAGAAACTTATATATATATATATATATATATATATATATATATATATATATATATGTATATACTGGCTCCAGAAAGTTAAACAGCTTTGTAAATTACTTCTATTAAAAAATCTTAATCCTTCCAATAATTATCAGCTGCTGAATTTGAGTTGTTCTTTTCGGTCTTGCAACAGTGCTCTCTGCTGACACCTCTGCTTGTCTCGGGAACTGCACAGAGTAGAAGAGGTTTGCTATGGGGATTTGCTTCTACTCTGGATAGTTCCCGAGACAGGTGTAATCAGAGAGCACTTAGACAGAAGAGAACAACTCAACTTCAGCAGCTCAGAAGTACTGAAAGGATTAAGATATATTAATGGAAATAATTTACAAATCTGTTGAACTTTCTGGAGCCAGTTGTGATATATATATATATATATATATATATATATATATATGTGTGTGTGTGTTTTCCTTTTAATCTCTCAATGATCTGCTAGTCTGTCTTGTAACATATAAAAAATAAATAGATAATCATATATAATGTATTTACTTTTACTTACTTGATTTATGCACAGTTTGTTGAAAGGACAATGATCATTTAAATTGATAGTAAACTTTTAGGTCAAGGTGTTGGTTCATGAAAATAACCCCTTCACTAAATGGAACCATCTGGGAATTAGCTGATCCCCTTTAACACCTTCTGCATTCTAGATGCAGGTTACATCTATTCGACACCCTGCTCAGTGCTTTGTATGATGAAATACTTAGAAGATATAGCCTAAAACTATGAGCATGTGACTTTAATACATCAGTTCCCAGAATATATCATACAGTATAAGAAATTTGTGAATAGAGGTTATGTCTGTGTGCAGTATATTCTTTTCTTTAGAAAATGCATGAAAGATTTCCTGTATTTGACAATGGTAATTGTTTTCTTTTTTAATGACTCTTTAAATGGATCTGCACAATATGTGATCAGAATGCCTAGTGTATATTATGAGTACAATGTAAGAAAACTCTCAGGGAGAAAAAGATCTCATGGAAGAATGACTTTTCATTTCTCCCTAGGGGCAAAATCAAGTTCATTTCAAGTTTTTTGTTCTCCTGGTCTGAAGCCAGATGGCCTAAATTAGAAAGAAACAAATAAACTGTGTCCTAGTGTAGTGGGAACAGATAAGGACTGCATACACTATATGGATCTTCAAATGCATAAAATGAAGATGTTTTTCCCAAGTTGATGAGCATATAACCTATGGTACTAGTTGTACAGGGCCTGTTCTTAGGCTTTATTGTAATTGTATTAACATTAAAGGGGTTTTCCAATAGAAGGATATCCTATTCCAAAGATAAGGCATCTATATCAGATTGGCAGGGGTCAGACTCTTGGCCCCCTGCTCATCATCTGTGGGAAGGGGGTTGCACATGCTCAGAATAGAAATGGATGTCCAGCGCTCGGTGCAGTAAAATCAGGTACTCTTATTGAAGGGTCATCGGATACAAGACATGTAACAGGACAAACTCTGACGCATTTCGGATCATGCAAGATCCTTAGTCATATCATAACACATATTCTAAAATCAAAGTTTAAATACTCATGGAAATATCACGTGCATATGACATCACAATCACCAAGGGATAGATGGAAAACATGGAGACCAGATTGTATGGGATAGAATAAAAACCAGGAGAAGCGATTTAAGGGGGAAACATATTTAAAATAAAATACAATATAAGTATGATTATCATTACAACCACCAGAGAATGCAACCAGGTAGGGTTAATATGTTTTTTAGTGTTATTAAGAAACAAACTCGGGGATAGCGTGGAACCCAAAGATGGTCCCCGCCTGGAAACTACTTTGATTTGCGTTTTATCAACTACTTGTAAAGCCACATTGTTCTCTAGAATGGGTAAATATTTTTTGAACTATATGTTTAATGGCATAAAATTGTTTTCTATAACTTGTTACAAAAACGATTGTAATAGTTTTTTGTTGCTATTAGTAACTAAAGTCTCCCATTTTACATGCTCAGAATAACCTGGCGGTCTCTTGTTTGTTTACATTAGGCCATAATCATGAATGCCATCCCTTTTGTATGGGCTGTAATATGTATACTATCACATAATTATTTTTTCTAAGGTAATTATTTTTCACAGAAAACAGGAACCGCCATGGGAACCAGGTTTGCACCCAGCTATGCTAATCTACTCATGTCAGCGTAGGAGGAATGTACCATCACTCCCCACCTGGGCACAGGCCTGGTCCTATGGCGGTGGTACATTGATGATATTATTTTAGTTTGGCAGTATTCATCAGAGGAATTAAAAACATTCATATACAATTTGAATAACAATTATCGGAATTTAAAATTTACAGCTTCCACTGATAACACAACCATAGAGTTTTTGGATCTGAAAATCACTAATACATCTGGTAACACAGAATGTAGCACCTACCACAAACCCACTTTCAAAAACAGTGAAATCCTATTTAACAGTTGCCATAGTCTGAGATGGCTTTTAAACATCCCATCTGGTTAGTATCGAAGGCTAAAAAGAGACTGCACAAACACAAGTAAATATGAGTCTGAAGCGGAATCACTTACCATAAAATTTACAGAAAAAGGGTACCCTCTGAAAGTGTTACAGAAGTCACAAGAAAAAAATAGCAGAACAGGATATATCTTCATTCTTCACCAATACATCCCGGGGATGAAGCGTTGTGATGTCACGGCTCCGCCCCCTCAATGCAAGCCTATGGAAGGGGGCTTGACATGCCCCCTCCCATAGGCTTGCATTGAGGGGGCGGAGCATTACATCACACAGGGGCGGAGCCGTGATGTCACAGCGCTCCGTCCCCGTGATCGCCAGTAATCAGACCCGGAGCGAACATGCTCCGGGGACTGAATCTAACGGGGTGCTGCGTGCAAGATTGCAGGGGTCCCGCTGCTGGGGATCAGGCATCTTATCCCCTATCCATTGGATAGGGTAAAAGATGTCTTAGCACCGGAGTACCCCTTTAAGGATTTTAAGTGGGAGATTATGGATTATATCTCTTGCAATGCAAAAGGTGTCATATCTATTATACAATGTAGTTGTAACAAACAGTATGTCGGCAGGACCGAACATCCTCTAAAATCATGCATTTCGGAACATATCTATAATATTAGAAAGGGCAACCCAAAACATCCCTTATTGTTACATTTTTTACAACATTACAACCAGGATCCATCTGACATTACATTCACAGGTATCGAAAAAATCAAGCAAGATTGGAGAGGGGGCAATTTCATCACTAGGATGTCTAGGGCAGGAACAAGGAAGATATGTGAATTTTTAACCATCGAACCCAGAGGTCTTAAAGGGGTACTCCCCTGAAAAACATTTTTTATTTCTTTTAATCAACTGGTGCCAGAAAGTTAAACCAATTTGTAAATTACTTCTATTTAAAAATCTTAATCCTTCCAGTACTTATCAGCTGCTATATGCTCCACAGGAAGTTCTTTTTTTTAAAATTTCTTTTCTGTATGACCAAAGTGCTCTCTGCTGACACCTCTGTCCATTTTAGGAACTGTCCAGAGCCGGATAGGTTTGCTATGGGAATTTGCTCCTACTCTGGACCGTTCCTAAAATGGACAGAGGTGTCAGCAGAGAGCACTGTGGTCAGACAGAAAGGAAATTCAAAAAGAAAAGAAATGCCTGTGGAGCATACAGCAGCTGTTAAGTACTGGAAGGGTTAAGATTTTTAAATAGAAGTAATTTACAAATCTGTTTGACTTTATGGCACCAGTTGATTTAAAAGAAAACTAAAAAAAAATATTCCACCGGAGTACCCCTTTACACGCTGAGGTGGGGAGTGAAGCACACAGCTGCACGCTTCACCTGGTTATATCTAATGATCAGAGGAGGATTCAGGACTGAGACCAAGGATGATAAAATATGTTGCCGTGTCTGTGCGACATGTCTAAAAGTTGTTTTAAGTGACAGTAACACTTTAAAAAAAAAAATCCCAGTGGAGTACCCCTTTAATTCCAAGTTGGAAGTACTCGGCTTCCTATAAACTACCAGTGGTCTTCGCCTCTCGACCTGTCCAGTGCCAGTGACCCAGCCCACAGGGTATTTTCCATCTTAATTTTTCCATCTGTATTTCCAGCATGTTTTTTTCCATCTATTATTATTTTTCCATCTGTATTTTCCATCCTTCAATGTACATTTACATCCACCTATTAGCATCATGTATCCTGTATCTAGAGTTGGTTGTAATAGGCTCTTTATAACCAACTACCATTGTATATACATTTTAGAATGTTCATTATATCGTAAGGCATTTATGATTCCACAAATATCATTGTATTCAGTGAACCCAAATATTATTAAGTTCTTTTTTCATGTTTTTATTTTTTCACTTTTTCATTCCATTCTTAATTTTTTATCTTATTTTTATTTATTATGTATATTTATTATATATTTTTTATTAATTGTTTATTATTATATATGGAGTTATTACTGATCTTATTTTTTCATTATATTGTAATGTAATCTTATATGCAGATCTCATTTACACCTTATTCTACATTTAGGTATCCATAGTTACATTCCTTAACACACTCCTTAATATTGATATGGCTAGTTCCTAATGATGTTCTTAATGATGTTATTAATGTTGTTTTCATGTTATTTTCCATTGATGATACGTATGCTGGCAAATTATACTCACCCATGTGCCAGATGCAGTCATTAAATCCAGTCCACGTTTTATAATGACAGAGATACCTGTCAATCAAAACCTATAGACTATAAAACACCCAAATTCAATATGGGGACTGCTTTACACTGAAATGAAGGAAAAAGGAGTTGATCAGCTCACCGACTCTTCATGCATGAAGACACCACATATACAGTTCAGGAGCACAGATGCAGGGGACGGCACTCCCCCGGTAGTAACATGAAAAGAGAGATAAAGAGATGGGTCCAGCTCCTGATGAAAAACTTCTGTGTAAACCTTAGCGTTTAATAGTGCATATTAAAAAACTTGCAGCCACCGTGAGTGGCAAGTGACATGTCACCCTTAAAATTGAAGTGAAACGCCAACGCGTTTCGAGCGTGAGCTCTTAGTCATGGCCAAGAAGAAGGGAACACCCAAAAAGGCGTTTGGCATTGCTGTATATACCTCAATATCATCAAACCACTTGTACATGAACTTTCAAATGCACTTTAAAATGAACTTTGATTTGCAACTGCTTTAACTTCCCCATCTGTGGACCACTGTACTACGCACGTAATCCTCTCAATCAGCATGAGGACGCCAGTACTATCTGCTGCACCCACCACATCACCGTAGCCATCCACACCGGACCATAGCCATCCACATCATAGCTGGATGCATGTATGTGCCATTCTGCAATGAGGATAGAGACCGCGACCAGCGACACATCCCGAAGTCGCAGGCAAACATCTCGGGCCGGGCGCCTGTCCATGCCAGTCTGCAGATAGGAAGAACGGGTTTTCATCTTGTATATATCTCTGTGCTGCTGCTCGGATCGTTAACCTCCTCCACAATCTGCAGAGTTTACTTTGGCTGGTCGTCGGGTGGTGAGTGGTGCAGCGCACCTTTCTATTCATGTGCGCATAACCTATCTATTAATGACTGTTCATGTTTAATGAGCGAACCATAACTTCTCTAGGTAGGTGGTCCAAATATTGATCAAGTATTGACTATTGCCTCATCAAACAACACTCCTATTGCTACTACAATTCAGTTTTATCATCATTTTATTGTTATTTTATGTAAGCGCATCACATCTGTGGCAAGGGCCCTGCTATAGACATGTTTTGTAATTTATTAAATATTAAATAATCTTATGTTAAACTAACCATATCCTATCAGTCTTTATTAGTATACTGTATATATACCTAGAGGGCTGTATCCAGTTCTGCAATTTTAGTTCATTTTGGCATAAATGATATCTTGCAACACGGCTACCTTGATATATATATTTGATTTATAGTGTGAGCCACCCATATAATTTTGGCAATATTCCTGATGAATCTCATTGACTTTAATAGGGTCCCTTAAGTGTCTGGTATTTTACAGGAGTTGAGCAAAAAAAAAAAAACATCACGCCAGCAGTGTGACTAAGCCCTTAGCTGTATTTAGATTATTGTTTGTTGTTATGGAAGAAGATTGTCTGGCACAAAAGCACACCAACAGGACAGGGCAGGGTGACGCGTTTCAGCCTCATGCAAGAGGCCGAAACGTGTCACCCTGTTGGTGTGCATCGTATTTTATCGAATGAAGCATCTAATCTTCATATAGGCTTTTGTACCAAACAATCTTCTTCTATAGTGTCTGCTAATCTGGTGTGGTCCGCGCCAGTCCTTGCACCCAGTGGCAATAGGGTGAGCTGGCCAACAACTGCTACATATTGTTTGTTGTTGTAACATTTATTTTAAGTTTTGGAAAGTCCATTTTTATGTTCATACATTTGTCACCACATATGATTTCGTTTTTTTTTTTATTGTTAACTCACTTCTGTGCCATACAATTGTCAAACAGTGCACATAGGGTGGTCCATTAATGCCCCTGACGGTTGCCTCAAATCACCTGCCTGAAGTGCCAGGTTTATTAATTATGAATGAAGGCTGTAGATTTTACAGAGCATCACTATTTTAGACCACCCACACAGCCAACATAGATAGAATTGTTCACAATTATAATGGTTTGACCATAGTACATTTTTTTTGATTAGAGAAAATTATAATTTTGCTTAGTATTACGTGAATGCTAGATGCAGTGTATTATAGGGTTAGTCTTCTAAAGCTGCAAGAAATTATTCAGTTGCACAGTATTGCGCCTTTTAGCTATGTTCTCCACTTTCAGTATAAATTAAAAATTATTTTTTTCTACAATGCACTCACATATACATCCATTTTTGTAATTTTCCTGCCTGTTTCGTATATGTTTTTTGTGTTTTTTTTTTAATACTGTATATACTCGAGTATATGCCGACCCGAATATAAGCCGAGGTCCCTAATTTCACCCCAAAAACCCAGGAAAAGTTATTGACTGGAGTATAAGCCTAGGGTGGGAAATACATAATCCCCCCATGTCATCATCCAAATCCCCGTCATTAACACCCTCATCATCATCACTGCCTGTCATCATCCCCCCTTCATCATCATCATCTGTCATCATCCCCCCCTTCATCATTACCCTGTTATCATCCCCCCTTCATCATCCCCCCTTCATCATTACTCTGTCATCATCCCCCCTTCATCATTACTCTGTCATCACCCCCCCTTCATCATTACCCTGTCATCATCCCCCCTTCATCTTTACCCTGTCATCATCCCCCCTTCATCCTCATCATCTGTCATCATCCACCCCCCCTTCATCATTACCCTGTTATAATCCCCCCTTCATCATCCCCCCTTCATCATTACTCTGTCATCATCCCCTCTTCATCATTACTCTGTCATCATCCCCCCTTCATCATTACCCTGTCATCATCCCCCTTCATCATTACCCTGTCATCATCCCCCCCCTTTATCATTACCCAGTCATCATCCCCCCTTCATCATTACCCTGTCATCATCCCCCCCTTTATCATTACCCAATCATCATCCCACACCACCCCCTTCATCATCACCGCTTGTCAATGTCTGATTTAACAGTGGTCTTCAACCCGCAGGTTGAAGACCACTGCCCGGGCCTTCATCCTCATCCAGCCCCCCATCCCCCCTTTAGTTTTGTACTCACCTCCGCTCGGCGGGACGTTCGGGTGAGCTAGTCCGGGCCATCTGTGCTGCAGGGACCGTCCGGTGGGGAGGCATAGTCGTTCCGGGCTGTCCATCTTCACCGGGGGGCCTCTTCTCCGCGCTTCGCGCCTGGCCCCGGAATGATGACGTTGCCTTGACGACGACGCACAGGGACACAATGTCCCTGTGCGTCATCGTCAAGGCAACGTCATCATTCCGGGCCCGAAGCGTGGAGAAGAGGCCCCCCCGGTGAAGATGGACAGCCCGAAACGACTATCCCTCCCCACTGGACAGTCCCTGCAGCATAGATGGTCCGGACCAGCTCACCCAAACGTCCCGCCGAGCAGAGGTGAGTACAAAACTAAAGGGGGGATGGGGGGCTGGATGATGACGAAGGCCCGGGCAGTGGTCTTCAACCTGCGGACCTCCAGATGTTTCAAAACTACAACTCCCAGCATGCTGGGAGTAGTAGTTTTGAAACATCTGGAGTTCCGCAGGTTTAAGACCACTGAGGGCGGAGAGTTCACTCGAGTATAAGCCAAGGTGGGTGTTTTCAGCACGAAAAATTGTGCTGAAAAACTCATCTTATACTCGAATATATACAGTATGTAATTTCTGTGAAAATCGGATGAGTGTGAATTCAAGGCTTAGGGAGTGTGAAAAGGAGGCTGAGGGGATGCGACTAATGTTAAGCTGTTTTATTATAAGGTTTTTTCAAACCTAGCATTTATACTATATTTTGCAATAAAGTTCTTGTAGGTTTTGTTGTGTTTGTTCCAACCTTTTTTTTCCATGGTATTTACTAATCTACTCCGCTTTCGGACACTTTATACATACTTTAAAGTGTAGGGTTTTCTTCCCAGAAAATTCACATGATTTTCAGAGTGGTTTTCAGAAAAGACAGGTGATTTGGGATGAAATGTAGGGGACACGCCTCTTTTCCCGAAAACCATGCCCATTTTGCAGTGTTTTTTATTTTTTTCTGATTCTGTCGGGTTTTTTCTGTCATTCAATTCAGAATTTACACAAAAAAAAGAGAATTTACACAAAAAAGAGTCAGAATGCTGTTAGTAAATGAGGGCCACTGTGTCAGTTTTAAAGGGGTACCTTTTTTTTTTTTTTTTTTTTTTTTAAATCGGCTGGTACCATAAAGTTAAACAGATTTGTAAATTAGTTCTAGTAAAACATCTCAATCCTTCCAGTACTTATTAGCGGCTGTATACTACAGAGGAAATTATATTCTTTTTGGATTTCTTTTCTGTCACGACCACAGTGCTCTCTGCTGACACCTTTTGCTTACACCATTTTAGGAAATGTCCAGAGCAGGATAGGGTTTCTATGGGGATTTTCTCCTGTTCTGGACAGTTCCTGACATGGACAGAGGTGTCAGCAGAGAGCACTGTGGTCGTGACAGAAAAGAAATCCAAAAAGAAAAGAATTTCCTCTGTAGTATACAGCTGCTAATACTTGGTTGGGCCATACATTTTACAGTAAAATGAAAGGCTTGAAAATTGGCTGTGTCCTCAAGGCCAAAATGGGCTGTATCCTCAAGGGGTTAATCTCAAAGCTGCAGAAAGGATATCATTGAAAGACAGTTAACTATATCCTTACACTGCTCACATTTGTTAGATTTCTAGGAGTTGCTTATAAATATCTGATAATAAATGACTGGAATAAGTCTTCTTACAAGCCCCATCTTTTCTCAATTGACATTGTAGTCAAGCTGTGTTTTTGTCCAGGATTGGATAAATGTAGCAAGGCGCATATCTGGAATATTGGATGTGTGTGGAAGTGCAAATTGATGTCTTAAAAGGTGTGTCGGAAAAACGATTTATTGACATTTCCAGAGATTCAGGGCTTGGACACATGGGGTGAATAGAACTGACAATTTGTGTAACTATTTTTCAGGCTTAGAAGAAACATGGATTTTCTTCATTAAAGGGGAACTCCAGTGGAAAACAACTTTTTTTAAATCAACGGATGCCAGAAAGTTAAACAGATTTGTAATTTACGTTTATTTAAAAATCTTAAAGGGGAACTCCAGTGGAAACAAGTGGAAAAAAAATGTTTTCAAATGAACTGTTGCCAGAAAGTTAAACAGTTTTGTAAATTACTTCTATTTCAAAATCTTCATCCCTTCACTACTTATCAGCTGCTGTGTACTACAGAGAAAATTGTGCAGTTCTTTCCAGTCTGACCACAGTGGTTTCTGCTGACACCTCTGTCCATGTCAGGAACTGTCTAGATTAGAAGCATGTCCCCACAGAAAACCTCTCCTGCTCTGGTCAGTTCCTGACACAGACAGAGGTGTCAGCAGAGAGCAATGTTGTCAGACTGGAAAGAACTTCACACATTTCTGTGAAGTATATCTGTAGTATACAGCAGCTGATAATTACTTTAAGGCTTAAGATTTTGAAAACATTTTTTCCACCAGAGTTCCCCTTTAATCCTTCCAGTACTTATCAGCTGCTGTATACTTCACAGGAAGTTGTATTTCTTTCTGGAATTCTTTTCAGTCTGCTGACACCTCTGTCCATGTCAGGAACTGTCCAGAGTACAAGCGAATCCCCATAGCAAACCTCTCCTGCTCAATACAGTTCCTGACATGGACAGAGGTGTCAGCAGAGAGCACTGTGGTCAGACTGAAAATAATTCCAGAAAGAAATACAACTTCCTCTGTAGTATACAGCAGCTGATAGATTTTTAGATAGAAGTAATTTAAATCTGTTTAACTTTGTGGCACCAACGTATTTAAAAAAAATAGTTTTCCACCGGAGTACCCCTTTAAGGAAATATTACCTTCTGCAATTCAGTCTTGTATTTTTACAGTTTTAAGAAATCCATAACATGTTTTGTAATATTTCTATGGACATAAAAAAACACATTTGACCATTGGCTTTTATATACAGTAGCAGCTGTAAGTCTATGTGTATGTGTAATTTATGTATATAAGTTTATTATTATGCTTATTTTCTAATGATTTAATGGGTTTGGGTGAGAGGCCCTTAAATGGTCACTAATGTTCAGCTGTTGTGTGTGTACATGAACAAAGCACAATTTCTGACCATTATATAATTTGTACAGGGCCTTTTTACCCGTTTTCCCCCCTGCAGGCTTTATCTCTAATTTCCCATTGCCCCTGAACTATTGATTAGACTAGCTGTTTCCATACACTGTGCACGCACACAGAAGAGGGGATCCTATTCCCCTATATTTTTATACCACAACATCAAAAGCAGCAGCATGGAGGACATTTAAGAGCATTACAGAGCAGTGCAAGCTGTGAATCAGACCATGGGGTGAGATCAAACCCTAAACCAGAGCTTTCAGCAAATTCTGTGTCTCTCCATACAGACCTGACCAGTTTTTAGAGTAAATTATTAATTTAGGAGGTGGAGGGGAGAAAAGAAACACTTACACTATTGATTCTTGTAAAGTTAGTTGAAAGGTTACTATTTCTTTATATATAAAACTCAACGTGTGTGTGTATGTATGCATGTGTGTGTGTATGTATGTATGTATGTTCCACAAAAACTTTCAAACGGCTAAAGATATTAACATGAAACTTGGCACACATGTTACTTATATGTCAACAACAAACATAGGATAGGTAATTTAACCCTTACTCACGACCATTTGCCAGGGGCGGGGTTTATGTTTAAAGTCCCATGCAAGTCAATGGGAAATATATTTTACCGCATAACTTCAAAACGTCTGGAGATATTTTGATAATACTTGGTCACATGTTACTTATATGTCCACTTAAAATAAAGGATAGTTAATTTAACCCTTAACTACCCCCATTTGTGAGGGTCGGGGTTTTTGTTTAAAGTCCCATGCAAATCAATGGGAAATGTATGTTCCCACATAACTTCCGTACGGCTGGAGATATTTCAATACCTGGTACACATATTACAGGTCGGGATATGAGGACAGGATGGGAGGTCGGAATAGGAGGTCGGGATAGGAGGTGAGGTAGGAGGATGGGATATGAGGACAGGATATGAGGACGGGATAGGAGGTCTGGATAGGAGGTCGAGATATGAGGACGGGGAAAGGAGGATGGGATAGGAGGACGGGATAGGAGGACGGGATAGGAGGTCGGGATAGGAGGTTGAGATAGGAGGTCGAGAAAAGAGGACGGGATTGGAGGTCGGGATAGGAGCTCGAGATTGGAGGACAGGATAGGAGGTAGGGATAGGATGACGGGATAGGAGGAAGGGATAGGAGGTTGATATAGGAGGACGGGATAGGAGGTACGGGTCGGGATATGAGGACGGGATGGGAGGTCGGAATAGGAGGTCGGGATAGGAGGTCAGGTAGGAGGTCGGGATAGGAGGACAGGATAGGAGGTCTGGATAGGAGGTCGAGATATGAGGACGGGAAGGGAGGATGGGATATGAGGACGGGATAGGAGGTCGGGATAGGAGGTCGAGATAGGAGGTTGAGATAGGAGGTCGAGAAAGGAGGACGGGATAGGAGGTCGGGATAGGAGCTCGAGATTGGAGGACAGGATAGGAGGACTGGATAGGAGGACGGGATATGAGGTCGAGATAGGAGGATGGGATAGGAGGACGGGATAGGAGATCGGGATAGGAGGTCGGGATAGGAGGTCGGAATAGGAGGTCGGGATAGGAGAATGGTATAGGAGATCGGGACAGGAGGTCAAGATAGGAGGACGGGATAGGAGGTCGGGATGTGGGGTTGGGATATGACAACAATATATGAGGACGGGATATGAAGTCAAAAGCTTCCTCCTTTGTTTATTTTCCTCCCCAACAAGGATTAGGAAGGAAAACCGGGCAACTCCGGGTACTCAGCTAGTTAACTATTAAATTTAAAGAAACACTTCCCAATTGGCACAGCATGAAGTACTGATTGTTGTTAAACAACTGTCTTGCTAAAACCTCACCAATGTTGTTCGTGAACTGCAAGTCATAATCTATCCCATGACATGTAACTATACATGTAAATTAGAAGGAAGTTTTGTAGTAGTAGTAGTGTTCCTTCTTGCCTACAAGGGCCCTGCGTAGTTGCATGTCTGTATGTATCTATCTACCCCTGTATCTAGTATATATTTTCTCAGTGTTTGTGCTCAGCTACTTTTAGCTATATTCCTTTAGGGTATGTTTACATGTACAGGATCCTCTGCATATTTTTGCTGCATATTTTGTGCCGCTGACTTTGCTATCCATTTGTGAATACGCACTAGTGTTACTGACTGTGGTGCAAGATTGTGGCTCGGGGTGGTTAGATGTATCACTTGGTGAAGCCAGGGCACCGTTAACCTACACGGTCCGAGGATAGGACAGCTTCTCCTTGGCCAGGCGCAGGATAATAAATGCACGTACCGATGCCAGGTTAAAGATAATGCTCTTTACTGAGGCAGGAGTAGATGGTAAAACCCTCAAAGTGCAGATGAGAGTGGAGGAGATGCATTGTAACCATTGGAAGCCTTGTAGACTTACTGTGACTTTTAGTATTGTGCTTGGGACTTTAAACTTAATACTGAGGCCTCCCACACTGACTAGGGTTCTGAATGTGTCCAAATAACGCTACACCGCCAGGGTATGAACTATTTCTGTCTTGGACAGGGAACAACTTGCAGAATGGCGCAGTCGCTTCCTTGAGGATTTGTTTGAGGCTTCCCTTGAATCACCCCACACTCCTGCTGTCTCTTCTCCACACTGCAGCTCACACTGAGCTCTCCACACACTAAAATTACAACTCACAACTGAACTCTGAACTAGAACTGAACAGCTCCCCCCCTACACTATATATGGCTTAGCTAGGGGGGCCTCCCATTAGGCAATCAGGGTCACATGGATACTCTTCATCATGCCTCCTTTCAGATATCCTTTACATTTCTTAAAGGCACAGTGCAAAACAATATACATTAACAGGCAAAGACCATAGCAAATATTAAAACATCACCTGAGCAGCAGTAGCCAGCGAAGGCACCTGACAGGTGTACCTGTTTACCTACTACAGAAAATATGCAGCAAAAATATGCAGTAGATCCTGTAGGTGTGAACGTACCCTTAACCCCTTAAGGACGCAGGACGTAAATGTACGTCCTGGTGAGGTGGTACTTAACGCACCAGGACGTACATTTACGTCCTAAGCATAACCGCGGGCATCGGAGCGATGCCCGTGTCATGCGCGGCTGATCCCGGCTGCTGATCGCAGCCAGGGACCCGCCGGCAATGGCCGACGCCCGCGATCTCGCGGGCGTCCGCCATTAACCCCTCAGGTGCCGGGATCAATACAGATCCCGGCATCTGCGGCAGTTCGCGATTAAAATGAACGATCGGATCGCCCGCAGCGCTGCTGCGGGGATCCGATCATTCATAACGCCGCACGGAGGTCCCCTCTCCTTCCTCCGTGCGGCTCCCGGCGTCTCCTGCTCTGGTCTGAGATCGAGCAGACCAGAGCAGGAGATGACCGATAATACTGATCTGTTCTATGTCCTATACATAGAACAGATCAGTATTAGCAATCATGGTATTGCTATGAATAGTCCCCTATGGGGACTATTCAAGTGTAAAAAAAAATGTAAAAAAATGTAAAAGTAAAAGTAAAAAAAAAGTGAAAAATCCCCTCCCCCAATAAAAAAGTAAAACGTCCGTTTTTTCCTATTTTACCCCCAAAAAGCGTAAAAAACATTTTTTATAGACATATTTGGTATCGCCGCGTGCGTAAATGTCCGAACTATTAAAATAAAATGTTAATGATCCCGTACGGTGAACGGCGTGAACGAAAAAAAATTTAAAAAGTCCAAAATTCCTACTTTTTTAATACATTTTATTAAAAAAAAAATTATTAAAAATGTATTAAAAGTTTTTTATATACAAATGTGGTATAAAAAAAAAGTACAGATCATGGCGCAAAAAATGAGCCCCCATACCGCCGCTTATATGGAAAAATAAAAAAGTTATAGGTCATCAAAATAAAGGGATTATAAACGTACTAATTTGGTTAAAAAGTTTGTGATTTTTTTTAAGCGCAACAATAAGATAAAAGTATATAATAATGGGTATCATTTTAATCGTATTGACCCTCAGAATAAAGAACACACGTCATTTTTACCAGAAATTGTACGGCGTGAAAACAAAACCTTCCAAAATTAGCAAAATTGCATTTTTCGTTTAAATTTCCCCACAAAAATAGTGTTTTTTGGTTGCGCCATACATTTTATGATATAATGAGTGATGTCATTACAAAGGACAACTGGTCGCGCAAAAAACAAGCCCTCATACTAGTCTGTGGATGAAAATATTAAAGAGTTATGATTTTTAGAAGGCGAGGAGGAAAAAATGAAAACGTAAAAATTAAATTGTCTGAGTCCTTAAGGCCAAAATGGGCTGAGTCCTTAAGGGGTTAAAGTGGTAATCTAGGATTAGAAAATTATTGCTGCTTTTGTGTGATATTCAGCTCAGTAAAATCTGTTTTCTAATGAGGAAAGGAAAGCTGAGAGCTTTTTAGGAATGCACCGATACAATCTCTTTAAGGGTGGGTTCACACTACGTTTTCTCCCATACGGGAGGGCATACGGCAGGGGGGAGCTAAAACCTCGCGCTCCAGTATGTCACCGTATGCGCTCCCGTATGTCATTCATTTCAATGAGCCGGCCGGAGTGAAACGTTCGGTCCGGTCAGCTCATTTTTGCGCCGTATGCGCTTTTACAACCGGACCTAAAACCGTGGTTGACCACAGTTTAAGGTCCGGTTGTAAAAGCGCATACGGCGCAAAAATGAGCCGACCGGACCGAACGTTTCACTCCGGCTGGCTCATTGAAATGAATGACACACGGGAGCGCATACGGTGACATACGGGAGCGCGAGGTTTTAGCTCCCCCCTGCCGTATGCGCTCCCGTATGGGAGAAAACGTAGTGGGAACCCAGCCTAAGACAGAGAATGAGTACCGATCCATATTTTTTTTTAAGTACTCACTGATGCCAATTACTTATACACCTTTTTTTTAGATGTCATTCAGAAGTGGCTCTAGACTTTGTGAGGCCCTAGACGAAACGCCAACCTGAAGCCCTCACTGACACTCATTATTAAGATATGTAGGCTGTAAGATTGGTTTGAGCGGGTACAGGGCAGATATAAGATTATAATATAAGTCAGTGGCATAGTATGGGTTGGGGGCACTGTACTGGTTTTTTTTTCTTCTTTTAAGTATGCATGAAATTATTTCCTGTCATCTCATATCATAGGCCTTCTGATCTGTCAATTCTTTACACTTCAGTTCTACCTGTTTAGATGGACTGTGTTTATGAGCAGGTTCACACGAAAATCAGTCCACATGGAGAGAATTATACTAGCTAGACTTGCAATAAGAAAGTAAAATACCAATTTCAACTTCCCAATTTGCTTCTGCAGATACATGGGATTTAAAATGTACCTTTTTAATTGTGACTTTCTATTGTATCTGTTGAAGTTTTCTATGTGATGTGCAGGAGGTTTCTTTCAGAAGCTAACTATAAGAGAGGAAGCTTTGCATTATGGTGGCATGTATGTGGGTCATCTGGTGTCAGTAATGTGCGGTGCTGATAGGAGACACATGGTACTGAAAGAGCTGGAGGTCAGAGTGCAAGGAAATAAGTCAGAGGTCAGGCAGGTTGGGCAGAATTCAGATCATTGTGTGGACTGTATATGGCCATGTTGCTTTCTACACTTTAACAGCACTAAATTTGTACCTAATTCCACCCCCCCCCCCCCCCCCCCATGACTAGAATGTTCTTGTTCTATAAAATGTAACCTTCATTTCCCCTTGTTGGGAAAAGTGCAAAGAAATATTTGTACTTAGTCTATCCTCGTTCTGCATTAGGGTTAGTATTTGTTTTTATGTATTACTGGATGTTACATAAAGCTAGTACTTGAAATGCTTTCCTTTCTGACAAATACGTATTTAGTACGTTAGTCTATCCCCCCTCCAGAGATTAGTCTCTCACTTTATGAGACGCTTGGGTTCATGCATATCTCCTCTGAGCAGGGGTATAATGAAGATTTTGGGTTGCAGGCCAGCAATAGACAATTTAATACATCACTACTGCTGATATTGTATCTTCTTGCTGTAGCTCCTCATTTTGCAGTCACCTTTTGTTCCATTTATTCGGGAATCAATACACTGTTACGCCGAGCGCTCCGGGTCCCTGCTTCTCCCCGGAGCGCTTGCGGCGTTCTCCTTTCTTCAGCGCCCCGGTCAGACCCGATGGGGATGCGATTCGCATAGCGGGACGCGCCCGCTCGCGAGTCGCATCCCAAGCCACTTACCCATCCTGGTCCCCGGCTGTCATGTTCTGGCGCGCGCGGCTCCACTCTCTAGGGCGCGCGCCAGCTCTCTAAGATTTAAAGGGCCAGTGCACCAGTGATTGGTGCCTGGCCCAATCAGTCTAATTAGCTTTCACCTGCTCCCTGTGTATATAACCTCACTTCCCCTTTCCTTCCTTGCCGGATCTTGTTGCCTTGTGCCAGAGAAAGCGTTTAGTGTTGTCCAAAGCCTGTGTTCCAGACCTTCTGCTATTGCTATTGATTACGATCCTTGCCGCCTGCCCCCGACCTTCTGCTACATCTGACCTTGCCTCTGTCTAGTCCTTGTGTCCCACGCCTTCTCAGCAGTCAGCGAGGTTGAGCCGTTGCCGGTGGATACGACCTGGTTGCTACCGCCGCAGCAAGACCATTCCGCTTTGCGGTGGGCTCTGGTGAATACCAGTAGCAACCTAGAACCGGTCCACCGACATGGTCCACGCCAATCCCTCGCTGACACAGAGGATCCACATCCAGCTAGCCGAATCCTAACATACACATAAGAGGCTGAACCTGAGATCCGAGAAGTATACAGGGAATGACCAGATAATTGCCTCCAAAAGAACCCTGCAAAGAGGAACAGTGTGTCCTTATAGGGGGTTGTCCTTCTGTCATTTACAAGAAAAAATAAAGACCTTAGTAACTGGTAGATTAATAATAAACAGTGATCCCTTAACTTACAATGGCCTCAACATACAACAGTTTCAACATACAATGGTCTTTTCTGGACCTATGTAACTTGAAACCAGACTCAACATACAATGTACAGACAGTCCAGATCTGTGAAACAAGTCAATGACTGGAAGAACTGACCAATCAGAATGAACATTCACTGGTAAAACACCCTGTATTCCTGAAGTGTATGCACTGACTGTTGTCTGGTAGCTCCCCCTACAGTACAGGGAGGTATTACATGTTCTGTACTACTCTTTATCTGGGCCAGGATTAGCTGGTGAGTGCGGCTACATGTTACTTTTTTAGGACATTGCGTGTACTGTACAGGACCCCGAAGAAGCTCCTGTCCTCTACATAGACCAGTGCTTCCCAAGCAGGGTGCCCCCAGCTGTTGCAAAAGTACAACTCCCAGCATGCCCGGACAGCCTTTGGCTGTCCGGGCATGCTGGGAGTTGTAGTTTTGCAACAGCTGGAGGCTCCCTGCTTGGGAAACACTGACATAGACAGTGATTTACAGCTCCCAGCAGATCTTTCTTACTTTTATATGTAAGGATTTGCTTTATCTATATTAGTTATCTACTTATTTTTCTTTAATTCTGACTTTTTCCTATTTTTAGATGACATTTTTGTGCCTTTAGAACCAATTACCAGGTTTCCATAGAGTTATGGTCTCAACATACAATGGTTTCAACATACAATGGTCATCCCAGAAGCAATTAATATTGTAACTTGAGGGAACACTGTATTGTCATTTTGCATAAGAAGCCTTGTGCTGGTTACAATATATGTACAATATAGAATGCAAAAGGTACTTAGTAAAATGGAAAGTTGTGCAGTGTTTGTTTCCAAAAATACAGCACCTGCTTAATTTGTTGGATATACGTGATTTTTAAGTTACATATTGCTAACCCAATATATACATCTTTTTAGAGCAGTGGTTCTTAACCTGGGTTCGATCGAACCCCAGGGGTTCGGTGAGTCAGTCTCGCCGGGGGTTTGGCGGGGGAGGGAGCAACAGGACAGGCAAACCAAGCAATTGCTTGGGGCCCCAAGCTGGCCCAGAACCCCGAGCAGAGCCAGTGTTTGCCCGTCCTGTAGCGACGGGACAATTCCTCCCATCACTATTAACTCCCTGCGGCCACGCGTTAAGTTTACAAACGCAGGGCCGCCGGGACATAGCTCACGCCGGGACGTCACTGACTTCCCGTGCGTGTGCCCATGGAAACGAAGGCGTCGAGGACCGGAAGATAGAGAAGGAGGAAGAAGCGCGCTGGCCAGCTTGGTAAGTGAACAGCGGCACGTCATTTTCGGTGCTCTGACCACCGGTTCCGAGACCTACTGCTATAGCTGGAGCACTGAAGTGGGCAGTACACAGGCATACAGCCTCCAGCCATACACTGTATATGGCTGGAGGCTGTATGTCTGTGAGGGAACACTGCCTACATCAGTGGTCTTCAACCTGTGGACCTCCAGATGTTGCAAAACTACAACTCCCAGGCTGTCCGGGCATGCTGGGAGTTGTAGTTTTGCAACATCTGGAGGTCTGCAGGTTGAAGACCACTGGCCTACATAATGTGCGGGAACACTGCCTGCCTAATGTGGGGGAACTCTGCCTGCCTAATGTGGAGGTACACTGCCTGCCTAATGTGGGGGGACACTGCCTGCCTAATGTGGGGGAACACTGCCAGCCTAATGTGGGGGAACACTGCCTGCCTAATATGGGGGAACACTGCATGCCTAATGTGGGGGAAAACGACCTGCCTAATGTGGGGGAACACTGCCTGCCTAATGTGGGGGAACACTGCCTGCCTAATGTGGGGGAAAACTGCCTGCCTAATGTGGGGGAACACTGTCTGCCTAATGTGGGGGGAACACTGCCTGCCTAATGTGGGGGAACACTGCCTGCCTAATGTGGGGGAACACTGTCTGCCTAATGTGGGGGGAACACTGTCTGCCTAATGTGGGGGAACACGGCCTGCCTAATGTGGGGGGAACACTGCCTGCCTAATGTGGGGGGAACACTGTCTGCCTAATGTGGGGGGAACACTGTCTGCCTAATGTGGGGGGAACACTGTCTGCCTAATGTGGGGGGAACACTGTCTGCCTAATGTGGGGGGAACATGGCCTGCCTAATGTGGGGAAACACGGCCTGCCTAATGTGGGGGGAACTCTGCCTGCCTAAAGTGGGGGGAACACTGCCTGCCTAATGTGGGGGGAACACTGTCTGCCTAATGTGGGGGGAACACTGCCTGCCTAATGTGGGGGAACATTGCCTGCCTAATGTGGGGGAGAACACTGCCTGCCTAATGTGGGGGGAACACTGCCTGCCTAATGTGGGGGAACTCTGCCTGCCTAATGTGGGGGAACACTGCCTGCCTAATGTGGGGGAACACTGCCGGCCTAATGTGGGGGAACACTGCCTGCCTAATGTGGGGGGGAACACTGCCTGCCTAATGTGGGGAACACTGCCTGCCTAATGTGGGGGAACACTGCCTGCCTAATCTGGGGGAACACTGCCTGCCTAATGTGGGGGAACACTGCCTGCCTAATGTGGGGGGGAACACTGCCTGCCTAATGTGGGGAACACTGCTGGCCTAATGTGGGGGAACACTGCCTGCCTAATGTGGGGGAACACTGCCTGCCTAATGTGGGGGAACACTGCCTGCCTAATGTGGGGGAACACTGCCTGCCTAATGTGGGGAGAACACTGCCATTGTTGCGAAAATGACATGAGAGTGGCACTTGCCAAGGTAAAGCCGCACATTTCTGAACTGGTCTCTGAAAGACAACAGCAGAAGTCACACTGATTTGCAGTAAATATTAATTATGTTTTTGTTTTTGTGTGAAAATCATGTTTTCATGGTTTTGTTCTTTGTTCTTCATGGTTTTGTTTATTTTGGGCACCTATGTATAAATATATACTTAAATATATTCCTCCTATGTTTTAAATTTGAAAAAAATCTTTTAAATTTTTCCAATTAAGAGGGGTTCGGTGAATGCGCATATGAAACTGGTGGGGTTCAGTATCTCCAACAAGGTTAAGAACCACTGTTTTAGAGGCTTTCCCTTTCAATACTCTTCTCGCACTCTTGTAGCTGACTTGAAAGTATTTTAAGGCACAGGCTTGACTCTTCGGAGCACATGTCACTTTTACTGATCCCACGCTGCAGTTTACTGGTCCCAACAGCTGATTATTTTGTGGTTAGAAATGTTCACAATATCTGTTTTCAAAACCGTTTGTAGGGAGACAAGGCTGAAGCTTCCACTTCTAGAGTACAACAATAAACACCTTCCTTAATCTTAACTGAATGTAAAAATAAGCCTTCATCTTGGTCATTCTAGGCATCCTAAGTATTCTCACCGTCATGAGTTAATCACTGCTGGAATCTCTGCCCAGGACACCGTGAACTTACACATACGTGTAAAATAGTGATGTGTGCGGCTGGGAAAACAATGCACAGTTTATATTTATAATCTATCACATGATGCCGCTGGAGCAGCAAAGAACCTGATGATTTTAGGAACATAATATAAGCGTATTATAAAGAGTGAGTATGAAGGCAACGGAAAGAATATTCAAGGGTATGTTTACAGACGGCAGATTTTCCATCCAGATTGGTGGGTGGAAATCTGCAGCATTTCTGCAGGTGAAAATGCAATAGAAAATCCACGGCAAATTGTGTGGGCTTTGGTACATATTTGTTGAAGGTGTGCCATTGTAGAATTTGGGGTCTGAAAGAAAAAATAAATAAAAACAATAAGTTAAAACATCTTCCACAATATATTTTATTGTGTATTTATTGCAGATTTTGGTAGGTCAGTAGGGAAATCTGAAGCATAAAGCAAAAAACAATGACAAAGTGAGGATTTATAATTTGACTGCAAATCTGCAGCAGAAAATGAATGCTGTATTTACCATGTGTGAACTTTTCCTTAAAGGGGTACTCCGCCAAAGGATAGGGGATAAGATGTCTGATGTCTGATCCCCGCAATCTCGGCTGCTGCACCCCAGACATCCGGTGCACGGAGCGAAGTTTGCTCCATGCTGGATGACTGGCGAAGCGGGACAGACGCTTGTGACATCCCAACCACGCAACGCCTGTGATGTCACGCCCCCTCCCATACCGTGATGTCATGAGCGGGGTGTGGCCGTGAGGTCACGAACCTCTGGAGCTCTAAACGAACGCCGGGTGCAGCAGGGAGATCGCAGTGGTGTCCAGCGGCGGGACCCCTGCGATCAGACATCTTTGGATAGGGGATAAGATGTCTAGGGGCAGAGTACCCCTTTAAAGGGATTGTCCAGGGATCAACAGTTTTTCTTTTCTAAATAACCTCTTATTTTCCTGCCTGTTTTGTATACTTGAAGGGTTTGTCCAGGAATAAAAAATTAATTTGTTCTGCCACTTCTCCTCCATATTCCTTAACTTTACTTGTTTAGTACTGTTTGTAAGACTGGCATAAATGTTATGTCCCTGTGATCATCCATGATCTCATGCTCTCCGATGTAACATGTTTCATCATCACTGTAATCTCACAATCCCCTTTCAGCACGGCTGATGAGAACCTGGCGCTTGCCTTGTTTCTCTGCATTGTTGGTGCCTATAAGGGCATCGCCCAGCACGTTCATTCACACCATGATGTATATCTCCTATTTTTACACCACCGCCTGACATAGGTTTGATTCCGTGACAACCCCTTTTAAGGATTGATCTCTTCTTAACCAATGTCTGTCAGCCTTTTAGAATTTTCTCTTTCTTTTAAAGTGTATCTGTCACCAATGTTTGAGGTTTGAACTAGCATTAGTTTGACACGTTTCCCTAATTCAGGTAAATAGGATCTCTTCATTAATGTCTATGTCATTTTTCAATGGCTTTAATGAGTCTGAAGGGTCTGCTGTGCCCAAAAAACTCTATAGGCTGGAACTACAGTAAGGCTAGGCTCACAGTGAGGAATTTCTATCTGGAATTCCGCTTCAGAATTCTAAGCAGAAATTCTGCTACATGAAGATAAAATGAGAGTGAATGGGAAAAGCTACTTGAAAAATTCCACCAAAACATTGAACTTGTTCAATGTACTGACAAATTTCCGAAGGGGAATCTCATTGAAGTCACTGGGACTGGAAATGGGAGGTGGAAATTACTCTTGATCGGAATGAAGGCGGATTTTCAGCATATTTTCAGCCCATATTCCATGCAGAATTTAAAGGGGTACTCCGCCCCTAGACATCTTATTCTCTATCCAAAGGATAGGGGATAAGATGTATGATCGCAGGGGTTCTGCCACTCTGTGCCGGATGACTAGCGATGCGGGGAGGAGGCTCGTGACCTCACGGCCACGCCCCCTCAGTGCAAGTCTATGAGAGGGGGCGTGACGGCCGTCAAGCCCCCTCCCATAGACTTGCATTGAGGGGATATGGCTGTGACGTCACGAGCCTCCGACACTGCACCCAATGCTCCAAACGAATGCCAGGTGATGCAGGGAGATCGCGGGAGTAACCATTTAAACATTGTTCTGCCCACTGGTTCTGGTAAGATGACCATTTGGTCTAAAAGAAGCAGAACTTGGTCCCCCTGTGCACTTCCACTGATTTGCAGGTGTAAAATACACACCAAATTCCATCCGGAATTTCCACCTGGACCAAAAAAATTACTGTGTAGGCAGAAAATATGCACTGAAATAATTCCAAGCAGACAAGGGAAAATTCCTCAGTGTAAACTTAGCCGAAGGGCAGCCATTGTATAAAAATCAGGACTGCTAGAGTGTAAATCACTGATCACAGTCACATCGTTTAGAATATAGTCCCCGTATCATTCTATAATTGCTCGAAAGAGATAGAAAAGGAGCATTTTGATGACAGACTACATTTCAGGACAGTAAATCACTGGGAATCCAGTCTGGTAAAATAAGTGTAAACATTGCAAAAGAATGCAGAAACACCCGGACTTCATATAGGCAGTTTTCAGACACCCTTAGTAGTACCCTATGTCTTGTGAAAACAAATGAAAAATAATGTAAAAATCCAAACAATATGAAAATCCAATACTCGGGTGAGCAGCTATACAAAATAAATTGTATCCTATTTCTGATAAAATTATTGGATTTGGCAAACTTTCATCCAATGTGTGTGTATATACATATACAGTGTATATACAGTACAGACCAAAAGTTTGGACACACCTTCTCATTCAGAGTTTTCTTTATTTTCATGACTATGAAAATTGTAGATTCACACTGAAGGCATCAAAACTATGAATTAACACATGTGGAATTATATACATAACAAAAAAGTGTGAAAATATGTCATATTCTAGGTTCTAGACACCTTTTGCTTTCATTACTGCTTTGCACACTCTTGGCATTCTCTTGATGAGCTTCAAGAGGTAGTCACCTGAAATGGTCTTCCAACAGTCTTGGACGAGTTCCCAGAGATGCTTAGCACTTGTTGGCCCTCTTTGCCTTCACTCTGCGGTCCAGCTCACCCCAAACCATCTCGATTGGGTTCAGGTCCGGTGACTGTGGAGACCAGGTCATCTGGCGCAGCACCCCATCCCTCTCCTTCTTGGTAAAATAGCCCTTACACAGCCTGGAGGTGTGTTTGGGGTCATTGTCCTGTTGAAAAATAAATGATGGTCCAACTAAATGCAAACCGGATGGAAAAGCATTCCGCTGCAAGATGCTGTGGTAGCCATGTTGGTTCAGTATGCCTTCAATTTTGAATAAATCCCCAACAGTGTCACCAGCTAAGCACCCCCACACCATCACACCTCCTCCTCCACAACAGCACACCTGTGAAGTGAAGACCATTTCAGGTGACTACCTCTTGAATCTCAACAAGAGAATGCCAAGAGTGTGCAAAGCAGTAATCAAAGCAAAAGTTGGCTACTTTGAAGAACCTAGAATATGACATATTTTCAGGTGTTTCACACATTTTTGCTATGCATATAATTCCACATGTGTTAATTCATAGTTTTAATGCTTTCAGTGTGAATCTACAATTTTCATAGTCATGAAAATAAAGAAAACTCTAAATGAGAAGGTGTGTCCAAACTGTTGGTCTGTACTGTATATATATATGTATATATATATATATATATATATATATATATATATATATATATATATTGCACTAGGATCTGTTGCACTTTTGGCGAAAGAGGAACTATTGCAGAGCATATCTAATAAACACAGCCTACTTTTGTTTATGTTCGTCCACATATAATACTCAATTTATTGCAAATTTTGGTGGAAATTACCCAGGTTGAAATTTACAAATAAAATTGCACACAAATTTGAGTGCAACAGCAGAATTTGTTTTTAACCTGTTATCATGAAAACAGATAAGTCTTTATAGTAGCTGCAAAACACAAATTAGTAATTAAAAGAACCCCAAGCACGTTCAGGCAGACTTATCTACCAAAACACTAATGCCGATTCCACATCCTAGCCTGCCAATATTAACCACAACATGATAAGTCCCAACTGTTTTGTTCCCATGCCATCTTGATCTTACATGATGGTAATATTGCTCTCTAATATGCGTAAATGTTTCATAAAATTCTACTTGCGTTCCATTGGCAATAACAAAAATAATTATTTTGAAATCTTTTGCCCTAAGTAAAGCAATACAGTTTCTAATGTTTGTTGAATGAGTAAATATTTTTCTGCGAATATCTAAGAAAACGTTAGGTTATGTTTATTGAGATTATGGTGCTTTTGAAGCTAGTCTTAAATTACTAAAAGTAAATAATCCAACACAGGACTGCAGCCTTCTATGGAAAGAAACAGAATTGGAAGATGTTCTACAATGAACAGATTTTCTGGCGACAGCCCTGGAGACTACTTTACACATGTTGGATTAACACTATTATTTCATATATATAATCCGTCCAAGGAAACACTGTCTCCTTTTTTTGTCAACAAGGCATTTTTTCCGGTTGCTGCCAGAAGAAACCGTAATTTACTATGGACATTACGGCTTGCTTTATACTGCACATCTCACATATTTTTAATGCTTTTTCCACAAAGCTGCTTCTATATTAAGCTTTACAATTTATTAGTCGTAGGTTCTTTTAAGTACACTAATGCAGAGATTTATACAGATGGTATATTTTGTTCTTTCTACATTAATAATGATTTTGACCTTTTTTTCATGTATATTCCCCAAAACACTCATAAGGGCGAAAAGAGAAAAGAGCCTCAGTTTATTTGTGGTGATCACGTTTTCATGGGGAAACCTAGTGATAAAGTGGATGTACCAAATGTAGTTCTGGGCCTTTTAAAAGGGGTGGTCTGTGATAAACTCTATTGGCCATTTGGAAATTGTCATAAGGGTATAATATGGCTTTATAGTAAGTTATGAAAGTTATCCACTTGCATTAAATCTGTCATGTACCGCTTGAAATATGTTACTGGTGAGTCTAGCTTTTTATACTCTACACCTCTGGGTAGCAGTATACTGGAACCTTTACATTGTCATTGTCACTTTAGACTTATAATGGAGCAGGGGGACAAAGATCGCTATGAGCTGAGGAGTGAACAACAATGTCGCTCACTTCTTCCAGCTCGTTCTCCTGATCGGAGGGCACAGATGACTTGCCTGTAAGGCATGTCAAAAGTTTTAAGTGAAAGTGCACATTTAAGAAACAACTCTTTGCAGAATCTAAAGATATAAAACGCCATTATTTTTTATTTTACTGTTGTTTCTGACCTTTCCCTGCATTCCATGCAGCCAGAGACAATATGTAATAAGCCACATGATCTCCAGGCTGTGCTGCAGTGGGTGGGGGGGATGGCATTACTTAAGTAAATACCTTCCACCCTAATCTCCACTCACCTACTGCAGCATAGCCATGCTCCCCAGGAGACTATGTGACTTATGACACATTGGCCCTCATTTACTATTGCAAACCCGACATGTTTTGTCTGGTTGTGCACCAGATTCTGTCGCGTTGCGACAGAAATTCTGTCTGCGCCAGAATTTGTGCCAGAATTGAAAAATCCCGACTAACTCTCCATTTTGCAAAGAAAACCCGAAAAAGAGGCATGGCCGCCTGGAAAGGGGTGTGTGGTCTCTGAAAAGGGTCGTGTTCCCAACATTTTCACAAAAACCCAACATATTTACTAAGGTTTCCACCTAAAATGTGGTGGATTTAAGCTGAGGAAAACTCTACAGATCAGAGCACGTGTAAAAAAAGCAAAATGTAGGGAAAGTGGAAAATGTAGGGAAACCTTGGTAAATATCGTGGAAAATAAATTGTAGGGATTAAAACCCACAAAGAAACCTACACTCCACTCTTAGTAAATAAGGGCCATTGTCTCTGGTCGCATGGAACGCTAGGAAAAGTCAGAGACAAGAGTAAAATATAAAGACTTGCATTAGAGTACTGGGTATGGGTCCCCTGCATTAAAACTAACAAACCTGTGCACAAAGGTAAAAGAAGCATATTACACAAAATAATAGCACCACAGGCTCAAAAGCTGAAGAAAAAAAAATCCTAGAATGACCCTTTAAACAAGGAAGAGGTGGGGAGGAGGAGAGTTACTAGAGACAAAGGTATATGGAGACACTAAAATACATCTAAAAGCTCTAGTATATGCTATATCCTACCACAGTACTTTATTTACAGCTTATACTGCTCAGTACTGCTTTATAATGTCCTCTATGTTATTGCTGCATCTGTGTGTGCACGCTAATATAGGGAAGCAGGACCCCCTCTTTTGTGTGCGGTGTATGAAAGATATCATAGGAGTTTTCTCCTTTCGCTAGCTCAGGGACAACTGAAAATTAGAGACGGAGCCTGAATTTGGTAAAAAATGTCAGTTACAAGTTACATTATTGCCATAGTAATAAAGTATAATATGTGCTGTGCCATTAATGTAAAAAACTCTTTACATAGGTTATGCTGGACTCATCCTGCACTCCTTCATATTGAATGACATCATCAGTCTCAGTATACAGAAACAGAAGCAGCCAACACTGGGAGGCAGGGGGAGAACTCTCCTTGTGAATAAGAACTTTTTTCATGAATGTACCAAACTCAATATTTGATACTATTTTTATAGCCCTCCCTCAGTTCCAGCTTCTGAATTGTACTATTTCTACAACCATTTAAAAATGTACTCTGCCTACAAAATTCTAGACAGATGAAGCCCCTTGAGCTATACTGACCTCAGACTACTGTGGTTCCCTCCCCTCTCCTTGTAGAAGGTGATCCCTTGCGGGCAGGGCCCTCTCCCCCCCTCTGTGTCCGTCGGCAAGTTATTCTGTGTAATGCTCAACGGTCCCATGTTAGTGTTATGTATTGTTACCTATATCATATGTAAAGTGCCCTGGAACCAAGGTGCGCTATATAAACAAATAAATGAATAATAATAAATAGAAATGACAGTCCTGTTAATAGCTATGACAATTCATTCTATTTTCTGGGTTTAACAGTTTTAGGGTTGTAAGAACAAAGTATTAGGGCGTCTTATAGACATTTATTATTATTATGACATCCCTGTTTATTCTGATGAATGTAAATATTATTAAATAAGTAAATGCTTTGAAGATTAATTGTGTGTACATAATGGCCCATATTTACTATTGCAAACCCGACATGTTTTGTCGGGTTGTCCACCAGATTCTGGCGCATTGTGCCAGAAATTCTGTCTGTGCCAGAATTTGCGCCAGAATTGAAAAAACCTGACTAACTCCATTTTACTAAGAAAATACGAAAAGGGGCATGTCTGTCAGGAAAAGGGGGCATGGTCACCGAAAAGGGGCGTGTTCTCGACATTTAAAAAAAAAAAACACAAGATATTTACTAAGGTTTCCACATAAAATGTGGTGGATTTGAGCTGAGGAAAACAAGACAGATCAGAGCATGTGTAAAAAAAAAGGAAAATGTAGGGATAGTGGAAAATGTGGGGAAACCTTAGTAAATACTGTGGGGAAAAAATTGTAGGGAATTAAAACCCACAAAGAATCCTACACTCCACTCTTAGTAAATCAGGACCACTGTCATAACTGATGAATGAGTGCTTAGCAGGAGCAATAATATCTCCAAGCATAATTTTATTACTTAACAGTTTCACTGGTCTATTGAGCTCTTAATTCCTCTATGTCCCGGAGTGTTACTCAAGGCTCAGATCTGTAAATATATGAGGATATTAGTGTTGAGCGGCATAGGCCATATTCGAATTCGCGAATATTCGCGAATATATGGACGAATATTCGTAATATATTCGCGAATATTCGCATATTCGTTATATTCTCGTTTTATTTTCGCGTGTGCGAAAATTAACATATGCGAATTTTCGCATATGCGAAAATTAGCATATGCGAATTTTCACATATGCGAATTTTCGCACGCCAGTCTCACACAGTAGTATTACAGCCTTCTTTACACCACACAAGCTGGAAGCAGAGAGGGATGATCACTGTGATGTGTACTGTGAAGAAAAAAAAAAAAAAAAAAACGAATATTCGTAATTACGAATATACAGCGCTATATTCGCGAAATTCGCGAATTCGCGAATATGCGATATTCGCGAATAATATTCGAATTGCGAATATTCGCGAGCAACACTAGAGGATATCTAAGGCTCAAAAAGCCCATAACCCTTTCCTGCTTGGTTTACATTTTATGTATTAAAGATTACCACAATATGGAGATTTTAAGCAATGGGAAACTGTTATTTTCCAGCTCAGGCCAAGTTTACAAAGAGATGTAGAAAAGCTTGACAGTCTGGTTCATAACTGCTGGGGTTAAAGGGGTACTCCGCCCATAGACATCTTATCCCCTATCCAAAGGATAGGGGATAAGATGTCAGATCGCGGGGGTCCCGCTGCTGGGGACCCCGGGATCTCGGCTGCAGCGCCCACCTCAATGGCTTCCGGCAAAGCTGGAGGCTTCGGATCCCAACCACGCGAGCGGAAGGGCGTGACGTCTCGACTCCGCCCTGTGTGATGTCACGCCCCGCCCCTCAATGCAAGTCTATGGGAGGGGGGCGTGACAGCCGTCACGCCCCATCCCATAGACTTGCATTGAGGGGCGGAGCGTGACATCACACGGGGGCGGAGTCGTGATGTCTCGCCCTTCCGCTCGCGTGGTCAGGATCCAAGCCACCAGCATTGCCGGAAACCGTTGAGGTGGGTGCTGCAGCCGAGATCCCGGGGGTCCCCAGCAGCGGGACCCCCACGATCTGACATTTTGTCCCCTATCCTTTGGATAGGGGATAAGATGTCTAGGGGCAGAGTACTCCTTTAAGACTAAAGGAATAAAACAGTAGTGTATTACCATGATGTGTGAATTAAAATCAATAAAGCTGTTTGCATTTATATATTTAAACATTTATCTGGTGCTGTATTTTACATCCTACAGTCTATGGGGCAGTAAGACAAAAAGAGTCAAGGAGTAAAGAGCATCACAGTACACTTATCCCTCGTTCTTCTGATTGTTGGGGGTCTCGGCACTAAGACCCTGACCAATAAAATACTAACTAATAAAAACTTTTGTCTCTGGGACATGTCAAAGTGACAGGTACACTTAAAACACATGATTTTTATTAGGCCGGATTCACATGCTGCAGTCCTGTGGTTTCGTGGGAGTTTTCTTGCCTTTGAAAAAAAATGTGGTAAAACTACATGGGTTTTACTGTGAATTACTGTGGTTTTGCACTGCGGCTTTACAAGTGAAATGTTTTAAAAATGTGTTATAAAGCCTACAGTCTTCGACTACAGGTCAGTACAAATCTATATAAAACCAACTAAAAATAGACAAAACAAAGACAGGACTGCCCATCTGTCAAATGCCACATAGACTGTTGTCATCAGTGGGCTGCTCAGGGGGCCCAGAAGTAGAGTTCATATCCTCCTTCTGTAGTTAGTCTCCCTGCAGTCTCTTCTTTTTCCCCGGCAGGCTCCCATAGATTCTCCCCTTCCCCTGCAGACTTCCTGTAGCTCCTCCCTGCTGACCTCTCTGCATTCTGCGGCATCAGCCCAATGGTGAGGTGTGCTATTGACACTATGGGAAAGTGGCTGTCTAAGAGTTATAACAGTGTTTATTACCATGACTACCACCAGGATTAAGATTCAACATAGCAGGTCAGGGCTGAATTTCTATATTGGTCCCTCACATTTAAAGCAAAGTAATAGGTAATAAATTAATGGGGTTTCCAATAATAAATGAAGTATTTGTCAAATATTCTAACTTGTCATTACCGAAAATTACCTCATTTACTTGAATTACAGAAGATTTCCTGGTCCCCTGATCTCTGTGGAGGTCATTTGACTCTGTATCTCAGTGATTTTTTTTCTACTGCTATGCCATTCTCCAGGCTGTGGCAGTGCCTTCTGTCTGCTCCCATGTATGGCATCTTCATCGACTGCTGTCACGTGTGTTTAAGGTCACAAAGGCCATTTAAAGGTCACTTTAAGGCTACATTCACACTACAGTATTTCCCAGCGATCATGTTCATTCTTTCAGCGTAATTATGTGCTGTGTGCATTACCGACAAAGGTGACAGAGCATGTCTGTGCGATCTTAGCGCCGCAGGATTTCGGGTGGCACCCGCAGCTGATGGAATCTCCAACCTGAAGTTCTTCTGGCAGAGATTCCCTAATGTGGATGCATAGTCGTAAGCATTCACAGTGCAAACACAGTGGGGAGATTTATCAAAACTTGTGCAGAGGGACAGTGAACCAGTTGCCCATAGCAACCAGATCCAATGCTTTCATTTCTCAGTGGCCTTTTTAAAATGAAATAAGCTATTTCACTGCACACACTGATTGCCAGCACTGTTCACTGCAAAGCCATAGCTTTGCAGTGATCAGGGTTATCGCTGGTCGATTGCTCAAGCCTGCATCTCAGCCTTGGAGCAATCAATCGCAGAGGGGACACGCCGGAGGCAGGTAAGAGGACCTCCGCTCGTGTCCCAGCTGATCTGGACACCGCATTTTCACTGCGGTTGTCCCGATCAGCCCCACTGAGCAGCCGGGCAGCTTTCACTTTCATTTTAGACACGGCGTTCAACTTTGAAAGCCGCGTCTAAAGGGTTAATAGTGTGCGGCACTGCGATCGCTGCCGCGCGCTATTAGCCCCGGGTCCCGGCATCAGCGTTATATCGTGGGAGCCGACCAAGGACGAAAATATATGTCCTTGGTCGTTAAGGGGTTAAGATTGTACTATGCATTTGCCGACCAAACATCCAGTCCAGTCACAGTTAGATGGGTTATGAGAGTTTACAGTGGTGTTTCCTAACCAGTGTGCCTCCAGCTGTTGCAGAACTACAACTCCCAGCATGCCCAGAAAGCCAAGAGCTGTCTAGGCATGCTGAAAGTTCTAGTCCTGCAACAGCTGGAGGCACACTGTTTGGAAAACACTGGTTTTAAGGAGATGTACCAGGGACCACTAGAGGAAAACAGGAAGATAATAGGGGAGATTGACTGTTGTGTGTTTAGCTACACATGTTTAAAACTAACTTACCAGGCACAAGTTATGTGTACATGTGCCTAATTTATCAGAAGTTGCACACGGTGTGATACATTTGTGGGATTTTTGCTTCTGTGAAGTTGTTATAGACAAGTATCGTAAGCGAAAGATGGCTGCCATTGGTTTGTAACATTTAAAATCTTCAGCGACAAAATGTGCGACTTTTTGAGAAAAGTTGCACATGATAAATTCATAACCACTGCATAAAGGGGGAGATTTATCAAAACCTGTGCAAAGGAAAAGTTGCTCAGTTGCCCATAGCAACCATTCAAATTGCTTTTTTTATTTTACAGAGGCCTTGTTAAAAATGAAAGAAGTGATCTGATTGGTTGCTATGGGAAACTGGGAAACTTTTCCTCTGGACAGGTTTTGATAAATCTCCCCCATAAAGTTTGGCAAAACTTTTCTTCAGAACAATAAGTCTCACCAAAAGTCACAAAAACATTCATGCACCAAATTTTGACACACAAAAAAGACGTACTATGCTTGATAAATTCCCCAAAATGAGTTCTAAAAGTGAAGGGGGTATACACTGGCACGTGTCAGGGAATCATGGATCTCCAGAACTCAAATTTGACTAGAAAGCTTATGGAAGTATGCAGTATATCTGGTATCTGCATTGAAATGTTATTTGAAAATTAGCATTTGGGTCAGTAAACCCCATTTAGGCTCTCTGGTGGTCTTAGGCAGCAGAATGGTACATTTTAATATCTCTGGTGACAGGCAGAGGAAGGGTTAATGCATCATACTTGGAAGTTGAATGAATTGTTACCTTTCCAGGATTCAGCATTGTCCGGCTTTACCTCCCCTTTTCCTCTGCGTTCAGATCATAGAGATGAGCTTAGGGAGGGGATCTAGAGGATTGCTCAGATGTAACTGTATAGCTGTGCAGTCCCGAGACCGTCCGGCTTCACTTGGCTATAACTCGTGATCACAACATGTCAAAGTTTCCATAAATGATGGTAACACTTTAGGAAGGATCACATGGTCAAGTTGTATTAAAGGTAGTAGTTGGCCAAAATTTGTTGTATTTTCTGACTAAAGTTAATATTGACAAACTGTTCTTGTTTTTGTAATTCTAGGTTTGCAGTGAAGGCCATGGGGAAGACGACATTTTCGATTTGTCTGTATGCCTGCTTGAAAAACCATTAATCCCTGTCAATAAAATCATCAATCTAAATGAAAAACAAAATGCTGGGTTTTATGCAACTTCGCAAAGGACTACCATTTCTCAGTACATAGGTGGTGCCCTGCTGGAGGCTACAGCATTGCTGGGCGCAAGAAGTGGACCTTTGTTTGGTGGGGCGACTGGAAGAACAATGCTGAAAGGTAAGTTTTCTGCAGCCAGTAATACTTCTGATGACATTTTCATGTCAGTATAGTCTTAAAAAATTTCTTGGTCTTTAGTCTTGGTTTGTTTTTACATGGAAGACCTTTATTATCTGTCATAGATTTTAATGAGTTGTTTTCTTTATAAAATATGGATATGGCAAGTAGCATCAAAAAGCCTGGATATTTTGTTCCGAACGCTTATTCTCTCCTGAGGAATACACAATTCCGCAGTTATAAATAAAAAGTAATGAATAAAAAGATGAATAGAAGCTATTGCTGTGCTATACAGTAAAATGCCTAAGGAGATATATATTGGCATGACAAATTAGACAACAGGGAACAAGTTATGTCATCTAAACTCAGAGGGAACTTGGCGACAAATTGTGGAACAAATGTGTGTTCTGTTATCATTTGTCGTCTTGCTTCTCTCTAAGGCTCTGCTTAAATTTATATTCACATTTACATTTTTCTGTTACGCCACTGAAAAATGATGGTGGTGCCAGATTCGTCACATGAAGGATACCAATGGCGTCTGTCAGAGCCCATTGTTTTTAATAGGGATTGTTAGGTTTCTGTCATGGTGTCTGCCATGCTGCACTGTTTTGTCCAGCAAGTTTGACAGAACCTTCAACACAGATGTGCTCATATGTTGATTTGAGGCTCCATTAGACGACTACGTGCCAGTTCCCGTCAAAAATGCAGGAAAAAATAATGCAGCATTTAGTGCTATATTGTCCTGTAAAATGACAGGCTCTATAACAGAAACCAAGTGTACCCAATGGGCCTCATTTACCAAGGCTTTTCCGAGTAGACTTTGTAGGTTTTTTTGTGTCGCACGAGTCGTGTGCCAGAATTTCCGTCAAAAAATCCAAAAAACCCTACAAGCACTCCACTTTACTCAGAAACCCCTACAAAAGGGCGTGGTCATCAGGGAAAAGGGTTTTGTCTCCAAAAAAAAAAAAAAGTACATTTTCGAAAGAAACCTTCAAATTTATTGATGTTTTCACATAAAATTTGGGGGACTTGAGCTTTGGAAAACCAGACAGCTCAGAGCATATGTAAAAACAGCAAACCATAGGGAAAGTCGCCAACTACCAGAGACAATAGTAAATGCAGAGAGAAAATACCTGTCAGAAACAAAAACCCACAAACAAAATTACTCTCCACCATTGGTGTCAACCATGTGATACATCCTGTAGTGCCATCATTTTTGGCATTCTCACTGTGTAGAACAACAGAAATGGACCATTCCAAAAACAATATATATATTTTTCTACTTCCTCTCTTGATTACTTAATACTTTTAGACAAACATTGTGTGATGCAAATCACACTGCAGCTACATGTTGTAGAATATAATATTATAACTTTCCAGTGTTTTTTAATGAAATCTTATGATGTCAGATTTTCATCCCCTTAGTAACTAGAGATGTTACTAAAACTATTGTTAAGGAAATTCAATTAAATATTTCAAATGGGGAAGAGCTTCATGATCATTGCGGTAGTGTTTGTTTACATTGAGGTCATTTTCTCCTTTCCAACAGTCCAAATAATTTCCTGGCATGCCATTAATACAAGAATGCTCTTAAGTCTTTCCTGTTCCATAATTCCTTATATGTATCTATGAAGCTTTAGATTTAGGAATAAATTTGGTAATTGAATCTTAAACAATATCATAGGGCATTAAAAAAAAATATATAAAAATTTGTCAAATGAGAAATACATTTTATAATGCATTTTTATAACTTAAACTATGACTGGTAACTGCATATTTTTATGTGATACTGTTAGGGACTAACTGGGGTACAAGGAAAATTGAGCCCTAAACTGACCCCAAAACCGCTCTCCCTGCCTACTTGCCAATCCACCCTAACCGGTGGTTCGACAACTGGGTGTCGGTCCCTCACTGATCTAAAGTGCAGGGGCCTAATAAAAACACATACTAATAAATAGTCGGTCACAAACCGGAAACATAACAGAAACATACAACTCTATAATACATAAAGTTCAGAGGACACAGATCAGTGAGCAGCACAGAGAACACTATCAGCGGACATGAACAGAGGACAGTATACATTAGGTGCAGTATAGTTCCCCACATTAGGTGCAGTATAGTTCCCCCACATTAGGTGCAGTATAGGTACATTGGCTCCACATTAGCTGCAGTATAGTTCCCCCTACATTAGGTGCAGTATAGTTCCCCACATTAGGTGCAGTATAGGTACAGTATAGTTCCCCACATTAGGTGCAGTATAGTTCCCCCACATTAGGTCGGCAGTATAGCTCCCCCACATTATGTGCAGTATAGTTCCCCACATTAGGTGCAGTATAGTTCTCCATATTAGGTGCAGTATAGTTCCCCACATTAGGTGAAGTATAGTTCCCCCCACATTAGGTGCAGTATCGTTCCCCACATTAGGTGCAGTATAGTTCCCCCACATTATGTGCAGTATAGTTCCCCACATTAGGTGCAGTATAGTTCCCCCACATTAGGTGCAGTATAGTTCCCCACATTAGGTGCAGTATAGTTCCCCCACATTAGGTTGGCAGTATAGCTCCCCCACATTAGGTGCAGTATAGGTGCAGTATAGTTCCCCACATTAGGTGCAGTATAATTCCCCCACATTAGGTCGGCAGTATAACTCCCCCACATTATGTGCAGTATAGTTCCCCACATTAGGTGCAGTATAGTTCTCCACATTAGGTGCAGCATAGTTCCCCACATTAGGTGAAGTATAGTTCCCCACACATTAGGTGCTGTATCGTTCCCCACATTAGGTGCAGTTTAGTTCCCCAACATTATGTGCAGTATAGTTCCCCACATTAGGTGCAGTATAGTTCCCCCACATTAGGTGCAGTATAGTTCTCCACATTAGCTGCAGTATAGTTCCCCCCACATTAGGTGCAGTATAGTTCCCCCACATTAGGTTGGCAGTATAGCTCCCCCACATTAGGTGCAGTATAGGTGCAGTATAGTTCCCCACATTAGGTGCAGTATAGTTCCCCCACATTAGGTTGGCAGTATAGCTCCCCCACATTATGTGCAGTATAGTTCCCCACATAAGGTGCAGTATAGTTCTCCACATTAGGTTCAGTATAGTTCCACACATTAGGTGCAGTATAGTTTCCCCCACATTAGGTGCAGTATAGTTCTCCACATTAGCTGCAGTATAGTTCTCCACATTAGCTGCAGTATAGTTCCCCCCACATTAGGTGCAGTATAGTTCCCCACATTAGGTGCAGTATAGTTCCCCCACATTAGGTGCAGTATAGTTCTCCACATTAGCTGCAGTATTGTTCCCCCCACATTAGGTGCAGTATAGTTCCCCACATTAGGTGCAGTATAGTTCCCCCACATTAGGTTGGCAGTATAGCTCCCCACATTATGTGCAGTATAGTTCCCCCACATTAGGTTGGCAGTATAGCTCCCCACATTATGTGCAGTATAGTTCCCCACATTAGGTGCAGTATAGTTCTCCACATTAGGTGCAGTATAGTTCCCCACATTAGGTGCAGTATAGTTCCCCCACATTAGGTGCAGTATAGTTCTCCACATTAGATGCAGTATAGTTCCCCCACATTATGTGCAGTATAGTTCCCCACATTAGGTGCAGTATAGTTCCCCCACATTATGTGCAGTATAGTTTCCCACATTAGGTGCAGTATAGTTCACCACTTTAGTTGCAGTATTGCTCTCCACATTAGATGCAGAGGGTCACATTCTGCTACAGGGCACAGTTTTCTTCATTACACCGGCATTTAGCGCTGCTTGCCCGAAGCAGGGCTAAATCCCGGACGTCGGGCAATACAAATTATATATACTTGGTGCGAGCTGTGTCGGCCTCCCGGCGCCCCTGTTGCTATGGCGCCCTGTGCGGCGGCACACCTCGCACACCCTAAGGCCGGCCCTGATGGTGATACTATAAGGGGGACCCTGGGGACATGCTGCGACTCTGTCTGACAGGGCAGAAGGAAAGTACGGGGCCACACCATCCCGTACTGGATCACCACATATATATCATTTTTACACTGATCACAGGGGGGTTTGGTTTTAACCCCTTAAGGACCAGGGGTTGGTTTTTCCATTTTTGCACTTTCATTTTTTCCTCCTTATCTTTAAAAAAGCATAACTCTTTCAATTTTACACCTAAAAATCCATATGATGGCTTATTTTTTGCGCCACCAATTCTACTTTGCAATGACATCATTTATTTTACCCAAAAATCTGCGACAAAATGGAAAAATTATTCATTGTGAGACAAAATTTAAGAAAAAACACAATTTGTAACTTTTGGGGGCTTCCGTTTCTACGCAGTACATTTTTCGGTAGCAATGACACCTTCTCTTTATTCTGTAAGCCCATACGATTAAAATAATACCCTACTAGGTTTGATTTTGTCATACTTCTGGAAAAAATCATAACTACATGCATTTTTTTTGCGTATGGGGTGGTATGAGGGCTAATTTTTTGTGTTGTGATCTGAAGTTTTTTGCGGTACCATTTTTGTATTGATAGGAATTTTATATCTCTTTTTATTCATTTTTTCATTATATAAAAAGTGACCAAAAATACGCTATTTTGGACTTTGGAATTTTTTTGCGCGTACGCCATTGACCATGCGGTTTAATTAATGATATATTTTTATAATTCAGACATTTCCGCACGCGGTGATACCCCACATATGTTTATTTTTATTTACACAGTTTTTTTTTTTTTTTTAAATGGGAAAAGGGGGATGATTCAAACTTTTATTAGGGAAGGGGTTAAATGATCTTTATTAACTTTTTTTTCCCACTTTTCTTTGCAATGTTATAGCTCCCATATGGGGCTATAACACTGCACACACTGATCTTTTACATTGATCAATGGTTTCTCATAGGAAACCATTGATCGATGATTCTGCCGCTTGACTGCTCATGCCTGGATCTCAGCCACTGAACAGTCATTTGGCGATTGCACACCAGGAGGCAGGTAGCTGATACATTTAGAGGAAAATAAAAAACGGAACATCCACATGTGACCCTAATCCAGACAGTGCACTCACTAGGGAAGGTGCATAGGGATGAAGTGGACATTTGGAACAGACGGGTGTTCCCTAAATTCTGGGAGGCCTTCCACACCGTCCCACAACTGGACATTCATCTGGCGGCGAGGGGTTTGAACCTTTTTTTTTCACAACTACCTTTCCCTACCTATTAGAACACTATCCCTGATCTAACAAGTGCCAGATGGCACTCACAGTTTCCAGATGGGCACGGATAGCACTGGGGGAGGGGGGGGGGGGGCGGGCAGAGCGGATGAAGGGGGACATTAACCCTCCCACTGCCAGCTGTTAGTTAATAGTCAGATATTCCTTCCGACCAGTAACAATGCTCCCACCGAGGTACGGAAGGTGATCAGTGGTGTGTATTACACCACTGATCACCCTCCTCTTCCAGGTCATCGGGTCACCGTAGACCTGAATGACCCGAAATCGCGATGATTGGCCGGTCAGAATTGACCGGCGAATCACGGCGATCACTGACATGGGGGGGGGGGGGGTCTGAGGACCAACCCTAGGCATTGCCACTCCCACCCAGCGCTTGCTTCGAAAATCTTTGGAGAGCTGAGGAAAGAAGCGGACACAAATCTGCACGGGGCACAAATTTCCACCTCGCACCATGCAAGATATCCTTGCCGGGGATGGGCTGCGCACGAGGCCAGTGAGCCAATGCATGCAGCCCTGGCATTCACAGCTCTTGCACACACCTGTCTGATTGACAGGCTGGGAGCGAGCACAGGCTGACTGAATTCGGACGGATTATTAAAAAAGTTCATGACATTGCCCATTTGGGTAGGGCCACACATGACACATTCACAACGGGTTTCCCACAGCTGAAATTCTGCTTGTGTGTTTTCCGATGCGGAATTTCTGCTGTGAAAAATCTGCAAGCGGAACCCATTGACTTTAATCGGTAGCAACATACTTGTGGACTTTAGCTGCAGAAAACCCGCTGAGGATGTACTATGTGTGACCCTACCTCAGTGAGGTTTTTTCGATCTGCCTGAAACCAAAACTGTCTGGTTTTGTCCATAACAACCAATCACAGCTCAGCATTCATTTTACTAGAGTTTGTTAAGATATGAAAGTTAAGCTGTGATTGGTTGCTATGTGGGCCACTTGTCTCTGTGACAATCCATACAAAACAACTTTCCCCCCTCCAGACCCTCTCGCTGTACAGAGATGTGCAGGTAGCTGCAGAGCATGGGGCATTTTGCTCTAGCATTATAATTCCTAGGGAATCACTATAGGTAAGCACATTCTCATTTTCAAGTAAAAGGGTGGTGCAGCTCACAATTAATTTCTGACTGAGGTTAAATACACAAAGTAACCCAAACCTCAAGGACAGTTCCAGTATTTACTGGTACATGACAAAAAAGAATTATTTCAGAGACTGTGCTTCAATGACATATACAAAGTTTTTTATTAAAATAGAAAATATATTAATTTAGAATTCTCACACAGGGCCCTTGTGGGAGGAACACTCATAAAAATGGTTTACATATAATTACAAATAAACACTGCTGGATAAAGAGGAGTTATCACATATTTTAATCGTATATTGCATAATCCGGCATTTAATAATCCATAATATATTGGTAGCGAGCCAAAAAATCCTATGACTATATATTATCGTAGTATGTCCATAAAAGTAGACAAAGTCTATATTGAAGTGTAGTATATAGTCTTTTTCACTTGTAAAAGTAAGAATATAATTACCAGCCTTACTGTGAGTTTATCCCGTCTCTGTAGCGATCTGTAGCGCTGAGCTGTGAGTGTCGGCAAGCACTTGCAGAGCCGAGGTTAGCGCAGGCTGTCAGCGGAGCGCTGGTGGGCACTCCTGCGGCTGGTCTGAACTTCTCAGGACCCGATGTATGCCGCACGATGTCTGGGATGGATGCTTGCAAGCCCGCCGGTTCAGGAACCTCGTGTGGATGGCATCTGACGTCAGTAACAGTCTGATGTAACGCACATGCTGGCCGTGACCGCATGGTCCCGTTACCTACTGCTGCAGGCGGGGCTGGGATATGCATCGCGGGACACACCCGCATGCGAGCCCAAGTTCGTCACTCACCTGGTGCTTCTCCTGCCCCCGCCTCTGCCTCTCTGCTCCGGCATGCGTGTCCCCATCCCCTAGGGCGCGCGCATGCTGGAGCTTTAAGATTTAAAGTGCCAGTACGCTCATAAGTGTAATTCACCTGTGGCTCATTGATAAATTCCTCCACTCTCCTCCTTGTGCCTGTGAGAAAGCATTCCTGAGAGTGGCCTCACTGTGTATCTGATCCTTCACTCTGTGAATTGACCCTGCTCCTCTGCCGCCTGCCTACTGACCTCCTGCTACATCCTGATCACGCTACTTTGCCTTGACCTTCTGCTATCCTGACTACGAGCTGCCTTATCCCTCCTGTGCCTCGCATCTCCTCAGCCACCTGTGTGGTTGAGCCATGCCAGGGATAGCGACCTGGATGCCGTGTGCCGCAGCAAGTCCATCCCGCTTTGCGCGGTGCACTGGTGAAAACCAGCGGCACCTTAGACTCCGCTCCCTGGTTCGGTTGGAGTCATCTGCCACACAGGTCCACCGGATCCACATCCACCAGAGTTCCTGTCTTCTGAAACGTGAGTGTTACAAACAGCAACAGAAATTCGGTAGGCTGGACAGGTGGATGCTGGTAGATGGTAAAAGAACATGCACGGACCAATGTCTCGCAATGGTGGAACTCCATGTAGCAGCAGTGAGTCTTCTGCACTAAAACTAAACACGTTTCTGGGTACTAAGAGTAAATAGTTCGACCCTTTCCACAGTAGTTGTGCACTTAGAGTAAATAGTTCGACCCTTTCCTCAGTAGTTGTGCATAACTACTGAGGAAAGGGTCGAACTATTTATTCTAAGTGCACAACTACTGAGGAAAGGGTCGAACTATTTACTCTAAGTACCCTGAAACGCGTCTAGTTTTAGTGCAGGAGACACACTACTGCTTCTTGGAGTTCCCACCATTGCAAGACATTGGTCCGTGCCTGTTCTTTTTTTACCATCTACCAGCATCCACCTGTCCAGCCTACCGAATTTCTGTTGCTGACGTCAGACGCCATCCACACGAGGTTCCTGAACCTGTGGGCTTGCAAGCATCCATTCCAGACATGCAGACGTGTGGCATACATCGGGTCCTGAGCAGTTCAGACCAGCCGCAGGAGTAATAGAAATATACTGTTTAGTAAATACAAGAAAAAAAAAAGAATCCATAAACAATAGAGATGAGTGAGACGAATCTGGTGAACTCGTATTCGACCTAAACTTTAGGATTTTTCAGGCTTGCGCGATAAACCTGAAAGCATGATTTTTTGCTAGATAGAAGAAGCAGGGCAGAAAGGGGGTGGTAAGATGACGTAGGGACATTAGCAGATCACATGATAACCCAGGTCTATCATGTGATTTGCTGCTTACTGTGTTAATCAAGCACAAAGGCCAATAGGACACATTCAGGGACACAGATAAAAGGCCAGTGATGTCACCAACAGCGTTCAGAGTGCTGCGAACTTCTGTAGAGAGGAGACAGAGAGAGGTAGAGAGACAGACATAGGGACAGTTAGTGGTTAGAAAGATAGAGAATGAGATACAGATTACAAAGAGATAGTTAGTGATTAGAAAGAGAGAGATAATGATTAGAACGAGAGACCTTGTGTGCGTGTGTGTATGTGTGTGAACAGGATCCTATAGGGGCTCTTATACACCAAAACAGTATATAAGGAGGGGACAACTTAATCACAGCCTCTGAAGAGCTCATCTTTTGCTACCACAAATCCACAGCCTTTCAAGGCTCAGTCTATGGAGTGGAGGGCGGCACTAGGATAAGTTGCGCTGTACACGTGGACAATAGAGATCCAAAAGAAAGAAAGAAATCCCGGCACCAGCGTCTTCAATGCTAATCAGGGTTTATTTGTAATATAGCATATTATGTATATGTAATATGCTGTATTACATATAAACCCTGCTTAGCATTAAAGATGCTGGTGCCGAGATTTCTTTCTTTCTAGTGTTTCTAGTGTTCCTGAACCAGCTTCAGTGAGGGGCATTGATCTATGCCACCCACCCACAAAGCGTATTGAAGTGGCACCTATATACCTACAGGTCCTGTCAACACAGTAGTGAATATAATAGATTTCCGCAAACACCTTCAGTACGCATTGTGCTGTCATCCCTGCCACCCAATTTGATTGTTGAAGTTACACATATCTAGCCTGTAGTGTTAATACAGGTCTGTTGCATTTCATATTGTTCCGCAAACACTGTCAGTACTCATTGAGCTGTCATCTCTTGAACGCAAAAGCATGTTCCTCTGACACATATCTGGCCTGTTAACACAGTTTTATTGAATCTAATATTTTTCGGCAAACACACCTTAAATCTTTTTATTTGTGTACACACAAACTTGCATTATACTAAAAAGCCTGTACATTCCAAACACATTAGGCTTCTAAAGCGACTGTATTTTAAAAATTTAGGTTTTATTATACTTGTCGTATACATACCTTGCTGTAAGATAATCGCAGTTCAAAGCACTGAAACTTAAAGTTGAAAGTAGGTTGGTGAAAAATTACCCAAAAAAGATAAAATAATCCATTAAAAAAAATATGTCTGTTGAAGTCAGTCCTAGAGGGTCTGTTTCCTTTAATCTGTCTTTGCTTCCCCCCTACTACTACGCAGAAAGATAGCACTAGACACGAGGAGGAGTTGGGTCACGGTTAGCCTTTGGAGCGTGTTGCTGAGGTGGGGAAAGGGCTGCAGTGGCCGAGCATAGCACTAGTGGGACTGTTGTAGTCATGGTGAGGATTCTGGAAGGCATCATGGTGGATGTGGTGCGGGGGAACGAGGAGGCCACCATGAAACATCAGAAGTGCTAACTGAGAGGAGTGGTGCGGATGATGAAGAGGAGTTTAAAGAGGAGTATGTCAGTGGGCCTTTTGGTCTGAGCAGCTCAGAAGCTAGTGACGGTTGCACTGATGCTGGATCTGAAGGCTTGAGAAAAAAACATTCAAGAACAGGGGCACAGTCTGTGTTGATGTACCTAGCTTTTTATGGTATCCTGCTGTGTGGAAATTCTTTACTATGTTATCAGATACAGGTAAGCAGGCGCTGCTGTGCCATCCCTGCAAAGAGAAAGTGAGGCACAGGCAGGTTCTAAATTTAGGAATTAGGCCTCTACGTCAGCACCTCATGTTTCACAAAGCCTTGGTAGAAGTATAGCTTGTCCACCAATGTCTGCTCTCTGCTGGCTATAGATTACTCTACCTCACCACCGTCTGCTGTATGCTGGCTACTACTAGAAACATGAATCCACCATCACTCTACCTCCATCTAGGTCTACATGTACACAACCCATCATCCACAATAAAAGGGATAACTTTGGGGATGCTTGGAAAAATCCATGCCATCTTCTTCATTTGCTAGGCTAAGCCTGTTGCTACTCCCAAAAAAGGGATAATTTTTGGCATGCTGGGCATCTTCCCATGCATCATTGTGCTTATTAACACCAGCAGGCATCTACTGACAACCAGGGATACTTTATACCGCTTTATTTTGGTGTGAATAAAACTTAAAAATTGGTGAGCTGTAAATGTTACCATGGGTTACCGCAGGTCACCATAACTGAGCGTTAAATAAACTTTAAAACTACTTGAATACATTCCTAACAGTGTTACACAGGGGTTTAGAGCTGTTGGGCAGTGTTATAAACATGTGTAGGGCCTTATTTCATTGCCGGTTCAAGTTGAACAGAGTTGAACCAAACTCGCAATTTCCGAAAAGTTTGCCGAGTCCGAAGAACCGAACTCTTCAAAAGTTCACTCAACTTTAATAAACAAGTATATCAAAAGTTAAAAAAAAATGCACATTAACATGTAAAGTATACATTGAATAAGGAATAGACGAGTAATGATAGCTGAGCCTCCCAGCAGCTGTACACATTACGAGAACGATGCCATCAGGAGGAGATAACTGTATGTAGCGAATCTAGTTTCCTCTCTTTTCAAAAGTTGGTGAAGTATGCCAACCCTGTGTAAAAAATATAGGAGGGTCAATTGAGGTTTGAAGGCTGAATAGTCTATTGCATAGAACTAGGATTTTCAGGGAGCAACTTATTTATTTTATCCAGACCAATTTCCAAAGATGTTTTGTGTGATGTTTTGGTTTTCTATTGAAACATTTCTAAGGATGTATTGTTGTGTGTTCCAAATATTGTATTAGCATAGTTTCCAAGATAATCCATGGTAATCCTTTTCTTTAGGTCACATTTTACGGATTTGTGGAAAGGTTTTTTAAAAGTTGTATAAGCACTTACCAAAGTAAGCCACACATGGTGATTATGTATGACCACAAACCTAGAGAATGGAGGAGTTCCAAAGTGACTTCTGCACTTACAACTTTACAATCGTCTGGTCTTCATATAGGGTATGGCCACAGTGCTTTTTTTTCCCCAAGGGGAAAGATACGCTGTGCAATATGTGTCAGGAATTGCAATGATAGCCTTTGATTTTTGCCATTTTTTTTTAACACTTTGAGATGGTGCATTCCCAAGCTGTCGTACCCTTGGCATCTTATGCTGGCATTCTGCATTCAGGAACAATGTCAGCAAGGAGATTTTCCGTGCTGACATTGCAGTGTGAACATAACCTAAGGCTATGTTCACACATTGGAATGTCCTTGTGGAATTCTGACGGAATTTTCCGCACAAACATTTCGCTTCAGCAGAGTCCCATTTATTTCAATGGGATTCTGCTGCACTGTGCACACAGTGGAATTTCCGTGGCAGAAATATCGACTATTGTTTTTGCGGATTACGCTCAGATATGCATTGTCATCTATGAGACGGTGCATTTCCGATCGGTCCTGGCACCCACTGGATTATTCAAATGTGCAGAATGTCTGCATGTGTTTTCTGGGATGACATTCTGCACATTTTCGGCTGAGTAAAGGCAGCAATTGATATTATTGAACCAACTAGATTAGCAATATTTTAGGTTGAAATACCTCTTAAATTCACATATGAATCCATACTGGTTTTGTTTCTATTTATTTTTAGATAACTACATGTTTTCCGCAGCCTAGTGTGATCTATTTTCATTATGATCAACCATTTTCCCAGTAATTGTTTGAGTGAAGCATTTCTGGCCATTTGACTGACATGCCATGGATCCACAGAAGCTCACGTGTAGCTTGGTTTCTTTATTGAAGTTGTCTTGTTTTTCCTGAAATCCATGCTTCTCTGTCATGTGCTGTAGCTGAATCATTTTGAAAAGAGACAAAACAAACAAGTAGGACTTCCGGTTCCGGCGCGCGTATGAGCGGTCGCACTTAGGAGAGCTCCGCGCCCGCCACCGCTATCAACTCTCCCTCACCGCTTCCATATCGCAGACACCGAGGGCAAAACTTGCGCCCCGGTGTCAGAATATATCAGCAGCACATGGAGAAGTTTCTCCGCCGGAGCGGAGACCCGGGACCTGACCCCCCAGCCTCCGGAGGCTCACAGCACATGGCGACCCTGAAAATGGCGGCGAGTCCTGAACAAGGCCAGAACTTACCACAAACTCAGGTCAGCGGGCAGACTGAGGGGCCGGTAGATATGGAGGAGCAGGCGTCCTTACCTGAACAGAGGGGAGCGGAGGGGGTCCCGTACACCGACATGGTTGCGGTTGTCGCCCGCATTCTCCTGCCGGAGATCAGAGCCTCAGTGGAGGCGGCCATATCCAGCACCATGCAACAGTTGCAGAAGGAGGTCACAGCACATGCCTCACAGCTCACAGAGCTTGAGCAGAGAGTGAGCCGCTTGGAGGACGAGGTCGGTGCCAGTAATGCATCAGTAAGATCACTTACCAGATCTAATATTGCCCTTAAAGAGAAAGTTGAGGACTTAGAAAATCGCTCCAGGAGGAGCAACCTGCGGATTGTGGGACTACCTGAATCCATTATGCCCAATCAGTTGTCTCAACTCTGTGCCAGGGAACTACCAGAAGCTCTTGGGCTGCCGGGGCCCTGTATTGTTGAAAGGGCTCACAGAATTGGCCCTCCGCTGCATTTGTCTGGGCAGTCCCCTATGGAGGAATCGAAACCCCGCCAAGTCATTGTCAAATACCTTAATTATGCCGACAAAGAGGTGATTCTCCGTACCTTCAAGAAAGCGCAGTCTCCATTGCTGATCAGGGGTATCAAGGTACTCTTATTCGGGGACTATTCCATGGAGGTGGCGAAGCGGCGTAAAGCCTTTTCTGGGGTTTGCTCGTCCCTGGTACAACAACAAGTTCGTTTTATTCTCCAGTATCCTGCGAAACTTAAGATATTTTTCCCCAATGGAAACTCGGAGACTTTCTCTTCGCCAGAAGCTGTTGCTGCGAAGCTGGCATCCCTAAAGCTGCAAGACGGCAGTCCACGCACCCAACAGAAGAGGCGCAGGACGGACAAGGAAAACAGTGTTCCTGATCCACCGACCTGATCTCCTTCATCGTTCTTTCATTTTGCTAAAAGTTTTTTTTTTCCTCAGTGATGTACCATTGCATGGCTAGCTACTTAATGATACATCAGGTTTATATTTTTATGGCTCTTGAAAGGAGAGACTGGCCCAGAAGGGAGTTAGTGGGGTCATGGGACTCTTTCTGTTCCAGTTCAACCTGTGGACGCTGGGAGTTATTATTCCACTTCTGTTTCACATATATACTGCCGTTATATGTTATCCATGTTGGGATAGGCCTCATATTCGCATCAAGGTTCTATTGTGTATATAGCGCTACTTAACATTTTGCAGTAGTCACTTTCATTATTGCAACCAGGAATGTTATACTATTATCTAACTGAATGCATCTCTAATGTATACAGTTGTCATGTTCTGATATGAGGTACCCCTGTTCGGGTTTATGTAAGTGCCAGGTGGGGACCTGCTATCCCATATATCACCAAGGCGATTATATGTTTTCTTTTGCTCAGTTGGGTTAGTTGGTCTGTGGGGGGGGGGGGGGGAGGGTACGGGTTCTATTACACCTGCATAAGATGGTAGCGGGGGTGGGGAGGGAGAAGCGGGGAACTTCAGGTTCGGGAGCGGCTGTGGGATAGGGAGGGTTGGTGCGCCTCCATTGATACGCGGAAGAAGTGAAGTCCAGAGAGGGGTGGTAGCACTATGAGGAGGGCGGTGGGATTTGAGTGTACTATTGCGTTGTTACATAAATTTCTACTAGTTTTGTTTTATGTTTGTTTTCCGTCTGTTCGTCCCCTTGTGTCTCGTCTGCTGTGCTTTCCTTCTATCTTTCTCTCTCTGCTTCTACTGCTAGTCTCTCTCTCGGCCTCTGGGCGTCTCTGCCCCGCCCGCTCCGCACGGTCAATATCTGATACCATATCACATGACAAATTGTACCCAGTATGAAATTGGTGTCCTGGAATGTAAAGGGACTTAGGTCCCCAGCGAAGCGCCGGATGATCCTGAAGCATCTTAAGAAGTTGGATGTTGATATAGCATTACTACAGGAAACGCATCTAGCTGAGAATGATTTTATCCGCATGAGACAAATGTGGGTGGGCGAGGTTATGGGGTCTCCCGCTGATAATGGGAAAGCCGGGGTCTTACTGCTTATCCATAAGAGGTTGCAGCATAGTACACAGTCACAGGAGGCGGACGAACAGGGACGTCTTCTTAGAGTTGTGATAGACACGCCTGCTGGTGTTCTGACTATTTACAATGTATATGGTCCTAATGCTTCTAATACGTCTTTCTTTTCCTCCCTTGAATCGCAACTGTTGCAGGATGACTCTCCCAACATCTTGGTTGGTGGGGATTTGAACACGGTGGTGTCCACGAGTGAAGATAGGAGGCGTACTCGCTGCCCACATCCTGATGGCGCCAGAGAGGTACACACATTGCGTGACATGATTGCTTCCACGGCCGTGACAGATGTCTGGAGATATTTTAACCCGATGGGCAGGGAATTCACACATTTTTCACATTCACAACAAGCATGGTCCCGTATAGATTACTTTTTAATATCTCAGGGGTTGCTGGCTAGGGTAGACGACGTCAGTATAGAAGACATAGTGGTGTCGGATCATGCCCCAGTGTGTATGACATTATTGGAGGTCACTCCTAAGGGCTCAGATATTTTATGGCGCTTCCCGGGTTCCCTAGCGGCAGATACTGATTTTCGAGACAGTTTGAGGGGGTGGTGGATGGAGTATGCAGCGACCAATGCCGATTCGCTGGATCGGCCATCGCTATATTGGGATGCTGCCAAGGCGGTCATCAGGGGCAGAATCATAGCTTATGTGTCGGCAAGGAAGAAGAAATGCAGGGCAAGCTACGCAGAACACTCCCTTAGATTGCGAGCGGCTTACAATGAGTTTCTTCGGTCCCCCTCTCAGCTTAATAAGGACTCTTGGTTGGCAGCTAAACAGTCTTTTGAGGCTAGCATGGAGGCATGGGATATTCTTCATAGGAATCAGAAGACGGTGGACTTTTTTAAGTTTGGGAATAAGTCCGGGAAGATGTTAGCGAGATTGGCCAGGCCACATAGACAGGGCGAATATATAAGATCGCTGGTGGACGGAGAGGGACAGCACCAGACGGGACCCAAGGAGATAAATTCTGTCCTCCAGCGATTTTATGCGGACTTATATGCCAGGGAGGATACCGATAATGAGGGCGGACGTAAATTCTTGACAGGCTTACAGCTACCTACTTTGTCCCCTGAGGATAATGAAAAGATTAACTCGCCCATCACCCGGGAGGAGGTGGTTGCATGTATTCATAGTCTGAAAAGTGGCAAGGCCCCAGGACCCGATGGTTTTGGCAGTGAATTCTATAAGACGTTGGTGGAGGACACTGCTGAACCTTTGACTTCCTTATTTAATGCTATTTTAGGGGGAGATCCCATTATTCCATCTAGCAATACTGCATATATAAAGGTCCTTTACAAGTCGGGCAAGCCCCCAGAGAACCCAGGCTCATACAGACCCATTTCTTTAATCAACCAAGACCTTAAACTGTTGGCAAAGATAATGGCGGACCGTCTGGCTGGGTTCTTGCCCTCCTTGTTAGGCCCACACCAAACTGGCTTTGTCAAAGGCCGTTCGGGGGTGGCAAATATCAGATCAGTCCTGGCTGCATTGGAGATTACACATAGGAAGGGATATTGTCCAGACCCGCCCGGTCTCCTTGCCATAGACGCTGAAAAGGCATTTGATAATGTCAGCTGGGCGTGGCTGGACAGTGTTCTTGATAAATTTGGGTTTAGTGGGCCATTCAGGACTTTCTTGTCTTCTTTATATGCAAACCCAAGGGCCCGAATCTACACACCAGGTTTTCTATCTGATAATGTCAGGTTAGAGAAGGGGACTCGACAGGGGTGCCCCTTGTCGCCCCTCTTGTTTGATTTGGCCCTGGAACCATTGGCAGTCTACCTCATACAGTCCACAGTCTATACGGGTATCGGGGTAGGAGATCAAGAGATAAAATTAGCGTGCTTCGCTGATGATATGCTATTATTTATGGGGTCCCCCAACTCTCAGCTAGGGAAGGTCCTGGATCTTTTGCGCGAGTTTGGCCGATACTCTGGCTATAAGGTTAATGCGTCCAAATGCCAGTTATTGTATCTGGGAACGGGCGATCATAAATCCACGAGCGATTTGGGGGTGGAGGTGGCGCATAACTACATCACATACTTAGGAGTTAGGGTAGGTAATAATCCGTCTTCCCTATATAAACTAAATTATATGCCACTCTTTAGCCGGATAGAGCAGGAACTAATTAGATGGCAGTCCCTGCCGCTGACCCTCTTCGGCAGAGCTCATCTCCTTAAGATGGTAAGCTTCGGGAGATTGCTCTATCCCCTACAAATGGTACCCCTGTTACTTAGACATGTTGACGTATCCAGGTTGCAGTCAGCCTTTACTAAATTTCTTTGGAGGGGGAAAAGACCGCGCATAGCTTTCAGAAAATTGTGCCTACCACTTCATGAAGGAGGTATCCAGTTGCCCGACCTGCGATTATACAATTTAGCGGCATTGTTACGTCACTCCAGAGACTGGCTGCTGGGTACCTCTTGGTTCTCTAACACGAGAATTGAACGGGCCTTGGCGGCCCCTTGGGATCTTAGCGCTCTGTTGCATGTGCCATACACAACCCTCCCGAACCCAATTAAGACAAATCTCCTCCTCAAAGACACTGTCGCGGCGTGGAAGGCGATCAGAAAAATATACGGCCTTCCCTACATTATGTCCAGCCTGTTGCCTCTCTGGGACTCACCTTCATTCCCTCAGGGTGTGGGCAAGAGCGCTTTTCAGGTATGGAGAACTAGAGGTATCTTGCTTGTGGACCAATTGTTTTCTGGAGACGGAGGAGGGGTGCTCACATGGGAGGACCTGAAACATAGTTTTAATCTCCCACATGGACCAGCCTTCCCAGGAGTGAGGTATATGTATCCAGAGAAGCGGTTTTCCGTACTTTGCTGAATTTACACTCGGGCAGACTTTCTCTGTCAACATTGTACCTCGCACTCAAACAGGCCTCCTTACATGCTCTGGCCAATTCCTTGTTCACAGCATGGGAGGAGGAGCTCGGCATCACTGATGCACGACACAAATTATTGGCAGGCTTGATGCAAGTGAGGAAAGCTGTCATAAATGAGTCCTGGAGGGAGATGCATTTCCGCATTTTACATAGGGCCACATATGCTTTTAACCTTTCCTATAGTGATGCCCCTGCACATTATCTTAGAAGTTGCCCCAAATGTGGCCTGGCCAAGGCCTCTCTCCTGCATGCTCTTTGGGAGTGTTCATTTTTGACAACGTTGTGGGTAGCTGTAAGGGCTTATATTGCGAGGGTCTGGGATGTGGATATTCCTCTCACCCCCTTGGCTATGATATTTCATTATGTGCCTCTTTCCTCCCAAGAAACCTCCGGGGGCCCGATAATGGCAATTAGAGGGGTTCACCTTATGTTATTGGCCACAGTGAAAAGTCTATTGAGACAATGGTTGCAGAAGGATCCTCCGACGCTTACGCAGGTAATTGAAATCATGAAAACCTTACTGTTTATTGATAGATTAGATACACTGAGAGATACGGAAAAGAGAGCAGGCAAATTTTTCAAAACTTGGCGATCATTCATGGAGGATGCATACGCACCCAGTGAGTTACCTGATCTGATGAAGGAGTTTGTAGACTCCTCATGGTATTGCAGAGCAAGCATCAGTGGCTCGCTGGGTGGTCTTAAAGTTACATAGTAGGTGGAGGGTTGGGGCGGACATGCTGAGAGATTTTTCTTCTCTTCTTCTATCCTTTCTTTTCTTCTTTATGTTCTTTTTCACTACTTCTTCTCTACCTATTTTCTCTAGGTAGCTGATCTGTGTTCACCATGGGATCTTATTTCTATCTTCTCCTGTGGTGTGTGTCTATAGTGTTGTTTGTTGTAGTCTAGATGGTACATGAGTTCTGCAGATCTCGGCTGGACTGAGTGGGGAGACTCTTGGGGTTGTTAGTTAGTTCGCGAAGCAGCGACTAATATCCTGTGTAGACACGATTTGCGGTGTTACTGTATTAGTACAGGATAAGTTTGTCCCATGGGACTGGGGCGTTATGCTACTGCCTAGTTGGCGACACCAGCCTATCGTGCTTACGTATAGATACCGATGGGCTTCGCATAACTCGAGGAAAATAACGCTTAGTTCCATGAGTCATGTATGTAGAGACATCGTAGGATATAGTGACATGCATTTATATGTCTGACAATGTGTTACACGTAGTGTGTGACAGATACTGATGTGTTCCGATGTGTACTGCTCTGCTCTGCTCAGGGACTTTGATATATTATTTGTACATTTTTATGATGTTTCTATGAAAGCTTTAATAAAACATTGTTTAAAAAAAAAAAAAAAACAAGTAGTAGACGTCAATCTAATCTTTTGACAGTTCTTGCCTTTGTGTTGTAGATAAACACTGGAACATGCAGAGATGACACAAGAAGGATATTTTATAATAGGTTTGAAAAAAACTACAGACCATGACCAGGCTGGTTATAGAAGCTACTATTTAGACTGATATTTCACCATAGTAAAACTACTTATATGTAAAGAATAGCATTAATGCCTTAACCCCTTAAGGATCCGGGGGTTTTCCGTTTTTGCACTTTCGTTTTTTCCTCCTTACCTTTAAAAAATCATAATTCTTAAAATTTTGCACCTAAAAATCCATATGATGGCCTATTTTTTTTTTTTGCACCAATTCTACTTAGTAATGACATCAGTCATTTTACCGAAAAATCTACGGTGAAACGGGAAAAAAAATTATTGTGCAACAAAATTGAAGAAAATTTTTTTTTTGAGGGCTTCCGTTTCTACACAGTACATTTTCCGGTAAAAATCACACCTTCTCTTTATTCTGTAGGTCCACATGATTAAAATGACACCCTATTTATGTAGGTTTGATTTTGTCGTACTTCAGAAAAAAATTATAACTACATGTTTTTAGCGGTACCATTTTTGTATTGATCGGACTTATTGATCACTTTTTATGCATTTTTTCATTACATAAAAAGTTACCAAAAATACACTATTTTGGACTTTGGAATTTTTTTTGCACAAATGCCATTGACTGTGCGGTTTAATTAACGATATATATTTATCATTTGGACATTTCCACACGTGGCGATACCACATATGTTTATATTTATATACACAGGTTTTTTTATGGGAAAAGGGGGGTGATTCAAACTTTTATTTGCGAAGGGGTTAAATGATCTTTATTAACTTTTTTTATCACTTTTTTTTGCAATGTTATAGCTCCCATAGGGACCTATAACACTGCACACACTGATCTTTTACATTGATCTTTGTTATCCCATAAGATAACATAGATCAATGATTCTGCCGCTTGACTGCTCATGCCTGGATCTCAGGCACTGAGCAGTCATTTGGCGATCGGACACCAGGAGACAGGTAGAGGGACCCTCCTCGTGTCCTACAGCTGTTCAGGATGCCACCATTTCGCTGCGGCAATCACGAACAGCCCCTAAGCTAACCAGCAGCAGTTTAGTTTCACTTTACATGCAGCGATCAACTTTGAACGCCGTGTCTAAAGGGTTAATAGGGCGCAGCACCGCGATCAGTGCTGCACTCTATTAGCCACGGGTCCTGGCCATTGTTAGAGGCTGGGCCAGACCCGCTATGAGGCGGGCCCCCACCGTGGCCCTGCCTTATAGAAAGGGAGCTGACTTAGGGCATACAGGTATGCCCTGGGTCCTTAAGAGATTAAAATATCATGAAACACATACCTTTTTTTATAAGAGAAGCTCACATTTACAAGTGGTAGCAATAAGATAGGGAAACACAAAGAATTTAACATCTTTCTTGGCAGCTTATAAGCAGACTCAGGCTGATTTACGATCATCTATGTCTAATGCTCCATTGGCAGATGACAAGCTCCTGTTAATGTCAGCTGGCATTCCAATATTAAATGGTCACTGTCCTTTCAAACAACTTCTTTCTATATCACAGCCTATGCGATTTCTAACATATTTGTAAGTCACTTAATTACCATAAATGAATTCTTGCAGAAAAAGCCCTAAAATATTCTCTGCAATCTGCTGTTCAATGCCTGTTAGGGGAATTCTGTGTCTGTTCACTGCCTGTTAGTGGAATTCCTCTCTAGTCTCTAGTAACAGAGAGACCAAGACAAAATACAGAAAGTGAGTGTGGGGCTTACCTATTGCTTTGTGCGAAAGAGAGAGTTAGAGAGCACCTGGGCTGTGTACCTGAGGTTGTGTCCCTTTCATCTCAGCACATGCCATCTATAGTAATGTAGGGGCTCAGTACCACTAATTAAAGGGGTACTCCAGGGAACTAATCCCATAGAAAATCCTTTCCCTCTCATCAACCTATTTATTTGTCTAAAGATCATTCATTAGCTATATAGAGCCGTTTCCCTCTCAGAAAGACGTCATAATCTGATCCTGCTTGTCTCATTGCTAACCCCTGAAGGAGACTAGACCTCGCCCTCCTGAAAGACAAACATAATGTGATTTCTGTCTGGCTTCACAGCCCCACCTCCCCTCCCCCTCCCTGTGTGAGGATCTTGCCAGCATCTACTGTGAAGATTATAAACAACTCAGCACATAACGCTGCTCTTTGCTTGTGTAGATCTAATCATTGACTGCTTCCATTCAGAGCATAGCATGATTTATTGCTTGGAGGAAGGATAGTTTGAAAGAGTACAATGTCTGCTGCTGACAACAACACAGCATGCACACAGATAGTAAGAGCAATTGACTGGCAGCCATTACACAGGGCCGCACTGACTGCTGGGAGTTGTAATCTGGGCTGCAAGCAAGGAAAATAATATTTTGGAGACAACAGGTGCCACAGTAGCTGGCAAAATCACATGGATAACTACAGGGGATACAGAATAGGTATTGTGGTGGCTTTGGAGCATTTTTATTTTTCTTCACTTCCCAGGAGCACCCCTTTAAACCCCTAAAGTCACTTTGTCATCACTTTTATCTTTTACAATTAGTTTGAAACCATGGGAATGCTTTAACCCCTGACTGACTGTATAAGCAGAGCCATTAAAAGTCAGTGCCACCTGCTGTCATCCTCTGCCTATGACATGAGCTCAGCTACTGATCGCGCACATGATGAATATGTATGCATGTGTTGTGAAGGGGTTAAACATATGTTCAAAGAATTTGTCGTGTTTTTTCCTCATTTTTCATTTTATTATCTATATTATAACATGATCCTGAAATCTTGAAATTTAAACTTTCACCACTAAGCCTAAAACACAGCTGACACATCCTGTTCTGTCTGTAAGGATGAGAAGGTGGCTGCCGGAAAGTGATCTGTTCAGCATTACAGTGAACAGATGACATCCGTGACATCAGTAGATAGGAAAGACAACAAATCAAGCTCACAGCTCAGCTTCTCCCTTCCTTTGCAAAGGTCACAGAGCATGGCCAGTAACATTTTCCATTCATGTGAAGATATGCTCTCATTCCTTTTTACTCAGTCTACCTTTCCGACTAGTTAGGACCTCTTGGCCTGTGAGTCCTTTTATGGCTCTTATTTGCACCCTTAGAATAGCTTTTTGATGAATTTCTATGGCCCCTTCAAGAGCCAAATTGCTTTGGCCTACAGTCTGATTTTGAATGGTCGAATACCTGATTTAGTTATTGTTTGCGATGCTGTACGCGTTTTTGTATTTATTTTGTATTTCCAATATGCCTTCTTGTACTTCTGCTTTAATATGAAACTTTCAATGGAAAATTACAATTAGAAAATAGAAACAGATTAGAAAAAAAGAATATTTCAGTATCTGGCTCTAATCAGGAAAACAAATTATCTAGGCAATACATAACCTTTAAAGCATTAGTCCAAAGTTGTGATCCCACGAAATCTTCAGCTTCAGCATGGGGAAACACAGTTGTTAAAGGGATACTCCGGCGCTAAGACATCTTATCCCCTATCCAAAGGATAGGGGATAAGATGCCTGACTGTGGGGGTCCCGCCGCAACCCCGTTAGCATCAGCCCCCGGAGTGTGCTCGCTCCGGGTCTGAATACTAGCGATCACAGGGACGGAGCATAGTGATGTCACGGCTCCGCCCCCATGTGACATCACGGAGCACACTCCGGGGGCTGATGCTAATGGGGTGCGGCGTGCAAGATCATGGGGGTCCTCAGTGGCGGGACCCCCGCGGTCAGGCATCTTATCCGCTATCCTTTGGATAGGGGATAAGATGTCTTAGCGCCGGAGTACCCCTTTAAGGCAACCATACCATGCTTAGCAAAGTTCTTTGCACAGACCACCTTATCATAAAAGGGCTCGTGCATGAAATGGGGCTGGATGTTGTATGGTTGCATCAACTACAGCCTAGTGTGGTCAGCGTCTCCCCACGCTGGAGCTGAAAATTACGCAGGCTCACAACTTTAGACTTCCGCTTTAAGCTGGGCATAGATATGACAACCCTGTATCTGTGGTGCCTACTGAATTGTAACCTGCTACCTGCCTCTGAGGGAAAGAATAGAACAAGTCATGACCAACAAAATTTATCTACTCTATATATATATATATATATATATATATATATATATATATATATATACTGTATTTGCAGAAATTCATATACTCTTCAGTGGTCTTCAAATGAAAGAGACATTTGGAGATTTTAATTATGAGGGGGAGCATCAAAAGTAGAATAAATACATGAATGTACACTACTATAAATGACAATATTTTAGCAATAGCCACCAATGATTGCTTTTATTTTCCAGGCCACCTTCTAAAAATGAAAGCTGTCATCTGCTTCCCTTCTCCTTTGTATTAGACTATAGACATGTCTGCCTGTTTACAAAGTTTGGTGTTCTAGAATATGGGGTAGAAGATTTTTTCTTTAAGTTTATGCACTAAAGCATCTATGTTTTATGTTGCTATCAATATTTAGTATTGCTTTTCTACATTGAATTCTGTTTCACACACTGTTTGACAGTGGGTAGACAGCCTACCATGACTGGCAGCATACAACAGATGCTTTCTTCTCTGACAGTGAAACTTTTTGCAGACATACCAAGCATATGTAGGTGTTTAGTCAGTATGTCTGCACGGTAATGTACTGGAAATAAAACAGGAGTTTGTTTACTTCCTGATACCTAGTGCCTAAAGAGGTCTTCTGGATCTTGGGATAGGCCATCAACAATATTAGTGTTGCTCACGAATATTCGCAATGCGAATTTTATTCGCGAATATCGCATATTCGCAAATATAGCACTATATATTCGTAATTACGAATATTCTTTTTTTTTTTATCACAGTACACATCACAGTGATCATCCCTCTCTGCTTCCAGCTTGTGTGGTGTAAAGAAGGCTCTAATACTACTGTGTGAGACTGGCGTGCGAATTTTCGCATATGCTGAAATTTGCATATGCAAATGTTTGTTTATGCTAATTTTTGTATATGCTAATTTTCGCATATGCTAATTTTCGCATACGCTAATTTTCGCGTATGCGAAAATAAAACGCGAATATTACAAATATGCGAATTTAGCGAATATATGACTAATATTCGTCCATATATTCACGAATTCGAATATGGCCTATGCCACTCAACACTAAACAATATATCAAATCAGAGGCCAACTTTCAGCACATCAACAATTGGCTGATTTGAAGGGGCTGTGGCATTCCCTCAAGCACCATGTCTTCATTAAAGAGTACCTATCATCACAAAAAACATTTTATATGTTGTTAATTAATGTATTAGAAAAACTTTTTAATACCATGTCATTACAAATTTTTTATATTTATATATTTATTTTGACTTGTAAAAACTGACCACTAGAGGCCTCCCTACAAGCCCCGGCTGCAAGTCTCTCATAGAGTTCAGACTCATGTATTAGTCCTAACTCTAATAGTGTAGCCTGGACAATGACGAGCACAGCGCAGCTCCTGTCAATCAGACAGATGGGAGCAAGCGCTGTGCACTCTGCATGGCACACCTCAGCTACATCGAACACTGCCTGCAGCGAGCAAGCTCTAAAAGAGGATTATGAAGGAAACACTGGGCAAACCAGCTAACCAGTTACTACTGATGGTGCAAGCCATATAGCAATTATACCCACAGTGTCCTTAAAACTACTATGGCAAGGTAAGAAATGACGGTGCTCATAGTCAAAAGGATTAGGGTCTCAAAATGATATCAAAATGAAATGAATGAATTAAATATAGTAACATAGTAACATAATTCATAAGGTTGAAAAAAGACCAGAGTCCTTCAAGTTCAACCTATAACCCTAATGAGTCCCTACTGAGTTGATCCAGAGGAAGGCAAAAAACCTACTAGAGTTAAAAATTCCTTCCTGACTCCAAATATGGCATCAGAATAAATCTCTGGGTCAAGCTTCTGTCTCTATAGATTTAGAATCCATAACCTGTAATGTTATTAGTCTCCAAAAATGCATTTTAAATTATTTTAGCGAGTTCACCATGACCACCTCCTCAGGCAGAGAATTCCACAGTCTCACTGCTTTTACAGTTAAGAACCCACATCTGTGCTGGTGTAGAAACCTTCTTCCCTCTAAACGTCCGTTAAAATGATAGAGACAGTATTTTACTCTTCTTTTATACAGTTACATTTAGTAAGACCCGTTTGTGTGTTTACTAAACACCTTGAATGTATGGAGGCAAAATAATTTTGGTCCCCTTTGTTTGCATGAATTTATAATGTACACGAGAGCAGTTTTTTCCATGGTATGGTTGCCTTTAAAGCAATTAGGAAGACCTGTTTGTGTGTTTACTAAACACCTGCAATGTATGGAGTCAAAATATTTTTGGTCCCCGTTGTTTGCATGCATTGGCCAGTGGCTGATTTTTGAACGTCACTTCTTAAATACAAGGTCTGGCATTTATACAAATTGCACATTTTCAATCTTAGGGAACTATACAAGGTTACTCTTGATCATTCATATATGAAAAGCATTTCAAATAGGGGACGAAGTGGAACTCAGTCTGCATAACCCCATGGCAGTGTACGTTATCTCTCTGGTTTCCATTTTATATTGGTTTTATTCTTTATTTATGGTCTGTCCTCTGAGTGCTGGATATATTTTATTTTATTAATGAACTAGAGTTATAAATGAATTCAGGGTCAAGAGCCCTATTTAGCCATGCTCTTACTTTTTATCCTAACATGTTTGCTTTAAATCTCATGTTCATTCCCTGAATTATAGGTCTGTTTATTTTTATAACCTGCTGCTAACTCCCACAACACTAGCTTGTATAGCCTCTCCATTATATATGGCATTTTTGGGTTTGTAGGCTTATTTTGGTGCATTGCGCCACAAATTCTGGCTCACTTTCCCCTGTCTCCCATCGCTTGATGCCACTGCTAATATACTTTATTAATCAAGGTATGCATGATTAGTGTTGAGAGCAATTATTCAAAATGTGAATTTTTACTGTGAATATCGGCACTTTGCGATTTCGGGAATATTTAGACTATAGCGCTATATATTCGTAATGACGAATATTAGTTTGTTTGTTTTTCTTCACATCAATGATGTGTACTGTGTAAAAAAATAAAATAAAAAGTGATCATCCCTCCCTGTTTCCAGCTTGTGGTCCAAAGAAGGCTCCAATATTATTTACTGTGTGAGTCGGTGTGGAGAGCGAATATTTCGTATATGCGAATATGCAAATATTTGCGAATATCGATACTTCCAGAGGACACTGATTCCTCCCTTCTTTTAGCTTTAGATAGGGTAGGTTAGTTTAGCAGATAGTTTGTAGTGTAGGGTATAGTGTTAGTTGAAAGATATAATCGCGCATGCGCACTATACGAATTTCATTACGATTTTTGCATGGAAAAAAAGGGAACGAACATAACGAATATGCAAATTTTGTGAACATAGGATGAATATTCGTCCATATATTTGTGAAATATCGCAAATTCAAATATGGCCCCTGCCGCTCATCACTATGTATGATGTGCCTTCCCTTAGCACCTTTTCTTTTAGTGGACCTGGTTGGCAGGTTTGTAGTGTAAAATGTTAAACCTTTCTGGTGCCACCACAAGGAATTTTCCATGCAGTTAACTAGCTGAGGTGGGACATGGCTGCAGCCAGTGACTAGCCGAGTTGATGAATTCAATTCCTTAGGCCGATATTGAGAACAAGAAGTGTTATGCAGAAGGATGAGGCTCTGTCGGAAGGTAGCAGGGGAGTGGGGAAGGTGAGTACAGATTTTGTTCTCTTACCTCCGCCTGAGCATAAATTATTTATAAAAAAAATACACCCCGAAATACCCCTTTTACTTCTAAACATCTTTAGGCCACCTGAAACGTTAACAGGAATAATTATTAACCCATGAACTCTACTGTGAAAAATATGTTACGTAGTAAAGACCTGTTTGTGTGTTTACTAAACACCTGCAATGTATGGAGTCAAAATATTTTTGGTCCCCGTTGTTTGCATGCATTGGCCAGTGGCTGCTTTTTGAACGTCACTTCTTAAATACAAGGTCTGACATTTATACAAATTGCACATTTTCAATCTAAGGGAACTATACAAGGTTACTCTTGATCATTCATATATGAAAAGCATTTCAAATAGGGGACAAAGTGGAACTCAGTCTGCATAACCCCAAGGCAGTGTAAGTTATCTCTCTGGTTTCCATTTTATATTGGTTTTATTCTTTATTCATGGTCCATCCTCTGAGTGCTGGATATATTTTATTTTATTAATGAACTAGAGTTATAAATGAATTCAGGGTCAAAAGCCCTATTTAGCAATGCTCTTACTTTTTATAATCTGCTGCTAGCTCCCACAACACTAGCTTGTATAGCCTCTCCATTATAAATGGCATTTTTGGGTTTGTAGACTTATTTTGGTGCATTGCGCCACAAATTCTGGCTCACTTTCCCCTGTCTCCCTATTGCTTGAAGCCACTGCTATTATACTTTCTTAATCAAAGTATGCATGATTAGTGTTGAGAGCAATAATTCAAAATGTGAATTTTTACAGTGAATATCGGCACTCCGTGATTTTGCAAATATTTACACTATAGCGCTATATATTGATAATGACGAATATATATTAAAATATATATTAATCAATGATGTGTACTGTGTAAAAAAAAAAAAGTGATCACCCCTCCCTGCTTCCAGCTTGTGGTCCAAAGAAGGCTCCAATATTATTTACTGTGTGAGTCGGAGTGGAGCGCGAATATTTTGTATATGCGAATATGCAAATATTCACGAATATCGGCACTTCCAGAGGACACTGATCCCTCCCTTCTTTTAGCTGTAGATAAGGTAGGTTAATTTAGCAGATAGGTTCTAGTGTAGGGTATAGTGTTAGTTGAAAGATATAATCGCACATGCGCACAATACAAATTTCATTACGATTTTGGTTTTGCATTGCCTAGTATTTCCCAGACAATAGACAAATGTTGACTCCTTACATAGTATTTCTGACCATTATTATTATTAGCAGTGCAATGAATAAATAATCCTAAAATGTATATGGTATGAAGAAATATACAGTCAAGGCCATAAATGTTGGCACCCCTGAATTTTTTCAAGAAAATGAAGTATTTCTCACAGAAAGGGATTGCAGTAGCACATATTTTGCTATACACATGTTTATTCCCTTTGTGTGTATTGGAACTAAACCAAAAATGGGAGATAAAAAAGCAAATTGGACATAATGTCACAGCAAACTCCAAAAATGGTCTGGACAAAATTATTGGCACCCTTAACTTAATATTTGGTTGCACACCCTTTGGAAAAAATAACTGAAATCAGTCGCTTCCGATAACCATCAATAAGCTTCTTACACCTCTCAGCTGGAATGTTGGACCACTTTTCCTTTGCAAACTGCTGCAGGTCTCTCTCTTGGAAGGGCGCCTTTTCCCAACAGCAATTTTAACATCTCTCCACAGGTGTTCAATGAGATTTAGATGTGGACTCATTGCTGGCTACTTCAGAACTCTCCAGCGCTTTGTTGCCATCCATTTCTGGGTGCTTTTTGATGTATGTTTGGGGTCATTGTCCTGCTGGAAGACCCAAGATCGCAGACGCAAACCCAGCTTTCTGACACAGAACTGTACAGTAGACAAAGAAGTGTATAGTCCAGCTCACTCCCTCAGCCCGTCGCGCCAGGACCGGCGTGGGCAACACCGACTGAAACTGACAAGTAAAAGCAAAATGTCCAGCGCGAATGTGAAGGAACTGGATGTTTATTCCAATAGCCAGAAAGACACGTAGAACATGACAAGGTGACGCGTTTCGGTCCTAAGGTTGGACCTTAGTCATAACATGTATGACTAAGGTCCAACCTTAGGACCGAAACGCGTCACCTTGTCATGTTCTACGTGTCTTTCTGGCTATTGGAATAAACATCCAGTTCCTTCACATTCGCGCTGGACATTTTGCTAGAACTGTACAGTGCGACCCAAAATCCATTGGTAATCCTCAGATTTCATGATGCCTTGCACACATTCAAGGCACCCAGTGCCAGAGGCAACAAAACAACCCCAAAACATCATTGAAACTCCACCGTATTTCACTATAGGTACTGTGTTCTTTTCCTTGTAGGCCTTTTTCCATTTTGGGTAAACAGTAGAATGATGTGCTTTACCAAAAAGCCCTATCTTAGTCTTATCTGTCCACAAGACGTTTTCCCAGAAGGATTTTTGCTTACTCAAGTTCATTTTGGCAAAATGTAGTCTTGCTTTTTTATGTCTCTGTGTCAGCAGTGGGGTCCTCCTGGGTCTCCTGCCATGGCGTTTCATTTCATTTAAATGTCGACAGATAGTTCACGCTGACACTGAAGCTCCCTGAGCCTGCAGGACAGCTTGAATATCTTTTGGAACTTGTTTGGGGCTGCTTATTCACCATCCGGACTATCCTGCGTTGACACCTTTCATCAATTTTTCCCTTCCATCCACACCCAGGGAGATTAGCTACAGTGCCATGGGTTGCAAACTTCTTGATAATGTTGCGAACTGTGGACAAAGGCAAATCTAGATCTCTGGAGACTGACTTGTAACTTTGAGATTGTTGATATTTTTCCACAATCTTGGTTCTCAAGTCCTCAGACAGTTCTCATTTCCTCTTTCTGTTGCCCATACAATGCAAAGACTAAGTGAACTTCTCTACTTTTTATCTGCTTTCGGGTGTGATTTTTATATTGCCCACACCTGTTACTTGCCCCAGGTGAGTTTAAAGAAGCATCACATGCTTGAAACAATCTTATTTATCGACAATTTTGAAAGGGTGCCAATAATTTTGTCCAGACCATTTTTGGAGTTTGGTGTACCATTATATCCAATTTGCTTTTTATTCCTCCCTTTTTTTGGTTTAATTCCAATACACACAAAGGGAATTAACATTTGTACAGCAAAACATGTGTTACTGCAATCCTTTTCTGTGAGAAATACTTCATTTTCAGGGGTGCCAACATTTACAGCCTTTTTTGTTAGTTCTTTAGGTTCTCTTAAAAGCACAGGGTTATTAGTCAGCTATGGCTCTATATTTTCTATTTCTGAACAATATTTGTAAAACACATGGTTATTCTTCAGTTATCAATAAATGTACCTGAAAAGTATGTTAATGTTTTTACTTATTTCCACTAGTTACATCTGTGTCATTCAGGTAGGATCATAGGGAACCTCTGTTAGCATCCTATCCGAAATGAAGCCACCTCCGCCTGATGGATGGGGGACACGTTTTGCTCGATAGGTGCGCTAAATTTACATTTCTAGTTATTTTAGTAGGCTCTAAGCACTGGGAAGACCTACAGTTTTGGAGCTGTATGTACGCCACCCAAATTTGCATTGAAACATGGTCTTCAATGGGGAGTGGTCTTCTGAAAGAGAATGTCTACCATGCATAATGTATAACCAGGACGGTGAATGGAGGATTTATTACACAGAATGAAACGCGTTGCATTCTGTGTAATAAATCCTCCATTCACCGTCCTGGTTGTGTCTTGTAATCCGGTTAGCGCTGGAATTATCCTGCCAATTGGTTATGTGAAGCCTATTTCTACATTCTACTATTTGAAGGCTGGAAGCGCAGACGGGACCCATATTATACATACTACACGCATATAATTGTTGTGTATGACGTTACACAACCGCCCAGGGTAAGCAGCATTTGATCTGTGATTATCCTTACCCTCCCTCCGATGTTACGCTATTGAGCGCTTTTTTTTTCTTGTTTTAGATGCATAATGTATGGTGGACTTTAAAATATATCACATAAAATCTGATCTGGATAAGAGTGTTGTCTTTTGTAAAGGTTTTACTATACACATAAACATCTACCATGTCAACCCGTAAGCTTATTGTTGAAGCTTGTTTATAGAACGACAGCTTTTATAGATGTATATCTGTATAAAACCATATGCCCTTTACTCTGTCTGGTCTCAGATTTTGTAAGTGTCTTGGTGCTGCACTTCCTCTTCTGAGTCATAGAACAGGCTTTTATTGGGGGGAGGTGGGTAATTCGACCTTGTTACTAGCGAGCCAAATGCATTTCTTCTTCTGGCTTACACAAAGCATGCTAGTTATGCATTTGGCCATAGTTTGCAGCCATAATCTGAGCAGCTGCTCTCTGACAGTTCGTGTGGACAAGTGCAGCATGCTGTCATTCAGGAGCTCTCACTCTGGAGGACCTGCTCATCCTGGACTGTAGGAAGATATGACTCTCCAGTGGAAGGTGCATTGACAGGTAGGATAGCATCTACTTTCTGCTTGGTGAAAAGGGAAGAAAAGGTTAAGGATTTCTTTACATTGAGCAGACTTAAATTCTTTCCTTTAGCTTGTTTAATAAAGTATTACACGTTGTATCTAGCATCCCAGCACTCTGATGTATTTTCGTTATACTTTACACATGTAGCTTTTGGATACCTATTGTGTATTTTTATGTTGAGACATCAGACAACGACTATGCTATTTTATGCCTATTTCTATATACTCTGTATAGTAAGACTTTGTAGCATACATTCTGCCTTTCGTTTGTCAGATTATAAAAGTCCATGTTTGTGGAGGAAGCGTTCTCAAAACCCAACAGGGACTGGCATGCTACTGAAGTTAATGCCAAGGAAAGCATTGTTTTAGCCAAGTTTTTCTTTTTTCGTATAAAAGTAATAAAGCAAGTAACCCTCAGATGTCGTGCCTTCTTAATGTTGTTCTAAAGTTTCTGTTTTATTAGGATTTACTCTTTATTATATATAGAATGGGGCTGCTTAAGGAAAGAAGCAGAGAGTTTAGGATTTTTTTTTGTCCTGCGACTAGTCAGTCTTTTTACAGTATGAAATGTTTTGCAACAATGTTAAGAACACTAGTTTATGCCATTCAATATGTGTTTAAAGCGCTTTCCTCTATTGAAGGTATGTTTAGCGGGAATAGAAAAGGTACTCAGTATAAAATAAAATAATAGAGTCTAGAAGAATGATAAGCATTGCTATCTTTTGCAACATATGTACAAATAATATACATCCATACCTGTATACCAGAAACGTAGCATTTGAAACCGCAGCACAAACTATTTTTTGTGTAAATTGTTACATAATTATGGTTTGTGGCATTTAAAAAAATGACAGTTTTAGTACTTGATGCTCAAACCCCCCCCCCCCCCCCCCCCCTCAACATTGTGCTTTAATTCTTGTGTATATTTCAGTGTGTCACCGTACATGTGAAGTGGTTCAGTCCATCATTCAGCTTTTGGTACAGCCTGTCTGCACACTGTCTTTAGAGACAATGCTTGTTATTACTATTATTGTTTATGAAGTACCAACATTTTCCAAGCGTTCCATCAGTGTTGGCTGCTTGCATGCTTTTGGAATATGTTTGGAATACAGGAAAGATATTCTTGTATTACATGAACAATCTATTGCACATTTGCTTATTAACTTAATCCAGGTGTCTCCACAGAGTCAGGCGGAATTTAAAAAGGACTTGTGTACAACCCCAAACAATTAAATTGCATTAATATTGCCTGTGGTCAACCCAAATTAATTAAGATTTTACTGTCATGAAAAAGCTTGGGGTACCTTAATCACACTACTGTTTACAGTTTCTCGATATGCCCTTCTGTTCCTGAGATATGTGTATTTATTTTTGTGAAAATTCTGGGAATCAGTCAAATGGGTAGGACTTAATTTTCAATAATCAAAGTGAATATCAGTTGATGGGCAGGATTATACAGTCAGTGAGTGTGTACTAGGCATACACACCACTCAGTGTACAACATTCATACCCCTGACTGTATAATCCTGCCTATCACCTAATAGTTACTCCCATTATTCAAATTAGGTTCACTCCCATCTGACTGATTCCTTAAATTGTAAGACAAATTATATTCTCTCATATCTCAGAAACAGAAGGACATTATAAGAAACTGTAAAATGAAGTAGGATCAGGGCACCCTAAACTTTGTTATGACAGTAAAATCTAAGTTTGTTTGGGTTGACCTCAGGTCCCCTTTAATTTTCTCAGGAGAGACTCGCTGTACTGTAGACTAATACTATTATCCTATATTCGGTTATCTGCAACCAGAGTTGTACAACCTATTGATCATGAAAATACTATTAAGTCAAGAACAATAGTATTAGCATTGTTTGGTTCCAAAGTTCTCAGACAAAACATGAACATAGTGCTTTGTGTGTAATATATTGCTTTTTAACTGTTTGGGCATTGGAATTGATCTGTCGGATTGAGTAATATTTACAGCACATATGCATACATCACATATGCATACATCAACCTCTGTTATTAACTATACTACAGTATCGAAAAAATGAATTTTTTTCTTCCTAGAAAAAAATGGTTTTCTGTGTTCCTGCAGAGTGATGTAATGAATGTGCATTTTTCCCACATGGGAAGAATATTCTTTTCAGACATCAGTATAGGAAAGGGTTCTTTGCAGTTAGACTACTTCACCATGTAGTAATGTCAAATCCAATGACAGCAATCAGAAAGGAGCTAGACAAAATGACAAAGGCATTAAAGGGAACATGTTATCACTTTCATGCTGCCTTAACCACAAACCGTTGGGGTGGTCCTCAGTGGCCTCTTCACCCCACCAGCCTTGTTTCATAAATTTTTCCCTGTTTAGGTATAGGGAGTAGTGTTGCTCGCGAATATTCGCAATTCGAATATTATTCGCGAATATCGCATATTCGCGAATTCGCGAATTTCGCGAATATAGCGCTATATATTCGTAATTACGAATATTCGTTTTTTTTTTTTTTTTTTTTTTTTTTTTTTTTCTTCACAGTACACATCACAGTGATCATCCCTCTCTGCTTCCAGCTTGTGTGGTGTAAAGAAGGCTGTAATACTACTGTGTGAGACTGGCGTGCGAAAATTCGCATATGCGAAAATTAGCATATGCTAATTTTCGCATATGCGAATTTCCACTTATGCTAATTTTCGCATGCGCGTATTTTCGCATACGCGGAAATAAAACGAGGATATAACGAATATGCGAATATTCGCGAATATATGACGAATATTCGTCCATATATTCGCGAATATTCGCGAATTCGAATATGGCCTATGCCGCTCAACACTAATAGGGAGAGAGATCTAACAATCAAGGACTGCAGAGTGGGGAGAAACCATCAAGGGCCATCCCAATGACTCATGATTCAGGCAGAATGAAGGTTTTGACAGGTTCCCTTTTAACCCCTTAAGGACTCAGCCCTAATTTTTTTGACTATATGGCATCTTCTTTGTAATTTTTTATTTTTTTTTGCAATATACATGTGTTATATGTTTTGGCAGCATGTGTGTGTGTTTTTTACCTGTTGGGCAGGAAGTTCTGTAGTTCAGAGGGTTTTCTTTTACTGTTGTCCACAGTTCTAAGTCTGTTGTGGACAAGATGTCACAGATTTTTTTCTCTCTCTCTCTCTCTGTCTGCACGAGGGTAATAAGCCACGCCCCCTCATCTCATCCAGTACACAGCTCCTCCCCTCCCCCCTGCTCTGTATTCTAAGGACGCAGGTCTGCACAGGAGAAAGACCTCACAGAGAAGAAAAGTGTTATCTGAAGGGGAGGATGAGAAGGTGCACGGGCTGGGGATGTATGGACTGTAGGGGAATAAATCTCATACTGGGAATGATCTCTATGGGGGAGATTTATCAAAACCTGTGCAGAGAAAAACTTGCCCAGTTGCCCATAGCAACCAATCAGATCACTTCTTTCATTTTTCACAGGCCTTCATAAAAATGAAAGCAGCAAGCTGATTGGTTGCTATGGGCAACTGGGCAAGTTTTCCTCTGCACAGGTTTTGAGAAATCTACCCCTATATGTGAAGGGGGAGGGGGGGACTCCTGAATGATACATGCTATATGATACATGTTGTAGTCCCTGTTGTGTGTATGCTAGTGTTTACAAACCAGTGTGCCTCCAGCTGTTGCAAAACTACAACTCCCAGCATGCCTGGACAGACTTTGGGCATGCTGGGAGTTGTAGATTTGCAACAGCTGGAGGTACACTGGTTGGGAAACACTGTTCTAGCCTATTCAGCATACACATCATGTTACACCAGTGTTTCCCAACCAGTGTGCCTCCAGCTGTTGCAAAACTACAACTCCTAGCATGCCCAAAGGCTGTCAGGGCATGCTGGGAGTTGTAGTTTTGCAACACCTGGAGGCACCCTGGTTGGGAAACACTGGTGTAGGCCCTACAGAGGTTTGGTGAACTACAACCCTGAGGAGACTGCAGAGGAAGCATGCTGGGGTTATACCACAGACTGAAGACTCCTGAATGACACATGCTGGGAGTTGTAGTCCCTTTTGTGTGTGTGTATGACATAGTATGCCAACCAAGGCTGATTATATTAGTGTGCTGTGTATAAGGGGGCTTGTTATGATTCGGTTAGCTGGATGTGGATCCTCTGTGTCAGCGAGGGGTTGGCGTGGACCGTGTCGGTGGACCGGTTCTAGGATTGCTACTGGTTTTCACAAGAGCCCGCCGCAAAGCGGGATGGTCTTGCTGCGGCGGTAGCAACCAGGTCGTATCCACCGGCAACGGCTCAACCTCGCTGACTGCTGAGAAGGCGTGGGACAGAAGGACTAGGCAGAGGCAAGGTCAGACGTAGCAGAAGGTCGGGGCAGGTGGCAAGGTTCATAGTCAAAGAGAATAGCAGGAGATCTGGAACACAGGCTATGGACAACACTAAACGCTTTCACTGGCACAAGGCAACAAGATCCGGCAAGGAAGTGCAGGGGAAGTGAGGTAATATGGACAGGGAGCAGGTGGAAGCTAATTAGGCTGATTGGGCCAGGCACCAATCACTGGTGCACTGGCCCTTTAAATCTTAGAGAGCTGGCGCGCGCGCGCGTGCCCTAAGGAGCGGAGCCGCGCGCGCCAGGACAGGACAGCCGGGGACCGGGACAGGTGAGTGACTTGGGACGCGATTCGTGAGTGGGCCCGTCCCGCTATGCGAATCGCATCCCCGCCGGTAATGTCAGTGCAGCGCTCCCGGTCAGCGGGTCTGACCGGGGCGCTGCAGAGAGAGGAACGCGGCAAGCGCTCCGGGGAGAAGCAGGGACCCGGAGCGCTCGGCGTAACAGGGCTTACCCGGGAAAATAGTAGGATGGGTAAAGGGCGGAACAAACAAACAAAAAAAAAGGAGCCGCCCCAAACCAGCAAGGCATGTGGCATGCTGGGATTTGTAGTTTTCAGCACAGCAAGAAACAGGAAATAGAAGCAAAGATAGGAAAACAAAGAGGGGGATAAAAAGACAACAAAGAACGGAAATAGAGTAGGCTAAACAACAAGAATAGAAATGAAACAAAACAAATAGGGTAAGTCAAAAACGGAAAAACACGTTGACCACCAGAGTACCCCTTTAAGGACGCAGCCAATTTCAGCATTTTTGTTTTTTCCTCCTCGTCTTCTTAAATTCATAACTCTTTTATATTTCCATTTCCAGACCCATATGAGGGCTTGTATTTTGTGTGACCAGTTGTACTATGTAATGACATCACTCAATTTAGCAAATTTAGGGGGTTTCGTTTTCGCGTTGTTCACTTTACGATAAAAAATACATGTTTTCTTTATTCTCTGGGTCAATACGATTAAAATGATATCCATGGTTACATACATTTCTATTATTGGACTGCTTTTAAAAAATCTCAAACTTTTTATTTCCAAAATCAGTGTGTTTAAAATTGCCCTATTTTGACCACCTCTAACTTTCTTATTTTTCTGAGTTCAGGGATTTGTGTGGGCTCATTTTTTGTGCCATGATCTTTAGTTTGTTTTGGTACCAGATTTGCATATATGTGACTTTTTGATCGCTTTTTATAAAAAAAAAAAATTGCAGTTTGATGTGACAAAAAAGCTGAAATTTTTTACTTTTTTTTTTTACGTTTACGCCATTCGCCGTAGGGGATCATTAACATTATATTTTTATAGTTCACACGTGACAATACCAGATATATTTATTATTTATTGTTTTTTCACGCTTTTATGTATTAATATGGTGAAAAAGGGTGATTAAATACTTGGGGGAGGGGATTTTTCTAATTTTTTTTAACTCTTTTTTTAAACTTTTTTTTTACATTTTTACACTTTTTTAGTCCCCATAGGGCTATGCATAGGGCATAGCACTGATCAGTATTATCAGTGATCTTCTGCTCTGGTCTGCTGGAAGGCAGATCAGTGCAGAAGACCCTGGGAGACGGACGGAGGCAAGTGAGGGGACCTCTGTCCGCCATCTTGGCTGATCTGATCCCCCGGGGGCGATCAGATCAGCCATTATAAGTGCCGCACTGCCACAGATGCCGTGATCTGTATTGATCACGGCACCTGAGGGGTTAATGGCAGACATCAGCGCAATCGCTGATATCCGCCATTAACAGTGGGTCCACGGCTGCTGACAGCCACCAGAACCTGTCGGGAATGAAGCGAGCGCATCTCCTGTGCTCGTATCACAGCCGCGTAAATGTACGGCGCTATGCGCTAAGAGGTGCTATGCAGCGTTGTACATTTACTGCGCATGTCCTTAAGGCGTTAAAGAGGTTATCCAGGATTAGAAAAACAAAGTTGGCTTGTCATCAGGTTGTGTGTAGTATTTCCCCTCAGTTCCATTATGGAGCTGAATGGAGCCAAGTTGTAATACAACACACAACCTGAGGACTGGTTTGATGCTGTTTTTGGAAGAAATTCCCTGGTTTTCTATTCCTGGACAACCCTTTTAAGGATTATAAATAATTTAGTCCTCCAGTGATTTATAATTGATCTGATAAAGGTTGAACATGATGGAGCTGCCTTTTTTCCCCGTAGTGAATATACTGGGAATGCCTCCTTAGGTGCAACAGTAGGATTCCCCATACCAGAGACATCTAGGCAATGCCTTTCTAATAAATAAAATTATTTTTATATTTTGGGTGTTTATAGTCATATATTCACATGACAATACTATAACAAATTCTTTTTTTTACCATTATGGTTGCTTATGAATTCTCATTATGGGTTTGCATCTGTCCCTGTAAGAATACAAAATTTAGCAGTATTGACTACTACATGCTGACAGCTGATTGACCCGTTACGTGACCTCACATCTACTACTTAGCAACAGTTAATGTGTCTGAGCGAAGCTCTTGCTGAACAAGCTTCATCCTATAAACTCATTCAGACATAGATAAACCCCTTTTGGCATGTGTACTTCAAGAAAGTACTGTACATGCTAAACTTTCCTTTATCAGATGGAGGTAAAAAGGAGCGTCTATCTGACCTCAAATCTGACCGCTATACGTCAGTATGCTGAGAAAAATAAAGTATGGAATACCGTAGTAGACAACACTTTCCATTTCTTATGATCCTTTAAAGATAAGTACATGAGCACATAAGTGCCACTTAAATTAAACACAACCTTAAAACACACATTTCTTGAATGGATTTCCCCACAGGGTAGGTGATAAATGTCAATGGAGAATTGCAGTCCCAGAGTGTCCCTTGTGACTGAAGCCGCAATGCACTTGTGTGACTATTGCTTTATTCTAGATCACCACCGGTCCTGAAGGTCAGAGTTCAGTGATCACGCATGTATCCCCTACTATAAATAGGTGGCAAATGATTTTAGTATGAAAACCCCTTTAATTGAATACTGTATTAGTCTATGGGTATCACATGCCCATGTGTGATAGCTGTCAATAGTGTCTGTTTAATGGATATCTCTGTACAATATCAGGTTGCTTTTTATTTTACAAATAAATGTTAACATTTCTTTAACTCAACTGGTGCCAGAAAGTTAAACAGATCTATAAATTACTTCTATTTAAAAATCTTAATCCTTCCAGTACTTATCAGCTGCTGTATGCTCCACAGGAAGTTCTTTTATTTTTTAATGTATTTTCTGTCTGTCCACAGTGCTCTCTGCTGACACCTCTGTCCATGTCAGCAACTGTCCAGAGCAGGAGCAAATCCCCATAGCAACTACCCTGCTCTGTACAGTTCCTGACATGGACAGAGGTGTCAGCAGAGAGCACCGTGGTCAGACAGAAAAGAAATTCAAAAAGAAAAGAACTTCCTCTGGAGCATACAGCAGCTGATAAGTTCTGGAAGGAATAAGATTTTTAAATAGAAGTAATTTACAAATCTGTTTAACTTTCTGGCACCAGTTGATTTTAAATTGGTTGCTCAGGAGGGATATACAGTACTCGCCAGTTAAGTTTCTTTTTTTTTTTTTTTTTTTGATGAAAATGTGTAGCCAAATATGTATCAAAAAGCAATGTTCAAACACATACAACTGTGGTGCCAGGGTGTTGCAATGGTGTAGCAGGGTCTGGTGGTATTAACCTTGTGGGGTAAGGTGTTATTAACCCCTGATTAGTCGTGACGCAAGGGTGTGGTTGTTTCGGTATAAGGCCCCGCCGACAACCAACCCAGAAACGGCAGGCAATAAAGGAATGTACACAGTAGGAATTGTGAAAATAACTGGAACTTTGACTTGGAATTCTTATTAAACAGTCTTTATAAATATTCAGTTTCTCTAGAGGCAACCGGGATGCAGGATACCTCGCAGGCTTGCTGGGACTTGTAGTATTGAGATGATTTATGCAGGCCACTGTGCTTCTAATATTATTCTTGAGTTGAGTAGTAGTCACTAGAACTGTAGATAGAACTTGATAACTCACGTTTTGAAGTGGCTGCAGGTTCTTTGGGCTTTGGCCTAGATGAGATGAATTTAGATAGTACAGGTATTGTGCTAGTCTGAAATCCAGGAATCAAGAGAGTGAATTTAGAGACTACAGCCCCTTATATACTAAGGGGGCTGGACTAAAGCCCATTGGTTGCTAAGCCTGTGGTTCCTGTGCCCATGTCACTCTGGGTAGTGTCACAGGAAAGTGGTTCACATGACTAACCTATATACATTTGTACAACTTTATGTATAATGAACAATATGTACACAACACATTTACAATGCATTAACAGAAGGTGAGCAAGAGGTGAGCCCTGCAGGAGAGCCCTATGGACCGCAGGCACTCTTCTGGAGGGGACCTAGAGATGGTACAGGACCATGTCCTGTACCAGGACACCACACAACTATTATATAAACTATGATTATATTTAACAATGTTAGATGTTAACAAAATGAAAGCGGTACTGTGACAAACCATTTTTTTTCTATAGATGCCCAGGGTGCCTGGTTAAAGGTGACTTGTCATCAGTTTTATGCTGCCCAAACTGAAGGCAGCTTAAAACAGATGCAGGCAGTGTAATCACGGAACACTATCATCTACTCAGAGACAGTCGGGCATTTAAGAGTAATCATAGTTTAAAAATGTCACCAGGACCCGGGCAATTAGTTCTCAGGAGGGGTCCCAATGGCTGCTCCCTGCCGGGCCGGCTTGAGTGATGCTTGTTTAGTGTGTTCCCCATTAGTTTGTGTGTGTAGCTTGTCTTATGTGCAGTTGGAGTGTATGTGGCATGTGTCCCATGCATGTGTGCAATGTGTGAGTGACTTCTGTGCAGCCAGTGTGAATGGCTTGTGAGCAGCACGTACATAGTAAGATAGTTTATGAGGTGGAAAAGAGAGTCCATCAAGTTTAACCTATATCACTATTGTGTCCCTACTGTGTTGATCCAGAGGAAGGCAAAAACCTAGATCTGGGAACCTTAACTCGCTTTCATGCTTTCTGAACCAAGAGTCCTCTGGTCTGTCCCTTACGACTTCTCCCCACCCCACCAGCCATGATTGATAGACCTCTGCCTGTTTAGTTATAGGAAAAGGTCTATTAATCAAGGTCATTGGGGCATGAGAAGCCACTGGAGAAAGGCAGCATGAAAGTGATGACAGGTTTCCTATAACTGTACTTTGTATCTAGCTTTATTGCCATCAAAGGCTTCTTGTCAATCTTCATTCCTAATCTAAACTATGTAAACAGGTTGCACTAGTTTGACCAGCACACAGACATACATAGCAATAAGACAAAATATAAAATGTGAATCTATTTCTGTAGTGTTAAGCACAGATGGCTATATTTAACTTTCAAGAAACTGAATGAAAATGTATTTGTGTTGCTTTGTCCAGTGTACAGAAAGGAATTCTAGTAATCATGGTGGTATTGGCTGGAATTCAGAGGGCTGTGTGTGAGGCCATGCTCGGATGCCTTTTTTGGAATTTAATATCTAAGAAATACTGTTCATGGTCAGCATCTCTTTTGGCGAGTTGTCAAGAGGATGGCCATTAATCCCTTTCTGTGCTTCTAATTATTGGGGTTGTTCTCGTCTACCCCTCCCCTTTATTTTAAGTATTATTATGTACTGGCGCATGTCATAAAGGAGAAATGACAATAGTGAGAGATCTTTGCTGCTGGTCACATTACACAACTTTTCTCCCTTTTCACAGTCAGTATGTTTTGAAGGGTGGGTAAAATGTAAGCCTTCTCTACATTTCTCATTACCCAGCTGCTTTTGTTTCACCAGACTTAAATAGTGAACTACAGAATTTGCCTAGCTAAACCAATAAAGGAAACTTTACAGCTGGCAAGCCTAGTTCTAATTTGGACAGAGACAAAAAAAAATGTATAGTTTAAGGCCATCATTCACACTGCTGTTTTCTGGTCTGCATTTTGCAAAAGCCAATACTGGGACTCGTTTTATGGAAAAAATATATATAATAGTATGATTTGCAACATTTTTGTGGTGTGAACCCATTCCTGGCTTATTGAAGTAAAATCCTGACCATCCTGTGAAAATAGCTCAAACATGTAAAACATGGGCAGGGTTTAATGTGAATTGTTGTGGTCTACAACATTTCAATGCATTTATCATATTTAAAAGCAGTAAGGGGTGCAAACTGTGAACTATGGTATATATTTCCTTTTCTGACCAAACATATTCAAACATGTTTTTTGAGTGGTTCAAATTACTATGATAAATTTAAGATTTAAAATGTATGAAAAATCATTGTTAAAAAAATCTCCCCTATAGAGTTTCTAAAAAAAAAACTGTCATCACTTTTTTATGCTGCTTGAACCACGTGTCATCAGGCTGGTCCCTGGTGGCTTCTCCCTACTCCACCATCAAACAGGGAGAGACCTATCAATCAAAGCTGATGGTGGAAATGTATATCTACTATATATCCTGACCCCATAGGCCTGGGGGCTGGGGAGGGTTCTGGGGGCTAGCAAGAGGGGTCTGGTAGGTGATGATGTCATCTTGTAATTCACAGGAAGTCAGAAACCAGGTCTGATATCCTGTCACTTACATTATGCACAGTAACTTTTTTTGAGTCAGACTGGTGATCACATGACCAAGGTAAAAAACGCATAGATGCAGCTGTGCTGGGATAAAACAAATGGCACTGTAGGACTGGTGATGGTGAGTGTGCATAATATGGGCAAAAAACTAACAAACCCTGGAGTGCTGTCACGATTCAGCTGGCTGGAGGTGGATCCTCTGTGCCAGAGAGGGATTGGCGTGGACCGTGTCGGTGGACCGGTTCTAAGTTGCTACTGGTTTTCACCAGAGCCCGCCGCAAAGCGGGATGGTCTTGCAGCGGCGGTAGCAACCAGGTCGTATCCACCGGCAACGGCTTAACCTCTCTGACTGCTGAGATAAGCGCGGTACAAGGGAGTAGACAAGAGCAAGGTCGGACATAGTAGAAGGTCAGGGCAGGCAGCAAGGATCGTAGTCAGGGGCAACGGCAGGAGGTCTGGAACACAGGCTAGGAACACACAAGGAAACGCTTTCACTGGCACAATGGCAACAAGATCCGGCAAGGAAGTGCAGGGGAAGTGAGGTATAAATAGGTAAGTGCACAGGTGAAGATACTGATTAAAACCCATGCGCCAATCAGTGGCGCACCGGCCCTTTAAATCGCAAAGACCCGGCGCGGGCGTCCTAGGGAGCGGGGCCGCTTGCGCCGGGACAGCACAGACGGGGAACGAGTCTGGTAAGCGGGTCGGGATGCGCATCGCGAGCGGGGCCGTCCCGCATCGCGAATCGCATCCCGGCTGGGGACATTATCGCAGCGCATCCGGTCAGCAGGTCTGACCGGGGTGCTGCGAACAGGAGAACGCTGTGAGCGCTCCGGGGAGGAGCGGGGACCCGGAGCGCTCGGCGTAACAGTACCCCCCCCCCCCTTGGGTCTCCCCCTCTTTTTAGAACCCAAGAATTTGTGGATAAGGTCCTTGTCAAGGATGTTGTCCTCGGGTTCCCATGACCTCTCCTCTGGGCCGCAATTCTCCCAATCTACAAGAAATTTTTTTTTACCTCTGACCGTCTTGGATGCCAGAATTTCTTTAACCGAGAAGATGTCAGAGGACCCGGAAACAGGAGTAGGAGCAACAACCTTGGGAGAGAAGCGGTTAAGGATGAGTGGTTTAAGGAGAGAGACATGAAAAGCATTAGGAATACGGAGAGAAGGAGGAAGAAGGAGTTTGTAGGAGACAGGGTTGATTTGGCATTTGATTTTAAAAGGACCAAGATAACGTGGTCCCAGTTTATAACTGGGGACACAAAAGCGGACATACTTGGCGGAGAGCCATACTTTGTCTCCGGGAGAAAAAACAGGGGGAGTTCTTCTTTTTTTTGTCGGCATGTTTCTTCATCCGGGATGAGGCCTGTAGGAGAGATTTTTGAGTCTCCTTCCAGATGGTGGAGAAGTCCCGAGTCACCTTATCAACAGCGGGCAAACCAGAAGGCATGGGAGTGGGAAGGGGGGAAGAGGGTGACGGCCGTAAACCACAAAAAATGGGGATTTAGCGGAAGACTCAGAGACTCTGAAATTGTACGAGAATTCGGCCCATGGTAGAAGATCGGCCCAGTCATCCTGGCGGGAGGAAACAAAATGTCGCAAATAGTCACCAAGAACCTGATTAATTCTTTCCACTTGCCCATTGGATTGGGGATGATAAGAAGACGAGAAGTTTAATTTGATTTTAAGTTGATTACAGAGAGCCCTCCAGAATTTCGACACAAATTGAACGCCTCTATCTGAGACGATATGCGTAGGAAGCCTGTGAAGGCGAAAAATGTGCACAAAAAATTGTTTCGCCAACTGAGGCGCAGAAGGAAGACCTGGAAGAGGGATAAAATGTGCCATCTTGGAGAACCGATCAACGACCACCCAAATAACTGTGTTGCCATGGGATAAAGGTAAATTAGTAATAAAGTCCATACCAATCTGAGACCATGGTCGCTCAGGAACAGGCAGAGGATGGAGGAGACCGGCAGGCTTCTGGCGAGGGGTCTTGTCCCGGGCACAGACTGTACAAGCCCGAACAAAATCAGCAACATCAGCTTCCAGGGTAGGCCACCAATAAAAACGAGAGATGAGCTGGACGGATTTTTTGATGCCAGCATGGCCTGCGAGGTGTGAGGAGTGTCCCCACCTGAGAATCCTGAGGCGCTGGCGTGGAGAGACGAAGGTCTTCCCTGGAGGAGTTTGTCTGATGGAAGCTGGAGAAGTGGAGATCAGACAGTCCGGAGGAATAATGTGTTGCGGGGAAGCTTCCATTTCAGAGGCATCCGATGAACGAGAGAGAGCGTCAGCCCTAATGTTCTTGTCAGCGGGGCGAAAATGAATTTCAAAGTTAAAATGGGCAAAGAACAAAGACCACCTAGCCTGGCGGGGGTTCAGCCGTTGGGCAGACTGAAGATAAGAGAGATTCTTGTGATCAGTGTATATAATAACTGTTTATTTGGATCCCTCCAGCAGGTGCCTCCATTCCTCAAGCGCCAATTTTATAGCCAGTAGTTCTCGATCACCAATGGAGTAGTTTTTCTCCGCCGGAGAGAAGGTCCTAGAAAAGAAACCACAAGTAACAGCATGTCCAGAAGAATTTCTCTGTAGGAGGCCACAATAGTGGAAAAATGTGGAATAAATTGTCTGTAATAATTGGCAAACCCCAAGAAACGTTGGATAGCACGGAGTCCGGAGGGGCGTGGCCAATCCAATACGGCTGATAGTTTGTCCGGGTCCATTTGGAGTCCCTGGCCAGAGACTAAGTATCCTAGGAAGGGAAGAGATTGACATTCAAAGAGAAATTTTTCCATTTTGGCATATAATTGATTGTCCCGAAGTCTCTGAAGAACCATGCGGACATGCCGGCAGTGTTCTTCAAGGTTAGAAGAAAAAATCTAAATATCGTCCAGGTAGACCACAACACTGGTATATAGAAGATCACGAAAAATTTCATTTACAAAGTCTTGGAAGACGGCAGGGGCGTTGCAAAGCCCAAAAGGCATAACCAGATGTTCAAAGTGTCCATCCCTGTTGTTAAACGCGGTCTTCCACTCGTCCCCTTCCCTGATGCGGATGAGATTATATGCACCTCTTAAGTCCAATTTGGTAAAGACGTTGGCGCCACGTAGGCGGTCAAAGAGTTCCGAGATAAGAGGTAGGGGATAGCGTTTTTTTATAGTGATTTTATTAAGGCCGCTGTAATCAATGCAAGGTCGTAAGGAGCCGTCTTTTTTGGAGACGAAGAAAAATCCAGCTCCAGCAGGGGAGGAAGACTTGCGGATAAATCCCCTTTTTAAATTCTCTTGGATGTACTCCGACATGGCTTGTGTTTCCGGAGCGGACAGAGGATAGATTCTGCCCCGGGGTGGAGTAGTACCAGGGAGGAGGTCAATAGGGCAGTCATAAGGCCTGTGAGGAGGCAAAGTCTCTGCTTGTTTTTTGCAAAAAACATCAGCATAGTCCAGATAGGCCTTGGGGAGACCTGGTATCGGAGGAGCCATAGGGTTTTGACTGACAGTACTGGGAGCAGACATAAGACAGTTCTTGTGGCAAGTAGTACCCCAGTTCTTGATCTCCCCGGTGGTCCAATCGAGGGTTGGGGAATGGCATTGAAGCCAAGGTAGTCCAAGAAGAATTTCCGAAGTGCAGTTAGAGAGGACCAGAAATTCAATCTTTTCGTCATGGGGTCCAATGCACATTAAGAGGGGTTCCGTGCGGTAATGCACTGTACAGTCCAATCTTTCATCATTAACAGAGGCGATATAGAGGGGTCTGGCGAGACTGGTCACTGGGATGTTGAACCTGTTAACGAAAGAGGCCAAAATAAAATTTCCTGCAGATCCGGAATCCAAGAAGGCCACAGCTGGGAAGGAGAAGGTAGAAGAAGAAATCCGCACAGGCACAGTAAGACGTGGAGAAGCAGAGTTCACACCTAGAGCTGTCTCCTCTTTGTGCGGAATCGGAGTGCGTCTTTCCTGACGTGGAGGTCGGATAGGACAGTCCTTCAAGAAGTGTTCGGTACTGGCACAGTACAGGCAAAGGTTCTCAATGCGGCGGCGTGTCCTCTCTTGAGGTGTCAAGCGAGACCGGTCAACTTGCATAGCCTCCACGGCGGAAGGCACAGGAACGAATTGCAGCGGACCAGAGGAGAGAGGAGCCGGGGAGAGAAACCACCTCGTGCAAACAAAGTCCATATCCTGGCGGAGCTCCTGACGCCTTTCGGAAAAACGCATGTCAATGCGGGTGGCCAGATGAATAAGTTCATGCAGGTTAGCAGGGATTTCTCGTGCGGCCAGCACATCTTTGATGTTACTGGTTAGGCCTTTTTTGAAGGTCGCGCAGAGGGCCTCGTTATTCCAGGACAATTCGGAGGCGAGAGTACGGAATTGGATGGCGTACTCACCAACAGAAGAATTACCCTGGACCAGGTTCAGCAGGGCAGTCTCGGCAGAAGAGGCTCGGACTGGTTCCTCGAAGACACTTCTAATTTCCGTGAAGAAAGAGTGTACAGAGGCAATGACAGGATCATTGCGGTCCCAGAGCGGTGTGGCCCATGACAGGGCTTTCCTAGACAGAAGGCTGACCACGAAAGCCACCTTTGACCTTTCAGTAGGAAATTGGTCCGACATCATCTCCAAGTGCACGGAACATTGTGAGAGAAAACCACGGCAAAATTTAGAGTCCCCATCAAATTTGTCTGGCAATGACAAACGGAAGTTGGATGCGGCCACTCGATGCGGAGGAGATGCAGGAGCTGGCGGAGGAGATGGTTGCTGAAGCTGTGGTAGAAGCTGCTGTAGCATCACGGTCAGTTGAGACAGCTGGTGGCCTTGTTGCGCTATCTGTTGCGACTGCTGGGCGACTACCGTGGTGAGGTCAGCGATAACTGGCAGCGGGACCTCAGCGGGATCCATGGCCGGATCTACTGTCACGATTCGGCTGGCTGGAGGTGGATCCTCTGTGCCAGAGAGGGATTGGCGTGCACCATGTCGGTGGACCGGTTCTAAGTTGCTACTGGTTTTCACCAGAGCCCGCCGCAAAGCGGGATGGTCTTGCATTGCAGCGGCGGTAGCAACCAGGTCGTATCCACCGGCAACGGCTCAACCTCTCTGACTGCTGAGATAAGCGCGGTACAAGTGAGTAGACAAGAGCAAGGTCGGACGTAGCAGAAGGTCAGGGCAGGCAGCAAGGATCGTAGTCAGGGGCAACGGCAGGAGGTCTGGAACACAGGCTAGGAACACACAAGGAAACGCTTTCACTGGCACAATGGCAACAAGATCCGGCAAGGAAGTGCAGGGGAAGTGAGGTATAAATAGGGAAGTGCACAGGTGAAGATACTGATTAAAACCCATGCGCCAATCAGTGGCGCACCGGCCCTTTAAATCGCAACGACCCGGCGCGCGCGCCCTAGGGAGCGGGGCCGCACGCGCCGGGACAGCACAGATGGGGAATGAGTCTGGTTAGCGGGTCGGGATGCGCCTCGAGAGCGGGGGCGTCCCGCATGGCGAATCGCATCCCAGCTGGGGACATTATCGCAGCGCATCCGGTCAGCAGGTCTGACCGGGGCGCTGTGAACAGGAGAACGCTGCGAGCGCTCCGGGGAGGAGCGGGGACCCGGAGCGCTCGGCGTAACAAGTGCTTCTTTAAGATATACATTCTAGCTAATGCTTCTGCCTTTAGGGGGAGCTTACTGTATACTGGTTTATATTTGCAATGTATTTGTAGTCGATTTTCCAAAAAACTGTTACAATGTTTTCACTACCCACAGAACGCTGACAAAGGCCTTTGCTCTGTATGCTTATAAAAGCATCTAATAGTCCTCTGTACTAATTCTCTGAGTTTAGGATTCTGGGAGATGCACCACAATGGAGTGTGGAGTGGAGTAAGAGTGAGTTCAGAGATAATACTTACAAGTTCCTTCAGAGATCTTCGCTTTATATTAGTTCAGATTTTTTTTCCATAATGACAGATTGACATTAAGCAAGTCTTCTGGGGTTACATGCTCTGTCCATACCACTGCTGAAATAGATAGGTACATCTTCTCCACCTTCTTATATTTATGGACATAATTACATAGGATGTAACACTAGGAGACCTGTTTTGTTGCAAATGCTACAAGCAAGAGATCAGATTGTGTAAAGCCACTTGCCATGATGTTGTCATTAACATATGGTGTTTGGATGAACACTTTATACACGTTAGACACATTTCTTACCTTAGGGCACCTTATGGCTGACCAATATTTTGCATCAAAAATGGACATGTATCATTTAATAAATTTTGAGCCACATCTCTTTCTCTTGTAAAATTCCCATACACAGGATAGGAAATATCAAGCTAGCCAGTTGGGGTCCTGCTGCTAGAACACCCCCAGATCATGAGACGAAATGAATTTGTACTCTTAAAGAAACGGTGAACACCACATGTGCACAGACAACGCTCTGTTCATTCTCTGTGGGGCTTCTGAACATTGCCCAGCTCGGTGGTCTCATTTGTAACGTAGTAACATAGTTCATGAGGTTGAAAAAAGACCAGAGTCCATCAAGTTCAACCTATAACCCAAATGAGTCCCTACTGAGTTGAGTTGATCCAGAGGAAGGGGAAAAAAAGCATACTCGAGGATCCCTGGATCAACGTTCTGTCCCAATAAATCTAATATACATAACCAGCGATGTTATTATTCTCCAAAAATGCATCCAGACTACTTTTTGAACTCCTTTACAGAGTTCACCATGACCACCTCCTCACAGGCAGAGAATTCCACAGTCTCACTGCTCTTACAGTAAAGAACCCCCCCGTCTGTGCTGGCGTAGAAACCTTCTTTCCTCTAAACGTAGAGGATGCCTCCTTGTTATATATCCAGTCCTGGGTATAAATAAATCATGGGAGAGATCTCTGTACGGTCCCCTGATATATTTATACATAGTTATTAGGTCTCCCCTAAGCCTTATTTTTTCTAAACGAAATAACCCTAATACTGATAATCTTTCTGGGTACTGTAGTCCTCTCATTCCCTGTATTTCCCTGGTTGCCTATCTTTGAACCCTCTCCAGCTCCACTATATCTTTCTTGTACACAGGTGCCCAGTACTGTACACAGTATTCTATGTGTGGTCTGACTAGTGATTTGTACAGTGGTGGAATTATTTCCTTGTCGTGGGCATCTATGCCCCTATTGATGCACCCAATGATTTTATTTGCCTTGGCAGCAGCTTCCCGACACTGGTCACTACAGCTAAATTTACTTTTACCCAAGACTCCCAAGTCCTTTTCCACGTCAGTCGTCCCAAGTGTTCTCCCATTTAATACATAATCCCAGCCCGGATTTTCTTCCCCAGGTGCATTATCTTACATTTATCAGTGTTGAACCTCATCTGCCACTTCCTAGCCCAAACCCTCCAACCTATCCAGATCCATTTGTAACAGTGCACTGCCCTCTATAGTGTTAACCACTGTACAGAGTTTAGTATCATCTGCAAAGATTGCTACTTTACTATTCAACCCCTCTACAAGGTCATTAATGAATGTATTAAATAGGATAAGACCCAAGACTGACCCCTGTGGTACCCCGACTAGTAACAGCCACCCAATCAGAATAAGTACCATTAATAACCATCCTCTGTTTCCTATCACTGAGCCAGTTACTTACCCACTTAGACACATTCTCCCCCAGCCCAATCCCTCTCATTTTATGCACCACCCTTTTATGTGGAACCGCATCAAATGCTTTGAAAAAATCCAGATGTACGACATACAGCGATAGCCCCTGGTCCAGTCTGGAGCTCACCTGGCAGTCTTCTTTGGTGCAAGTCCTGTACCCGATTTTGATATTAGTTCTAATGGAATTCTAGTATGTTCTGCTTCATAAATCCTTACATATGTGTTTAAATGAAATAAGCTGCTACTTCATATTGATTTTAAAAATGAAAACTTTAACTGAATGGCTTTGTTTCTATTTTGCTGTTGTCCAACCAATGGCATATGGCTTTACATATTTAGGCTCCCTTTACAAGGCTATGCAGCCTTGGGACAAGTCAGAAGAGATCAGGGGAGAATAGAGGAAAGAAAAATTACTGAAAGCAGTCTTTTTCTCCCGCTACTCTGGCTAAATAAAAACTGTGTCCGACAGACCCGATTGACTATACTGGGATCCATTGGGGCCAGTTGTTGCCCATTGCGCCCCATACAGATAATGGCTGTTAAAAGGCAAAAAAAAAGAGAGCTTAACGGACGTTCTCGACGGGGCACAACGGCAGTGTGAAGGTAGCCTTACTACTGCAGATAATGATACCAGGGAGGCTATAGCATCACTGAATCTTAGAACAATGCTTACAGTCACTGTGTCACCATGTTGCAGTTGTGTTATGGTAACATTGTAGAGGTTTTTTTCCAAAATTTTCCAAAAACAGTAAACATTTTGGAAAATTTTGGAGACTGCAGTAAAAAAAAAAAAAAAAAATAATAAAAAAAAAAAAAAATATATATATATATATATATATATATATATATATAATAAGAACTATTGTCAGATTGTTCCTGGATGTAGAACATGAGAGGGGCATCGCTTTTACACATGGACATTATCATTTCAGCTTGATATTTTTATTCTGATGTATGTAGACAAGTGGTGTCTCAGCTCACCTCCTTAGCCAGAGTCCTACGCAAGGAACGGTGTGAACCAGCACGAGAAACAATATAGAAGAAATAGAAATCCAGCGTAGGTTCTTGTGCAATAAGAACTGAATCTTTATTTTCACAACGACAAAGCAGGATACAAGTGACGCGTTTCAGATGGTTTTAACAGCCATACTTCATTGTAAAGTAAAATCAATACTTCATTGTTAATGAATGTAACATTGAATTGACTTATTAAATCCTTTTATATCCGAATGTGACTCTATGGCTATGTTCACACAGTTTTTCGGCCATTTTTGAACCATCCCTTTTACAGCTCAAATCCTCCTTTTTTAATATTGGGCAGATTGATCTTTGGTTTATCATTGTTTTTAACTTGTTTTTGCAGGTCTTTTTGGCAGACTTTTTACACATGCATGTTTTTCAATAAGTAGTATGGTTAAAATCAAACAAGCTTTTACTTTTGCAATGGTAGCTGATTTATCAAATGAGACAATTTAAAATAGTTGCAAATTACACTTTGAAACGTTAAAGCTATTTATGCTTTTATAAATGTGGAGGACATACACATGCAGTACGCACAGAAAAACGGACGGAAAAATAACTTGATTTATACTTACAATAGAAACATAGAATGTGTCGGCAGATAAGAACCATTTGGCCCATCTAGTCTGCCCAATAATCTGAATCCTATCAATAGCCCCTGGCCCTATCTATTATGAAGGATAGCCTTATGCTTATCCCATGCATGTTTAAACTCCTTCACTGTATTTGCAGCGACCACTTCTGCAGGAAGGCTATTCCATGCATCCACTACTCTCTGTAAAGTAATACTTCCTGATATTACTTTTAAACCTTTGACCCTCTAATTTAAAACTATTTCCTCTTGTGGTAGTTTTTCTTATTTCAAATAAGCTGTCCTCCTTTACTGTGTTGATTCCCTTTATGTATTTAAGAGTCTATATCATATCCCCTCTGTCTCTCCTTTCTTCCAAGCTATACATGTTAAGGTCCTTTAATCTTTCCTGGTAAGATTTATCCTGCAATACATGTACTAGTTTAGTAGCTCTTCTCTGAACTCTCTCTAGAGTATATATATCCTTTTGGAGATACGGCCTCCAGTACTGTGCACAGTACTCCAAGTGAGGTCTCACCAATGTTCTGTACAACGACATGAGCTCTTCTCTCTTTCTACTGCTTATACCTCTCTCTATACATCCAAGCATTCTGCTAGCATTTCCTGCTGCTCTATTACATTGTCTTAATAATTACTCCAAAATCCCTTTCCAGATACGCTGGTCAGGACTGTGTAAAATATTCTATATTCTGCCCCAGCGTTTTTACACCCCAGGTGCATTATCTTGCATTTATCCTCATTAAATTTCAGTTGCCAAAGTTCTGACCATTCTTGTAGTTTTCCTAAATTATTTTCCTTTTGGCGGATCCCTCCAGGAACATTAACCCTGTTACATATCTTTGTGTCATCAGCAAAAAGACACACCTTACCATCGAGACCTTTTGCAATATCACTAATGAAGACATTAAACAAAATTGGCCCCAGTACAGATCCCTGAGGTACCCCACTGGTAACAAGACCTTGCTCTGAATATACTCCATTGACAACAACCCTCTGTTGTCTGTCACTCAGCCACTGCCTAATCCACTCAACAATATGGGAGTCCAAGCTCAAAGACTGTAGTTTATTGATAAGTCTTCTATGTGGGACAGTGTCAAAAGCCTTACTAAAATCTAGATATGCGATGTCTACTGCACCTCATCCATCTATTATTTTAGTCACCCACTCAAAAAAATCAATAAGATTTGTTTGACATGATCTCCCTGAAGTAAATCCATGTTGTTTTACATCTTGCAATCCATGGGATTTTAGATGTTCCAAAATCCTATGCTTTAGTAGGGTTTCCATTAATTTCCCCACTATTAATGTCAGACTTACTGGCCTATAGTTTCTTGATTCCTCCCTACCTTTCTTTCTTGTGAATGGGCACAACATTTGCTAATTTCCAATCTTCCGGGACGACTCCTGTTACCAGTGATTGGTTACATAAATCTGTTAACGGTTTTGCTAGCTCACCACTAAGCTCTTTTAATAATTTTAGGTGTATCCCATCAGGCCTCTGTGATTTATTTGTCTTCACTTTAGACTGCAAACGAAGAACCTCTTCCTCTGTAAAGACACATGCATCAAACGATTCTTTAGTCTTTATCCCTAAAGGAGGTCCTTTTCCTTATTTTTCTTCTGTACAAACTGAATAGAAGTATTCATTTAGGCAGTCGGCTAGCCCTTTATTCTCTTCTACATACCTTCCTTCCTTTGTTTTTAATTTAGTTATTCCTAGTTTTAATTTCCTTTTTTCATTTACATATCTGAAGAATGTCTTATGCCCTTTTTTCACTGAAGTTTTTCTTCTGCCTGCGCTTTAGAAGTTCTTATAACTTGCTAGGCCTCTTTCTGCTTAATCTTGTAGATTTCCATATCTTAATTTCTCAGTTTTTTTTATAATTACTAATTGTTAGCTTTTAGGTTTGTTATGGTTTTGGCCACTTCTGCTGAGTACCACAGTGGTCTCTTACTTTTTCTGCTTTTACTGACAAGTCTAATGCAATTTTCTGTTGCCTTCAATAATGGGTCTTTTAAGTAGTCCCATTTCTCCTGGACTCCATGGACTCATTTATGACAAATCTCATTTTTGAAAAGTCTGTTTTTCTAAAATCTGAAAATTTCATTTTTGTGTGGTGTGACTCCTTCACTGTTCTTATATTAAACCACACTGACTGGTCATCACCAGATCCCAAGCTTTCTCCTACAATAACATCATATACCAAATCCCCATTTGTAAATACCAAATCCAAACTGATCTCCATCCGGTTGGCTCCTCAACCACTTCTTATGGAGATAATCCCAGTAGGGAATTTAGAATATCTGTACTCCTGGCAAAACTAGCTATTTTGGTTTTCCAGTTTATATTCGGAAGATTGAAATCTCCAATAATGATAATGTCTCCTTTCATTGTCATTTTAGCTATTTCTTCAACTAGTTGATCATCTAATTTTTTTTACTTCTCCAGGTGGTCTGTATATCACACCTACACGAGTTACTGCATGATTACCAAACTGCAACATAACCCAAACTGATTCTATGTTGGCCTCACTAACTTGTATTAGGTTAGATTTTATGCTATCTTTCACATACAGGGCCACTCCTCCTCCTTTCCTGCTTTCTCTGTCTCTTCTGTAAAAAGAGTACCCTGGTATCGGTATGTCCCAATCATTACTTTCATTAAACCATGCATCAGTAATAGCCATTAAATCTACATTCTCAGATGCCATTATTGACCAAAGTTCATGGATTTTATTACCTAAACTGCAAGCATTTGTAGACAGGACTCTGAGCTTGTCATTTCTTTTTTTTTTTTATGACAATTTTATTATTTTTCAATAAAACAGAAAAAGAGGATCATAATAAACATGGAAATGTTATACATCACAATTCCAACAGCATAGTAATCCGTATCTCGGTACACAGGTGTCCGGACAAAGTGCACAGGCGACATCACACCTTCAAAGATAGGCATCATAAGCACAAAGATATAAATTAGTAACTAAGGAAATATGCCTAGAAACAAATATACCGTATATACTCGAGTATAAGCCGACCCGAGTATAAGCCGAGACCCCTAATTTCAACCCAAAATCCCAGGAAAAGTTATTGACTCGAGTATAAGCCTAGGGTGGGAAATACATCATCCCCCCTGTCATCATCCAGACCCGTCATTAACATCCTCATCATCATCATCCCCTTTTCATCATCCCACACATCCCCCCCTTCATCATCCCCTTATCATCCCACACATCCCCCCTTCATCATCCCCTTGTCATCATCCCACACATCCCCCCTTCATCATCCCCTTGTCATCATCCCACACATCCCCCCTTCATCATCCCCTTGTCATCCCACACATCCCCCCTTCATCATCCCCTTGTCATCATCCCACACATCCCCCCTTCATCATCCCACCCCCCCTTCATCATCCTCTTATCATCCCACCCCCCCCCTTCATCAACATTTTCTCATCATTCGCCCTCAGTGGTCTTCAACCTGCGGACCTCCAGAGGTTTCAAAACTACAACTCCCAGCAAGCCCGGGCAGCCATCGGCTGTCCGGGCTTGCTGGGAGTTGTAGTTTTGAAACCTCCGGAGGTCCGCAGGTTGAAGACCACTGCGGCCTTCGACATCATCCAGCCCCCTCTCACCCCCTTTAGTTCTGAGTACTCACCTCCGCTCGGCGCTGGTCCGGTCCTGCAGGGCTGTCCGGAGAGGAGGTGGTCCGGTGGCATAGTGGTTCCGGGCTGCTATCTTCACCGGGGGCGCCTCTTCTCCGCGCTTCCGGCCCGGAATAGAGGCGTTGCCTTGACAATGACGCAGAAGTACGTTGGCAATGAACGCACCTCTGCGTCGTTGTCAAGGCAACGTGACTATTCTGCGGCCGGGCCCGAAGCGCTTAGAAGAGGCCTCCCCGGTGAAGATAGCAGCCCGGAACCACTATGCCACCGGACCACCTCCTCTCCGGACAGCCCTGCAGGACCGGACCAGTGCCGAGCAGAGGTGAGTACTCAGAACTAAAGGGGGTGAGAGGGGGCTGGATGATGTCGAAGGCCGCAGTGGTCTGCAACCTGCGGACCTCCGGAGGTTTCAAAACTACAACTCCCAGCAAGCCCGGACAGCCGATGGCTGCCCGGGCTTGCTGGGAGTTGTAGTTTTGAAACCTCTGGAGGTCCGCAGGTTGAAGACCACTGCGGGTGGGGGAGTTCACTCGAGTATAAGCCGAGGGGGGTGTTTTCAGCACGAAAAATCGTGCTGAAAAACTCGGCTTATACTCGAGTATATACGGTATGTTAGCTGATCTTAATCATCAATTATGATCCCAAATCCTAGAAACCTTAACATGTTAATAAAAACAGCCTACACCTTCAATAGGTATACATGTGCATCCTCCATGGACTCCCACCCTCGAATCTTTGATCCAGATACATGTAAAAGGTAAGTATTCGGTGCATACATGAACATAGGTACCACTACTATTAGTCAACCGTCAGATTGCCCAACGTGCCTTTAAGAGATTCTAAGGCGTACCATTCCGTCATTGCAAATTTATTCATCAGACGCCGTCTGTCCTCCGCAGACATCATTTTTGCTATGGGAACCCTCCACTTTTTGAAAAACGCTTTGGTGTATTTATCAGGGTCCTTAAGGGTTTCTCTAAACTCCATATCCATCAAGTGCAAGAACGTGACCGTCACCACCGATATCGTCGGGAGCGTGTCCGCGAGCCAATGTTGCAATAAACGCTTCACTCCCACCAGCATCAATAAGTGTATCTCCTTTGCCGCTAGTGTGGACTCCACTCCAGAGCAAGATATAATGGGTATATAGTGAAACAGATGGTTTTGTCCCACACCCTACATATCAGGTCATGAATGGACTTCCAGTAAACCTGAACCTGCTCGCAGAGCCAGAGACAGTGCACGAGACCAGCCCCACTCAGGTGGCATTTAGGACAGGCTGAATGAGGGGGCACTTCCCAGCGGGAAAAATCAAAGGCATATGTAGCCTTATGTAAAATTTTGAGGTGCATCTCTTTAGCTTGTCATTTCTTAACCTCTGTGCTACTGACATGTTCTGGCATTGTTTCTCGGGGCAATTGGACTGATGGATTTTCACTCTTTTGCCCCCCCCCCCCTCCTAGTTTAAATACTCCTTAGCAAATTCTTGGAATTGTTCACGGAGTACCTTTGTTCCTTTGAGAGAAAGATGCAAACCATCTTTTTTGTACAGTTCCTTTCTATTCCAAGTAGAGCTATCATGAGACACAAAGACAAATCCTTGCTCTTGACACCATTTACTAAGCCATAAGTTTAACTCTTTAATGCACCTCTGCCTATCATTTTGAATGTTATGCACAGGTAGAACTTCAGAAAATGAAACAGTGGATGCAAAATCCTGTACATCATGAATTCCCCCCAAGAGTTATATTGAACTCAATAGTAAAATGGCTGATTGTTCCCAATTATGTATTAATTTTATGGCCATCATTTTTACGACAATATAATTAAAGAGAACCTGTCATCAGATTTTACGATTTATGATGTGTACACCCCAGCCGGATTAAATCACCTCCCGGTTCCTGCTGTGGCTCCATGGATTAATCAACAGAGAGAGAATGGCTGCAAGTTAATGTGATATAAGTAGTGGTAAGCCTAGAGGAAAATTGAGAACTACCAAAATATATACTGTATAACATGAAATAGAAAGTGGGAAAGTAAGGAAAGGGGTCCTGGTCCCTTGTGCCCCCCTTTCAAGGTGAGAGGAGGGTGTCTCTTCCATTATTGCAGCTTTTACCCTATGTAGCTCACAAGTATATGAAACAATTTCAAGAGGCCCCTATATGAGAAACATTAGCTTTTAATATTGGTGAAAATACAAAATATCACTCTGTGATATACTGAAAGTACTAAGAGCAAATACCACCATGTCACATCTGAAAAAAATGCCTCACTGGGGCAAGTTATACATATGAGAGCCTGAATGGTGCTGATCTAGAGGAAGCAGTAATGCCAACAAAGAGGTCTCTATTAGTGAGAATCATTAGATGGGTTTAGGTATGCTGTACAGTGCTGTATATGAACTTGTTTGACCAATTTATTTTTCTAGGGGGGTTATCAGTCTTTTTGAAAAAATAAAGAAGGCTAAGTTGAAATAAGGACATGTATAAAAACATAGATATTTAAAATGAGATGATAGAATGTGTCCTGAAGTTTCTTATTTTTCTATTCATTAAATCCATAATTCAGAGGTTACAGGAAATTAATTTAAGCCTATTGGTTGGGTTGTTATGGGATTTGTTGATTTCATACCATAGCGACACAAAAGCTGCTTTGCTGGTAAGCTTTGGCTTAGATGGATTTCAGTGTATTATTTGAGAGATCTCCTGTTTTTTTTAATTAACATCTGCAGTCAGGTTAATGAGCAGGAGGCTTGGTTGGAGCCATTAACCCTTAGAGCCATGAGATATTGTGCTCATTCTATTCTTGTCCATGCAGAAATAATAATGTTGATATTAGTTAAGCGGAGCTAATTACACTCCAATGAATATGGTTTTGGATTCAATTTGGCTTATTATTCTTATTACATCTACCTCTCCTTTCTGTGTATGTTACGCCGAGCGCTCCGGGTCCCCGCTCCTCCCCGGAGCGCTCGCTTCACTCTCCCCGCGGCAGCGCTCCGGTCACGTCCTCTGACCCGGGGCGCTGCGATTCCGCTGCCAGCCGGGATGCGATTCGCGATGCGGGTAGCGCCCGCTCGCGATGCGCACCCCGGCTCCCCTACCTGACTCGCTCTCCGTCTGTTCTGTCCCGGCGCGCGCGGCCCCGCTCCCTAGGGCGCGCGCGCGCCGGGTCTCTGCGATTTAAAGGGCCACTGCGCCGCTGATTGGCGCAGTGGTTCCAATTAGTGTTTACACCTGTGCACTTCCCTATATCACCTCACTTCCCCTTCACTCCCTCGCCGGATCTTGTTGCCTTAGTGCCAGTGAAAGCGTTCCTTGTGTGTTCCTTGCCTGTGTTTCCAGACCTTCTGCCGTTGCCCCTGACTACGATCCTTGCTGCCTGCCCCGACCTTCTGCTACGTCCGACCTTGCTTTTGCCTACTCCCTTGTACCGCGCCTATCTTCAGCAGCCAGAGAGGTGAGCCGTTGCTAGTGGATACGACCTGGTCACTACCGCCGCAGCAAGACCATCCCGCTTTGCGGCGGGCTCTGGTGAAAACCAGTAGTGGCTTAGAACCGGTCCACTAGCACGGTCCACGCCAATCCCTCTCTGGCACAGAGGATCCACTACCTGCCAGCCGGCATCGTGACAGTAGATCCGGCCATGGATCCCGCTGAAGTTCCTCTGCCAGTTGTCGCTGACCTCACCACGGTGGTCGCCCAGCAGTCACAACAGATAGCGCAACAAGGCCAACAGCTGTCTCAACTGACCGTTATGCTACAACAGTTACTACCACAGCTTCAGCAGTCATCTCCTCCGCCAGCTCCTGCACCTCCTCCGCAGCGAGTGGCCGCTCCTGGGATACGCTTATCCTTGCCGGATAAATTTGATGGGGACTCTAAGTTTTGCCGTGGCTTTCTTTCCCAATGTTCCCTGCATCTGGAGATGATGTCGGACCTGTTTCCCACTGAAAGGTCTAAGGTGGCTTTCGTAGTCAGCCTTCTGTCCGGAAAAGCCCTGTCATGGGCCACACCGCTCTGGGACCGCAATGACCCCGTCACTGCCTCTGTACACTCCTTCTTCTCGGAAATCCGAAGTGTCTTTGAGGAACCTGCCCGAGCCTCTTCTGCTGAGACTGCCCTGTTGAACCTGGTCCAGGGTAATTCTTCCGTTGGCGAGTATGCCGTACAATTCCGTACTCTTGCTTCAGAATTGTCCTGGAATAATGAGGCCCTCTGCGCGACCTTCAAAAAAGGCCTATCCAGCAACATTAAAGATGTTCTGGCCGCACGAGAAATTCCTGCTAATCTACATGAACTTATTCACCTAGCCACTCGCATTGACATGCGTTTTTCCGAAAGGCGTCAGGAACTCCGCCAAGATATGGACTCTGTTCGCACGAGGCGTTTCTCCTCCTCGGCTCCTCTCTCCTCTGGTCCCCTGCAATCTGTTCCTGTGCCTCCCGCCGTGGAGGCTATGCAGGTCGACCGGTCTCGCCTGACACCTCAAGAGAGGACACGACGCCGTATGGAGAACCTCTGCCTGTACTGTGCTAGTACCGAACACTTCCTAAGAGATTGTCCTATCCGTCCTCCCCGCCTGGAAAGACGTACGCTGACTCCGCACAAAGGTGAGACAGTCCTTGATGTCTACTCTGCTTCTCCACGTCTTACTGTGCCTGTGCGGATGTCTGCCTCTGCCTTCTCCTTCTCTACAGTGGCCTTCTTGGACTCAGGATCTGCAGGAAATTTTATTTTGGCCTCTCTCGTCAACAGGTTCAACATCCCGGTGACCAGTCTCGCCAGACCCCTCTACATCAATTGTGTAAATAATGAAAGATTGGACTGTACCATACGTTTCCGCACGGAGCCCCTTCTTATGAGCATCGGATCTCATCATGAGAGGATTGAACTTTTGGTCCTCCCCAATTGCACCTCGGAAATTCTCCTTGGACTTCCCTGGCTTCAACTTCATTCCCCTACCCTGGATTGGTCCACTGGGGAGATCAAGAGTTGGGGGTCCTCTTGTTCCAAGAACTGTCTAAAACCGGTTCCCAGTAACCCTTGCCGTAACTCTGTGGTTCCTCCAGTAACCGGTCTCCCTAAGGCCTATATGGACTTCGCGGATGTTTTCTGCAAAAAACAAGCTGAGACTCTACCTCCTCACAGGCCTTATGATTGCCCTATCGACCTCCTCCCGGGCACTACTCCACCCCGGGGCAGAATTTATCCTCTCTCTGCCCCAGAGACTCTTGCCATGTCCGAATACGTCCAGGAGAATCTAAAAAAGGGCTTTATCCGTAAATCCTCCTCTCCTGCCGGAGCCGGATTTTTCTTTGTGTCCAAAAAGGATGGCTCCCTACGTCCTTGCATTGACTACCGCGGTCTTAATAAAATCACGGTTAAGAACCGCTACCCCTTACCCCTCATCTCTGAACTCTTTGATCGCCTCCAAGGTGCCCACATCTTCACTAAATTGGACTTAAGAGGCGCCTATAACCTCATCCGCATCAGAGAGGGGGACGAGTGGAAAACGGCATTTAACACCAGAGATGGACACTTTGAGTATCTGGTCATGCCCTTTGGACTGTGCAACGCCCCTGCCGTCTTCCAAGACTTTGTCAATGAAATTTTTCGTGATCTGTTATACTCCTGTGTTGTTGTATATCTGGACGATATCCTAATTTTTTCTGCCAATCTAGAAGAACACCGCCAGCATGTCCGTATGGTTCTTCAGAGACTTCGTGACAACCAACTCTATGCCAAAATTGAGAAATGTCTGTTTGAATGCCAATCTCTTCCTTTTCTAGGATATTTGGTCTCTGGCCAGGGACTACAGATGGATCCAGACAAACTCTCTGCCGTCTTAGATTGGCCACGCCCCTCCGGACTCCGTGCTATCCAACGCTTTTTGGGGTTCGCCAATTATTACAGGCAATTTATTCCACATTTTTCTACCATTGTGGCTCCTATCGTGGCTTTAACCAAAAAAAATGCTGATCCCAAGTCCTGGCCTCCTCAAGCAGAAGACGCCTTTAAACGACTCAAGTCTGCCTTTTCTTCGGCTCCCGTCCTCTCCAGACCTGACCCTTCCAAACCCTTCCTATTGGAGGTTGATGCCTCCTCAGTGGGAGCTGGAGCTGTTCTTCTACAAAAAAATTCTTCCGGGCATGCTGTCACTTGTGGTTTTTTCTCTAGGACCTTCTCTCCAGCGGAGAGGAACTACTCCATCGGGGATCGAGAGCTTCTAGCCATTAAATTAGCACTTGAGGAATGGAGGCATCTGCTGGAGGGATCAAGTTCTCCTGTTATTATCTACACCGACCACAAGAACCTCTCCTACCTCCAGTCTGCCCAACGGCTGAATCCTCGCCAGGCCCGGTGGTCTCTGTTCTTTGCCCGATTTAATTTTGAGATTCACTTTCGTCCTGCCGATAAGAACATTAGGGCCGATGCTCTCTCTCGTTCCTCGGATGCCTCAGAAGTTGAACTCTCTCCGCAACACATCATTCCACCTGACTGCCTGATCTCCACTTCTCCTGCCTCCATCAGGCAGACTCCTCCAGGAAAGACCTTTGTTTCTCCTCGCCAACGCCTCGGAATCCTCAAATGGGGTCACTCCTCCCATCTCGCAGGTCATGCGGGTATCAAGAAATCTGTGCAACTCATCTCCCGCTTCTATTGGTGGCCGACTCTGGAGACGGATGTTGTGGACTTTGTGCGAGCCTGCACTATCTGTGCCCGGGATAAGACTCCTCGCCAGAAGCCCGCTGGTTTTCTTCATCCTCTGCCTGTCCCCGAACAGCCTTGGTCTCTGATTGGTATGGATTTTATTACTGATTTACCCCCTTCCCGTGGCAACACTGTTATTTGGGTGGTCGTTGATCGATTCTCCAAAATGGCACATTTCATCCCTCTTCCTGGTCTTCCTTCTGCGCCTCAGTTGGCTAAACAATTTTTTGTACACATTTTTCGTCTTCACGGATTGCCTACGCAGATTGTCTCGGATAGAGGCGTCCAATTCGTGTCTAAATTCTGGAGGGCTCTCTGTAAACAACTCAAGATTAAATTAAATTTTTCTTCTGCATATCATCCCCAGTCCAATGGACAAGTAGAAAGGATTAACCAGATCTTGGGTGATTATTTGCGACATTTTGTTTCCTCCCGCCAGGATGACTGGGCAGATCTCCTCCCATGGGCCGAATTCTCGTATAACTTCAGGGTCTCTGAGTCTTCCTCCAAATCCCCATTTTTTGTGGTGTACGGCCGTCACCCTCTTCCCCCCCTCCCTACTCCCTTGCCCTCTGGTCTGCCCGCTGTGGATGAAATTTCTCGTGACCTTTCCATCATATGGAGAGAGACCCAAAATTCTCTCTTACAGGCTTCATCACGCATGAAGAAGTTCGCGGATAAGAAAAGAAGAGCTCCCCCCGTTTTTTCCCCTGGAGACAAGGTATGGCTCTCCGCTAAATATGTCCGCTTCCGTGTCCCTAGCTACAAGTTGGGACCATGCTATCTTGGTCCTTTCAAAATTTTGTGTCAAATTAATCCTGTCTCTTATAAACTTCTTCTTCCTCCCTCTCTTCGTATCCCTAATGCCTTTCACGTCTCTCTTCTCAAACCACTCATCCTCAACCGTTTTTCTCCCAAGTCTGTTCCTCCCACTCCTGTTTCCGGCTCCTCGGACATCTTCTCGGTCAAAGAAATTTTAGCTGCCAAAAAGGTCAGAGGGAGAAATTTTTTTTTAGTGGACTGGGAGGGTTGTGGTCCTGAAGAGAGATCCTGGGAACCTGAGGACAACATCCTAGACAAAAGTCTGCTCCTCAGGTTCTCAGGCTCTAAGAAGAGGGGGAGACCCAAGGGGGGGGGTACTGTTACGCCGAGCGCTCCGGGTCCCCGCTCCTCCCCGGAGCGCTCGCTTCACTCTCCCCGCGGCAGCGCTCCGGTCACGTCCTCTGACCCGGGGCGCTGCGATTCCGCTGCCAGCCGGGATGCGATTCGCGATGCGGGTAGCGCCCGCTCGCGATGCGCACCCCGGCTCCCCTACCTGACTCGCTCTCCGTCTGTTCTGTCCCGGCGCGCGCGGCCCCGCTCCCTAGGGCGCGCGCGCGCCGGGTCTCTGCGATTTAAAGGGCCACTGCGCCGCTGATTGGCGCAGTGGTTCCAATTAGTGTTTACACCTGTGCACTTCCCTATATCACCTCACTTCCCCTTCACTCCCTCGCCGGATCTTGTTGCCTTAGTGCCAGTGAAAGCGTTCCTTGTGTGTTCCTTGCCTGTGTTTCCAGACCTTCTGCCGTTGCCCCTGACTACGATCCTTGCTGCCTGCCCCGACCTTCTGCTACGTCCGACCTTGCTTTTGCCTACTCCCTTGTACCGCGCCTATCTTCAGCAGCCAGAGAGGTGAGCCGTTGCTAGTGGATACGACCTGGTCACTACCGCCGCAGCAAGACCATCCCGCTTTGCGGCGGGCTCTGGTGAAAACCAGTAGTGGCTTAGAACCGGTCCACTAGCACGGTCCACGCCAATCCCTCTCTGGCACAGAGGATCCACTACCTGCCAGCCGGCATCGTGACAGTGTACTTGACAGTGTGTTCACATGTTCAGGTTTTTAGTGGCAATTTCTTTATGCAAAGCCAGGAATGGATTGGAAAAGTCTATGAGGGGGATCTATCAAAACCTGTGCAGAAGAACAGCATGATTATCTAAGGCATCATTGGTGCCAGATAGTCAATGTCCCTGTAACCTATTTGTGTGGTCCTCTTTTTCCTGTAGCAGATTGGCTCCCGGTAGCATGTCAATATGTCAAGGGACCCTACCTAAGATCATTACTTGGCAAAGTTTTCCTATAGACAGGATTCATGCTATAAACCGTTTAATGTAATGCTCATGCGGTTGGGAACCAGGAAAGATTTTGGTGGCATAAGCAGCAATACCCTTTTAATAATACACCTATCTCTCAGCAGGATTCCAGTTATACACATAAGATGTTATTTAACCTTTCATGATGTGATGTGATGAATTATAAGAAGGAAAAATGGTTTGGGTTGGAGGCGGAGGATATACATAATCAATGTGCAAAAAGATTCAAGGCTATATAAGAAAAAGAGCAGAATGCTTTATAGGATAATATGTCATACAATTGTGGTGTGTAGTTTACAGGGCAAGGTATTCCCTGTAGGTACTGTATTCGCCTTTATGTGTTGTGTAAAAGAAACAACATGTTTTAGCGCCTGTATGTCATGGGGGAAGAGGCATGTAGGTGGGTGCAGGTGATAGTATTGTCTGCATCAAGTGCTACCAGAGGAGGTCTTTGGAGAAGAATCCTGGAATCATCTTCATGTGATGGAACCAGAACTCTATGTCTGGTAAAGGTTAAATCTAATTTGTTTTAACTTGCAAAATATTACGTATTTTGAGGCAGCTTGCCTCTTCATCAGATACATGAGATGACAGTTTATAATACCTGCAGTCTTATGTAAATCCCAAAAAAATGTGGAGAGACAAAAAGAGAAGGAGCAGTGATCAATGCATGAGAAAGACTATAGTAACACAATAAAAAAATTGACATAAAAAATTTAATGTGTAAGCTTTAGACTTTATAACTTTTTAGTGTCTGCGGGAAAATTTGGGAAAAAATCATTGGTATGTGCTTTTAATAAACATTAAAACATTCACATGTACGCGGATTTGATGCGAAAGATTTCAGTGTAAACTAAATGAGCACAGCTTCTTATCTTCAGTTACAAATCCTGTGCATCAAATCTGTGCAGGATACTGTATGTGTGAACGTATAATAAAAGTTCTAGTGATGCCTATTTGTATAGTATTGTACAGCACAAGCTCTCTAACTTAAATTGTGTTTCATTTTAGAACGTCAGCCGTGTTCCACAATGGCAGCATTGAATCCCCAGACAGCTAGTTCAGTTGGACTGAGCAAAGAGTTGGTGGACCTTCAACATCTCATTCAGTTCCCAGAAGAGATTGCAAGCATTCTTACAGAGCAAGAACAGGAAATATATCGGAAAGTGTTGCCCATTGATTACCTCTGCTTCTTGACCAAAGACCTTGGAGGTTCTGAATATGTCACCAACTTTCCAGACATTAAAACAACTTTGTCAGCATCTCTGTTGGAGATGAAGAATGGAGAACATAATACTGTAGAAGGGCTTGTGGCAAGATTCAATGAGGTACATCTTTAATTCACTTTCTAACGTCTTTAGTAATTGCATCTAACAAACAATTTTCATTATAGAAGTTTCGTTGATAAAGCGTTGCTGTCATCTAAAAAAAAATTAACCTGTCACATAGAAATTTTAAAAGTTTATTCTAAGTATCAGTGCCTAGATGCCCACAGATCTCTAGATAAAGCTGGTTTGATTCACTGCAGGATATTGGTTTCTTAGGCTTCTAATAGAGAGGCTAGTCAAGGAGTGAAGCCCACAGCTGCACACTTCTCCTGGCTGGTGGCTCCTAGAAATCGGTGGGGGCTCAGCACTGAGACCCCGACTGATCAAAGCTTATGACTTGTCTGTGTGACATGTGAAAGTTATTTTTAAATGACAGTAACACTTTTATCTGTCCATATACATACAATGAAAGTCGGCCAAAATGTGTTATTTTGGGTGAAAACTGTTTGTGAATTATTCGAGAACTGTCATGACTACTATCTGCTAAAATCATGATCGGTAAGGTTGGATTTTTTTTATTTCATACATGCATGGCTGATCATGTGTGACTTTATGCTAGCCGTTGTTGTTGAATCAAGCATATTAATAGCCAGATTATTTGTACATTTGATCACTCTCATTTTGGCAGATCAGTATTACATCGGTATGGCAGGCTTTTGTCAGCATGACTGTATGTTCCTGCTGAGACAGTAAATGAAATGGTGTATTCTCTGTAGACAGTAGCTCTGGCTAAGGCTCTGTTCACATTTGCAGTGTCATTTCCATTTACTTTTCCATCATAGAAGCATATCAGAAATATTGATGGAGTGTCATATGCTTTGCAGGATGAACACCGATGATCCCTGTTAGATTCCCATAGCTTTAAGGGGTACTCCAGAGGAAAATAATTCAAATCAACTGGTGCCAGTAAGTTATACAGATTTGTAAATTACTTCTATTTTAAAATATTAAGCCTTTCAGTAATAATCAGCTGCTGTATGATACAGATGAAATTTTGTATTTCTTCCCAGTCTGACCACAGTGCTCTCTGCTGACACCTCTGTCCGTGTCAGGAACTGTCCAGAGCAGGAGAAGTTTCCTAAGGGGATTTTCTCCTACTCTGGACAGTTCCTGACATGGACAGAGGTGTCAGCAGAGAGTACTGTGATCAGACTGGAAAGAACTACACAACTTCCTTTGTCGTATACAGCAGCTGATAATTATTGGAAGGCTAGGATTTTTAAATAGAAGTCATTTACTAATCTGTATAACTTGACACCAGCTGATTTGAAAATGTTTGTTTTCCACCGGCGTACCCTTTTAAAATGGGGTCTGTCAAATTCCATCATTTTGATTGCAAAAACTTTCTGCATACTGCACCATTCTTCCATTCATATGTAATAGAATCTGACACTGAGGATCTGAACAATGGCCCGAATGCAGATGTGAACATGTTATTAACTGAATCCATGTCGCTGTGATCTGATGGCCTTCACTGTCTTTAATGGGGTCTATGAATTATTTTCTTGCAGCCAAAAATACTGGTAAACTCATTGGTACCCTTTATAGAGATTTATAGCGCAAGTATGAAAAAGAATTAGTGTGTGTTTACTGCTTGTTAGAAAAAAAAACAGCTCTTTGTTGTGTTGTATGATGGAGTATTTACACATTGAATCAGTGGGAGAAAAGCCACAATAATTAGAGTAAACTCTCAGATATATGAAGTGTGTGTGTGTTTTGCCATCCATATGAACATATTAGCAAAGTTCCTCATCATTATATTTAGGTTATATCAAGATGTAAATGGTAAAATAGTGCTTAAAGGGGTATACCGTGGAAAACTTTTTTTTTTTTTTTTAATCAACTGGTGCCAGCGAGTTAATTACATTTGTAAATTACTTCTATTAAAAAATCTTATTACTTCCAGTACTTATTAGCTGCTGAATACTACAGAGGAAATGGTGTACTTTTTGGAACACAGAGCTCTCTGCTGACATCATGACCACAGTGCTCTCTGCTGATATCTCTGTCCATTTTAGGAACTGTCCAGAGCAACATATGTTTGCTATGGGGATTTTCTCCTACTCTGGACAGTTCTTAAAATGGACAGAGATGTCAGCAGAGAGCACTGTGGTCATGATGTCAGCAGAGAGCTCTGTGTTCCAAAAAGAAAACCATTTCCTCTGTAGTATTCAGCAGCTAATAAGTACTGGAAGGATTAAGACTTTTTAATAGAAGTAATTTACAAATCTGTTGATTTAAGAAAAAGAAAAAAAGTTTTCCACAGGAGTACCCCTTTAAACATTAACCTAGCTTTATTTTTTGTCTGGGATGTTCTGATCTGTTGTCATTTCTTGTTCTGATCCTAGCATTACATCATCTATGGACAGTTTTCTTTACTGTAAGAGATTCCTTTGTTTGGGACATGCTGTTTTGCGCAAAGGCACCAGCAGCAGGTGATAGTTGGCAGTTTTCGGGGCAGACTGGCTGTTTTTGTGTGTGGTCTTCACCAAACGCCCTCCAATCTTAACTGTGCATAATTAGATTGGCTACATTTTAGTTATTGCAAGTGTTAGGAGAACACACAGACGTTTGCCACCTGTGAATATGGGCAAGTAAGCCTAAATTGATGACTTCATTATATATGACACATCTGCACTGTATCGGCTTAGAAGTAAATGCATTCCATGGTATGTGGGATTTGTTGGCAAAAAATGTGATTACATTATCCTTCTACATTGACCTAGAACATCTGAAACGATTCACAAATACATGTAATATACAGTAAATAGGTCCCCATAATCTGGTGTATTTAGCAGTGCTCTTTATCTGGCTATCTTTCTTGTAACTAGAAGCTGATGCAGGTATCAGTTACCTTTTTGTGCAAAATTAGGTTTCAGGCTTTGTCGCCAGCAAATAATGTACATACAGCAAGAAGCAAATCATAACATCATAATAAGTGACCCTACCCATTGATCTCTTTATAATAATTTAAAAGGTGTGGGAATGCTAGGCTTGGGGGGTGTAAATATGAGGCTAAGGGGGGCGTGAGTCTAGCATTCACACCCCATTTTGAAATTAAAGGGTGCCTCTCATCAAATAAACTTTTGATATATTTTAGATTAATGAATGTTGAATAACTTTCCAATAGCATGTTAATGAAAAATATGCTTCTTTCTATTGTTTTTTTCCCGATCAGTCCTGTCAGCAAGCATTTCTGACTCATGCTGGAGTCCTAAACACTCAGAGCTGCTAGTATGCTTTGTTCACAGCCAAACAGGCTGTGAACAAAGCAGGCTGGCAGCTCTGAGTGTTCTCCTTTGTGAACAAAGCAGACTGGCAGCTCGTAGTGTTTAGGACTCCAGCATGAGTCTGAAATGCTTGCTGCCAGGACTGGTAGGGAGACCCCTAGTAGTCATTTCTTCAAAGTGGAAAATTAAATAGAAAGAAGCATATTTTTTAATAACATGCAATTGTAAAGTTATTCTGCATACATTAATCTATAACATATCAAAAGTTTTTTTGATGAGAGGTACCCTTTAACCCCTTAAGGACCAGGCCATGTTACACCATAGGACCAGTGCGTTTTTTGAACATCTGACCACTGTCACTTTAAACATTAATAACTCTGGAATGCTTTTGATTCTTTTGAATGCTATGATTCTGATTCCGAGATTGTTTTTTCGTGACATATTCTACTTTATGTTATTGGTAAAATTCTGTCGATACTTGCATTGTTTCTTAGTGAAAATTTTTCAAAATTTGCTGAAAAAATTGAAAATTTTGCATTTTTCTAACTTTAAAGCTCTCTACTTGTAAGGAAAATGGATATTCCAAATAAAAAAAAAATGTATTCACAAATACAATATGTCTACTTTATGTTTGCATCATAAAATTGACGTGTTTTTACTTTTGGGGACATCAGAGGGCTTCAAAGTTCAGCAGCAATTTTCCAATTTTTCACAAAATTTTCAAACTCACTATTTTTCAGGGACCAGTTCAGGTTTGAAGTGGATTTGAAGGGTCTTCATATTAGAAATACCCCACAGATGACCCCATTATAAAAACTGCACCCCCCCAAAGTATTCAAAATCAGCGTTTTAACCCTTTAGGTGTTTCACAGGAATAGCAGCAAAGTGAAGGAGAAAATTCACCATCTTCATTTTTTACACTCGCATGTTCTTGTAGACCCAATTTTTGAATTTTTACAAGGGGTAAAAAGAGAAAATGTATACTTATATTTGTAGCCCAATTTCTCTCGAGTAAGGACATACCTCATATGTCCATGAAAAGTGTTCGGCGGGCGCAGTAGAGGGCTCAGAAGCGAAGGAGCGACAAGGGGATTTTGGAGAGTACGTTTTTCTGAAATGGTTTTTGGGGGGCATGTTGCATTTAGGAAGCCCCTATGGTACCAGAACAGCAAAAAATCCACACATGGCATACCATTTTGGAAACTAGACCCCTTGGGGAACGTAACAAGGGGTAAAGTGAGCCTTATTACCCCACAGGTGTTTCACGACTTTTGCATATGTAAAAAAAAAAAAAAAAATTCACTAAAATGTGTGTTTCCCCCCAAATTTCACATTTTTGCAAGGGTGAATAGCAGAAAATACCCCCCCAAATTTGTAACCCCATCTCTTCTGAGTATGAAGGTACCCCATAAGTGGACCTGAAGTGCACTACGGGCGAACTACAATGCTCAGAAGAGAAGGAGTCATATTTGGCTTTTGGAGAGCAAATTTTGGTCAGGGGGCATGTCGCATTTAGGAAGCCCCTATGGTGCCACAACAGCAAAAAACCCTCACATGGCATACCATTTGGGAAACTAGACCCCTTGAGGAACGTAACAAGGAATAAAGTGAGCCTTAATACCCCACAGGGGTTTCACGACTTTTGCATATGTAAAAAAATATATATATTTTTTCACTAAAATGTGTGTTTCCCCCCAAATTTCACATTTTTACAAGAATTAATAGCAGAAAATACCCCCCAAAATTTGTAACCCCATCTCTTCTGAGTATGAAGGTACGCCATAAGTGGACCTGAAGTGCACTACGGGCGAACTACAATGCTCAGAAGAGAAGGAGTCATATTTGGTTTTTGGAGAGCAAATTTTGCTCGGGGGGCATGTCGCATTTAGGAAGCCCCTATGGTGCCAGGACAGCAAAATAACCCCAACATGGCATACCATTTTAGAAACTAGACCCCTTGAGGAATGTAACAAGGGGTACAGTGAGCATTTACCCCCCACTGGTGTCTGTCAGAACTTTGGAACAGTGGGCCGTACAAAATTTTTAATTTGCACAGCCCACTGTTCCAAAGATCTGTCAGACACCAGTGGGGTGTAAATTCTCACTGCACCCCTCATTACATTCCGTGAGTGGTGTAGTTTCCGAAATGGGGTCACATGTGGGGGGGGGGGTTTTGCGTTTGTCAAAACCGCTGTAACAATCAGCCACCACTGTGCAAATCACCTCAAATGTACATGGTGCACTCTCCCTTCTGGGCCTTGTTGTGCGCCCCCAGAGAACATTGCTCCCACTTATGGGGTATCTCCGTAGTCGGGAGAAATTGTATTACAAATTTTGTGGGGCGTTTTCCCCTTTTACCTCTTGTTAAAATGAACAGTATAGGGCAACACCAGCGTGTTAGTGTAAAAATTTAGACCCCAACTTCACCTTTTCATAAGGGGTTAAAGGAGAAAAAGTACCCCAAAATTTGTAACACAATTTCTCCCGAGTACGGTGAGACCCCATATGTGACCCTAAACTGTTGCCTTGAAATACGACAGGGCTCCAAAGTAAGAGCGCCATGCGCATTTGAGGCCTGAATTAGGGATTTGCATAGGGGTGGACATAGGGGTATTCTACGCCAGTGATTCCCAAACAGGGTGCCTCCAGCTGTTGCAAAACTCCCAGCATGCTTGGACAGTCAACGGCTGTCCGGCAATACTGGGAGTTGTTGTTTTGCAACAGCTGGAGGCTCCATTTTGGAAACAGTGGCGTACCAGATGTTTTTCATTTTTATTGGGGAGGGGAGGGGGGCTGTGTAGGGGTATGTGTATATGTAGTGTTTTTTACTTTTTATTTTATTTTGTGTTAGTGTAGTGTAGTGTTTTTAGGGTACAGTCACACGGGCGGGGGATTACAGCGAGTTCCCGCTGCGAGTTTGAGCTGCCGCGCAAAATTTCCTGCATCGCAAACTTGCAGCCTGATACTCACTGTAAGCCCCCTGCCCATGTGAATGTACCCTGTACATTCACAGGGGGGGGGGACCTCCAGCTGTTACAAAACTACAACTCCCAGCATGCACAGTTGATCAGTGCATGCTGGTAGTTTTAGTTTTGCAACAGCCGGCGGCACACGGTTGGGAATGTTTCCCAACCAGTGTGCCTCCAGTTGTTGCAAAACCACAACTCCCAGCATTCTCAGGCATGCTGGGAGTAGTAGTTCGGCAACATCTTTAGAGCCAGATGTTGCCGAACTACAACTCCCAGCATGCTGGGAGTTGTAGTTTTGCAACATCTGGAGGACTACAGTTTGCAGACCACTAATACAGTGGTTCCCAATCTGTGCCCTTCCAGATGTTGCAAAACTACAACTCCCAGTATGCCCAAACTGTCCAGGCATGCTGGGAGTTGTAGTTCTGCAACATCTGAAGGGCCAGATGTTACAGAACTACAACTCCCAGCATGCCTGGACAGTAAGGGCATGCTGAGGATGTGTAGTTTTGCAACATCTGGAAGGGCACGGTGGTCTCCAAACTGTGGACCTCCAGATGTTGCAAAACTGCAACTCCCAGCATGCCCAGACGCCAAGGGCTGTCTGGGCATGCTGGGAGTTGTAGTTTACAGGGTCCCATTACAGCAATGCATGTCGCTTTACGGCGACGTGCATTGCTGTAAAGGGCCCGACCGCGGCTGAAGATCTACTCACCTGTCGCCGCCGCCGCCATCTTCCTCGCCGGGATCCGGGTCTTCAGGGACGAGGTACCGGGGCTGGTCCCCAGCACTCCCCCGTCCCCCGCCGCGTCCTCCGGTCTTCCTCCTGTCCTCTCCGGACTTCAAGGGGCCGGGCAGGACGGGAGGAAGCAACCGCCCCCCCCTTTGCGATTGATCGGTTAGTTAACCGACGGATCACAGGGGATCGGAGGAGGTGGCAGGCTTGCCACCTCGCTCCTATTCTTTAGCATGATCCTGGCTGGCTGTGACAGCCGGGATCATGCGAAATTACCGGGCGGTCGGGTCCCAGAGACCCGATCAGCCCGGTATCGCCGCAGATCCCAAGGGCGATTTCCCTTGCGATTTGCGGCGATCGCCGACATGGGGGGCCTACATGGCCCCCCTCGGCGTTTGCCCTGGATGCCTGCTGAAGCATTTCAGCAGGCATCTGGTTCCGATCTCTGCCCGGCGAGCGGCAGAGACCGGAAATACAACAGGACGTTCTCTAACGTCCTTGGGCATTAAAGCCCAGGTAGCGGGGACGTTAGAGAACGTCCTATGTCCTTAACAGGTTAAATTCCCACCCATTCCCCTATTTAGGAAAAAGTGCATATAGCCAACCAAACATTAAAGGGGTACTACGCTGCTCAGCTATTTGGAACAAATTTGTTCCGAACGCTGGAGCCGGCGCCGGGAGCTTGTGACGCCATAGCTCTGCCCCTTGTGACGTCACACTCCGCTCCCTCAATGCAAGTCAAGACTTGCATTGAGGGGACGGGATGTGACATCATGAGGGGCGGGGCTATGACATCATGAGCTCCCGGCGCCGGCTCCAGTGTTTGGAACAGTTTGTTCCAAATGCTGAGCAGCGGAGTACCCCTTTAAAATCACTATATACTGGCAACAAAATTTTTAAAAATTATGGAATTCTCCAGGTTATTAAAAGCTTTGCCCATGGCTAGGAATGGTGATAAGACCAGGACAGGCTTTGTTTACTTGGCTGCATCTTTTTACTCATGTACCAGCTCTCTACTCTGACTATTGATGATGATCCTGAATGGGGCAGCTCTCTGTTATAACAATATACGCTAATCGGACATGCACCCTTCAGTACAAAACTCCTTCAACATAGCATAGACCATGCTGTAACCAGTGGTGAAAGAGCAACTGTTAAAGCGCAACTGTCGTGAAATTTTGATGCAATAACCTGCACACAGCCTTTGTACTGTGTACAGGTTGTGTGTATAACAATATTTTTACCTAATATTTGTAGGCTTTCATGACTGCAAAAAATGCTTTTATTCAAAGCCACTGATGGTCGGATAGGCATGGCGTGAGGAACGCGATGCCCCGCCGCCGCAACGCCCACCCCCACGCCTACCCTGTATGTCAGCGCTGGGACCGCTGTGTGATTGACACACAGGTCCCAGCGCATGCGCCCCCTTCAGCTAATCTAACCTGCGTGCCGCTGTGTCATCCAGCAAGTGCTCGCTCCCGCTGCCGTCCTCCTCCTCAGTGCGCCTGCGCAGAGCAGCACGCAATCAGGTTAGTTCTCGATACTAGGTGCAGAGAGGAAGCGCGCCTAGCACTGCGCCGGTGCACTGAGGAGGAAGACAGTGGCGGGAGTGAATGCTTGCTGGATGACACACAGGTTAGATTAGCTGAAGGGCGCATCCGCTGGGACCTGTGTGTCAATCACACAGCCGTCCCAGCGCTGACATATAGGGTAGTCGTGGCGGTGGTGGGGCATCGCGTACCTCGCGCCACGCCTATCCGACCGTCAGTGGCTTTGAATAAAAGCTTTGAATGAAAGCCTGCAAATTTCAGGTTAAAATATTGCTATACCCACCACCTGCACACAGTACCAGGCTGTGTGCCGGTTATTGCACCAACATTTCATGGCAGTTGCGCTTTAAGACGTATGTCATAGAGGAATATCCCCTAAGCATCCTCCTCAATGTACCAGAGTGGAAAGCTGCTCACAAATTCATGGCTCTTGATGTGGTAGACTAAATGTTTCCATATCAAGTGTCTTGGGTGTGCTAGCCGCATGTGATACTACACTTACCCTGAAGGGGTCGCTGCACTGAAAATATACCAATAGCGAAATCATCTTTGATGTGTTATGTAAGAAGTCAATCTCTTGGCCGAGCTGAGGTTGAACTCTATTTGACATGCACTAGTTACATTTCAGTTTTTATCTATAGCAGCTAACTTACTTAAAGGCTCAAACAAATTGTACTGAATGCAAAACATACCTTCCAATACAGTCAGTCTAATGGCAGGTTGCTATCTGAGAGTAGAGTTAGCACTATGAGAAGTATTTCCTTTGATCATGATATTTACAGAATATTTTTTTTTTCTTCCCCATCTGAAAATCATTAAAGGGGTACTCGACCCCTAGACATCTTATCCCCTATCCAAAGGATAGGGGATAAGATGTCTGATCGCGGGGGTCCTGCCGCTGGGGACCCCCGCAATATAGCATGCGGCACTCACCTGTTTCTGGTCCGAAAGCACTGGAGGGTCTTGGTCCCGACCACCGGAACGGAAGTCCGTGACATCACGACTTCGCCCTCGTGTGACGTCATGCCCCGTCCCCTCAATGCAAGTCTATGGGAGGGGGCGTGACGGCTGTCACGCCCCCTCCCATAGACTTGCATTGAGGGGACGGGGCATGACATCACACGGGGGCGGAGTCGTGACGTCACGGACTTCCGCTCCAGTGATCGGGACCCAGACCCTCCAGCGCTTCCAGCGGTGGGACCCCCGCGATCAGACATCTTATCCCCTATCCTTTGGATAGGGGATAAGATGTCTAGGGGTGGAGTACCCCTTTAAGGTGAAGATCCACAATGTGCGTTATTTTCTATCTAAAGAATTACGTGCCTATCAGTGTGCACTTCCTTTGGAAACGAATAGTGTTCCTGAATGTCCCTGTTTATAAACTTGCTGGTGAATTCTTAAACATAGAGTCATGCTTTTGTTGGCCTTAGCTAGTGAGTGCTTGATGATTTTCTGGCTATTCTAAGAAAAAAAAAGTCTCAACTGTATTTACATTGAAGGAGCCAGGGTGAATTTTGGGATGACAGAACTCAGATACATAGTTGGAGGTAGAGACATTTATTTTTTGTTGACACTAATTGTTGTAACGAGTAAGAACCAAACAAAAAAGACCAAGAAACCTTCAGCCTAATTTTTCAATGCTCGTAGGAATGTGACTATGAAAGGACACATTTTTGGCTATACATTCACACTATATATTAAGATATATATGTAATTATAGGTTATGGATGTCCAAGAGCCGACCAGAATTGTGACATTTCTATTCAGCAGCGTCGGAAACTTGTCATCTAATATAACTTTGCAGAGCTTCCTATGTTACCAGGAAAAATTGCATTTCTTGATTTTTTTTCCATACAATTTATCATGCTTAAGTTTGTTTGGCTGAAATGGAATTTCTTTTCTTTAAAATAAATTTATTATAAAATTTACACAGTCAATGTTGGATTCTAAAAGAGGTTTACAGAAACTTTTACTTTGATTAATATATGGTAGATAATTTATCTTTAAAGCATTAAAACTGTAATAAAATAAAAAATAAAAAATGCAGAAGTGTCAAATGTTTTGATTGTTTGGGGTCTCAGTGCTGACACCCCCACTGATCTCTAGATATAGTCGTGTGAACTGTGCTTCACTTTTGAGTCAGGGGATCAATGCAGAAGACGGGATTCATTATAGTCTGTGAAGCCCATTACTTGCAACAGGATGGATTTAGCGTGAAGCCAGGGAGTAGCGTGTGCGTCACATAACTACAGTGGTCCCTCAAGTTACAATATTAATTGGTTCTGGGACGACCATTGTCGTTGAAACCATTGTATGTTGAGACCAGAACTCTATGGAAACCTGGAAATTGGTTCTAAAGTCCCAAAAATAGGAAAAAGTGAGAATTAAAGAAAAATAAGTAGATAACTAATATATATATATATAAAGCAAGTCCTTACATATAAAAGTAAGAAAGATCTGTAATCACTGTCTATGTCATTGTTTTCCAAGCAGGGAGCCTCCAGCTGTTGCAAAACTACAACTCCTAGCATGCCCGGACAGCCAAAGGCTGTCTGCACATGCTGGAAGTTGTAGTTTTGCAACAGCTGGGGGCACCCTGCTTGGGAAACACTGGTCTATGTAGAGGACAGGAGCTTCTTCGGGGTCCTGTACAGTACAAACAGTGTCCTAAAAAAGTAACATGGAGCCGCCCTCACCTGGTGTCCAAAGGAGCAGCTAACCCTGGTACAGGTAAAGAGTACAGAACATGTTATACCTCTCTGTACTGTAGGGGGCACTACCAGACATCAGTCAGTGCATACGCTTCAGTAATACAGGTGTTTTACCAGTAAATTGCACATTCTGATTGGTCAGTTCTCTTGGCCATTGACAAGTTTCACAGATCTGGACTGTCTTTGTCCAGATTGTCATTGCATGTTAAGTCTGGTTTCAACTTACAACGGTCCAGAAAAGACCATTGTATGTTGAAACTATTGTATGTTGAGGCCATTGTAAGTTGAGGGATCGCTGTATATCTAGAGATCAATGGGGGGAAGATACATTTTCTACCATAGCAGCAAGTTTGAATTAATTTGCAGCACCATTAATGAGTAATAAGGTGTCTATAGAATATATATGGACTTTTTGGGTCCTCCAGAGTAATAGACACTTTTTGTAGTCACTCTATGCCCTTGCTAATAAATTATGGTCTTGAATGGGGCACTGGCATCTATAACCAATGACCTGTTGTGGGTGCACTAACTCTTTGGTGAACTGGTGCTAGAATCTGGTGACATGGGAACATTATCCAATGGTGCTCTCTCTGTTCTCTTCCAAGTTCCCGGTGTCTAAGATTTACCCATTTCTGCTATACTTTGAACTCTTTCCCCCTCCCCCCCTTATGAACAGGAACCTTAGTTACACAATTAGTCTGAATCACAGCTTCAAAATGATAGATCCATTATAAAGATTGTGTTTGAAAAACCATAGCAATACACAAAGTATATTTAACTGCTAAATATAACCAAAGTCTTATTACATAAGGCCATTACGTTCTTGAAATCTGTAGGAATAAATAGTTTTTGGTATTGTTCGTTTCTTCTCTACGAGGAAAGGATACTTTTTCATTGTAATTGGAGTTTCTGTGACTGTCTGCAACATCTCAGTACAAGCTGTACTCAAAGGATACAGCTGAATTTTCACTGCTTCTAATTATATAACGTAACCGAAGTCCATTATTTACGGTGGGCAGACAAAAACATCCTAAAATATAAGAGATGGATAATTGGATATTAAAGGGGTGCTGACATCTCTGTCCATTTTAAAGGAAATCTGTCATCAGAATCACCCGCACTAAACCTGTTACACAGTCTTGTAGTGCGGGTGATCCTGATTAAAACGCTTCTTACCTCATTAAAAACTGTGCAGCGGTTCTCCAGATATCTTCATTTTTAGTTATATGGTATTCCCAGGCTTGGGGCTCAGTGGGAGGTCCGCAGCATCAGCACCGACTCGCTTACGTCATTTTTGCCGGGCGGAGCGGCTGCCCGGCTCATGAATATTCATGGCTTCCTCATCATAGTCTTCCTCCTGGTGTAGGTCATGTGGGTAGCGCCGTGCATGCGCCATGTGTCGTACACCCGGAAGCGGCGTTCTCCTGCATTTGTTTTCTACTGGAGTACCCCTTTAACCCCTTAATGATCAAACCCGTTTTTGTTTTTGCATTTTCCTCTTCTCCTCCTCAGAGCCACAATGTTTATTTTTCCATATACATAGCCATATTAGAGCTTGTTTTTTGTACAAATAATTGTACTTTGTAATGACACCTTTCATTTTACCATACAATCTACTCAAAAACCGAAAAAAAATTATAGACTGAAAGTGAATAAAAAAGAACACAATTTTGGTTGGCCAAGTTTGTGAGGCTTTCTTCTTTTTTTTAACACAGTGCACTGTATGTTGTTTTTACTCTGTAGATCATTATAATTGCAGTGATATCCAATTTATATAGTTTTTGTTTTATTTTACTACTGTGGAAAAATTTCAACTTGTTTAATATATATATATATATATATATATATTAATGTGTATATATATATATATATATATATATATATATATATATATATATATAAATATAAAATCTGACCACTGTAACTTTCTTTTAGTTTTCCATTTACATGGTTGTCTGAGGGCTCATTTTCTTTACACTTTAGGAGACTTTTATAAGCAATTATTATTATCTTTTTATACTGATCAATGCTCTGCTGGTACAGCCTGCCTCAGGCAGACTGTATTAGCAGAATTACTATGACAGGCACAGAGACCTGGTAAAGGCCTCTGGCTGCCTTAATAACTGATAGACACCCCGCAATCACATTGCAGGGGTGCCAATCGGGCAATGTACAGGAGCACCACCTGTCATTTAGCCTTTTAAATGTGCTAACTATTGATCACAGCATTTAAATGGTTGAATAACAGACATCAGCATGATCGCTTATGGTGGTCATTGAAGCAAATGGCTGTCTATGAAGTGAGCCCAGGTGAGCCTATCCATAGAATAGGGTATAATAAGCTGATCGCTGAGGGTTCAACTGCCCACCAATCTCAATAACAGATAACAATTGTACCCCCAAATGAAGCACACTATGGCTGCAGGACCAACAATCCATTCTTTCAGTCATCTGTTTAACATATGTCGCAGTGTATATGGTAAATCGAGCCCATAAATGTGATGCACATTAAGTGTTATAAACTGTTATAAATAAGAACCCTCTTGGTTGGTAGAGAAAGGAGGGCCGGAGTAGGAGTGTTGTCTGAGAAGCTTGTCTGTTATTTAAAGGGGTACTTCGGTGCTTAGACATCTTATCCCCTATAAAAAGGATAGGGGATAAGATGCCTGATCGCGGGAGTCCCGCCACTGGGGACCCCCGTGATCTTGCACGCGGCACCCCATTTGTAATCAGTCCCCGGAGCGTGTTCGCTCCGGGTCTGATTACTGGCAACCACAGGGCAGGCGACGTGTGATGTCACGCCTCTGCCCCCGTGTGACGTCATGCTCCGCCCCTCAATGCAAGCCTATGGGAGCGGGCGTGACAGCTATCACGCCCCCTCCCGTAGGCTTGCATTGAGGGGCGGATTGTGACATCACACGGGGGTGGAGGCGTGGCATCACATGCCATCGGCCCTGTGGTCGCTGGTAATCAGACCCGGAGCAAACACTGCACACACTGATCTTTTGCATCGATCTTTGTTATCCCATAGGATAACAACGATCAATGATTCTGCCGCTTGACTGCTCATGTCTGCATCTCGGGCACTGAGCAGTCATTCGGCGATCGGACAACAGGAGGAAGGTAGGGGGACCCTCCTCGTGTCCTACAATGGTAAAATTGCGGCATCCCGAACAGCCCACGGAGCTAGCCGGGAGCAGAAGTTTCACTTTAGACTCGGCGATCAACTTTGAACACTGCATCTAAAGGGTTAATAGCGCGCCACACCGCGATCAGTGCCGTGCGCTATTAGCCATGGGTCACGCACATTGCTAGGTGCCAGGTCCACCTTATAGAAAGGGAGCAGACTCAGGGCGTACAGGTACGCCCTGCGTCCTTAAGAGGTTAAAGGGGTACTCCGGTGGAAAACTATTTTGTTTGATATCAACTGGCTCCAAATTTGTAAATTACTTCTATAAAAAAATTATCCTTTCAGAACTTATCTGCTGCTGTATACTACAGAGGAAGTTGAGTTCTGTTCTGTCTGACGACAGTGCTTTCTGCTGACACCTCTGTCTGTGTCAGGAACTGTCCAGAGTAGAAGCAAATCCCCACAGCAAACCTCTCCTGCTCTAGACAGTTCCTGACATGGACAGAGGTGTCAGGAGAGAGCACTGTGGTCAGACTGAAAAAAAATTACTTAACTTTCTCTGGAGCATACAGCAGTTAATAAGTACTGGAAGGATTTTTTAATAGAAGTAATTTACAAATCTGTTTTACTTTCTGGCACCAGTTAATAAAAATAAAAAAAATCCACCAGAGTACCCCTTTAACATTAACATAATTTTGAATATTGTAATTGTATTGTTTCTTTGTCAGATTAATCTGTTAAAAACTGGAGTATCACCCATTATCTCCAGGATATGCCATCACTTTATGATCAGTGGAGATCTCAGTGGTCGCCCCACCACCGATCCTGAGAAAAAAGGCAGCAGTGCTGGTCTATAGTGTTGCTCGCGAATATTCGCAATTTGAATTTTAATTGCAAATATTGCATATTCGCGAATATTGCGAATATAGCACTACATATTCGTTATTATGAATATTCGTGTATTTTTTTCGCATATGCGAAACTTTATTCACATATGCGCATATTCGCGAATATTGAGCCCTCCCTTCTTTAACCCCTTAACTTAACTTATATTTAAGTCCTGCTCCGACTCCCGCGATATGAAGAGGGGTCACGCCACGATCCCGCATCATACCGCGTCGGTCCCGGCGCGCATCAAGGGCTGGGACCCGCGGCTAACACCACACATCACCGATGGTGGCAATGTGCTGTGGTAACCATTTGCGGTGTTGACCGCCGCTTCTAAAGTGAAAGTGAAACTATCCCGGCAAGTCAGTCAGGCTGTTCGGGACCACCGCGGGGAAATCGCGGTGTCCGAACAGCTTACAGGACACCGGGAGGTCCCTTACCTGCCTCCTCGGTGTCCGATCAACGAATGACTGCTCTGTGCCTGAGATCCAGGCAGTTGCAGTCAAGCGCCGATAACACTGATCACAGGCGTGTTAATACACGCCTGTGATCAGGATGAGAGATCAGTGGGTGCAGTGTTATAGGTCCTTATGGGACCTATAACACTGCAAAAAAAAAGTAAAAAAAAAGTGTTAAAAAAGGTCATTTAACCCCTTCCCTAATAAAAGTTTGAATCACCCCCCTTTTCCCATAAAAAAAATAAAACAGTGTAAATAAAAAATAAATAAACATATGTGGTATCTCCACGTGCGTTAATGTCCGTACTATAAAAATATATCATTAATTAAACCGCACGGTCAATGGCGTACGCGCCAAAAAATTCCTTATTTTTGGTCACTTTTTATTCCATTAAAAAATTTATAAAAAGTTATCAAAAAGTCCGATAAAAACAAAAATTGTACCGATTAAAACTTCAGATCACGGCGCAAAAAATGAGTCATCATACCGCCCTGTACGTGGAAAAATAAAAAAGTTATAGGGGTCAGAAGATGGCATTTTTAAACATATAAATTTTCCTGCATGTAGTTATGATTTTTTCAAGAAATACGACAAAATCAAACCTATATAAGTAGGGGATCATTTTAATCGTATGGACCTACAGAATAATGATAAGGTGTCATTTTTACCGAAATATGCACTGTGTAGAAACGGAAGCCCCCAAAAGTTACAAAATGGCGTTTTTTCTTCGATTTTGTCGCACAATTATTTTTTTTCCCGTTTTTCCGTGAATTTTTGGGTAAAATGACTAATGTCACTGCAAAGTAGAATTGGTGACGCAAAAAATAAGCCATAATATGGATTTTTAGGTGGAAAATTGAAAGGGTTATGATTTTTAAAAGGTAAGGAGGAAAAAACGAAGTCCTTACGGGGTTAATGGTATAGGTAACTATGACTAGTGCATTAATTCTGTGATTTTGTTTCCCACTGAAACCAATAGGCCCATTGTGGTCTATGGGGATCTTATGGCATGTAAAACAGTAAGATAAGCAGGACTGTCTTGGCAACACAGTGGAATAGGAGACCACCACTGGTTCAAGTGTTCCAGTGTTGTGGTTAAACTTTACTTTCCTGGAAATGCTGCTGAGTTGCCCATAGCAACCAATCAGATTGCTTCTTTCATTTTTCACAAGGCCTCTGCAAAATGAAAGAAGTGATCTGATTGGGTGTTTTGGGCAACAAGCAGCTTTTCCTGGAAAAGTTTGAGTTTCCCATAGCAATAAATCAGATCGCTTCTTTCATTTTTCAGAGGCCTTTTCAAAAATGAAAGAAGCAATCTGATTGGTTGCTATGGGCAACTCAGAAACTTTTCCTCTGGACAGGTTTTCATAAATCTCCCTCTCATTACGAATATGCGAATTTCGCAAATATATGACGAATATTCATCCATATATTCGCGAAATATCGCAAATTCGAATATGGCCTATGCCGCTCATCACTACTGGTCTAATGTTGTGCCCTTTTTGAGTTTGAATTTCAGTTATCCCCATTCTGTGCATAGCAGGTAGCTGAGGCACGGCTGTGTGGGAAAGAAGCGGATTATGTTGCTACCCATTGAAGTCAATGGGTTCCGCTCGAGGCTTTTCCACTGTGAAAAGCGGAATTTCCACAAACTGAATTTCAGCTGCGAGTAACCCACTGTGGATGACCGCGACCTGCCGCTGCTGCACTCCGCTCCATGCCGGATGACTGGCGATCACAGCTGCCAAGCCCCCTCCATTTCTGTCTATGGGAGGAGGCATGACAGCAGTGTACTAGCCATCACGCCCCCTCCTATAGACATGCATGGAGGGGGCGTGGCGTGACATCACGATTAAGGTAGCCCCAGGCCTCAGTGACTGTAATGCTGCAGTGCTGGCTTGGAGATCAGAAAGGGGATAACATGTCTAGGGGCGGAGTACCCCTTTAAGAGTACAGTTTTTCCAGGAATAGGCATGCTCTGTCTTTGTAATAAAAGATGTTGTTCAATGGAATCACCATTCATCTAGTAGTTATTTTTAATTCACAGCGCTATGGAATATATTGCCACTGTATCGGGCTGCAAGAAAGCTTAAAGGGGATGTGCACCTTTGTAATAAAACTATTTTCCATCCTGCAGGAAATAAACTTAGCATTTTGGGTATTTTTGCACTAGCTCCCCTATATACCCCCTAAAGCAGGGGTCTCAAACTGTGGCCCTCCAGATGTTGCAAAACTTCAACTCCCAGCATGCTCGGACAGCCAACGGCTGTCCGGGCATGCTGGGAGCTGAAGTTTTGCAACATCTGCAGGGCCACAGTTTGAGACCACTGCCCTAAAGATATACCAATAAATCTACTACTGCTACAGTATTGGGTTTAATAATAGTTTTTATTATATTATGTTCTTAAATTAACTTAGTTTATTTTATATGTCATAAGAAATCCTTTATTCTATGTAGACCAGATAGAAAACTATGTATATTTTTTTCCAAACAAGAAAGGAGACGCAAAGTTTAAAAAAAAACAAAAAAAAAAAAAACTGACTTACTTTGTGGTTACGGTAATATATGAGGAGTGACCAAGGCTACTATTTGACTTAATAAGGAAACAGTGTAGGTTCTTGCTTACGTTCAGCCCAGCGCGGCATATGCATAATCTCTGTCAGCACGCAGAATGGTAAACACGAACAGGTTTCCGTTTTTACTTTTTTTTCCCCCCTTATACTATACCAGAGAGAAAGCTTTCCAGAGCCTGTCTGGTACCGTTAATGTGCCGTGTGATGCCACTTCTCTGAGGGATTCCATTGCAAGCTTCCTGAAATATGCAAAGACAAATCAATAAGCGCTTTTAGATTGTGCTTGTCAAACAGCATAAGAGTATTCTCCGTTACACTGTATATGTAAACTGTCCTGGCTGTTAGATGGCAAGCAAACCATCAACTTGGAATTGAGATCTTTAAATACTCAGATGTAGCACTTGTACAGATGTAGTGTTTAGAGTAACCATTTTCCTCTTGTGAATTTGCAGTAGGAAGTTTGCATCGAATACATGTTCAATCGGTTATTGCGGAGTATCACCCCCTTACATATGACCTGGAGTTGTCGTCTTGCAGAAAAGTGTAAAAGAAGGTCGCCTAGAAGATGAATAAAATTAAACTGGCAGTAGGAAATGTTATTAAAGAAATAAACCAAACATTACTCATCCGTTAAATTCTTTGCAGCTCCAGCGCCAATGTTCTAGTGTTCCCTGGCAGTCTTTGTCTATTTTCCATGCTGTACATACGAGGCTGGTGCAAGGATTTTTGCCACCCTAGGCGAAAGCTAATTTTGCCACCCCTTGACCCTGCCCATTGGCTCCGTCCTTTGAAACGCCCCGCTTACTACTGGGGTGACACATTGTAACAAACCTCCTCATGATGTAATCACCTTACTAGGGTGACACACTGTAACAAACATCCTCCTCAAGTAATCACCTTACTACTGGGGTGACACATTGTAACAAATCTCCTCATTATGTAATCACCTTACTAGGGTGACACACTGTAATAACCCTACTCCTCATGTAAGGGTGGCTAATTTTGCGACCCCTTGACCCTGCCCATTGGCTCCGTCCTTTGAAACGCCCCGCTTACTACTGGGGTGACACATTGTAACAAACCTCCTCATGATGTAATCACCTTACTAGGGTGACACACTGTAACAAACATCCTCCTCAAGTAATCACCTTACTACTGGGGTGACACATTGTAACAAATCTCCTCATTATGTAATCACCTTACTAGGGTGACACACTGTAATAACCCTACTCCTCATGTAAGGGTGGCTAATTTTGCGACCCCTTGACCCTGCCCATTGGCTCCGCCCTTTGAAACGCCCCGCTTACTACTGGGGTGGCACATTGTAACAAACCTCCTCATGATGTAATCACCTTACTAGGGTGACACACTGTAACAAACATCCTCCTCAAGTAATCACCTTAATACTGGGGTGACACATTGTAACAAATCTCCTCATTATGTAATCACCTTACTAGGGTGACACACTGTAATAACCCTACTCCTCATGTAATTACCTTACTACTGGGGTGACACACTGTAACAAACATCCTCCTCAAGTAATCACCTTACTACTGGGGTGACACATTGTAACAAATCTCCTCATTATGTAATCACCTTACTAGGGTGACACACTGTAATAACCCTACTCCTCATGTAATTACCTTACTACTGGGGTGACACACTGTAACAAATCTCCTCCTGATGTACACTGCTCAAAAAAATTAAGGGAACACTTAAACAACACAATGTAACTCCAAGTCAATCACACTTCTGTGAAATCACACTGTCAACACTGATTGACAATCAATTTCACATGCTGTTGTGCAAATGGAACAGACAACATGTGGAAATTATAGGCAATTAGTAAGACACCCCCCAATAAAGGAGTGGTTCTAAAGGTGGTGACCACAGACCACTTCTCAGTTATGCTTCCTGGCTGATGTTTTGGTCACTTTTGAATGCTGGTGGTGCTTTCACTCTAGTCATTGCATGAGACGGAGTCTACAACCCAAACAAGTGGCTCAGGTAGTGCCGCTTATCCAGGATGGCACATCAATGCGAGCTGTGGCATGAAGGATTGCTGTGTCTGTCAGCGTAGTGTCCAGAGCATGGAGGCGCTACCAGGAGACAGGCCAGTACAATAGGAGACGTGGAGGAGGTCATAGGAGGTCAACAACCCAGCAGCAGAACAGCTCCCTCCGCCTTTGTGCAAGGAGGAGCAGGAAGAGCACTGCCAGAGCCCTGCAAAATGACCTCCAGCAGGCCACAAATGTGCATTTAAAAGGACAGTTAAGAAAAAAAGGGCGCTCCTTGTGCAATATGGCTGGTAAGGCAAGGATCCCCACTTTAGTAACCCAGCTTACCGAATCGTGTTGTGCTTAGAGCACAACACCTTTGTTTGCACGTAGACTTGCTTGGTCGTAGAAGATGCTTGCGGCTGGAGAGGTGGCAGCTTCCACATGGACCCGATCCTAGTACAGGCACCGGTAGGATAACATCTGGAAGATGGCGGGATCAAAAACCATGGATCCCAAAAAAAACATGGAGATGCAGTGCCGTCCTCATAAGAATACTCTTAGAATAAGTGTTCAAAAGTTTTATTGATCGGTGAAACATAAGTTTCAAACCCAACCCAGGTTCTTCGTCAGACAGCAGACTCATAACTAGTGCAAGTGCGGCAATTTAAAACACATTTTTTCATTCACTTCCGGTTTGCCCAGGTCACAAAGTTACGTAAAATGTCAAATTAAAAAACACACAAATTTTACACAGGTATATAATTAATTGCATGCTTTTACCATATATCAAAGTATTCTTATTCTTATTTTTAGTTATTTATATTATTTGTATTTAGTTTTTATGTAAGCTTACAGCAGAATAATGCGTTTGTTGCGCATGCGCAGAACTATACCGCTCTTGTCGGTGATATGGATGTTACTGTGTTATTCAGAAGGTGTGGATGCTCTGAACGGTAAGTTATGTAATGGTTTCAGTGATTTAATTCAACCCTCTGGGAGTGATCGTAGACAATTTGCATATCCAATATACCTCCCTTTTCTTTAAAGTTTAAAAACGGTTGGATATATCTTCTTTTATTTGTTTGATGGGAATGATCTTAATCGGATTCATTTCCAGGGGATGAAGGATGGCGCAGTGTCGGGAACAAAAATGTATTTTTTATGTTCTGACAATGTTTATTCATACGGCAGTGGAGTGGCTGCGTGGTTCTCCCCACGTACTGCATCTCTCACTGACATTCTATGACATAGATTACAAAAGTCTGTTTTTTATTTGAAAGGATTCTTCTGTTTCTCTAGACATTATTTCTATAGCCTTATGTTTGATTTCTTTGCCACGTAGACACGTCTAGTATTGCAGTGGTAACTACCTGCCGGTAGATCTGAATTCTTCTTACTTTGTCTGTGTTGCTTGATCTGGCTGGGAGCTAGAAGATTTTTTAATGTAGGGCTCTCCGATATGTTATTTGCGGTTGTTCCTTTAGTGTGTCTTTCAGGTATACATCACTTTTTAAAATTTGCCAATAGTTTTTTAGAATTGTTTTAATTTTTGAAGCCTCACTGCTGAATGGGGGGACCGTTTTGAAACTGTAAAGAAAAGGGAGGTATATTGGATATACAAATTGCCTACGATAACTCCCAGAGGGTTGAATGAAATCACTGAAACCATTATATAACTTATCGATCAGAGCATCCACACCTTCTGAATAACACAGTAACATCCATATCACCGACAAGATCGGTACAGTTCTGCGCATGCGCAACAAACGCATCATTCTGCTGTAAGATTACATAAAAACTAAATACAAATAATGCAACTAACTAAAAATAAGAATACTTTGTTATATGGTAAAAGCATGCAATTAATTATATACCTGTATAAAATGTGTTTTTTTTTATTTGACATTTACGTAACTTTGTGACCCAGGCAAACTGGAAGTGAATGAAAAATGTGTTTTAAATTGCCGCACTTGCACTAGTAATGTATCCTGACGAACCACTGATACAGACCGCGATACAGACCGTCACCCAATCCACTCCCCCACCTCACCTGTTCCTGTCCGCTCTCCCGCATGGGATTCTATGCATTGCAGATTGTGATACAATAAAGAAGCCTGTTTCACATGCAAAGACCGGGCGAGTGCTCCATTCTTTTACATATCTACATTGGATATATCTAGTAATGTATCCATTGCCTGACTAAGAACCTGGGTCAGGTTCGAAACTTATGTTGCACCGATCAATAATACTTTTGAACACTTGTTCTAAGAGTATTCTTATGACAACGGCACTGCATCTCCACAGCCTTTTTGAGATCCATGGTTTTTAATCCAGCCATCTTACAAATGTGCATGTGCCTACTTAAACGGTCAGAAACAGACTCCATGAGGGTGGTATTAGGGCCCGACATCCACAAGTGGGGGTTGTGCTTAGAGCCCAACACCATACAGGACATTTGGCATTTGCCAGAGAACACCAATGTCACGATGCCGGCTGGCAGGTAGTGGATCCTCTGTGTCAGAGAGGGATTGGCGAGGACCGCGCTAGTGGACCGGTTCTAAGTCACTACTGGTTTTCACCAGAGCCCGCCGCAAAGCGGGATGGTCTTGCTGCGGCGGTAGTGACCAGGTCGTATCCACTAGCAACGGCTCACCTCTCTGACTGCTGATGACAGGCGCGGTACAAGGGAGTAGACAGAAGCAAGGTCGGACGTAGCAGAAGGTCGGGGGCAGGCGGCAAGGTTCGTAGTCAGGGTGGATAGCAGAAGTACTGGTACACAGGCTTTAGACACACAAAACGCTTTCACTAGGCACAAGGGCAACAAGATCCGGCAAGGGAGTGCAAGGGAGGAGACTAGATATAGCCAGGGAACAGGTGGGAGCCAATTAAGCTAATTGGGCCAGGCACCAATCATTGGTGCACTGGCCCTTTAAGTCTCAGGGAGCTGGCGCGCGCGCGCCCTAGAGAGCGGAGCCGCGCGCGCCAGCACACGACAGCAGGGGACGGGAACGGGTAAGTGACCTGGGATGCGATTCGTGAGCGGGCGCGTCCCGCTGTGCGAATCGCATCCCCAACGGCCATGACAGAGCAGCTCTCCCGGTCAGCGGGACCGACCGGGGAGCTGCAGGGAGAAAGACGCCGTGAGCGCTCCGGGGAGGAGCGGGGACCCGGAGCGCTAGGCGTAACAGTACCCCCCCCCTTAGGTCTCCCCTTTTTTTTGTCCGGTGACTGCCTCCCCTGGGATGAGGACACCGGGAAGGAATGGATGGTTTCCTCAATGGCAGGCAGTACAGCAGGAGTAGGAATGGGGAGGGAGGGCAGAGGGTGAAGCTTGGCACGGGGCAGGGAGACACAAGGACGGGAGCCATGAAGGGACACAGAGGCTTGCCTGATGGGACTGGGAGGGGGGGAGAGGCATTTCCTGTGGCAGGCAGAGTCCTTAATGACCTTAGGGGGACCGGATACAGGAGGAACCACAGGGTCACGGCAGGGAGTACTGGGAACCGGTTTAAGGCAGTCCTTGGAACAAGAGGGACCCCAACTCTTGATCTCCCCAGTGGACCAGTCCAGGGTTGGGGAATGGTGTTGAAGCCAGGGTAGTCCAAGGAGAATTTCGGAAGTGCAATTGGGAAGGACCAAAAATACAATTTTCTCGTGATGAGGTCCGATGCACATTAGGAGGGGCTCCGTGCGGTAACGCACGGTGCAATCCAACCTGGCTCCGTTGACCGCGGAAATATGGAGTGGCTTGACAAGACGGGTCACCGGAATGCGGAACTTATTCACCAAGGACTCCCGAACAAAAATCCCAGAGGCACCAGAGTCCAGGCAGGCCACGGCTGAGAGGGAAGAGCTGGCTGAAGTAGAAATCCGGACAGGCACCGTGAGACGTGGAGAAGCCGACTTAGCATCAAGAGACGCCACACCCACGAGAGCTGGGTGCGAGCGTGCGTTTCCCAGACGTGGAGGACGGACAGGGCAATCCACCAAAAAGTGTTCGGTACTGGCACAGTACAGACAAAGATTCTCTTCCTTACGGCGATTCCTCTCTTCCAGGGTCAGGCGAGACCGATCCACTTGCATGGCTTCCTCGGCGGGAGGCCTAGGCGCAGATTGCAATGGAGACTGTGGGAGAGGTGTCCAGAGATCGAAGTCTTTTTCCTGGCGGAGCTCTTGATGCCTCTCAGAAAAACGCATGTCAATGCGAGTGGCTAGATGAATGAGTTCATGCAGGTTAGCAGGAGTTTCTCGTGCGGCCAGAACATCTTTAATGTTGCTGGATAGGCCTTTTTTAAAGGTCGCGCAGAGGGCCTCATTATTCCAGGATAGTTCAGAAGCAAGGGTACGGAATTGTATGGCGTACTCGCCAACGGAAGAATTACCCTGGACGAGGTTCAGCAGGGCAGTCTCAGCAGAAGAGGCTCGGGCAGGTTCCTCAAAGACACTTCGAATTTCCGAGAAGAAGGAGTGTACAGAGGCGGTGACGGGGTCATTGCGGTCCCAGAGCGGTGTGGCCCATGACAGGGCTTTTCCAGAGAGAAGGCTGACTACGAAAGCCACCTTAGACCTTTCAGTGGGAAACTGGTCCGACATCATCTCCAAGTGCAGGGAACATTGCGAAAGAAAGCCACGGCAAAACTTAGAGTCCCCATTAAATTTGTCCGGCAAGGACAGGCGGAGGCTAGGAGTGGCCACTCGCTGCGGAGGAGGTGCAGGAGCTGGCGGAGGAGATGATTGCTGATGAAGTTGCGACTGAAGTTGGTGCACAATGGTGGACACTTCCGACAGCTGGTGGGTTAGATGGGCGATCTGTCGGGCTTGCTGGGCGACCACCGTGGTGATATCAGAGGCAACTGGCAGGGGAACCTCAGCGGGATCCATGGCCGGATCTACTGTCATGATGCCGGCTGGCAGGTAGTGGATCCTCTGTGTCAGAGAGGGATTGGCGAGGACCGCGCTAGTGGACCGGTTCTAAGTCACTACTGGTTTTCACCAGAGCCCGCCGCAAAGCGGGATGGTCTTGCTGCGGCGGTAGTGACCAGGTCGTATCCACTAGCAACGGCTCACCTCTCTGACTGCTGATGACAGGCGCGGTACAAGGGAGTAGACAGAAGCAAGGTCGGACGTAGCAGAAGGTCGGGGGCAGGCGGCAAGGTTCGTAGTCAGGGTGGATAGCAGAAGTACTGGTACACAGGCTTTAGACACACAAAACGCTTTCACTAGGCACAAGGGCAACAAGATCCGGCAAGGGAGTGCAAGGGAGGAGACTAGATATAGCCAGGGAACAGGTGGGAGCCAATTAAGCTAATTGGGCCAGGCACCAATCATTGGTGCACTGGCCCTTTAAGTCTCAGGGAGCTGGCGCGCGCGCGCCCTAGAGAGCGGAGCCGCGCGCGCCAGCACACGACAGCAGGGGACGGGAACGGGTAAGTGACCTGGGATGCGATTCGCGAGCGAGCGCGTCCCGCTGTGCGAATCGCATCCCCAACGGCCATGACAGAGCAGCGCTCCCGGTCAGCGGGACCGACCGGGGAGCTGCAGGGAGAAAGACGCCGTGAGCGCTCCGGGGAGGAGCGGGGACCCGGAGCGCTAGGCGTAACAACCAAGATTGGCAAATTCGCCACTGGCACCCTGTGCTCTTCACAGATGAAAGCAGGTTCACTTTGAGCACATGTGACAGACGTGACAGAGTCTGGAGACTCCGTGGAGAACGTTCTGCTGCCTGCAACATCCTCCAGCATGACCGGTTTGGCGGTGGATCAGTAATGGTGTGGGGTTGCATTTCTTTTGGGGGCCGCACAGCCCTCCATGTGCTTGCCCGAGGTAGCCTGACTGCCACTAGGTACCGAGATGAGATCCTCGTGAGACCATATGCTGGTGCAGTTGGCCCTGGGTTCCTCCTAATGCAAGACAATGCTAGACCTCATGTGGCTGGAGTGTGTCAGCAGTTCCTGCAAGAGGAAGACATTGAAGCTTTGGACTGGCCCACCCGTTCCCCAGACCTGAATCCAATTGAGCCCATCTGGGACATCATGTCTCGCTCCATCCACCAACGCCACATTGCACCACAGACTGTTCAGGAGTTGGCAGATGCTTTAGTCCAGGTATGGGAGGACATCCCTCAGGAGACCATCCACCACCACATCAGACAAAATGCCCAGGCATTGTAGGGAGGTCATACGAGCACATGGAGGCCACACACACTACTGGGCCTCAGTTTGACTTGTTTTAAGGACATTACATCAAAGTTGGATTAGCTTGTAGTGTGGTTGTCTACTTTGATTTTGAGTTTGACTCCATATCCAGACCTCCATGGGTTGATAAATTTAATTTCCATTGATAATTTTTGTGTGATTTTGTTGTCAGCACATTCAACTATGTAAAGACGAAAGTATTTCATACGATTAGTTCATTCAGATCTAGGATGTGTTATCTTTAGTTTTCCCTTTATTTTTTTGAGCAGTGTAATTACCTTACTGTAACAAACCTCCTCCTCATGCAATCTCTTTACTATTGGGGTGACACACTGTAACAAACCTCCTCCTCATGTAATTACCTTACTACAGTGGTGCTGGCTGGGCGGGTGCTTCAAGTGAGTGGGGTCTTCGGATGCTAGCTGGCTACTAACTGTCTTTGCAGCATGCAGAGAGGTGCCCCCATCAAGAGGGCGCTCTTGAAATTCCAACGTGTGAACCTAGTCTCACAGTTATTTCTGGTCTCAACCACTGCCAGTGGATGTAAATTGTATAACTTTGCTGACACTCTCCAAACTTCAAACATACATCTTGACATACATATGCATCAAATGGCAAGAATATATAAAACTTCTAAACCACTTCCCCAACATTTCATTGGAGAGCAAGCAATGAAAAGATATAAGATGTCTGTTCCCTATAAATTATCCATAGTGATCCTTGTGCGGTAACATTTCCACAATTGCTTCAATTCCAGAAATGAAATTACGTAATGCATTAAATAAGAGAAATTGGATTTTCCCTTTCCAGAGAGGATCCTGGAAGTAAATGAGATTACTATAGTGTTTACGCATATTTACACCGCCATGTCATTAATCTTTTTGTCTTTTTACATAAATTGTCCATCTGGTTTCTAATTGGGATTATAGTCCTAAATGAATGTGACACAGATTCGAGTATTTGAGTATTATAAAAGTAATTGAGTTTAATCATTGGCTGTGTTAGGATGACAGGGATTACTCTGCTTTTTTAAACTAGCGAAAGTGTTTTATCTTGCCTTAATGTGGAGTGCATAGGGAGTTCAGGGAATTATGGAAATATAGTGTTGCCTGGTAATGCAGACTTCCCCACAGACGTAAATTTTTGTCATAAATACTATGGGTCTCCCAGAGCATACGCATGACTTTATTTCCTTATACACAAGGCCTTCCTGTGATCCATCATTCCAAATAGGAGTTCGAAATAACAATGTGTCTTCTTTGGAAATAAAAAGGTACATTAAAGCGCAACTGTCATGAGTTTTAACCCCCATAAACCAGCCCCAGCTTGACAAAGTTGTTAGAAATAACAGTTAAATCATTCCTTTTGCTGCTTTCTAGCAGCTTTAATAATGCTAAAAAAAAAATGCTTTTAACAATAGTCAGCAACAGTCGGATAGGCACGGCTATGTCCGCAGCCGCCACGCCTATCCCCTGTATGTCAGTGCTGGGGACGCTGTGCGATTGGTCCACAGGTCCCAGCACTGTACTGTACTGTACTGTACTGTAGAAAAATAAACGGCGCCCGTTCATCTATGCACTCCGGTGATGCGGGCAGGCAGCACTTACAGCAATCACTAGATCTCTTTCTGCTAGTACTTGCTCCCTAAAGCCCAATGCGCGGCATAATGCTGTAGTGGAATGATCTGGCCATCCAGTCTCATATACAACTGTGATGCAATGCGGGCGGCCAGATCATTCTGCTGCTCTCAGTGCTGGGACTAATCACACAGCGTCCCCAGCACTGACATACAGGGGATAGGTGTGGTGGCTGCGGGTATAGCCACGCCTATCTGACTGTTGCTGACTATGGTTAAAAGCATTTTTTAGCATCATTAAAGCTGCTAGAAAGCAGAAAAATGTATGATTTAACTGTTATTTCTAACAACTTTGTCAAGCTGGGGTTGGTTTATGGGGTTAAAATTCATGACAGTTGCGCTTTAAGAAAGTATATGGCATTAAGAACGTGCCACCTGTACATGATCATTTTGAATAAGTCGTTTGTTCTCAACTTTTTACCATTGTGAAACCCCACTAGAACAGTATATACTGGCAGCCCAAATTCACTCCTACATCCTTACGAAGTATATAACATGCTGGAGAGCACTTAACACTAGCATATAAATACATAGAACTCCAATATCTACGTAAATCTCTTGCGTGCCTGTTTCTTTTCATGCTGGACTAAGATCCTAATCTGAAATGGTTGTATTTCCTATTTTCCTGCTAATTTGTTTCTTAGGCTTCTTAAAGGAGCCTTTCCCATTTTATAAAGTGATGGCATGTCCCTAGGAGAAGCCATCACTTTATGGCCTGTTGTACACCTATCAGCTCTCACAGTAAGGGGGTGCAGCACTGATTCCATGATACGTCCCATTTAAAATATTTCCCCTACAAGGGTGTCTCAGCCACTCACTGTGCAGCACAGTCCCATTTAAGTAAGTGTGGCCATGCCTGTGCAGTGAATGGCGCCCTGCTACAGTTCTCTTTATAGATAGTGACTTGGAGCATCTCTGTACAAGGAAAACCTGGGGAATTAAAGAGGAGACAATGCTAAATCAGCATTGAGGCCTCAATATTTTCTGGATTAGATCACTGCCAAGCAATGGCGTCTCTTAGCCATAAGATAGATATAAGCCTGTAACAGAACAGATAGTGACCAAGGTTCTTTTGGTACACACAGCTTTTTTTTTTCTGTTTAAGGTATGTGTTTTATGCATTTAAAAAATAAATTTTATACATTTAAAAAATATTTAACGGATGCTAATGTATGACATATAGGAGAATCAGTTTCCCGTTAACTGCAGTATTAAAAAAAAAACCAGGGATTGCAACATATATGTATCATTTTATAGTACACAACAACATGGTTGACCATGTTTTTATATTAAGCAAAATTAAAGGTAATAAAAACAGCAAAAAGGAGACAAGAACCCAGTCTCAGGACCTGTGGGTACACTGTGTCATGACTTCTGCACGATATCTCATTCATTTTAGGTTTTGACATGTTTTGTGCAATAAGCCAGTTTTGACTTTTTGTTTGTTTTTGATTGCCCTTCAGCATTTAAACAGGACCATTCAGGTCATAACTGTATATACTACAAACAAACCACCTCGTACCCAAACCTGCTCACTTGCACACCAGGTTTATACTCATAATAAGGGTACCCAGGACTGAAATTCTGCAGATATTTGGGGATGTTTTTCCACATAAATGTAGGCTTGCAGACTCATGATTCCATATGCTCATTTGTGTATAACCAAAAAGTTAAAATATACCTCTAGTTACATAAAAAGTATTATAATTCAGGAGTGTGCCTGTAATCTAAATTACTTTTATAGCAAAATTTGCTTCACATATCAACACATTATGAGAAACAGACCACATCCTTCTCTGTATTCTAGGCTCCAATATCCAGCACCAAAGCCGGTGCTGTACACTGAAAACCAGTGCGCAACATACACAACCCTCCTCTACCCCAACATCATCTGTCCGGGGAGAGTCAGGGGGCTCACATACATTTTAGGCAGTTGTCTAATCCCACCAAAATTGGCAGCTTTGGCTGACCTTTGATTCAAGAGTATTCTTTAATCTGTGTCATGCACCACCATCTCTATTAGGACCAACAGAATGCATCAGTTTTGTTCATGGTTTTCCATTAAATAGTCACTCTTATTAAAACGAATTTTTGCTATTGCACTTCTTATGGTAAATAAAAAAAGATTTCTAATGTACTTTGTTTAAAAAAAATTAAGTTTTCTATGTTTTATTTGTGTTTAAAAAAGCTGCCACTATGTGTCTCCCTACTTGTCCAGAGCACATTTCCTCCTCTCCTAGCTCTTGCACAGACTTTGGACTTCTGCTTGCCTGGCAGAAGTCCAAAATAAGGATATGTAGTCTGAAGTGCTGAGGGGGGGGGGGGAGGTGCAGCCTTAGCCAATCATAGCTCATCTCACACACTGAACTGCTCTGGGTTGTGTGTAGTAGAGTGAGGGATGAAGTTCTCCCCTGTATGTCTTTAGATGATGTCACGCCTTCTGGGTAACGTCCCTTCCCAGTCTGTGAATCTGACTAAGACTGAGCAGAAAATACAGAGCAATATCAAGGTAGAAAACTAAAAAATAACAAAATAAAGGCAGGAGGTGGTTTATCATGATGACGGCAGTGAACTGGGAGGATTATAAAATTTAACAAGATCATGAGAGGTACTCTTTAAAGCACACATGTTAGTAAAAAAATCTATCATTTACATTGCGTGTGGGAGTATACAGCAACCAGTTTCCAGGCTGTAGAGCGCCACCAGAAGATTAGTAGTGGTATTTGCAGAATTCTTCTTATCCTGATTGTACATTCTCCTTCATTATATATTTTTATATCATTTCTTGTTCCATTGTTATTGTAGCACTTTATATGTAAGTAATAAATCGAATTATAATGCGTTCAAGACATATAAGAGTATCAAGGAAAAACAAAGAGGGTAAACTCAAGATCTTCAAAATAAATGAAGGGTATACATACGTGTTACTTATTCATTACAGCTTGGAAGTAACATACTGTGTTTAATACGCTTGCGGTAAATAATAACTTAGTGTGAAAGCACTACAAATAAATGATGGTCATAAGGGTATACACATGTAATATAAACAATGTGTGAGCCTGAATTGTTGGAAAGGGAACAAAGAGGGGATCTGGAGGTATTCCTTTGGTTTATAACAAATCCTCTATTCTGTGATGAACATCATGTATGTTTTTGTTTTATTTCCTTTCCAAAATCGTAAAGAAGAGCATGAATGTGTTACGCCTGCCTTAGAAACTGAACAAAGACATTGGCTTTCCTTAAAAGGGTAAAATGATGTTTTTGGGATAAAAAGAACGCTAAGCATTCAAATCATGTTTTGGAAATACCAAGTAGTGAATAGTGTCTGTGAAATGGGGGATTCCTTTGTTTCAGATTATCTGGGTGATTTTTGACTTGTGCTGCAAAATATTAACACGTTTCCATAATTTCTTTGTGTTATTTTTAAAGTAATGATCACATAGTGCCAAACAACTCAGGAATTTTGTACTTTCTAGCATTTTGCAGCAGTAACATATACTTGGATGTTATGTTTTGGGAGTGGAGCCTAAAATAGAGGGCATGAGTTTAGAGCTTTATTTCATATTTAACTTATATTATACAATTCAGTGTTTTCATATGAAAAGATGTTAAACTGCTGCCATACATGCACACACTGCACGCAGACCTATTGGCAGCCATCCCTGTATTAGTTTGTGTATGGGGTAAGCTTTCCTCAGTACTATATGTGAGGAGGAGGACTTGTAGCATTTAACCCATTCAGCATCACTTATATATATATATATATATGCTGCTAGGGCTGGGCGGTATGACCAAATATGTGTATCACAGTATTTTTTTAACTTACAGCGGTTCCACGGTATATAACGGTATTCTCTCACCCCCCCCCCCCCCCAAATCATGTGACCCGCCAGCGCTGTTCTGTACGCCCAACCCCCCTGCCCCAATCAGGTGACCCGCGCACGGTTTTCGGCTTCCACCCCCAAAATCATGTGACCCGCCAGCACTGTTCTGCCCTCCTCCTCTTTGTTGGGGGCCGCCGGGCGCTGGAACTCTATAATGTACGCCAGTGGTCTCCAACCTCTTACATGACAGTGGGCTCAGCCTATCACTGGCCGGGGCGGGGCATGACGGCTGACGGCTGTCCACGTTCCAGTCTCCTGCGTGCGGCTGAGGTGGGTGAGTTAAAAGTTTATTTTCTGTATCTTTTGCAGCCCGGGCATAGGTTTACAGCGTACAGCAGTGATCTCAAACCTGCGGACCTCCAGCTGTTGCAAAACTACAACTCCCAGCATGCCCGGACAGCCATTGGCTGTCCGGGCATGCTGGGAGTTGTAGTTTTGCAACATCTGGAGGTCTGCAGGTAGGAGACCACTGGCGTACATTATAGAGTTCCAGCGCCTGGCGGCCCCCAACAAAAAGGAGGAGGGCAGTTCTTGACATCTGTGAGTAGTACCCTGCTGGGCTGATCCTTAATTGGGGGGAGAAGAACAGTGCTGGCGGGTAAACATAGGATTAGTTCCCCGATGTGGGGACAGCGCTGCACTGATAATACATTCCCGAGGGGAAGGGGCCCAACCGGTATTGCGGTATGGGGGAAAATTCATATCGTGCAGCCCAAAAAATTTGGTATGCGGTATGAACCGGTATACCGCCCAGCCCTATATGCTGCATCCCAATGTGCTTAAAGTGAATATCCCCTAGATTTTATTAGAACCAGATACTGAAACATGTTTTTTCTGACCTGTTCCTACTTTCTGATTGTAAATGTATTTATTTCATAGTTTTTGTACATTATTATGAAGGGAAGCCTGCCTGGGCTGTCTTTAACAGCATTTAGTGATATGCTTTACAGCAGGCCTCATTGACATACTGATACAGGTCATTGTGAGTATGGAGTGTTTTCTGGACATGCTTTGGGACCTGTACAGTGGTCATTTTACAGGGAGGTGCAGCTTGAGCTCTGAGCTTCAGCTATTGTGATTGAGGTCTTGTCTACAGTATATACTAGTGTCACCTTTCACTGTACTCCTGTCTGTAATGATAAGGAGGGCAGTACTGGATAGTGATATGTACAGAACAGGAAGCCATAAGCCATACCAGCACAGTAAGCTGCTGGAGCACACCTGTGAATAAGAATTGGTGGGAGCCCCTTTCATATCTCACTGCCACATCATTGTGATTGCCAGGGCTCACAGTTTTACATATTTTTCTTCTGGGAACTAAAAGGGTCCCTAGAGCTGTCAAGTATAGGTGGAAAAAATTTCTTAAAAAATGCCTGTGCATCTTACTATTGAGTTCAGTGAAAAACAGCCAGTTTTCCTTATTGTTTAACCAATACAAATGCAGTTTTACTGGTGTTTTATGGCCCAAAGAACAGAAAAAGATACTGTGTGTGAACATGGCCTTAATCAGTCATGTTGCCAAAATCACACTGCTCTCTCAACTAGTGTAGACAAACGTGTTTGCTTGCTATTGTAAAGTAGCAGGTATCTACCATTCATGCTCAACCAGGATTGTCAGGATCCGGGCTGGCGGAGGGTGAGGACACTGGGAGTGGATCCTCTGTACCAGAGAGGTGATGGCGTGGGCCATACCAGGGGAACGGAGTCTAAGGGGTTACTGATATTCACCAGAGCCTGCCGCAAAGCAGGATGGACTTGCTGTGGCAGGTAACCCCCAGGTCGTTCCACTCAGTAGCGACTCAACCTCTCTGGCGGCTGAGATGGCGCAGTACAAAAGGACAAGGCAGGTGTTCTGGAAACACAGGGAAAGGACACACTGGAACACTTTCACTAGGCACTAGGCAACAAGATCCGTCAGGGACAGGAAGGGGAAGTGATGTTTTATGGGGAAAACAGTGATTGGACTTGATTGGGCCAGGCACCAATTAGTGGTGCACTGGCCCTTTACATTTCAGAGATCCGGCGCACGCGTGCCCTAGAGAGCGGGGCCGCGCGCGCCAGGATGGGACAGGTGAGGAAGGACGGGGCAGATGAGAAGAGACATGGGATGCAATCGGTGAGCGGGCACGTATCGCGGATTGCATCCCCTCCGGTGACAGGGTAGCAGCGCTCTCAGTCAGCAGCGCCGACCGGAGCGCTGCAAGCAGAGTAACGCCGCGAGCGCTCCGGGGAAGCAGCGGGACCCGGAGCGCTCGGCGTTACAAGGAAGAAATAACTACTAGACAACAGATCACTGAGCAACTGGGATATTGGGCTGCGAAATTACAAGCTTCATTGACTTCAGAAAAATAATTGTATTGGAGACGTATTGGAGATTTCAGAGAAATAATTGTTCTGGAGACTTATTATATTGGAGACTGATTTAAACAGTGGGGGACAATAGACCAGATGCCAATTTGAGGCTGGGTTTTAACTTCACAATTTTTTGGAAAGCTCTCCTTGCACTTTTTGAGCCAAAGACAGAAGTGGATTCAGGAATGGGAAATATAAAGAAAGGACTTTTACTCACTTATCCTTCTCCTTTCTGCTATATCCACTTTTGGCTTTGGCTCAAAAACTGCAGTGGCAGTGTTAAAAAAAAATGCAAAGTGGAAACCCAGCCCAAGGGTAGCCTTTTACAACAATATACAGAATTTTTATATATACAGTACCTATTACCGAAAGCTTTGTATCTGTGGCTGCATTTTTTGTAATAAACTCCTGTATGGTAAACACATAGTTTGCTTACTGATTGTTAGCCTTGTGTTTTAGTTTGCTTATTCTCAACATTTTTAGTAAATTTAATGTACCGATTTGTATTTATTTATTTATTTTTATATTTTCAGGTTAGTTCATGGGTAACCTGGCTAATCCTTGCTGCAGGGTCGATGGAGGAGAAACGGGAAGTGTTCTCCCATTTAGTTCATATTGCAAAGTGTTGTTGGAATATGGGCAATTACAACGCTGTGATGGAATTCCTGGCAGGACTCAGGTACTACTTGATTGAAGAGAGGTGAAGGCAGCTGTTATAAACATCAATTGGCACGGTGTCAGATCAGGTTTTAAATAGCGCTACAGTTACAAACTATTGCAAATTGTTTGGAATTGCCCTGAAGAGGTCCTAATGTTTACATGCTTAAAGCAGTCATGTTTAATCTGTTAAAATATTAAGTATAGTTAAAGTAAATTCTAATACCACTGGAGGAGTTGAAAGAATGGAAAACATTGAAGATGGCGTTTAAAGTTTGCAGGTCTAAACAGCACTCTTCTGCACGCCATATAATTTATCTTAGACTTATATTTTACCATAATACATACGCCACAAAGTTTTGAAATAAGTATCTTTACCCTAAATTGTTCTCTGAAGTCAACTGACCACATAACTTTCATAGCACTGGAGAATAGTCAGAAATGTTTGACATTGCGAGGTACACTACTTTAAATGCAATTTTTGCGTTTCTTTTAGGTCAAGGAAAGTGTTGAAAATGTGGCAATTTATGGATCAATGTGACATAGAAACGATGAGAAGCTTGAAAGATGCAATGGCTCATCACGAGTCTTCCTCCGAGTACAGAAAAGTCGTGAATAGAGCCTTAAATATCCCAGGCTGCAAGGTTGTTCCTTTCTGTGGAGTCTTTTTAAAGGAACTTTGTGAAGTTCTCGATGGAGCCTCAAGTCTAATAAAACTGTGTCCCCGCTACAATTCTCAGAATGAAACACTGGAGGTAACCATGGCAGTCACATATTACGATAATTGTGGATTACTTTTTATTTAATTATTTACTGTATTTTACAAACATATGTATTTTGACATGGGGTTGGATCATTGGGTAAAGTAACAATATATAGTCTGTATGAGTGAGTATAACATTTTCTTCTGCTGTAGTCGGGTATCGTAGGATGGTGGCTTGATCTGAAGCCATTGATCAAATGTATTAGTGAAATACGTTAAAGGGGTATTCCGGGCAAAAACATTTTATCTCCTATCCAAAGGATAGGGGACAAGATGTCTGATCGCGGGGGGCCCGCTGCTGAGACCCCCCACGATCTCCCCGCAGCACCCGCATTCTATGCGGTTGCTGAATCTCCAGTTTCGGAAACCTCCGGGACTGAGGACGTGATGTCACGCCATGCCCCCTCCATTCATGTCTATGGGAGGGGGCGTGACAGCCGTCACACCCCCTCCCATAGACATGAATGGAGGGGGCGTGGCGTGACATCACGTCCCCCAGTCCCCGAAACCCGGGGGTTAAAATGTAGGGGATAAAATGTTTTTGCTGGAATACCCCTTTAAGGTGAGCATACACTTTCAATAACTGTCAGCTAAATGTTCTTTCAGACAAAAGTTATCTCTCCCTACTTCCCCATATATATGAATGTTGAACAAAGCCAAAGGTTTATGTTTCCTATAGGGGAAGTAAGGCATAAACCAAAGTCAGACAGCTCTGGTGCTGGTTTATATCTCCAAGAACAATAGTGTAAGGCATAAAAAAGCAACAACCACAATCATCATCCACTGTTAGATGGCCACCATACACCTTAGACAGTCAAATGAACCTGCCGAAGGCTGTGGGTTCAGCCAACTTTAGTCTAAGGTGTATGGGCACCTTTTAAATGGTGCTGTCTGGATTTTAGTTTTTGTCTTTTTGCCTTTAAAATAAAAAAATAACATCCCTATTTTCTGCTGCTTCCATTCAGATGACCCCCTGATCCCAGCTCAGAACTTCCTGCTTTCCTTCTAGACACACATTAGATGGCCACTCAGTCAGTCACTGGCTAAGGTGGGAATTTTCTCCATGTAAAAGAAGTAATCAGGAAACACTGAACAGCAGGGACCGATATCAGTTATTACTTAGCCCTCCTCTGTGAGGGCAGTGCTGGACACAGCTCTTAGGCTAGGTTCAGACTACGGAATATCCGCCCGCAATTCCGCTTTGAAATTGCAGGCAGAAATTCCGCTTGCTATAATGCATAGTGCAGTGAATGGTTTTCCGTTCACAAATTCACACTTCGGAATTTGTGAGACGGAATTTGTGAATGGAAAATCCTCTTGGAAATTTCCGCCTGAAGAAAGGCGTTGCTCTTTCTTCAGGTGGAAATCCGCGCGGAAAACATTGCAGTCTATTGGAGACTGCAGTGTCTGCGCGGTCCTAGCGCCGACTGATTCAGTCAGCGCTGGCCGCACTCGGAATCTCCGGGTGGAAATTTTCTGCCCGGAGATTCCGTAGTCTGAACCTAGACTTAGGCTCAGCTGATAGATGGGAAGATCTGATTAAGGAACCCCTTATATTGACTTAGCATGTTGCTATACAGTATTTTCAAGGAGTGTTATAAACAGTTATATGCCAGAAGCCTAAACAAGATAGTGTCAAACCTTCGGTATATTTTGCAGTTTGTGTCTGACTACAATGGACAAGACAACTTTATTCAGAGAATAGGAAAAGATGGATTAAACTGTACTGAAAAAGAATCAACAGTCAACAATATCATGCAGACCATACGTAGCTGCAACCGCAGCCTGGAGTCTGAGGAAGGTGAAGACAATGGCAGTGAAAACAGCGCCGTGAGAAAAAACTCTGTTATGGATAGAAACAGATTTCAGTGAGTTGAACCCTTTAGTTTTATTCTTAGTGCTTTGAAGTTATTGTTGACATTTGTATTTACTGTTAGACAGTCCAATGCAAACCCTGTCAATCTATCTGGTTATAGGGAAACATCAAGAATTTTGGTGTAATTTCTAAACATTTCTTTGAACACTGTAAATAATATTTGAGCTAATACAATGTACATGGGCCTTTTCTATGCAATATTTGGAAGTTATTTCTCATGTGTTTCATTATCTTTTATGTTTTTAACTTTGGATTCTGAAATTTAAAGTAACACTCTAAACAAATGTGAACATTTAGCTTTCAGCTGTTTTTTGTTCATACATAGCAGTGGTTCTTAACCTGGGTTCGGTGAGTCAGTCTCGGATGTTCAGCGGGGGAGGCCCGCCGGGTGTTTCTGCCTCGGCACATCCCTGTGTTCCAAAAGTTGCTTTCGGAACACAGGGACGCCTCTGTTAAGTCCCTACGGCCCCGCGTTTACTTTGAAAACCCGGGGACCGCCGGGAACTAGCACACGCAGTGACGTCACTCATGTCCCATGCATGCGCCCATGGCAACGGAGTGCGGAGGAGCAGAGAAGAAGCAAGAAGGACACGCGCTGGCAGTTGGTAAGTGTTTACCAGCGGCGCGTCAGCTTCGGTGTTCCGACCAGTGATCTTCCGATCCTGCTATGGCGGGACCCGAGGAGCGGTGGTCGGAACTCTGAAGTGGGGCAGTACACAGGCATACGGCCTCCAGCCATACTGTATGGCTGGAGGCTGTATGTCTGTGGGGGAACATACTGCACTTAATATGGGGGGAACTATACTGCCAACGTAATGTGGGGAACTATACTGCAAGCCTAATGTGGGGGAACATACTGCCAGCCTAATGTGGGGGAACATACTGCCAGCCTAATGTGGGGAACTATATTGCACCTAATGTGGGGGAACATACTGCCAGCTTAATGTGGGGGACTATATTGCACCTAATGTGGGGGACTATATTGCACCTAATGTGGGGGAACATACTGCCAGCCTAATGTGAGGGAACACTGCCTGCCTAAGGTGGGGGGAACACTGCCTGCCTAAGGTGGGGGAACACTGCCTGTCTAATGTGGGGGAACTCTGCCTGCCTAAAGTGAGGGAACACTGCCTGCCTAAGGTGGGGGAACACTGCCTGCCTAATGTGGGGGAACACTGCCTGCCTAATGTGGGAGAACACTACCTGCCTAATGTGGGGGAACACTGCCTGCCTAAAGTGGGGGAACACTGTCTGCCTAATGTGGGGGAACACTGGCTGCCTAATGTGGGGTAACACTGCCTGCCTAATGTGGGGGGAACCCTCCCAGCCTAATGTGTGGGGAACACTCCCAGCCTAATGTGGGGGGAACACTGCCTGCCTAATGTTGCGAAAATGACATGAGAGTGGCACTTGCCAAGGTAAAGCCGCACATTTCTGAACTGGTCTCTGAAAGACAACAGCAGAAGTGACACTGATTTGCTGTAAATATTCATTATGTTTTTGTGTGAAAATCATGTTTTCATGGTTTTGTTCTTTGTTCTTAATGGTTTTGTTCATTTTGTGCACCTATGTAGAAATATATACTTAAATATATACCTCCTATGTTTTGAATTTGAAAAAATCACATTTTATTTTTCCAATTAAGAGGGGTTCAGTGAATGCGCATATGAAACTGGTGGGGTTCAGTATCTCCAACAAGGTTAAGAACCACTGATATATAGGTTTAACAGGTAGGGAGGGGTTTAGGTGCACACTTAAAAGGGTGCCATAAAAACATAGAATGTGTCAGCAGTTAAGAACTATTCAGCCCACCTAATCTGTACCATATACTGAATACTATCAATAGTCTCTGGCCCTATTTTATATGAAGAGTAGTCTTATGCCTATTTCTGTCTTATATGAAGGATAGCCTTATGTCTATCCCATTCATGCTTAAACTCCTTCACTGTATTTGCAGCTACCAGTTCTGCAGAAAGGCTATTCCATGCATCCACTACTCTCTCATAGATTCTGTGGCGAAGTACAAAGAGTTATGGCCTGGTCATTAAAGGGTTCAACAGTGGGTAATTTTGAGATAGAATCATCTGATGCTTGAAAGTAAAGTGAGGAACTATTACTTTCAAGCATCAGATGATTCTATCTCAAAATTACCCACTGTTGAACCCTTTAATGACCAGGCCATAACTCTTTGTACTTCACCACAGAATCTATAGCAAAACAAAAAATATATATATTTTTCTGGGGTGAAATTAATATGTTGCAACTTTTGAGGGGCTCATGTTTTGCACCGTGATCTGTAGTTTTTTATTGGCACCATTTTTGTTAAGAAAGGATGCTAATCAGACACTCACAAAGCTCTAGCACCCATTATTTCCCACTGTTAGGTGGCGTGATCGGCATTGATTGTGGCACCATAAGTGTTAATGGTGATGATCGCTGGTGTTCGTCATTAGTGGTAAGTCCCCACTACTGATAGCAGCCGGTACTCACCGGCTGTGAAGCGAGTTCAGCTTTGGGGTTCACTTTATAATCCCCTACCAGACCATTCTATGTAACGGGGGTTAAATCAAATTTATATGTTTTAACATATTTTAGAGAATTTTAGAATTTTCCACATTACTGCTTTTTCTTTCCACTTCTCAGCTATCTCCTCCTTTTCATCTTAGGCAGGATTAAAATGAAAGGTAACAGTTTTATACAGATAACACAGGTCTCCAACCATTCCCAATAGGTGGAGGCTACAGCTCCCTTCCTCCCCTCCATGCACAGTGCCCTCTGCACAGTCCACAGGACATGCCGAAAAAACGTCCACCAGCTTCCACTAGCTCAGTATTTGGTTATAATTAGTATAAAATAGCGATACATTCCTTTTAAGCTGGCCAAACAAATTGCATAAAAGTCATCCAACATGTAAACTGTAAAGGAGGGTAACCCCATCAGAGCCAACTCTGTCTGTAGACAAAATAGGCAGCTGCCTAGAGCGCCCTCTTGATGGGGGCACCGATCTGCCTACTGCAATAAAGTTAGCCAGCATCTGAAGCACACGCCCATCCGAAGCAACTGCCCATCAAGCAAAACCCCGCCATGCTACCCCCGCCCCATCCGTACAATAATAATTTGCTTTTTTCAGCCTGCTGAAGGAGCGCAGCGCCACCTCTGAGGCAGACAGGGGCAATCACTAAGGTCAGGTCCGTCAAACATCCTGACATGGCACGCGCCTCCATACATTGGGAGATGCCAATGTGCGGGGTCAAAGGGCGGCAAAATTATTTTTTGCCTAAGGTGGCAAAAATCCTTGCACAAGGCCTGAAACCCATTAAGATGCACTCAAGGTTTTCTTTTCCTATATCATGCACACTCACCATCACTAGTCCTACAACACCATTTGTTTTCAACCAGTACAGCTGCATCCATGTGTTTCAATACTGTAACTGGGTCATGCGATCATCATCTGACCCATTGAAGAGGAGGAAGTGTCATTCTTGATTCAGCTAACTTTGTGTGAACTGCAGGATGACATCATCACCTATCTGATGCACCCTGCAGAGTGTGTCCCATGAATTAAGGATAAGGTATAGAAACATTTAGTCATAACCCTTTCCCATGATTGGCAGTGTAAGCTGACTCCTCTACAGAGCAGAGACCATGGCTGATCTTTGCACTGCAAATCCCTGGAAAGTTTGACATACTGTTGACAGACCCAGATCTCCTATTTCATTGTTTGGGGGACTTCTTACTTAAAAAGGATCTGTGATCTTTCTGACATGTTGTATGAAGTAAATAATTGTATTTCCCATCTTTTTCCTAGAACACAGTTTCACTGTGTTGTGTCATTTATTTGTTATTCTTTCTGGAGGTCTTTGAATAGTAGGACAAATAGCAGTTAAAGGGGTTCTCCACCATAAGGTGATTTTAGTACATTCCTGGCAGACAGCAATGGACATGCTTAGGAAGGGTCTGCGCTTTTCTTGGGGCTAAATGGCTATGTCATGAGATTACCATCACACTGTGGCTAGCTTTTTGTGAACTGGTATTTCCTGTTTGACTTTTCATTTTTTGACTACAAATCCCACAATTCTATTTTCCTCCCTCCCACACATCAGCCACCCCACCCATTGAAACATAAATGAGCTGCATCCATTCAAAAGACCTGTGGTTTTCAATCAGGGTGCCTACAGCTGTTGCATTAGTTGCAGATTGATCTCTCTCCCACCAAGCGATCCCTCCACCCATTGAAGCAGACAGGCTCCCTGTCATCAGCTGACTAGTGAGTCAGGTCTCGGCCGCATTGCAACCTGGGAAAAATTTGAGACAACAGTCATTTTGTATGCTGGTAAAAATAAATAGTGGGGTAAAAATCACAGAAGAATTGTGAGAAAACCATCACACACAGGTACAGACACTATATTATGAACTACACTAACTTTACAGCCCCTGTAGCATAGTCAAATAAAAAAAAATCCTGGAATACCCCTTTAAATGACTGTATTAGTGTGAGGCCATACAATCAGGGTGAGTGGTTTTGTTGCAGTTTGTAACTGTATTGTGTCAGTTTCGAATCCACAGATGTAGCCAGCCTCATCACAATGCCTGGCGTCTTAAAGTTTTCTACTGTACTCCTGAAGTTGAGATAAGTTATCCTAATTCGTTACACAAACCTAACTTTCACCTTACTTCTCAATTATTAGACCTTATCTTAATTCCTTGTACATTAAGACATCCAAACACAATACAATGCTGTGTTGGGTTCACGCAGTTAAGATAACCATGGTTACATCTGTATGTACCTGTTGCCAGAAAAACATGGGTAAGCAAATGGCTAGAAAGGGCTAGACTTCAGGATTCCAGGCATACCTTTTTATGGCAATAGTTAGCACCATTAATGAGATATAAACCTTTTTGTTATTATACAAATGAGGCTTAAGTGCCCAAGAGGTGTTTCCCTGCACAGCAAGAACCCAGGTAGATCCAGCCCATCTCTTCTTTATCTGGTTGTTGTCAATCCAACATGGTTGGTGGGTGGAAATAAAGAGGACATGGGCTGGACTTTCCTAGGCTAGACTATGTAAGGACACACCATGAGGACAAGAGTAATGGTGATGTCTTGTTTGTAAATGTATTATAATGTCAGAACAAAAATAAAACAAATGCATACCTGATAAAGATGGGGGGGCATCTCTCCGCATTTTGTTGTTATCCTCTCTATTAGTTAAAGGGGTTATCCAGGAAAAAAAACTTTTTTATATATATCAACTAGCTCCAGAAAGATAAACAGATTTCTAAATTACTTCTATTAAAATTTTTTAATTCTTTCAGTACTTATGAGCTTCTGAAGTTTAGGTTGTTCTTTTCTAAGTAATCTCTGATGACACGTGTCTCGGGAACCGCCCAGTTTAGAAGAGGTTTGCTATGGGAATTTGCTTCTAAGCTGGGCGGTTCCTGAGACACGTGTCATCAGAGATTACTTAGACAGAAAAGAACAACCTTAACTTCAGAAGCTCATAAGTACTGAAAGGATTAAGATTTTTTAATAGAAGTAATTTACAAATCTGTTTAACTTTCTGGAGCCAGTTGATATATATAAAAAAGTTTTTTTTCCTGGAATACCCCTTTAATTCTGCCCTAGTAGGGATTGTCTAGCAGATTTTATTTCCACATTTATTATGCATTCTTGGAGAAGACCAACTGTGCTATGTCGAGCGGTCATCTTAGGCTACTTTCACACAATGTTGTCACACGGTAGTATGACAGTCATCAGGGCCGCCGGGGAGAATAGCGGGAGAAAAAATACTGCTTGCGCCGTCTTTTTCTCCTGCTACTTGACTACAATGGGGTTCCATCGGGACCCGCTGTTGCTTGCTCCGCTTACACACTGCCGCTGCGCCTTGTCAAGAATGGCCATAAAAGTCTCTTTTTTTTTTTTTTTTACTTTGACGCCCGTTCTTGACGAGGCACAACGGCAGCGTGAAAGTAGCCTTAAGGGTATGTTCACACATACAGGATCCTGCGCAGATTAGAGGTTTCCCTCTTGGTAGAATCCCCCTCACTAATCATACATTTCTTATAAGTTACGAGTATTGCAACCATATTCTGTAGGGACACTGTAAGCTTTATACTTGGAGTGCACCAGAAGCCAGCGTGGTTTGTATCAGCTTGAAATATGCTAAATTTCTTTTTGTAAGGCTAGATAATAATGTTTTCTAAAACCACCGCAATTACTGAATTACCATCAATCTGTGCTCAGGATGGAGAAAATATTCTGCCTTGGCCAATTCATTTTGTGTTTCATGCTAATGAATAATGACATTTCTAAGGACAACAAAAGGCATTTGTTAGTGGAGAAAGATAAGTGTAAAAAAAAAAAAATATATATATATATATATATATATATATATATATATATATATATATATCAAATATAAAAAATATGTGATATTAAGAACCAGGTATACAGGTAATGGTATTGGAAAATAGTAAGTGAATTGTATAATATTCTATGCAAATAAGTAACATAAATGGATACATTGGATACAATATAAATACAGTGGTCCCTCAAGTTACAATATTAATAGGTTCCAGGACGACCATTGTATGTTGAAACCATTGTATGTTGAGACCATAACTCTATGGAAACCTGGTTATTGGTTCTGAAGCCACCAAAATGTCATCCAAAAATAGGAAAAAGTGAGGATTAAAGAAAATAAGTAGATAACTAATATAGATAAAGCAAATCCTTACATATAAAAGTAGGAAAGATCTGCTGAAAGCTGTAATCACTGTCTATTGTCAGTGTTTCCCAAGCAGGGAGCCTCCAGCTGTTGCAAAACTACAACTCCCAGCATGCCCGGACAGCCGAAGGCTGTCCGGGCATGCTGAGAGTTGTAGTTTTGCAACAGCTGAGGGCACCCTGCTTGGGAAACACTGGTCTATGTAGAGGACAGAAGCTTCTTCAGGGTCTTGTACAGTACACATAATGTCCTTTAAAAAAGTTACATGGAGTCGCCCTTACCTGGTGTCCAAAGGAGAAGCTAACCCTGGTACAGGTAAAGTGTACAGAACATGTGTCACGATGCCGGCTGGCAGGTAGTGGATCCTCTGTGCCAGAGAGGGATTGGCGTGGACCGTGCTAGTGGACCGGTTCTAAGCCACTACTGGTTTTCACCAGAGCCCGCCGCAAAGCGGGATGGTCTTGCTGCGGCGGTAGTGACCAGGTCGTATCCACTAGCAACGGCTCACCTCTCTGGCTGCTGAAGATAGGCGCGGTACAAGGGAGTAGGCAAAAGCAAGGTCGGACGTAGCAGAAGGTCGGGGCAGGCAGCAAGGATCGTAGTCAGGGGCAACGGCAGAAGGTCTGGAAACACAGGCAAGGAACACACAAGGAACGCTTTCACTGGCACTAAGGCAACAAGATCCGGCAAGGGAGTGCACAGGTGAACACACTAATTGGGACCACTGCGCCAATCAGCGGCGCAGTGGCCCTTTAAATCGCAGAGACCCGGCGCGCGCGCGCCCTAGGGAGCGGGGCCGCGCGCGCCGGGACAGAACAGACGGAGAGCGAGTCAGGTAGGGGAGCCGGGGTGCGCATCGCGAGCGGGCGCTACCCGCATCGCGAATCGCATCCCGGCTGGCAGCGGAATCGCAGCGCCCCGGGTCAGAGGACGTGACCGGAGCGCTGCCGCGGGGAGAGTGAAGCGAGCGCTCCGGGGAGGAGCGGGGACCCGGAGCGCTCGGCGTAACAGTACCCCCCCCCTTGGGTCTCCCCCTCTTCTTAGAGCCTGAGAACCTGAGGAGCAGACTTTTGTCTAGGATGTTGTCCTCAGATTCCCAGGATCTCTCTTCAGGACCACAACCCTCCCAGTCCACTAAAAAAAAATTTTTCCCTCTGACCTTTTTGGCAGCTAAAATTTCTTTGACCGAGAAAATGTCCGAGGAGCCAGAAACAGGAGTGGGAGGAACAGATTTGGGAGAAAAACGGTTGAGGATGAGTGGTTTGAGAAGAGAGACGTGAAAGGCATTAGGGATACGAAGAGAGGGAGGAAGAAGAAGTTTATAAGAGACAGGATTAATTTGACACAAAATTTTGAAAGGGCCAAGATAGCGTGGTCCCAACTTGTAGCTAGGGACACGGAAGCGGACATATTTAGCGGAGAGCCATACCTTGTCTCCAGGGGAAAAAACGGGGGGAGCTCTTCTTTTCTTATCCGCGAACTTCTTCATGCGTGATGAAGCCTGTAAGAGAGAATTTTGGGTCTCTCTCCATATGATGGAAAGGTCACGAGAAATTTCATCCACAGCGGGCAGACCAGAGGGCAAGGGAGTAGGGAGGGGGGGAAGAGGGTGATGGCCGTACACCACGAAAAATGGGGATTTGGAGGAAGACTCAGAGACCCTGAAGTTATACGAGAATTCGGCCCATGGGAGGAGATCTGCCCAGTCATCCTGGCGGGAGGAAACAAAATGTCGCAAATAATCACCCAAGATCTGGTTAATCCTTTCTACTTGTCCATTGGACTGGGGATGATATGCAGAAGAAAAATTTAATTTAATCTTGAGTTGTTTACAGAGAGCCCTCCAGAATTTAGACACGAATTGGACGCCTCTATCCGAGACAATCTGCGTAGGCAACCCGTGAAGACGAAAAATGTGTACAAAAAATTGTTTAGCCAACTGAGGCGCAGAAGGAAGACCAGGAAGAGGGATGAAATGTGCCATTTTGGAGAATCGATCAACGACCACCCAAATAACAGTGTTGCCACGGGAAGGGGGTAAATCAGTAATAAAATCCATACCAATCAGAGACCAAGGCTGTTCGGGGACAGGCAGAGGATGAAGAAAACCAGCGGGCTTCTGGCGAGGAGTCTTATCCCGGGCACAGATAGTGCAGGCTCGCACAAAGTCCACAACATCCGTCTCCAGAGTCGGCCACCAATAGAAGCGGGAGATGAGTTGCACAGATTTCTTGATACCCGCATGACCTGCGAGATGGGAGGAGTGACCCCATTTGAGGATTCCGAGGCGTTGGCGAGGAGAAACAAAGGTCTTTCCTGGAGGAGTCTGCCTGATGGAGGCAGGAGAAGTGGAGATCAGGCAGTCAGGTGGAATGATGTGTTGCGGAGAGAGTTCAATTTCTGAGGCATCCGAGGAACGAGAGAGAGCATCGGCCCTAATGTTCTTATCGGCAGGACGAAAGTGAATCTCAAAATTAAATCGGGCAAAGAACAGAGACCACCGGGCCTGGCGAGGATTCAGCCGTTGGGCAGACTGGAGGTAGGAGAGGTTCTTGTGGTCGGTGTAGATAATAACAGGAGAACTTGATCCCTCCAGCAGATGCCTCCATTCCTCAAGTGCTAATTTAATGGCTAGAAGCTCTCGATCCCCGATGGAGTAGTTCCTCTCCGCTGGAGAGAAGGTCCTAGAGAAAAAACCACAAGTGACAGCATGCCCGGAAGAATTTTTTTGTAGAAGAACAGCTCCAGCTCCCACTGAGGAGGCATCAACCTCCAATAGGAAGGGTTTGGAAGGGTCAGGTCTGGAGAGGACGGGAGCCGAAGAAAAGGCAGACTTGAGTCGTTTAAAGGCGTCTTCTGCTTGAGGAGGCCAGGACTTGGGATCAGCATTTTTTTTGCTTAAAGCCACGATAGGAGCCACAATGGTAGAAAAATGTGGAATAAATTGCCTGTAATAATTGGCGAACCCCAAAAAGCGTTGGATAGCACGGAGTCCGGAGGGGCGTGGCCAATCTAAGACGGCAGAGAGTTTGTCTGGATCCATCTGTAGTCCCTGGCCAGAGACCAAATATCCTAGAAAAGGAAGAGATTGGCATTCAAACAGACATTTCTCAATTTTGGCATAGAGTTGGTTGTCACGAAGTCTCTGAAGAACCATACGGACATGCTGGCGGTGTTCTTCTAGATTGGCAGAAAAAATTAGGATATCGTCCAGATAAACAACAACACAGGAGTATAACAGATCACGAAAAATTTCATTGACAAAGTCTTGGAAGACGGCAGGGGCGTTGCACAGTCCAAAGGGCATGACCAGATACTCAAAGTGTCCATCTCTGGTGTTAAATGCCGTTTTCCACTCGTCCCCCTCTCTGATGCGGATGAGGTTATAGGCGCCTCTTAAGTCCAATTTAGTGAAGATGTGGGCACCTTGGAGGCGATCAAAGAGTTCAGAGATGAGGGGTAAGGGGTAGCGGTTCTTAACCGTGATTTTATTAAGACCGCGGTAGTCAATGCAAGGACGTAGGGAGCCATCTTTTTTGGACACAAAGAAAAATCCGGCTCCGGCAGGAGAGGAGGATTTACGGATAAAGCCCTTTTTTAGATTCTCCTGGACGTATTCGGACATGGCAAGAGTCTCTGGGGCAGAGAGAGGATAAATTCTGCCCCGGGGTGGAGTAGTGCCCGGGAGGAGGTCGATAGGGCAATCATAAGGCCTGTGAGGAGGTAGAGTCTCAGCTTGTTTTTTGCAGAAAACATCCGCGAAGTCCATATAGGCCTTAGGGAGACCGGTTACTGGAGGAACCACAGAGTTACGGCAAGGGTTACTGGGAACCGGTAGACAGTTAGACAGTTCTTGGAACAAGAGGACCCCCAACTCTTGATCTCCCCAGTGGACCAATCCAGGGTAGGGGAATGAAGTTGAAGCCAGGGAAGTCCAAGGAGAATTTCCGAGGTGCAATTGGGGAGGACCAAAAGTTCAATCCTCTCATGATGAGATCCGATGCTCATAAGAAGGGGCTCCGTGCGGAAACGTATGGTACAGTCCAATCTTTCATTATTTACACAATTGATGTAGAGGGGTCTGGCGAGACTGGTCACCGGGATGTTGAACCTGTTGACGAGAGAGGCCAAAATAAAATTTCCTGCAGATCCTGAGTCCAAGAAGGCCACTGTAGAGAAGGAGAAGGCAGAGGCAGACATCCGCACAGGCACAGTAAGACGTGGAGAAGCAGAGTAGACATCAAGGACTGTCTCACCTTTGTGCGGAGTCAGCGTACGTCTTTCCAGGCGGGGAGGACGGATAGGACAATCTCTTAGGAAGTGTTCGGTACTAGCACAGTACAGGCAGAGGTTCTCCATACGGCGTCGTGTCCTCTCTTGAGGTGTCAGGCGAGACCGGTCGACCTGCATAGCCTCCACGGCGGGAGGCACAGGAACAGATTGCAGGGGACCAGAGGAGAGAGGAGCCGAGGAGGAGAAACGCCTCGTGCGAACAGAGTCCATATCTTGGCGGAGTTCCTGACGCCTTTCGGAAAAACGCATGTCAATGCGAGTGGCTAGGTGAATAAGTTCATGTAGATTAGCAGGAATTTCTCGTGCGGCCAGAACATCTTTAATGTTGCTGGATAGGCCTTTTTTGAAGGTCGCGCAGAGGGCCTCATTATTCCAGGACAATTCTGAAGCAAGAGTACGGAATTGTACGGCATACTCGCCAACGGAAGAATTACCCTGGACCAGGTTCAACAGGGCAGTCTCAGCAGAAGAGGCTCGGGCAGGTTCCTCAAAGACACTTCGGATTTCCGAGAAGAAGGAGTGTACAGAGGCAGTGACGGGGTCATTGCGGTCCCAGAGCGGTGTGGCCCATGACAGGGCTTTTCCGGACAGAAGGCTGACTACGAAAGCCACCTTAGACTTTTCAGTGGGAAACAGGTCCGACATCATCTCCAGATGCAGGGAACATTGGGAAAGAAAGCCACGGCAAAACTTAGAGTCCCCATCAAATTTATCCGGCAAGGATAAGCGTATCCCAGGAGCGGCCACTCGCTGCGGAGGAGGTGCAGGAGCTGGCGGAGGAGATGACTGCTGAAGCTGTGGTAGTAACTGTTGTAGCATAACGGTCAGTTGAGACAGCTGTTGGCCTTGTTGCGCTATCTGTTGTGACTGCTGGGCGACCACCGTGGTGAGGTCAGCGACAACTGGCAGAGGAACTTCAGCGGGATCCATGGCCGGATCTACTGTCACGATGCCGGCTGGCAGGTAGTGGATCCTCTGTGCCAGAGAGGGATTGGCGTGGACCGTGCTAGTGGACCGGTTCTAAGCCACTACTGGTTTTCACCAGAGCCCGCCGCAAAGCGGGATGGTCTTGCTGCGGCGGTAGTGACCAGGTCGTATCCACTAGCAACGGCTCACCTCTCTGGCTGCTGAAGATAGGCGCGGTACAAGGGAGTAGGCAAAAGCAAGGTCGGACGTAGCAGAAGGTCGGGGCAGGCAGCAAGGATCGTAGTCAGGGGCAACGGCAGAAGGTCTGGAAACACAGGCAAGGAACACACAAGGAACGCTTTCACTGGCACTAAGGCAACAAGATCCGGCAAGGGAGTGCACAGGTGAACACACTAATTGGGACCACTGCGCCAATCAGCGGCGCAGTGGCCCTTTAAATCGCAGAGACCCGGCGCGCGCGCGCCCTAGGGAGCGGGGCCGCGCGCGCCGGGACAGAACAGACGGAGAGCGAGTCAGGTAGGGGAGCCGGGGTGCGCATCGCGAGCGGGCGCTACCCGCATCGCGAATCGCATCCCGGCTGGCAGCGGAATCGCAGCGCCCCGGGTCAGAGGACGTGACCGGAGCGCTGCCGCGGGGAGAGTGAAGCGAGCGCTCCGGGGAGGAGCGGGGACCCGGAGCGCTCGGCGTAACAACATGTAATACCTCCCTGTACTGTAGGGAGCGCTACCAGACATCAGTCAGTGCATACGCTTCAGTAATACAGGTGTTTTACCAGTAAAATGCCCATTCTGATTGGTCGGTTCTTCCAGCCATTGACACTAGATATGAGCGAACTTACAGTAAATTCGATTCGTCACGAACTTCTCAGCTCGGCGGTTGCTGACTTTTCCTGCATAAATTAGTTCAGCTTTCCGGTGCTCCGGTGGGCTGGAAAAGGTGGATACATTCCTAAGAAAGAGTCTCCAAGGACTGTATCCACCTTTTCCAAGCCCACGGGAGCACCTGAAAGCTGAACTAATTTATGCAGGAAAAGTCAGCAACCGCCGAGCCGAGAAGTTCGTGACAAATCGAATTTACTGTAAGTTCGCGCACACCGTCCCGTCATCCAATAGGAGCGGTGTGCGTAGCGACGTGATGACGGCGACAGAGAGCGTGGATCCCGGGGAAGAAGACGTCCGGAGCGTCGGGGACACCACAGGGACGTGGCGACAGCGATGGAGCTACATCCAGGGCAGCGGTGACGGAGCGGCGGGGACACGTGAGTATTACCTCCTATCCAGTGGTCTTCAACCTGCGGACCTCCAGATGTTGCAAAACTACAACTCCCAGCATGCCCAGACAGCCAACAGCCGCAGGTTGAAGATCACTGTTGGGTTCAGAATCTTTTTTTTCTAGATTTTGCACCTTTAACCCCTTAACGACCAAGGAAGTATATGACGGTGACCCCACGTCATATCTGGTCGGTCCCGGCATGTATCTGAAGCCGGGACCCGGGGCTAATAGCGCGCGGCAACGATCGCGGTGCCGCGCGCTATTAACCCTTTAGACGCGGTGAAACCCTAAACCGAAAGTGAAAGCTGCCCGGCTGCTCAGCGGGGCTGATCCGGAGTACCGCAGTGAAAATGAGATGTGAGATTCAGGCTTGAGCAATCAACCGCCGATAACCCTGATCACTGCAAAGCTATGGCTTTGCAGTGAACATGGTATAAGATCAGTGTGTGCAGTGTTATAGCTCCCTATGGGACCTATAACACTGCAAAAAAAAAGTGTAAAAAAAGTGTAAAAAAAAGTTAATAAATGTGATTTAACCCTTTCCTTTATAAAAGTTCAAATCACCCCCCTTTTTTCCATAAAAAAAAACCCACCATGTAAATAAAAATAAATATAAACATATGTGGTATCGCTGCGTGCATAAATGTCCGAAGTATAAAAATATATCATTAATTAAACAGCATGGTCAATGGCGTACGCGCAAAAAAATTCCAAAGTCCAAAATAACGTATTTTTGGTCGCTTTTTATATCATGAAAAAATGAATAAAAAGCGATCAAAAAGTCTGATCAATACAAAAATGGTACCGATATAAACTTCAGGTCATGGCGCAAAAAATGAGCCCTCATACCACCCCATACCCCTATTAGTTATAGGAGTCAGAAGATGACAATTTTAAACGTATAAATTTTCCTGCATGTAGTTATGATCTTTTCCAGAAGTACGACAATATAAAACCTTCATAAGTAGGGTATCATTTTAATCGTATGGACCGACAGAATAAAGATCAGGTGTCATTTTTACCAAAAAAGGTACTGCTGCGTAGAAACGGAAGCCCACAAAAGTTACAAAATTGCGTTTTTTCTTCAATATCGTCGCACAATGATTTTTTTTTCGTTTTGCCGTAGAGTTTTGGCTAAAATGACTGATGTCACTGCAAAGTAGAATTGGTGGCGCAAAAAAAAAGCCATCATATGGATTTTTAGGTGCAAAATTGAAAGGGTTATGATTTTTAAAAGGTGAGGAGGAAAAAACGAAAGTGCAAAAACGGAAAACCCTGTGGTCGTTAAGGGGTTAAAATTGGGTGCGTCCTATAAGGCGAAAAATACGGTATCTTTCTCCACTAATTTCCCTTATATAACCTAGAGGACCGAGATATCTTTTGTTTTCTCACTCTGTCTATATACTCCTTGGGTGTGGGAGTCCATCTCAGTAACCTCGGTTATATTTAGAATAAGTGAGCTGCACCCACCCCAAATCTATAAAAGGCATTTGTTACTGAGTAGATTGGGAAGTCATTTATTTTCATTTCTGAAGTAATCCTGCAGTTTCCTGTACAAGTCAGCTTATTTCATTTACCTGCAGTGGTAAATCTCATTTTAGTGGAATAATTTGTTTTGCCGTCTAATTTTCTTAATATTATTAAAGGCGTCTGGATGAGGTGTTGTGAAATGATGCCAATGCCAGTTTTGTGGTCCAATTTGTACATTTACTTTGATGCCCAAATGCATTTCTATTTGTTTTGGTGTATGTGCCTGTACTACGTGTTATATGCATTTTCTTTTGTGAATATATAATTATTCAGAGGCATTCCCTTGGGCAGAAAAACCCAAATCATGTTATTTTGCTGCCAAATGGATGGCCACTGTATTACTTCAGTTATGGCTGGAAATACATGATTCTTGGCTGCTATCCCATGTATAATTTACTGATTTACTGATTTTTGTTCCTATTCAAGGGATGTTGACATTTTTTCCATGGGGGTTACGTAAAACTTAGAATGAATTGGATCTTGTATTTTTGTACCTGAAGACTATAGAGGTCCTACAGGTTGTTTCAGCATCATCCCCGGCACTGCTTAGTAACTGCGTCTGCTCTCATCAATAATTATGTGAACCCATATTAGCCATATTTTTTCACTAATGGGCATTGGTTGACATGATCCTTTGGATTTGTTTTGAGTGAGATGGATTATATTTTGCCTGGAAATTAAAGGCTGTACAATATTGCCAACAGTTTCTTACCTGACCCATCTTTAAATTGTCAATTGAGAGTATAATGTCATCTTACCACATTATTTGACACAATTGGACCCACAGCCCCAGTTGCAAGAAGAAGTAAATCCTCTATGTGAAATAACCTGGATATGTCCTTGATTACAAAAAAGTGGTCTGATTGTCATATAGTGTCACATATAGACAAAACTATTTAAACTAAACTAATAACCTACAAACATCAACAGTGCAGGGAGAAAAAGTAAATAAACCATAGTAAACCTAGCTTGCACAGTCCTCTTTAGTTCATGCCCTTTTAACTCAATAGGGTTAAAGGGGTATTGTAGGCAAAAACTTATTTATATATATCAACTGGCTCCAGAAAGTTAAACAGATTTGTAAATTACTTCTATTAAAAAAAGCTTAATCCTTTCAGTACTTATGAGCTTCTGAAGTTAAGGTTGTTATTTTCTGTCTAAGTCCTCTCTGATGACACCTGTCTCGGGAAACGGACAGTTTAGAAGAGGTTTGCTATGGGGATTTTCTTCTAAACTGGGCGTTTCCCAAGACACGTGTCATCAGAGAGCACTTAGACAGAAAAGAACAACCTTAACTTCAGAAGCTCATAAGTACTGAAAGGATTAAGCTTTTTTTAATAGAAGTAATTTACAAATCTGTTTAACTTTCTGGAGCCAGTTGATATATATAAAAAAGTTTTTGCCTGGAATACCCCTTTAAGGTTAAGACTTTATAGATCTTTTGCTGTTACGTTTGGATTCTTTCTCAATTCTTTCATACTTGTCATTGTACCTGTACAGGGAGTGCACTTCTAGGGGGAGTAGCTAGAGTCCTGAATACTTTTGAAGCTTTTTCATCTTTATGCTTGACTCCACCACTCTCATATTGATGGTTGATTCTGAGGATAGTTCATCAATGAATTTTACCCTAAAAACCCATTAGTTTATCATTTCTACTGGATTTTACTATATAATTCTGTCTTCATTTGGATATTTATTTTATTAATTTTTGTTTTTATATTAAAATAGATTTTTTTTTCTCATGGAACCTATATACATGGTATTTTTTAATATTTTTTTTTCTAGGCTTATCCATCTAGTATTGATAATCTTTGGAATTGTGCTTATAAGTCTTGCTCCTAGTTGACATCTTCCTTTCACAGTTTTTCTTTGTGCCATTATTGAAAACGTTTTTTTTTTTTTTTGCGCTATATTTCTTAGCACAGGTTATGTAACTCTTGCTAGGTGTCATTATTGTATCTAGGGTTACCACCATGGCTGATTTTCTGTCAACAGTATTTTCTATAATTTAGTCTCAGGTTAGATGTTCAATAACGGCCGTTACCTAGCGGGGTGCTTCTTCTATTGACAACTGGCAGTATATCAAAGCCATTTAACGTTTTCTTGTCAATGGTAAATTGGTATTTTTTGTTTAGTGACGTATGACCTCTAACAAGTGTGTCCTCATTTGATTCTTTTTATTTATAGCTCAAAGAAAAACCATGAGTCAAACAGAGTGCTGTAAGTTAACCATTTGCATTTGCTGGTATTAGAAAATAGTATTTTTTTTTTGTTTGATCTAAAACTGTCCGGGAAAATGTCTAAAAACTACTCATTAAATGCATACATTTGTATGTGCTACAACAGTTTGTCTATAATCCTGTTTCATTTACTGTTGATTAGCTAATTGTTCTTTATTGTACTTGCTTACTAACCTTAGTGTCTTACGTTGTAATAATGTGGAAGATATAGTGTCGCAAAGTACCTTCTATATAGAGCATGTCAATAAACCTACTGAATTGCACCGTAGTGTTCAAAGCATAAATCCTGATTTGCTTCGCATAGTATTTTATAAACAATATTCATCATCCTACAATTAATGGAACACTAAATATAGAAAATACATGAGGGTGCCAACAATTACTCCCTTAGGATGGGTTCACACCACGTTTTGTTAAATACGGTTCCCGTATACGGTTGGGAGGAGGGGGGGCGAGGCTTAATCGCGGCGCCCGCACTCAGTATTCGGGAACCGTATTTAATGTATGTCTATGAGCCGACCGGAGTGAACCGCAGCCTCCGGTCGGCTTCGTTTTCGGCCGTATGCGGTTTCCAGACCGCAGGCAAAAACGTGGTCAACCACGTTTTTGCCTGCGGTCGGGAAACCGCATACGGCCGAAAACGAAGCCGACCGGAGGCTGCGGTTCACTCCGGTCGGCTCATAGACATACATTAAATACGGTTCCTGAATACGGCTGAGTGCGGGCGCCGCGATTAAGCCTCGCCCCCCCTCCTCCCAACCGTATACGGGAACTGTATTTAACAAAACGTGGTGTGAACCTAGCCTAAAAGGGGGTATCCAGGATATAGAAAACATAGGTGCTTTATTTCAGAAACAGCACCACTCTCATTCTTACTTTGTGTGTGGTATTACAGCTCAGTTCTTTAGAATTAAATTGAGCCAAGTTATAATACCGCACACGGTAGGAGGACAGGTGTGGCGCTGTTTGTGAAAGAAAGCAGCTTTGTTTTAACCCCTTAATTTCTATGTCAATTTTGATCCTAATTAATCTCATGTTACAATCAAAACCGACATATATACCATAGAAGGAATTCTTCTATATGTGTACAAGATCAGTCATTCTCTTCCTCCATCCCCATAAGCTTAGACTACATCTCTTTCTGTCTGTAAGGCAACTGGCTGAAGCAGAAGCTCTCCCCACTTTCCTTCAGCAGCCATATAGCCAATAAAAAATGAAAGGGCTCATGAAAAAATAAATGCCTGTGTTCTCTGCATTATTTTTTATATTTTGAAAAGCAGCAAAAAATCTTGCAGCATAACACAAAATATTACAGTTTCAGACAATATTGGGTCTCCAAATACCCAGATAACAAAACCTTAAAGGGGTTATCCAGGAAAGAAAAACTTTTTTTTATATATCAACTGGCTCCAGAAAGTTAAACAGATTTATAAATTACTTCTATTAAAAAAAATGTCATCCTTTCAGTACTTATGAGGTGCTGAAGTTGAGTTGTTCTTTTCTGTCTAAGTGCTCTCTGATGACACGTGTCTCGGGAACCGCCCAGTTTAGAAGCAAATCCCCATAGCAAACCTATTCTACTCTGTGCAGTTCCCAAGACAAGCAGAGATGTCAGCAGAGAGCACTGTTGCCAGACAGAAAACAACAACTCAACTTCAGCAGCTGATAATTATTGAAAGGATTAAGATTTTTTAATAGAAGTAATTAACTAATTTGTTTAACTTTCTGGAGCCAGTTGATATAAAGAAAAAAGTTTTTTCCTGGCATACCCCTTTAAGTGGTCTAAATAAACATCTAGAGAATCACTACATAAATAACCACCAATACAGCCAAGACAACAGAGATTAAAACTTAACCTTTACTTATTTACTGATATCACATAGGCCAATTGGTATTTGAGTTTTATCAGTAAAAAAAGGAAAGGTTAAGTCTTAATCTCAGTTGCTTGGCCTCTTTGCACTTTACTTTCTAGTTTAGTGTTCCTTTAATAGGTTCCTTACTTAATAGATAAACTAAGAGATCATATATATGCACCTACTTTCTCATTTCAAAATATGTAATGTATATAATGTGTTCCTGTCTACTGACATGGAGGTGGGGGAATTTGAGAGTAGAGGTACTGCTCATACTTAAAATGAAAACTGACAGGCTGTTAACCCATACTTAACTCAATACACTGGGTTATAGTTGAGATGAAAAGGAGTAAAATAATGCCTTACTTACAGGAATTTGTTCACTAGTTTCAAAGTTATGCCCCCTGTTTTTCTATTGCTAAAGCACTTCTGTGCACTTCCCTGCCTCCTCTCTATGCCGTGCTGTGCTCGCCCCTAATGTAAATAATTAAAGGGGTACTCCGGCGCTAAGACATCTTATCCCCTATCCAAAGGATGGGGGATAAGATGCCTGATCGAGGGGGTCCCACCGCTGGGGACCCCCGTGATCTTGCACACAACACCCCGTTACAATCAGTCCCTGGAGCATGTTCGCTCCGGGTATGATTACTGCTGCCACGCCCCCTCCCATAGGCTTGTATTGAGGGGGCAGAGCGTGACATCACATGGGGCGGGGCCATGACGTCACAATGCTCCGGCCCCGTGATCGCCAGTAATCAGACCCGGAGCGAACAACTAAACTTCAGCAGCTGATAAGTACTGGTAGGATTAAGATTTTGAATAGAAGTAAAAACTTTCTGGAGCCAGTTGATATGAAAAAAAAAATAGTTTTTCACCGGTTCCCCCTTTAATAACAAACTAGTATCCAATATGAAATGCGCAGTGTTGACTATGAAAAGTACAACAAACCACCCACTGATGAATACAGATTTTCAGAAGATGGATTTGGTACTGTGAGAAAATGATCCAACAACAATAAAACCTCAGGGGTGTCAGATTACCATCATTTCTTCAGTATTGGAGCAAAAAAATGTTTTAAAGGAATTTTAAAGTCTTCCAGTTATTTCGACAAATTTCTGACATGTCATAGAAATTTCAGACGTTTTGAGCAGTGGGGGTCCGAGTGCTGAGACCCCAATGGTTACTAAAATGAGGGGGCAGAGGTACTCAGCAAAGTGCAGTGGTCCTTCATTTCTGCTCAGCACCTCTGGCAAAGCTGAGTGGGTGGTATATGGATTTGCAGACAGTCTTATATACTTAGTAGATCCATATACTGCTCACTTGGCTTTTTAAGGAGAACTGAGCAGAAACCAAGGGCCGCTGCATTCACCTGAGAGCTTCTGCCCCTTCATTTTAGCAATTAGTGGGAGTCTTGGCACCCGACTCCCACTATTAAAAACTTCTGACATGTCTCTATGACATGTCAAGAGGTGCACTTTAAGAGGAGAAGACCTTCAATAAAAAAGGGGCAGCATAAACCGTGAGCACTAAATGTTCTGTTATACCTTAGCTTTTTAATTAGAGGAATTTTCCAAACATTTATCTCTGCTAAGTCTTCTGCTTCAGTTCTTGTGAAATTCCACATTATATTGAAGATCTGTGCTGAAAACAAGAGCTGGAGAATCACACCTTCTGTGCTATTGGAAACCAGATTAAAGGAACTTTGATGTAATTGACATATTTATTTAAAGGGCTACTACAATCACAACTATTTGTCATCTAACCATTGGATAGATTAATAATGGTAGATTAGGAGCAGGGGACCCGGCTGTTCTGGCTGGTTCTGCCACATCAGGCAAATTGGTCAGCAACATGCATGGTCTACTGCTATGGAATTTAGGATCCTCCATGTGGGGTCCTGGGGGGGGGGTCAGACCTCCAAAGATCTGATGTTTATCATCTAGCGGATATGTGATAAATGTTGGTAACTGGAAAACCCCTTTAAATGAGACTTTTGGAGATGTTAACCCCTCCCTGACTGCCTCTTGTTAATTTATTAACTGAAGAGACAAAAAGAGAGAGTGGAGCGCGATCCTAGTGTTTTACCGTAGTATAAATGAGCAAGGGTTGCAAATAAGCTATGCTCACCGGAGTTGGTTATGCTCAGAGTATAACATCTAGGGCAGCATATCACTGAACGGGTCAGCAGCCTTGGAGCACCCGATCCTCCAAAAGGGTCAGCAAGCAGAAATGGATTATAGTAGCCGCTTCTCCCATAAAAGATTTTCTTTATTTCAACATCAAAGGTATAAAGGATGGTGATGGCACTTTCAACGTGTTTCTAGCTCGTACCAAGCTCTTTATCAAGATGTGCAAAAAACAGTGACATAGATTAACATTATCATTCTGGGCAGGAGATGGGACAACAACAGCAGCAAACGGCTAATTCAAGTGGGTCAAGAAGAAAGTGAAATTGGGTTCCTTGGGAATGCACAGCAGTGCAGAACAGTAGTATGTAATGCATTTTCAGTAGTATATCAGAGTCAAAAGACACAGGATGAAAAATGTTGTACAAGTGATTTATGCCTTACAGATGTGGAATGGGTTTTTACTGCATTAAAGGGGTTCTCCACCATAAGTTGATTTTAGTACGTACCTGGCAGACAGTAATGGACATGCATAGGAAGGATCTGCACTTGTCTAGGGGCTAAATGGCTATGTTGTGAGATTACCATAACACTGTGGCTAGCTTTTTGTGAACTTGTATTTCCTGTTTGACGTTTCTTTTTTTGACTACAAATCCCCCAATTCCATTTGCCTCCCTCCCACACATCAGCCACCCCACCCATTGAAACAAAAGACCTGTGGTTTTCAATCAGGGTGCCTACAGCTGTTGCATTAGTTGCAGATTGATCTCTCTTCCACTAAGCGATCCCTCCACCCATTGAAGCAGACAGGCTCCCTGTCATCAGCTGACTAGTGAGTGAGGTCTTGGCCACATTGCAACCTCGGAAAAATCTGAGACAACAGTAATTTTGTAAGCTGTTAAAAATAAATAGTGCTGTGAAAATCACAGAATTGTGAGAAAACGGTCACACACAGGTACAGACAATATATTATGAACTACACTAACTTTACAGCCCCTGTAGCATAGTCAAATAAAAAAAATCCTGGAATACCGCTTTAATACCTAAATTATTTATATTTTTTCAACAATTGAACTTTAAAGCAGACCATGTTTTTTTTTAGGGTATAAAATAAAAGCAGGGCTGTATAGGCCCTTTGGCCCCGAATCCATACATCCCTCTCATTAGTTAATTGGCCCTTTCAGCACTGAGATATTGAAGTATAAAGAGATATGCAAACTAGGCCTTGAAGCTCACTGGGTGTTCCTATTGGCTGCTAAAATACAGCGGAGAAGTGGGGATTACAGTACAGCCTAGTGGTTGTCAGTCAGGGGGGTAGAGGAGGGAAGTGACCAAAGTTTTCTGGACACCAGCAGACAAGGGGAACGCCCAGTGGGCTCCAAATTATAATGTGCATATCTTTTTAAACTCTGATATCTCAGTGCTGAAGGGGTCAGTTGACTAATAAGAGGTATGTACCGATTAAAGGGGTACTCCCGTGGAAAACTTTTTTTTTTAAATCAACTGGTGCCAGAATGTTAAACAGATTTGTAAATCACTTCTATTAAAAAATCTTAATCTTTCCAGTACTTTTTAGGGGCTGTATACTAAAAGAGAAATCCAAAAAAGAAATGCATTTCCTCTGATGTCATGACCACAGTGCTCTCTGCTGACTTCTGCTGTCCATTTTAGGAACTGTCCAGAACAGGAGAAAATCCCCATAGCAAACATATGCTGCTCTGGACAGTTCCTAAAATGGACAGCAAAGGTCAGAAGAGAGCCCTGTGGTCATGATATCAGAGGAAATGCATTTCTTTTTTGGATTTCTCTTTAGTATACAGCCCCTAAAAAGTACTGGAAGGATTAAGATTTTTTAATAGAAGTGATTTACAAATCTGTTTAACTTTCTGGCACCAGTTGATTTAAAAAAAAAGTTTTCCACGGGAGTACCCCTTTAAGGGTCCAAAGCCCCATACACCATACCCTCACTTTACACCCTAACAGATCCTCTTTAAAGTTACACATATGTAAAATAGTGAATGCACTTTAAAGGAACTTGGTAAAATGAAAAGTTTAGAGTGAGTTTCATTACTGTGTATAACTTGACTTAATGTTTTTTTTCTCATCCATAGATTTATAATGGGAGACTTATCAGATTCTGACAGTGATATTTTTGATCAATCCAAGGAATATGATTTGTATGGTTCCGTGGAGCAGCAGAAAGCATTCAGCCATGGTACAGAACTTATTCCCTGGTATGTGTTATCGATTCGGGCCGATGTCTACCAATTTCTTCAGCAAGGAGTAACTGTTATCCGCTATGACCAGGAGACACACATTTCTGTTCGGTGTTTTCTCCAGCTTCAGCCAGATAATAGTACCCTGACTTGGACAAGGCCTTCCACCACTTGCCTTGCAAGTACTAAAAATAAATTGGGCGCCCCGGTTAGTGCTGCCGAGATGAAATTTCAGTTTCTTAGCAATGCTGGAATGAATGGACTAGTTGAAGGCTTCTTGGACTTGTTCTCTGTGAAGGCTGTTTACATGGGGCATCCGGGCATTGATATGCACACTGTGTGTGTTCAAAACAAACTATGTAACATGAACCTGGAAGAAAATGGTGTCACGCTGCTTTTTGGACTTCACACTACTGAGAACAAGTTATTGCATTTTGTAGCGCCAAAATACACAGCAAAGGCAATATATGATGGATTGCTAGAGCTAACCAAAGCTGTAAGGAAGATAAAGAAGTTTCCCGACCAAAGGCTGCAGTGGCTGAGGAAGCAATATGTCAGTCTTTACCAGGTGAGTTCTGCTAGTAGAATGGTCTGATATATTTTTACAAGTGTCGCCCCTTCATGGTTTTTTTTGTCTTACTTAAAGGGAACGTGTTATCAGAAATGTACTTATTTATTTATTTAATTTGTCTATGAAAAAATAACTGAAATCTTGCAGTTTCATCTGTCAGCAGTGAGTTTATTATCATAGAAGTAAGAGAAACAGGTGCTCCATAGAGTAGTAATGTTGAGATCCCATAGTGAGATAACTATATCAATTGGTTTGCTCACCCTGGGTGGTTGTGAAAATTCATACACAACATTGATGTAGGCATAGAATGGTGATGGGTCGTCTGCTGCCCTCAGGTAAGTATATGGCAAGATTAGAAAGAAGGCTTAAAAGGAACCCGGCTCCACGGCGCTGACAGACCACAACAGGTGAACGGTAAAAGGAGTTTATTTGACCAGAATGCAACGTGTTTCGCTGCGCATGTGCAGCTTCCTCAGGCATGTCTTCCTCAGACATGCCTGAGGAAGCTGCGCATGCGCAGCGAAATGCGTTGCACTCTGTCCGGGTATGCCAGGAGTTGTAGTTTTGCAACATCTGGAGGTCTGTAGGTTGGAGACCACTGCTCTATTGTATAGCTGGAGGCAGATAACACAGGATCAGATCACTGTGCAGGATCCCCCTCCCTGCACAATGACCTCTACTCAAGTCGCTAAGCATGCCCGCCTCCAGACACCCACTTCCTAAACTTTAAAGCATTTCTCAAAATGTTCTAAACAGAGCAGCACAGGCTACTTCTGTAATTTTGTGCAGAAAAAAATACTATATATACATGAAGGTCTAAAAGTACTGTGAAGTTGCTGTACATCACCAGAGGTAAAATACACTGGGATGGATTTTGTTATTTCCTGTTCCAGAGGGGCAAAATTGCACAAAATGTATATGCTAGCTCCGTTTTAGCCCAAAGTGGGAGTGTGCGCAACATTTTTTTTTTTATTTGGGGGGGGGGGGGAGGATTTTGTTATTTCCTGTACCAGTGCAGAGAGGCAAAATTGCACAAAATTTATATGCTAGCTCCGCTTTAGCCCAAAGTGGGCGTGTGCGCAACATTTTTTTTTATTTGGGTGGGGGGGGGGGGAGGATTTATTAACTGCCATGCTCCTGCTAAATTGCGTGCATATGCAGGGGGTGGTTTGAAGATGCGTTGTTGATGTGCTGAATTAATCACTTCCGTAAAAAGTTTTGTGTACTCCAGTGACTGGCTGGTGTGTACTCCAGTGACTGGCTGGTGTGTACTCCAGTGACTGGCTGGTGTGTACTCCAGTGACTGGCTGGTGTGTACTCCAGTGACTGGCTGGTGTATTAATGTGTGTGAGCTTTACCCCATTTTTGCGTCATTCGCAAATTTATGAAGTGACTTGTACCACATGATGAACATGCTGTACCAACTGGGAAAGTATATGCTTCTGCAGCAGGTTTCACAATGTGCTAAAATCTGTAAATAAATATATATATATATATATATATATATATATATATATATATATACACACACACACACACACATATATATATATATATATATATATATATATATATATATATATAATCTCACATAAGTTAGTCCACCCCTCACATTTTTGTAAATATTTTATTATATTTTTTCATGTGACAACACTGAAGAGATAACATTCTGCTACAATGTAAAGTAATGAGTGCACGGCCTGTATAACAATGTTTAATGTTGGGTCCCTTCAAGATAACTCAACACACAGCTACTAATGTCTTAACCTTGGCAACAAAAGGGAGTACACCTCTAAGTGGAAATGTCCAAATTGGGCAATTATCCATTTTCCCACCCAGTGTCATGTGACCCACTAGAAATACAAGGTCTCAGGGTTGAATAGGAAGCAGGTGTCGTAAATTTGGTGTTGTCTCTCTCACACACTCTAATACTGGTCACTGGAAGTTCAACATGACACCTCATGGCAAAGAACTCTCTGAGGACAGGCTTTGCCATGGTCAACCAAAGAAAGTGAGGGCACACCCTCAGCATCAAATCAAGAGGTTGTCTTTGGGAAATAGATGTTTGAGTGTTGCCTAGTTTTCTGCAGAGATTAAAGGGGTGGGGTGGGTCAGCCTGACACTACATTAAATTAGTCTAAATGGCTTCCCAGAAAGAAGTCTTTTCTAGAGATGATGCACTAGAAAGCCTGTGAACAGTTTGCTAAAGACAAGCAGACTAAGGACTTACTGGAGATTACTGAAACCATGTCCTATGGTCACGAGACCAAGATATGGTGATGGTGGTATAAGATGGTGCATGGTGTTGGGGGTGTCATGGTCTGGGGCTGCTGCCACTGGGGAGCTGCAGTTCATTGAGAGAACCAAGAATGCAAACATGTAATGTGACATATTAAAGCAGAGTAGATCACCTCCCTTCAGAGACTGGACCACAGTATTCCAACATTATAATGACCTCAAACACACCTTCAAGACCACCACTGCCTTGCTAAAGAAGCTGAGGGTAAAGGTGATGTGGTGATGGAGGAGGGAAGAGGATTCCAGTGGCAACCAGTGAAGCTCTGCTGAACTCCATCCCCAAGAGGCATAAGGCAGTGCTGGAAAATAATGGTGTGCACACAAAATTTTGACACTTTGGGCCCAATTTAGACATTTTCACATTAGGGGTGTACTCATTTTTGTTGCCAAAGACAACAAAGGGGAACTCTGGTACATAACATCTTATCCCCTATCCAAAGGATAGAAGTTAAGTGTCTGAGCCCCTCGCGATCTTGTGCTTGGCGCTCCAGTGTTCTAAGCATTTGTGTTCAGAACACCAACTCTTTGTTTGAAGTGGCCGTGGTTGACATGCCCTCTCTATGCATCTCTATGGGAGAGGAGGAGATACAGTGCTTGTGTGTCTCTGCCTCTCCCATAGAGATGCATGGAGGGAGCGTGTTGATCACAGCTTCGTGTGGTGGTCAACAGTCTCCTTGCACGGAGTGGGGATCTCTCTGTGAATGAGGAGAGCTGGGGGCCAGGCAGGAGATTGCCGGTGAGTCCCAGCTGTCAGACTCCCCGCAATCAGACACGTATCCCCTATCCTGTGTAAAGGGGATAAGATGTTATGGACTGAGGTTCCCTTTTATTTGTCTGTGTGTTAAGTTATTTTGAGGGGACACAACATTAAAGTAGTACTACCGTGGAAAACTTTTTTTTTAAAATCAACTGGTGCCAGAAAGTTGAACAGATTTGTAAATGACTTCTATTAAATTATCTTAATCCTTCCAGTACTTATTAGCTGCTGAATATTACAGAGGAAATTCTTTTCTTTTTGGAACTGCTGACATTTCTGTCCATTTTAGAAACTGTCCAGAGCAGCATATGTTTGCTACAGGGATTTTCTCCTACTCTGGACAGTACTTAAAATGGACAGAGATGTCAGCAGAGAGCACTGTGCTTGTGATGTTAGCAGAGAGCTCTGTGTTTCAAAAAGAAAAGAATTTCCTCTGTAGTATTCAGCAGCTAATAAGTACTGGAAGGATTAACATTTTTTAATAGAAGTAAATTACAAATCTGTTTAACTTTCTGACACCATTTGACTTTAAAAAAAAAAAAAAAAGTTTTCCACCGGAGTACCCCTTTAAACACTGTTATACAGGCTGTGCACTCAAAACTTTACATTGTAGCAGAGTGTCACTTCCTTAGTGTTGTCACATAAAAAGATAGAATAAAATATTTACAGAAAGGTAAGGGGTGGACTGTTTGAACTACTTTTTACCCTGAGGAGTACTTTACCTTTTGTTCATTTTGTCTGCTTACTGAATAATAGAATATTAATAAAAGAGAAAATAATTTTCCTGAACCGGTTTCTGGCTCCAATAGCGGTTGTAAGTTTATTTCATTTCAGGCTTCTCCCCTAAGTTTAATATTTATAGTACCCCTATACTACCTACCAATGTAATACCATGCAATGGAGAACGATATAAGACTTCAAAAGCTCTAGCTCTTCTTATCTCACTGGTAATGTTCATGAAGTTTCACCTTCATAAATTATATGAAAATATGTAAACCTGCTCCAAGACTGATTAAAAGCTTTGCATGGTTCCGTCATATCTGTTACTGTATGTGTATGGGAAATGATACAAGGACTTGTCATAAGCCGGAGAGAGACTGGAGGACAAAGTATGGAAAACAAAAGAAAAGGGCTGTCCAAACTAGACATCCCCCTTAAAGGTGGACTAGGACCAGCCCAACATGACAGACACATTCCTAGAACTATAATTAAATACAAATACTGTATGTTGCAGTAAGGCTGGGTTCACACTTCGGAATTTCCTGCCGGATAAAAGCGCAGACTGATTCAGGATGGGGCCCATAGAAAGCAATGTCTGCAGAGCTGATTCAGCCTGATAAATGAACAAGTTCATTCTTTTGGCAGCTGAATGTCCGCCGCTGAAATTCCGTAGTGTCCACTGTTCAGCGGAATCATATTGCTAGCAATGGGATTCTGCTGCACCAGAATTTCCGAGTAGAATTCATACAAAAAGATGAAAACATTCATACAAATAAGACAAAAATGGGATTTCAAAACAATGCCCTAGTAGTAGTTTTGTATTCATGTCATGTTTTGATCGGTGGGGGGCTGAGTGTTCAGACCACCACCGATAAAGGAGAATATGCCGGGAGAAGTTCATGCTCGGTGCATTCTTCTCCCAGTTACATGTCATATGATCAAGACAAACCCGCCATGTCAGTCTATGAGAGTGTCTCGCTCACTTGTCACAGGCAAGGGGGGGGGGGGAAGCAGCGAGAGGAGCGCAGTTCGTTTCCTGATTGGCGGAGGTCTGAACACTCAGATCCCTGCTGATCAAAAGTTTTTCCAGGTAAACATACAGTAATGAACATTGGGGGAAATTTATCAAAACCTGACCATGGCAACCAATCAGATCACTTCTTTCATTTCTCAGAGGCCTTTTTAATGGTCTAGTCACACGTAAATTATTCTGCGCAGATTTGACGTGTAGGATTTTCTGCTGCACATTTCAATGTAAACTGAACACAGCTTGAAATCCTGCGCATCAAATCTGCGCAAAATACTGTAGGTGTGAATAGACCCTAAAAATGAAAGAAGCAATCTGATTGGTTGCTATGGTCAACTTGTCAATTTAGCATCTGCACAGGTTTTGGTAAATCTCCCCCATTGTGCTAAGACTTTGTTTATTGTTGTGGAGTTTTTTGTGTATTTGGTTAATTGAAAATGAGAATTTTTTTATATATTAGATGTCGGTGCAAAGATGTTGGTTTTTTTCAGCTTTAACCCCTTAAGGACCAAGTACGTACTGGTACGTCCTTGGTCCTGCTACCGTGATATAACGCGGGGTTACACGGTAACCCCGCATGATATCACGGCGGGCCCGGCGTCATAGTGAAGCCGGGACCCGCCGCTAATAGCGTGCGGCGCCGCGCGCTCAAAGCTGAGCCGCGCGGCTAAAAGCAAAAGTGAAAGCTGCCCGTTAACTCAGTGGGCTGTTCGGGATAGCTGCGGCGAAATCGCGGCATCCCGAACAGCTTACAGGACAGCGGGAGGGCCCCTACCTGCCTCCTCGCTGTCCGATCGCCGAATGACTGAGATCCAGGCATGAGCAGTCATGCGGCAGAATCATCGATCACTGGTTTCCTATGAGAAACCAGTGATCAATGATGAAGATCAGTGTGTGCAGTGTTATAGGTCCCTATGGGAGCTATAACACTGACAAAAAAAAAGTGGAAAAAATAAGTGAATGAATATCATTTAACCCCTCCCCTATTTAAAGTTTGAATCACCCCCCTTTTCCCATTAAAAAAAACACAGTGTAAATGAAAATAAAAATAAACATATATGGTATCACCGCGTGCGGAAATGTCCAAATTATAAAAATATATCGTTAATTAAACCGCTCGGTCAATGGCATGCGCGCAAAAAAATTCCAAAGTCCAAAATAGTGCATTTTTGGTCACTTTTTATATCATTTAAAAATGAATAAAAAGCGATCAATAAGTCCTATCAATGCAAAAAACACTCCCTCACAAGACCTCGTTAACCATTTTATTAACATTAAACAAACTAAAAAAAACACTGTTCATCGTCGTAGTCCGCAGGATACACAAATCTGAAAAAAAACAAGGAAAATAGGTTAGTACATTTATTGTAACCCATCTGCACATTTCCTGCCCGCACCACACCACATGACCACAACTCCCAGCATGCCCTTAAAGTAAGGACAAAATGGGAGTTGCAGTCATGCAGCAGGGCTGAGGGGAGATGTGCAAGTGGGTGACAAGCTTGTTATCTGTCCCCACTGCATGACTACAACTCCCAGCATGCCCTTACAGTAAGAACATTCTGGGAGTTGTAGTCATGTGGCGCGAGCAGATGACAAGATTGTCATCCGCCCGCCTATCAAACACACTTCCCCCCGTGCCGCACAACTACAATTGTAGTAGTGTTGTGTGGGCGGGAGATGTGCGTGCGGCTGACAAGCTTGTCACCCTCCTGTACATCTAGTCACCCACTCATCCCACCGTGCCTGTGAAAATGAAAGTAAAAAAAAGTCGTACAAAAAGTCTCACAAAAAAGTCTTTTTGCACAGCTTCGCTCCCCGCCCACCCACTCACATCTACAACCCACCCGCTAGCTATTGCAGGACTACATCTCCCAGCATTCCCTTACAGTGAGGACATGCTGGGCATTGTAGTCCTAACACCTTGCAGGCAGGTGGTAGATGGCAGTGGGTGCCAGGGAATGGAGCTGTGTGAAAAGTCGCACAGTCGCATTTTTGAAAATGTTGTCATAGGCAAGTTTGTAAGCCATGTCTGACCTGGCTTACACTTGCGACTTTTTGAAGGGGGTTTGCATTTTTGCTTGCGTGGGACTTTCGCAATGATAAATCCTGGACCACTGCAAAGTAAAAAACTGAAACTGAAAATTGCTTAGGTAGGGCAGATTGGTATTTTTTGCTTACCCACAAAATTTACACGAAAAAATTGATTAGGCGCACGTGCGACTTTTGTAAGCAAAAAAAGCTGCTTAAATCCCTTGATAAATCTCCCTCAATGGGGGAGATTTATCAAAACCTGTCCAGGGAAAAGTTTCCCAGTTGCCCATAGCAACCAATCAGATCGCTTCTTTCATTTTGCAGGGGCCTTGTTAAAAATAAAAGAAGCGATCTGATTGGTTGCTATGGGCAACTGGGAAACTTTTTCTCTGGACAGGTTTTGATAAATCTTCCCCAATGTGGTTATGTATGTATGTGTGTATGTATGTGTGTATGTATGTGTGTATGTGTGTGTGTATGTGTGTATGTGTGTATGTATGTATGTATGTGTGTGTATGTGTGTATGTATGTGTGTATGTATGTGTGTATGTATGTGTGTATGTGTGTGTGTATGTGTGTATGTGTGTATGTATGTGTATGTATGTGTGTATGTATGTGTGTATGTATGTGTGTATGTATGTGTGTATGTGTGTGTGTGTGTATGTATGTGTGTATGTGTGTATGTGTGTATGTATGTGTGTATGTATGTGTGTATGTATGTGTGTATGTGTGTGTGTATGTGTGTATGTGTGTATGTATGTGTGTATGTGTGTATGTGTGTGTGTATGTGTGTATGTGTGTATGTATGTATGTATGTGTATGTATGTGTGTATGTATGTGTGTATGTATGTGTGTATGTATGTGTGTATGTGTGTGTGTATGTGTGTATGTGTGTATGTATGTGTGTATGTGTGTATGTGTGTATGTATATGTGTATGTATGTGTGTATGTATGTGTGTATGTGTGTATGTGTGTATGTGTGTATGTGTGTATGTATGTATGTGTGTATGTATGTATGTGTGTGTGTATGTGTGTATGTGTGTATGTATGTATGTGTGTATGTGTGTATGTGTGTATGTGTGTATGTGTGTATGTGTGTATGTATGTATGTGTGTATGTATGTATGTGTGTATGTATGTGTGTATGTATGTGTGTATGTATGTGTGTGTGTGTGTGTGTGTATGTTCCAGCATCACTTGCAAACGACTGAAGATATTACCATGAAACTTGGTACACATGTTACTTATATGTCAACAGCAAACATTGGATAGGTAATTTAACCCTTACTCACCCCCATTTGCGAGGGTCGGGGTTATTGTTTAAAGTCCCATACAAGTCTATGGGAAATGTATGTTCCAGCATAACTTCTGTACGGGTGGAGATATTTTGATAATACTGTGTCACATATTACTTATATGTCAAATAAAAATATGATAGTTAAATTTACACCTAACCTACCCCCATATGTGAAGGATGGGGTTTTTGTTTCAAGTTCCATACCAGTATATGGAACTTCTGGTAGCTTACTCCACAATCTCCACTCTGCATCTCCTGGTGAATGCGTCAGTGCGGCTGTCAAGCCAAACCATCCCCGCATTCCATGCCCCATCTTGCAAATATACGCCCACCCTTTAAGCCACACCCCTTTTATTTTCATCTTACAATATCTTCATCACAACACCTGAGGATTAGAAATGAGGTCCGTATATGAGGATTATAAATGAGGTCGGGATATGGGAAAGGGATATGTGGAAGGGATATTGGGAAGGGATATGGGGACGGGATATGGAGACGGGATATGGGGATGGGATATAGGGATGGAATATGAGGTTGGAATATGGTTACGGGATATGGGGACAGGATATGGGGAAAGGAAATGAGGTCTGGATACAAGATCGGATATGGGGACGGGATATGAGATTGTGATATGAGATTTCGGAATTGGGAACAAAATATGGGGGAAATTCTGAACATCTGAAAAATACTAAAGACCAAAGAGGATGGACTCCTCACATAGCATTTTGGTTTGTATTTTAGTAGTTATATTCAGCAAAAAACAGAAATGGGTCCAAAATGCAGAAATCTTTTCATTATTGTTTTTCTCTAAAAATACTGAATAAAATACTGTGTGTGAACCAAACCTAAAACATAACATTTATTCCCATTCTAATAAAATAAAACAAACTATGTGATCAGTAGTACAATTTGGAAGGTCAACTAATATATGGACGAAACTAAGGCTTTGTCTCGACAGTGTTTTCACGACTGTAATAATCATGCTCTGGCTCTACCAATGTTCTCCCTCACAGGTAAGTGACACTATAGGGAGTAAGAAGGCAAGGTTGTGCAACTTTTTAACGTAATTCCTTTCAGTCTGAAGATGCAAGACCAATCAATATGGATTTGAAGCACTAACATTCTATGAACTGACACATCAGATATCTTCTGGAGTCAGTCCCTATGGGATGAAGTGCCATTGTAACGTAGTAATAGACTACAAAGCCTTTGTTTTGTCCATATTATTTGTACTCCCAAAGAGTAGTATGTTGCTCAGATCACACTGTTTTCCACATGAGCGATCTATAAATGTATTTAAAATTGAACTTTTGTTTACATTAAAACAGAATATAATTTGCCTTCTTCAATGAGTATATTGATGCTCGATATGCAGAAAAAATTGGAAACACAAAAGGGAAGCGCAACAATGTGCCGTAAAAGTTTTCAGATATAACGAAGACAAAGAGGTGAAAAAAACTTGCTCACCTTCTGGTGTTGTGCAGTGGGCACAACACCATATCGCGCTTGTATCCCGTTGCAAAGGGAATAGTGAAATCAGGGGGTGCAGCTCACACCGTGGCGTCCTGGGATTCCTGGACGTCTGGAGAATGCAAGAGGTGAAGATCCCCGGGGCTCCGGTTCACGTGTAAAAAAGGTGTGTTCGAGCGCTCACTCCTGTAGAATAGCTTGGCTGGGATCGTGGCAGTAAGAAGTAGCCGGACACGGTTAAAGATATAATAACCGGATTTTATTTGTATAGATCACAGATAACGCGTTTCGAGGGGTGGGACCCCCTCTTCGTCAGATCAATGATCTGACGAAGAGGGGGTCCCACCCCTCGAAACGCGTTATCTGTGATCTATACAAATAAAATCCGGTTATTATATCTTTAACCGTGTCCGGCTACTTCTTACTGCCACGATCCCAGCCAAGCTATTCTACAGGAGTGAGCGCTCGAACACACCTTTTTTACACGTGAACCGGAGTCCCGGGGATCTTCACCTCTTGCATTCAATGAGTATATTGATATTTTTGAGGTCTGTGAACTCGAATAAAATCAAGATTGTTTGTCAGTGAATGGATAGCATGATAAGAGGTTGGCGGAGTTGCTGCTCCCCTTTCTGAGTATCTTAGTCTATTTTGTTGCCAGTAGGAAAAATTCTGGTAAAAACAATACCTAATACAGTAGATGTTTATGAATTCCCTATTACTACGCAACAAACTGCATGGCAGGAAGTGCCCACAGTGCCCTATGGAATTGGAGGCTGGCATAGTTCTTACTACATCCTAATCAATATCAATCATTGTTGGTAAGTTGCCAATTCCATTAAGAAGCATATAGGGGAAGAAATATTGGCAGTGAGTATACCATATTCAGCCATGATACACAAGATCCTGAGAATTTAAACCTCGTTGCTCTTTTCACATACTAAAGACAATGGAATGTAGTAAAATAAATACTTTTTTATCTTAGACATGAAAGTTCTCTTCTAATACATCATGCACATTCTTATTTCAATGTCAGGAGGATAACAGATATGAAGGACCAACATTGGCACAAGCTATCGAGTTATTTGGAGGCCGACGCTGGAGCGCAAGAAATACAAGCACGGGAACACTGACTAAAAGCACTGAGAAGCCCAACATGCAGCGCAACAATACTCTGGGGATCAATGCAGCCAAGAAAAAGAAGAAAGTACTTATGAGGGTAGAACATTATGCTGTTTTATTCTGCTAACATTCCTGTTTTTATCATGGCAGCAAGTTTTTCATAGACTGAACTTTTTGGTTTCATGCTCATTCACCTAACACAGGAATTGTTTTGTAATCCTAAATTATATTAGCCTTAAGCCACTAGAGAAGGAGAGAGCACACCGTATAGCTTAAGAATGCAAATATACGATACCACTGGTATACACTGGCAGCCTCCGGACCCAATAAATAACAACGCAGCACCTGCGGGGTGCACACACTAGATAAAGTATCAAACAATACAATGGAAAAGGGTAGTGTGCACTCACCGCGGGTAAACAGCTGCAGGTCCGAGGTCCGGGATCACCGCGGCATGGACGAGGACGGTAAGGGGCACTCAGAGGCTACGCCGGCTGTTTCAGACGTAGGAACGTCATTCTTCCGGCCTCAGGAGGCCGGAAGAAGGACATTCCTACGTCCGAAACAGCCGGCGTAGCCTCTGAGAGCCCCTTACCGTCCTCGTCCATGCCGCTGTGATCCCGGACCTCGGGCCTGCAGCTGTTTACACGCGGTGAGTGCACACTACCCTTTTCCATTGTATTGCCTAAATTATATTAGGTTTACTAGTTATAGTGACACTGCATTGATCATATCTTTATGTCTTCCAATAACACATTTGAAGTGACATTTACTAAGGCTAGGTTCACATCACTATTTAATCATCCGATTATTGGACCATAAAATCGGACAAAATCGGATTGCAAAAATCATATACAATCGTATGTAAAAATTTCTTTGCTATACGATTTTCAAATCGTATCCAAAAACCGTACAGATGAAAACTCCATCCGATTTTCAATAAAAATCTGATCCCGTTTTAAAAATGAATATATATGCCAATGGCAATAAAGTTTTATATATTTGAAGTGTATGTGTTTTGAAGTCTACTGCGCATGCGTACAAAAAAATCGTGTGCGATTAATCTGACAGAATCGCACAGTCACACGATTCCATACGATTTACATAGACATCAGTAATGAAAAAAATCGGACACGATTTCGATCCGATTTAGCATCTGGCCAAAAAATCGTGGTCAACCCCGATTTTACCTCCGATATTAAATCGTGCAAAATCGGATGCGGATGAAAAATTAATGCATTTGTTGTCTATCATTAATAAATAGAAGTCAATGGATGTAACTTGCCATGCAGATTTGTACGATTTCAAAGTTAAAAATCTAAAGCTAAAAGTAGGATGGTAAAATCGTGATGTGAATGCTCCCTAACAGATTCATCCTGAGGTCTATTAAGGAGACATTGTGCAATGCTTCTTTGGAGAACTGCACAAATAATGCTCCCCCTAAAACATCTTTAAAGGGGTACTCCAGTGGAAAGCACATTTTTTCAAATCAACTGGTGCCAGAAAGTTAAAACTGATTTTTAAATTACTTCTATTTAAAAATCTTAATCCTTCCAATACTTATCAGCTGCTGTATGCTCCACAGGAAGTTGTATTTCTTTATGGAATTCTTTTCTATCTGTCCACAGTGCTGACACCTCTGTCCATGTCAGGAACTGTCCAGAGTGCAAGCAAATCCACATAGTAAATCTTTCCTTCTCTGGACAGTTCCTGATACAGACAGAGGTGTCACTAGAGAGCACTGTGGTCAGACTGAAAAAAATACTCAAGAAACAAATACAACTTCCTCTGGAGCAAAAAAAAAAAATTATCTATATATATATATATATATATATATATATATATATACTTTATTAAACAAAATAATAAAACCATATACATGTGAAAATAATATAGAAAAATAATAATACTATAGTAGTACAAAAAGGAGAGAGATGGGTATACTGTTGAATCCAATAAGATGGTGGGGCAGGTCATAATAATCATATTCTGTCACAAGACAGTAAGAAAAAATAGCAGTGAGGTGGAGCAGCTATATGTAGCTAGCATACATTCAGTGAGGGTCATGTATCATTATTTGTGTATGGTAGAAGCATTTTACCCCTTTTTCCCAATTCTAAATTATGCGCAGAAGCACTAAATTTATCAATCAAGCGCAATGAGATTCATAAATTGTGGGTAAATATAGTAATCTCCTCAATCCACTCTTTGGAAAATAGAATCGATGATTACTTGCTACGTTAAGTCCAAGATGGCTTATATTTGCGCAAAAAAAAAACAGCTCTTGCGGCAAAATTTTGGGTGTAAAGGAAAAGAACGCAGTTAATAAATCCATGCGTACTATAGATGTCACTCCAAGGTACCCTGATTAGGCCACATCTGGAGGACATGCTCTACCAAAACGTGCGCAAAAAAATACACACAAAACAGGGGTAAAATCTTTGATACATTTCCCCCAGTGTGTCTATAGCGGAAAACCAGTCCTAAGCCTCTACTAGTTAGTAGCTTGGCAAATGCTGGCGGATATTAGTGAACACCCTATATACTAAGAATATTGTATACCAAGTGCTGCCTCACTTACCCATAGTTAGGTCCTGTCACCACCATCCCAACGTACGTTTCATCTACTTGATGGACTTTCTCAAGCTGATAATTACTGAAAGGATTAAGATTTTTTTCAATAGAAGTCATTTACAAATCTGTTTAACTTTCTGGCACCAGTTTGATTAAAGCAAATAATAATAATTTCACCGGAGTACCCCTTTTAACATTTTACCTCTATAGTGCTTTGGCCAAGTATTGTTAAAGTATCCTTTTGGTCTCCGCCTGACAATATGCGTCACTATACCTTGAACAGTAAAGTATTAAGCAATGTTGTAGCTTATGCTATTTCATATTTTAGGATCCTTAAAGGGGTACTCCGCCCCTAGACATCTTATCCCCTATCCAAAGGATAAGAGATAAGATGTCTGATCGCAGGGGTCCTCCCAGAGGCTAGCATTGAGGGGGCGTGGCCATGATGTCACGAGCCTCCACCCTGCATCGCCAGTCATCCAGTACGGAGCGAAGTTTGCTCCGTGCCCTGGATGTCTGGGGTGCCACAGCCGAGATCCCGAGGGTCCCCAGCAGTGGGACCCATGCGGTCAGATATCTTATCCCTTATCCAAATGAAGTCTAGGGGCGGAGTACCCCTTTAAAAAAATGTATTCAGTAAAGGAATACTATAATAGCGATGCCTAAATCCACATAGTAAGCAATTATATTTATGCGATGCCTAAATATAAATCTGCTTAAAGGAGCCCTGTCATTTAACAAAACATTTGGCATGTCTGAGACACACTTTATAAAGTTCCAGTGATGTAACTGTCCCTATATAATTTGTCCATATATACATGGTTACATCATCAGAGTGTCTCATTGGCTTCCTTTTGGGAGTGTGCAATGTATTCCACTGTTTGCCTTTACAGTGAGATACATTGCAGTCTTCTGATTTAGGTATATGTTGGGAGTCCTTCTGGTGCATGTATCCTCCAACAGAAGCCAAAACGCAATGCGGACAGTGCTGGAGGCAGCATTCAAGACTTTATGGAGACCTTGAAATACATTTTAACCATTTGATGGCACCACAGATGGTTACTAACCAGATCCTATGCTTAGGATGTTACATATGAAGAAATAGAATAAAGTCTACCGATGGGTATACAATATAAGGCACACTGATTCTAAAGTTATATTTTGAGCCTCTTTAGACATACAGGGTAGTACGGTACATAGCATTTCTCTATCATTTAGTAGAGTGCTATTTCCATCTCTATCAAAACACAACATACACTTTTCAAGCACTGTTGCCAAAGACCAGAGTATAGTGTTTCAAAGACCGGATATCTTGATATAATAAATGTTCAGTTCCTAGATTTATTATCTGATTATTGCAGTATCTCCTGGGTGTAAATAAATTATCTAAAACTAGATTTAGATTATATTTTCAGGATTATTTTGTAGAATCTACTTGAAAGCTGATGTTGCTAAAATATTTTTCATATATGAAATATCTAAATATGTTGCATGTATATTTTCTTAAAAGAAAACGGTCATCTGTTCACCCACACTAAACCCAAAACACTGGGAGTGCAGGTATGTATTTAACTCATTTACCCCTCATTGGTCTCCTGTTTGCCCACATTATAACCCAGTGTATTGGGTTTAGTGTGGGTGAGCAGATGACCGTTTTCCTTTAAGGTTGTAAATGAAATACCCCATTCACATGCACATTGCTGGCGGACTGTAAGCAACATGCATGCACACCTAAATCCTGACCGAATGCTCACCATGTGACCATAACTTGTACATTTTCACTGTGGAATTATTATTTTGAATGTGCAGCTGGGGCGGGAGGTGTATCATCCACCACAGTCTTGGTGACTGCTATGTAAACGTGGTTAGTAACCTCTTACATACTCACATACTGTGACCCGGTTTAAGGGGAATAACTACTGACCTACTTTACCAGGGTGAAAGTGGAGATGCTGCTGATGATGAGATGGCAACAAGGAAAAGTAAAAGCTGCAAAGAAAGTCGGAGCAGGAGTGGTTCAGATCCTCCGGAGATTGATGAACAGGAGGAGCAAGGTCTGACACCAGTTTCTTGAAATTGTTTCTAACTGTAGTGTTGTAGTGTAAATACGGTGTAGAGCACAGTGTAGAATTGGAAGCAGTATAAAAATGCATACAGCAGGATACAAAGAGATTTCTTTTGCAAAATAACAGAAAGGCTTTTAACTCCTGTGCTGGAAAGTGCTCTGAGAAAAAGGTATGCTGAAATCCTGATGACTAGCCCTACCTAGCCATGTGCTGATTTACACCCATGTTAGAAGTCAGTGGAATCCATTAGGTGCCACTAGTGTCCAATTCAGTAATTTAATGTAAGAACAATATGCTGGGATATGCCGGCCTGTTAAAATACAGGACACAAAGGGAACCAGAATTCCCCTAAATAATACCAAATGCCTAGCCATCTACCACACACTAAAATAAATAAGACACAATGACCAATTTTTACCCATACCCCTTCTCCTCTCCACTCAGAATGATTTAGGGATTGTCTTTAACCAACCATCCCCCAAACATTGTATTTTCTTTGCTACATCAAGATCATCTGACACAATCCCCCCCCCCCTCAAAGTACCATCTTTTCCCTTTCCCCAATTATGCCCTGCCTTTCCGCAGACACACAGGTACCATTTTTTCCCCCGTTTCCTTTCCCCCTAATTCTTTCTTCATGTCTCGTATACTCATCACATGATCCAGTTACTAGTCCTTAGTGTATAGAATCGTCATATTAAACCAGGCAGTATTACTGTTCATAGGGCGTAGCACACTAAATGCTGTTCAGACACATCTATGCCAGGAGATGTACTGTAGTTACACCATGATCTAGCTTTTCTCAGTACGTTCTTATTTGTGTGATTATGTTATGTTAAAGCTTTGATTTAGTATTATTGATTTCATATTCTTACATTTTGTTACTGACAGATCAGAATACCATGTCTCCTTTTCCTTTGCCTCACACACTTCCATCAAGAAGAGCTCATTCGTTGTCGGCTTCTGGATCTCCGAACTTAGCGCCTGGGTCGACAACGCCTATCAGACCTGCATCTTCACCTATTTTGTCCAGTACCAACAAACCCCCATCTGCGTAGGTTTTATCACCTTATTTCACCCTCCTGTTACTAGAGAATGTTTTACACTGTGACTTTCCCAGGTTTATATTTATGGTACAAAATGGAGTTTCCTAACTCATTGGCTGTAAATCACTAACTTTTCTTCAATAGCTTTAAAATCATCACAGGATTCTTTTAAGCCCCTTCTTGGCAGTAAATAGTTTTACCTTGCGTCTGTTTAATGGTTCTGCCAAAATCACATTGACTTGTATACTTTATATCATAAATCAAAGAATTAAACGTCATTAAAGTGTTTTAATTTACTGGAAAATTATTTAAATGCACAAACTGGCGCCCATTACCCCGCAGTAATGGGAACATAATGCCTTCCTATTCTTTTCCAGCACATGGAGCAGTTCAAGTTGGCATGGACGGGTTAAGGGTGGTATGAAAGGCTTTCAATCATTTATGGTGTCTGATAGCAACATGAACTTTGTTGAATTTGTAGAACTTTTCAAATCTTTCAGGTAAGATTAGAAACGGACCGTATTAAAAGGCAGTGAGAGTCATGAGAAGGTTACATTTTTAATCATAGTTCTCTGTGTTTTCAGTGTACGAAGCCGCAAAGACCTCAAAGACATTTTTGATATCTATGCCATTGCTTGCAGCCGCTTGGGGTCGGAGCCCATTCCTCTTTACACTAATTTAACGATTGATGAAAATGTCTCCGGGGTTCAGCCAGATTTAGGTTTGTATGCGAAAGGTATTTGGGGTTTTCAGTTTAAAAAGGAATACAAAATACGTTTTAGGATTAAAAGAAACCTGTCACCTGTTTTGTGCTGCCCGAACTGCAGGTACGATTAAACAGGTGCAGGGAGCCAAGTCCTTGAACATTGATTTTTTTCTGAAATGCTCAGGTGTTTAGAGAGGCTGCCGGAACCCGGGTAAGTAACTTCATTATGGCCGGACGAGCAGAGAGGGGACCATGGGGGAGATTTATCATTGTTTTTAGAGCATTTTTTTTTGTCTATGTTTTGGTGCAGTTCAGACGTAAGCTGCATATTTTGAGACTTTTATGCGCCTTTTGATATAGACAGTTTCACTCTTTTTGCCTACCCATAGAACTTTTTCTTTTTGAACATGCGGTGGTCACTGGTCACGTATTTATCATTTGCGACTTTTGTCAAAGTCGCTATTTTGTGCGCAAGGGTACTTTTTTAGGGGCAAAGCTACACCACCTAGCAGTAGACGTGAGAATAATTTCTACCTTCTGCAATTCAACCTTTAACCCCTTTTATGACATCTGCTCAGGAGCTGAGTGCAGGTCATAGCTGGGTGGTCCTGGTGGCTATCTGCCATCAGGACCCATCTCTAATGCCAGACATCACCGATCACAGTGATGCCCGGCTTTAACCCCTTAGACACCTCAATCAAATTTGATTGTAGCATCTAAAATGCAAGTAAAAATGTCCAGGCAGCTCTGTGAAAGTAAATAAAAACACCTAACCTGCCAAATTCAGGGCCTGGGAAAGTGTCTACTTCCCTCCCTCACAAGTGTCTAGAAAAAGTGTATGTGGTAGAGCTCTTCCCACTCACAGAAGATGCACACTAGTCAAACCCACCACCCAAATAAACATGGGAAAATAGCTCTACCGCAGACATTCATTGATAAATCTGGGCCTATATCTGTTCAAAATACCCAAGCATTTCAGAGTAATAAAAATGTTCTTGCACCTATTTCATGCTGCCCGCCATTATGCTGCCTACGGACAGCATAAAACATATAACCGATTTTCTTTAAATGAGGCATCACTTTAGATATTAGCCTGTTTTTACAATATAACATAGAATTTCTTGTTTGCTCAGACCAATTGCATACATTACAGGATGGGCCTTCATAATGCAGCAAGGTCACCCAGGACAGAATGTCCCAATGTTTTAAAGTTTTACACCTTTCAATTACTTTTCGACCATTCCCCACTCTCTAGTTTGCTAACAATGCAGCTCCTTTGGAGAAGGGTGCCATGCACAGAAATAAAGAGGACGATGCCAACCTTATCGGACCCCTCTTCTTTTAGGACCCTACATTTACCAATCTGCCTCTATGGTATATACACCCTATGATTTTAACATGGCTTTAGAATACAGCATCTAAAAGTACCGTATATACTCGAGTATAAGCCGAGTTTTTCAGCACGATTTTTCGTGCTGAAAACACCCCCCTCGGCTTATACTCGAGTGAACTCCCCCACCCGCAGTGGTCTTCAACCTGCGGACCTCCAGAGGTTTCAAAACTACAACTCCCAGCAAGCCCGGGCAGCCATCGGCTGTCCGGGCTTGCTGGGAGTTGTAGTTTTGAAACCTCCGGAGGTCCGCAGGTTGAAGACCACTGCGGCCTTCAACATCATCCAGCCCCCTCTCACCCCCTTTAGTTCTGAGTACTCACCTCCGCTCGGCGCTGGTCCGGTCCTGCAGGGCTGTCCGGTGAGGAGGTGGTCCGGTGGGATAGTGGTTCCGGGCTGCTATCTTCACCGGGGAGGCCTCTTCTAAGCGCTTCGGGCCCGGCCTCAGAATAGTCACGTTGCCGTGACAACGACGCAGAGGTGCGTTCATTGCCAACGTACTTCTGCGTCATTGTCAAGGCAACGCCTCTATTCCGGGCCGGAAGCGCGGAGAAGAGGCGCCCCCGGTGAAGATAGCAGCCCGGACCACCTCCTCACCGGACCACCTCCTCACCGGACAGTCCTGCAGGACTGGACCAGCGCCGAGCGGAGGTGAGTACTCAGAACTAAAGGGGGTGAGAGGGGGCTGGATGATGTCGAAGGCCGCAGTGGTCTTCAACCTGCAGACCTCCGGAGGTTTCAAAACTACAACTCCCAGCAAGCCCGGACAGCCGATGGCTGCCCGGGCTTGCTGGGAGTTGTAGTTTTGAAACCTCTGGAGGTCCGCAGGTTGAAGACCACTGAGGGCGAATGATGAGAAGAGGATGATGAAGGGGGGGTGTGGGGATGATGAAGGGGGGTGGGGATGATGACAAGGGGATGATGAAGGGGGGGTGTGGGATGATTACAAGGGGATGATGAAGGGGGGGTGTGGGATGATTACAAGGGGATGATGAAGGGGGGATGTGTGGGATGATTACAAGGGGATGATGAAGGGGGATGTGTGGAATGATAAGGGGATGATGAAGGGGGGATGTGTGGGATGATGACAAGGGGATGATGAAGGGGGGATGTGTGGGATGATAAGGGGATGATGAAGGGGGGATGTGTGGGATGATGATGAGGATGTTAATGACGGGTCTGGATGATGACAGGGGGGGATGAGGTATTTCCCACCCTAGGCTTATACTCGAGTCAATAACTTTTCCTGGGATTTTGGGTTGAAATTAGGGGGTCTCGGCTTATACTCAGGTCGGCTTATACTCGAGTATATACGGTATGGCTTTTTTTTTTACATAAGAAAAGGGCCCTACATCTGTGTCAACATATCATGATAAAGGTATGCCTGTATATTCCAAACCCAAACCAGTTTTATGGACTGGGTGTAGTCCACTACTCGGCAAGTACGTGAATGTATTCTTTTATTTTTCAGGATGTAAAAGCACAGGAAGCCACACTTTTTGGTACAAAAAGTAAAAGTTTATATTCAATAAATGCAGTCATTAAAGTGAATGGGACAGCCACAGTGTTTGTTGCCATACCTTTCTGCCAGTGTGCAGACACATACCACAGACATAGAGTGTGACACAGAGTGGTAAAAGAGGATGTCCTAAATGTATGGGCTTAAAGGCTAATTGTGTAACATAAAATACTGCTGTATGCGGAATATGATGCACTAATGTATATTCTTAACTTACATTCTAAAAGGGCTGGCATATCGTGAAATGGTTTTCGTAGCCTTATACTTCAAATTTATTTGTGTGCATATGAGTCCTGAGTTATTTTGGTCTTTGCTTTTTTTTATATTGTAGATTTATTGACCAGGAATGTGTCAGACTTGGGTTTATTCATTCGGAGTAGACAACATTTGTCTGAAAATCAGAGGCAGATTTCTGATGCTATTGCTGCTGCTAGCATTGTAACCAATGGCACTGGAGTAGAAAGCACTTCCCTTGGAATATTTGGGATGGGAATACTGCAGTTTAATGACTTTCTGGTAAACTGCCAAGGGGAACACTACAGTTACGATGAAGTCCTCAGCATTATTCAGGTTAGGTTTGTTTTTACAGTATAAGTGCATTGTTACATTTTTAAGAGATGAATAATATTGAATAATTATCCATTTTCTTTTTAAAATTCTATTAGATTTGATAAAGCGTATAATTGCTGCAAACATTCTGATCAAGCCTGCTATCAAATATTGTTTATACAAAATCACTTCATCTCAACATCATCAACTTTTTTTATTATTGATATTAACCATGAAATTTTAAAGTGTTACTGTCACTTAAAACAACTTTTAGACATGTCGCACAGACACGGCAACATTTTAGATCATCCTTGGTCTCAGTCCTGAATCCTCCTCTGATCATTAGATATAACCAGGTGAAGCGTGCAGCTGTGTGCTTCACTCCCCACCTCAGCGTGTAAACGGGTACTCCGGTGGATTTTATTTATTTTTTGTTTTCTTTTAAATCAACTGGTGGCAGAAAGTTAAACAGATTTGCAGATTACTTCTATTTTAAAATATTAATCCTTTAAGTACTTTTGAGCTCCTGTATGCTCCAGAGGAAGTTCTTTTCTTTTTTAATTTAATTTATGTCTGACCACAGTACTCTCTGCTGACACCTCTGTTTATGTCAGGAACTGTCCATCCTGGCATGGACAGAGGTGTCAGCAGAGAGCACTGTGGTCAGACAGTAAATCAATTCAAAAAGAAAAGAACTTGCTGTGGAGCATACAGCAGCTGATAAGTACTGGAAGGATTAAGATTTATTAATAGAAGTAATTTACAAATCTGTTTAACTTTCTGGCACCAGTTGATTAAAAAAAAATATTCCACCAGAGTACGCCTTTAAGCCAACTGATTGTAGGAGATGGGCTCCATAGACTTTTAATAAAGCCAGTCTCCTGCAAACAGTTAGATTTAAGCGCCGAGCCAGGGAGTGAAGCACACAGCCGCATGCTTTATCTGGTTATATCTAATGATCAGAGGGGTCTCTGCACTGAGACTCTGGACGATCTAAATTTGTCATGTGCAACATGTCATAAACCTATTTAAATGTCATTGATATATGCATTTTAATGTGTAGATATTTATATTTCTCTATTATATATTATAACATACATGATATACACAATACTGTTAAATCATTCATTCAGTTTTTTCTGTTTTTTTTTCTTAAGAAATTTGAGCCAAGCATTAGCATGCGACAGCAAGGACTCATGTCATTTGAAGGGTTCGCAAGGTATTCTTTATGATTTTGTTCTGTTATCTAATTTTAGTACATGTATAGTATAAGTTTATGATATATATGTATAAGAGTGAGTACATTTTCCAGCAGCTGTTTTCCATAATATGCTTTCTTTTTTTCTTTTCTTAAATTATACATCTGGAAAAAGTATAAAGCTGGCTATTCCTCCTGAGTTCCCACATACATATGCTCTTGGATTGACCGTGTGCATGTGTTCTGAATACAGAAAGGGTAGTATTAGCTTGTTCTCATTTGCCTTTGGAGCTCCATTTGCAGAATCCGTTCAAATGACAGGAGCTGAGCAGAAGAAAAAATACAGCAAAAATACTGCAGGTCCGTTATTTTTTTTTCCACTAAACTCCTCCAAAATGGATACCAGACAGACTCCATTAAAAATCAATAGGATCCGTTGGTATCCATTATGCAATGGATTATCCAGGTCAGTTCTTTAACATTTGCGAGGGAGCTCCGAACGCAGATGTGAACTTTAGCCTAAGTTGCTGCCAAACACTGTTGGCATTTGCTTATCTTCCCTGAGAACTAAAGGATCAAGCAGGTTAAGATCTGCCACTGGGGAAGCAGGTGGTAAGCTGGTTCAGCTGACATTTTTCATATGGCCAGCTTAACCGTTTCTTTCTTTTATATGTTAGTCTCTAAAGTCAATGTGATCTGTTACCCTAGAGTGCTATATCTCCTTTTAACCTTTCCTTTATCCCTAAAGAAAAAACAACACACAAAAAAGAGATGGCTCTTCCATACAAACCTTCGCCAAGTCACTCTAGTGTTGCCATTTTTTTGTGCCTATCACTAAACAGTGGCACAAACTATATTGCAAACGGAGTGTGTATAAATAATGTTATATTGTGAAGGACTACCTTCTAGCATTTCTTTTTTTTTTTTTTTTAAACCATTTACCTGTTAATGAAAATATAATACATGCATGCTGACTGTTTCTCATTGTAGAGTTACACATAAGACATGTCTCATTAGTTTATTACCTAGCTGGCATATATTTTAGGCATCGGTCACATTCAATGGCTGTAAGCTCAAATGCCTGCATATTGTAGGTATCTGATGGATAAAGACAACTTTGCGTCTAAGAATGATGAGTCGCAGATCAACGTAGATGACCTCCACTTTCCTCTGTCCTATTACTTCATTGAATCTTCTCACAATACGTATCTTACTGGTCATCAGCTGAAAGGTGAATCCTCTGTAGAGCTCTACAGTCAGGTATGAGATGCCTATTCTGGATTTTGTATGCTGCTATCTTCCTTGCTCAGTAGTATAGTTGTATGTACCAATGATGTATATGTTTTTTGTTGGGACTAGAAAATAATAAAATGTTGCTTATTAAATATTGCTTTGTTTTTACCGTAGCTTTGTTTGCTTCTAATTATAACTGAGTTTGAAAATTCCATCTTCCACTAGTCAGATCTTCTTATATTTTCAACATATTCTCTCTGTGTCATTGCAGTGTATTTAAAGGGGTACTCCAGTTGAAATTTTTTTTAAATCAACTGGTGCCAAAAAGTTAAACAGATTTGTAAATTACCACTATTAAAAAATCTTAATCCTTCCAGTACTTATTAGCTGCTGTATGCTAGAGAGAAAATGATTTTCTTTTTGGATTTCTTTTCCATCTGTCCACAGCGCTCTCTACTGACACTTCTGTCCATTTTAGGAACTGTCCAGAGCAGCATATGTTTGCTGTTAGGATTCGGCTAGCTGGATGTGGATCCTCTGTGTCAGCGAGGGATTGGCATGGACCGTGTCGGTGGACCGATTCTAGGGTTGCTACTGGTTTTCACCAGAGCCCGCCGCAAAGCGGGATGGTCTTGCTGCGGCGGTAGCAACTAGGTCGTATCCACCGGCAACGGCTCAACCTCGCTGACTGCTGAGAAGGCGTGGGACAGAAGGACTAGGCAGAGGCAAGGTCAGACGTAGCAGAAGGTCGGGGCAGGCGGCAAGGTTCGTAGTCAATGAGGATAGCAGGAGATCTGGAACACAGGCTTTGGACAACACTAAACGCTTTCACTGGCACAAGGCAACAAGATCCGGCAAGGAAGTGTAGGGGAAGTGAGGTAATATGGACAGGGAGCAGGTGTAAGCTAATTAGGCTGATTGGGCCAGGCACCAATCACTGGTGCACTGGCCCTTTAAATCTTAGAGAGCTGGCGCGCGCGCCCTAAGGAGCCGAGCCGCGCGCGCCAGGACGTGACAGCCGGGGACCGGGACAGGTGAGTGACTTGGGACGCGATTCACGAGCGGGCGTGTCCCGCTATGCGAATCGCATCCCCGCCAGCAATGTCAGTGCAGCGCTCCCGGTCAGCGGGTCTGACCGGGGCGCTGCAGAGAGAGGAACGCTGCGAGCGCTCCGGGGAGGAGCAGGGACCCAGAGCGCTCGGCGTAACATTTGCTATGGGGATTTTCTCCTACTCTGGACAATTCCTGACATGGAGCGCATAGACGTAGCTTGTGTAGACGTTACTCATCTAGGGTAGGAGGAAATATGTTAGAACAACATTACAAAAATTCAAGAACAACATATTTTTATATGCAATATATTTATTAAATAGAGCACAACAATGTATTCATGTAGCGACTGGTGTGGGCCAGTATTATTTACATACACAAAATTGGGCAGTATACATTGGGTCAAAGAAGAGTACGGCGTGACTGGTATATCCCTATCTAATAGCCCTACCTGGCGATACTGTAGGTCCCCTGTCCTAATGACCTGGGCCTACACTGGAACCTCCTAGTGACCCTAGGCTACAGAGGGGACAGTCAAACAATAATGCTGCGTCGCCAGGGAGCGGTTGAGCAAGGCTATTGGCCCAATAGATCCAATATAAAGTATAATATATTAGGTATAGTGCACTGATAATGATTCAAAAATAGACATACATGTGGTAAATACAGTACAATACAATATCAAGACCCGAGGATGGTAGCCAGGGGTATGTAATAGTATTCACGTTTCAAACCCACAGTTGTAAGTGTTGCATAGATAAAAGTATACATATGCATTTGACAGAGATTGCATTAATCCAACGCGTTTCGCTAATCCATGTGTATGTAAATAATACTGGCCGACACCAGTCGCTACACGAATACAGTGTTGTACTCTAATTAATAAATATATTGCATATGAAGTATGTGGTTCTTGATTTTTTTTTCAATTTCTGACATGGACAGATGTGTCAGGAGAGAGCACTGTGGACAGACAGAAAAGAAATCCAAAAAAGAAAATAATTTTCTGTAGTATACAGCCGCTAATAAGTACTGGAAGGATTAAGATTTTTTTATAGAAGTAATTTACAAATCTGTTTAACTTTCTGGCACCAGTTGATTTAAAAAATAATAATCTCCACTGGAGTACCCCTTTAAGTTCACTTTACAAAAGAAGTTCCCCATTTCACATTGGCTATTATGTCTAACATAAAACATCTTGTTACCTAAACACCATCATCAAGCTGATGTAGAAGAATTTTTATTTATTTGCCTATTTTAGTTTTTCAATGTGTATCTATTTAGTACTTTGAGTACATAATGGTCTTGTACTGTAATTGGACAGGGAGTCTAGAAAGCTTGTTAACATATAAAGATAAGGTTTTCATATGTTAATATGTAAGTGAGTATCAGCTGTTTATGTGTTAAAGGCAATCTGTCAGCCGCAGTTTATGTTCCAAACTGCTGTCACTGTTACATAGCTGTTAGGACAAGGAGACACGTGTTATCTTTCATATATCTGTCTGGGCTTCCATAATGTAGAAAAAAATTTTTATTTCCTGGTGGGGTGGCTAGGGTTAATAAAGGAAACATGGCTTGGCCTCCAGCTGACTGTCAATCAAGCAGAGATGAGGTGATAGGGGAGGGAGAAGGCGTTCCAGACCTTAGCTTTTCAGTGGCTTTGGAACACCTTCTCGCTTTCTCTCCTATTCCTGTCCCTCCTTGATTGACAGTCATCTGAAAGCCAAGTCCTGTTTTTAAATCTTGTCCTGCACTGTCCATACAAATTGAGAACAGGGACAAGATTTGGCAACAGGGTTTAGCTTCCAGCTTACTGAAAAACAAGCAGAGATGGAAGGAGGTGTTCCAAACCTTAGCTTTTCAGGTGGCTTGGGAACGCCTCTTTAACCCTTGCCACCAGAGAATAAAATACATTTTTCTATGTTACGAAAGCACAGAAAGATACATGACAGTTACTATGTGTCTCCTTGCCCTAACAGCTATCTAACAATGTAAGCAGTTTTGAATGTGATTTTTAGCTGACAGATTCCCTTCAAAAAGTTAGGATGCATTGGTTCTTTCGTATCAGACACATTGGTTCTTTTAAATCTGCCCAGAGCAGGAGCAAACCCCAGAGAAAACCTTTACTTTTCTAGACTGAAATTGTTTACTGCTTTGCAGAATTAAATCACTAAAATAAGTAGAAGAAATGTTTTATTGATATGATACAGGGGTGCTAAATGAGTTCCATTATAAAGGCTAAGGAGCTGGAAATCTACTTTAACTGTCATATGGTTTCCTACCTCCTTCTACAGCACTATTTCTTTTGGTATATGTAGTATATGTAAATAATATTCATTTATCCAAAATCTTTTCAGATGCAAGGTCTTATTGTTACATTAAAGTTGTGATGAGGTCATTGGAGAATAGCATATACTGCATTCCAGAATATGCTTTTTATTTCTGCCTTACATTTTTATGTAAGATAGAAAATTGTTCATTCAAGGCAAGTCGCATGACCTTTTAATATAAATTGAAAGTTTCCCATTGGAAACATAGCTTTTTACATGCCCACGAAATTGTCTTTCAATTGGCTTTAGATTGATGCATATGCATAAAGAAACATGTTCGGGTAATAAGAAATGTAAGCGACTATGACATGTTTGACAAAGTTAAAATTACTATTTTAGGTTCTTTTACAAGGCTGCAGAAGTGTTGAATTAGATTGCTGGGATGGAGATGATGGCATGCCTATTATTTATCATGGACACACACTTACAACTAAAATCCCATTTAAGGTAAGAGTGTGTGATAGTTCACAATACAATTGATTACAGGTAGGGTTGGCATATTGTTATTTCCTGTTTATTGGCAACCAAGGGAAATTGGAGAAATGTATGTTATCATATTATTGTTTCATATATATATATATATATATATATATATATATATATACACATATATACACAGTATGTGTGTATATATATATATATATATATATATATATATATATATATATATATATCATAATGTAGGAGTCTAGAATGATTATGGTTGGTTATCCAGACTATTAAGATCTAGATTACAATTTTGTGTAGTAATATTGTGTAGACTGACTAATAACAATGCTTTAGTAGTATGGGAACTTTTTGAATAAAATGGAATTCCTGGATATAAAAAATTGGGCAATTGTCCAGACTGGCTATGGTCTGACATTGATCTTGTGGTGGAGGTCATGGAAAAGTATTAGTGGCCACTAGTATTCTCACATGGCCATTAGAGGATTTACCATATGCAGTGTTAACCTCTGTTCACGCCCCGGAAGAAGCATCTAATTGCGAAACGTTGGGTGACGGAGGTCCTGGTGTGTCCTTAGAAGGTGAAACTAACAACCTCTTGCTATGTGTATAAATGTATATGGCTGTTACCTTACTAAATATAGCCACTAGCTGGGACACTTTTGCTATTACAAAGTAGGCTCTTTATAGCCATCTGTATATATAGGTATTTCCTTGGTGATTAACCTCTTGTTCTATGGACCTCCGGTTGTGCATCTGTAGGACCATCTTGGTATTTTGTACCCCGCTTTTTTAAAATGTTTTTAAATGTATGTCCTTTTTTCTAAAACAATAAAGTTTGAAATTTGTGTCCCTGAATACCCTGGTTTTTTCTTTGATGTTCTACCTCTGTTCACACTTGCGTTATGGCTTTTGCTCATAATACGGATATGCAGGGGAAAGCTTTTGGATACATCCTAGGTTCCGCATGGGGAGAAGGAACCCAAGTAGAATCATATGATTTTATGTTCTTTAACGTAATCCTCTTTGTGTATGTATCCAAAAGCTTCTTTTTGTATCCAAAATCGAAGAAAATTCACACTGGACAGGTATGTACGTTTTAAAATTGCTTTTAGTAAATTCTTAATAATTCGTACAAACTTGGAGAATGCTCCACTTTTTTCAAATGCATTCGTTACAAATAATACTTCACCCCAAGTGCTCACTAAAGAACGTCCGACATCTCCTGATCCAGCTGCCGATCTATCTTCGCCCTAGCACGGGCAAAGCGGAGTGGATCCTCCTTCCTCTCACGAAGGGGAAAGACAGGTGAGTGTGTAGGCCGGACACTTCCAACTTTCGGAGGACACGCCCCCTTTCTCAAGTGACCCTATTGTGCACCCATCACCTATTACATAGCAATCATCTCTCGCGAGAACTCATTTCTGGAATGAGAAATTTTGAATTTAAAAACATATATGTTCAAAACAATTTTGTTACAGTAACATTTAATCAGATGTTAACAACACTTACAGAAAAACTGAAAAATTGCATAATTCATTAAGCCCGTCCGGGTTCAGTGAATTAAGGGCTTCTATCCAATATACTTCTCGTTGGAGTAATTTCCTTTTAATCTTCTCTTCTGACTCTCCTTCCGCTTCTTCAATCACTAACCAGCGCAACTCACTAACTTTATGTCCATATTCATGGAAATGCTTTGCCACTCCGTTGGCAAATTATTTAGTCCGTGCAGACATGAAAGAAAAACGAAAAACAAAACAATCTTTTTTATGTACAAAAAATAAAAAGGTACCTTTCCGTGCTTGAGTTGCCAAAACTGCAACAGCATTATTAAAACTGATGCTATCTGCCATCTTCTTAAAGGCACTAAAATTCCAATAAAAGGCTGCTACAGTTGCAACTCTAAACACATTGTTTATATGTTGAAATGTCCCTGTGGGCATGTCTACGTGGGGCAGACTATGAAGAATGTAAAATTCCGGATTAATGAACACTGTTCGGCAATCCGGAATGTGAAGAGTAAAGAAGATCAGAGTCAGGTTAAAATAGGAAGAAAGTTTGGCGAAACCGGAGTGGCAAAGCATTTCCATGAATACGGACATACAGTTAGTGAGTTGCGCTGGTTAGTGATTGAAGAAGTGGAAGGAGAGTCAGAAGAGAAGATTAAAAGGAAATTACTCCAACGAGAAGTATATTGGATAGAAGCCCTTAATTCACTGAGCCCGGACGGGCTTAATGAATTATGCAATTTTTCAGTTTTTCTGTAAGTGTTGTTAACATCTGATTAAATGTTACTGTAACGAAATTGTTTTGAATATATATATATATGTTTTTAAATTCAAAATTTCTCATCCCAGAAATTAGTTCTCACGAGAGATGATTGCTATGTAATAGGTGATGGGTGCACGATAGGGTCACTTGAGAAAGGGGGCATGTCCTCTGAAATGTTGAAAGTGTCCAGCCTACACACTCACCTGTCTTTCCCCTTCGTGAGAGGAAGGAGGATCCACTCCGCTTTGCCCGTGCTAGGGCGAAGATAGATCGGCAGCTGGATCAGGAGATGCCGGACGTTCTTTAGTGAGCACTTGGGGTGAAGTATTATTTGTAACGAATGCATTTGAAAAAAGTGGAACATCCTCCAAGTTTGTACGAATTATTAAGAATTTACTAAAAGCAATTGTAAAACGTACATACCTGTCCAGTGTGAATTTTTTTCTATTTTGGATACTGCTTTGAATGGGTTGAGCCCCCATATATTCGCACGCATACCCCAATGCATCCTAGGTTTACTATTTAATGATTATATGTCTTTTTGTATACCATCTCATACTGAATATCAAGTTGGACCATACATCTTAAAACCTTATATATAGTGACTGTATATACTCAAAACTGCAAGGTGAACTTTACTCATAATACCGAACTGAAAATAAGAGGGAGGATTTCAAATGTTCATGCATACATTCCCTAGTAGAGGGTAGCATTTTTCTCTTTTATTTTCCTTAAAGGGGTACTCTGGTGAAAAACATATTTATATAAGAAGTCTGATCGCAGGGGTCCCGCCGCTGAAGCATCCTGGTCATCCGTGTACGGAGCAAACTCCGCTCCGTGCCAGATGACTGACGCCCCCTCCCATAGACATGAATGGAGGGGAGGTGGCGTGACGTTATGAACACGGAAGCTCCAAGCTCCCGTGCTCTGGATGCCGCTGCCGGCCAGGAGAGATCACGGGGGTCCTCAGCGGCGGGACCCCTATGATCAGACATCTTATTCCCTATCCTTTGGATAGGGGATAAGATGTTTTTTGCTGGAGTACCCCTTTAAGCCATAAATGTTTTTTGCAAGTCAGGTGGACTAAACTTTTTTTTTTTTTTTGACAGGATGTGATAGAGGCCATTGATCGTAATGCATTCATTAACTCCGAGATGCCAATTATTCTGTCCATAGAGAATCATTGTTCTTTACCACAGCAGCGCAAAATGGCTGACATATTCAAGGTGATCATACATTAAATTTGACTATAACTTTTTTGGAAATGTTATTTATTGGAATAGGTTTTCACTGAAAGAAATATTGTCTTTTAGACTGTATTTGGAGACAAGCTGGTGACAAAGTTCCTGTTTGAGAGTGACTTTTCCGATGATCCAATGCTACCTTCTCCATGGCAACTAAGGAAGAAAGTATTGTTAAAAAACAAGAAACTTAAAGCACATCAAACGCCTGTGGATATTTTAAAACAGAAGGTAAGTATCTGCTTTTTGGCAAGCTGCAAAATAATGCTACTGTTGGGGATTTTATGTCGTTTTTCCCTAGTATAAATTAGGTTTGTTCCGGAATCTAAAGTATTACTTATTAAGCCAAACTCCAGCAGTCTGTTTATGTGAGTTTACTTTTGATAAAGTGTAAATTGGCATAGGCCAGCAATAGAGAACAAGGGGTCAGAAAAAAACACTAGGCAATGGACTGAATGGAGTAATATTATAAGAGCTTCTTTAAATAGTCTTCTTTTTAATCCATTTATCATACATGTTTTTCTTAAGACCAAAAAACAGAACCAGATCCCACAGGAACTGTGTTATGTCCTCCGCATTTACAATTTAAAGGAAACTAAATCAGTGACTATGTAATACATGGTAAATTGTGTCCACTAGTACTGGAGTGGCTCTTTAAAGTATTTGTATGCTCTGGGAGAGCAAGCTTGAAAGGGCAAGAAGAGGGCAACCCCAATTGTAGTTCCGGCAGCATGAAAACAAGAACACTGTAAAATGTCGGAGCAAGAAACAGAGGAGGGATGATGGACTAGGACCTAATTTATATCTTTATTTATACCACTTATATTTAGTTTTTTTATTCGTTTTTTCAGGTTTTTATTCTCTTCCGTTTAATTATTTTCCCATGTCTTAATGACTATTTTACTTTCTCTTTTTATATCTTGGACTAGTTCCTAAGCAGTAGCCTGAATTTGTTTATTCTACTGAGTAGTACACATTCTGTGGGTATCAGTGCCAGGTTTCCATGCCTTTGTGTAGATCCAGACCTTGACACTTACATTGAGAAGTAGCTGCTGGAACATAATCACATACTAACATTTGTGTTAGTTCTTAAATACAATATCTCACTTTGCCAGATATCAAGATATGTTATGCTGATCATTCAAAAACATTAGAAGAGTTAACATTGTAACTTAAATCAAACAATATATACTTCGTAACGATAGGACAGATTTAAATGATGTCAGATAGGTATTTAAATATTTACAGACTATTTATGTTGCTTACAGTACAAGGACATAGCTAAATATGTCATTTAACTGCTTGAACGGTCATAAAAAAATATTTAAAGGATGTGTATTATTATTATTTATTTTTTCTTAATACCAGAGATACATGCTGAAAGCTAAGATGTTGATATTTTATAGATAATAAAGGCAAAGTGTTTTGGACATATTTTCATCATACAGACATGCACAATTCTCGTTACACACTCTTTAGGCACATCAACTTGCCAGTATGCAGGTACAAGTCAGTAACGGTAACCAGATAATGAATACAAGTACCAACAATGAAGAAGAAGATGATGAAGAAGATGACTATGATTATGACTATGAATCTCTTTCGGATGGTAAGCATGCATAGTTATTGGACCTGAACTCATTTCAATTCCTCGTTTTAAAGGATCAAATTTATATTATTCCAGGTAATTCCAAAAACATGTTTAGAATCCTGTGGTTTTTATCCACCTTGCTTTCTAAAGATTTTTTTCCTTACCAACACAAACGGCACATAGTAGACATAATGGCCCAGATTTATCAAACTGTGTGAGAGAAAAAAATGGAGCAACCAATCACAGCTCAGGTTTCACTTTACCAGAACTTGTCAGATGAGCTGTGATTGTTTTCTGTGGGAAGATCACTCCACTTTTTGTCTCACACAGTTTGATAAATCTAGGCCAATGTGCTTGTGCTTAGATATATTTCACCTGGTCTGCTCTATAATTCATAGCCTGGTTCTAGCTTAAAGGGGTACTCCGGCGCTAAGACATCTTATCCCCTATCCAAAGGATAGGGGATAAGATGCCTGATCGCGGGGGTCCAACCGCTGGGGACCCCGTTAGAATCAGTCCCCAGGGATGGAGCATTGTGACGTCACGGCTCTGCCCCCGTGTGATGTCAGGCTCCGCCCCCTCAATGCAAGCCTATGGGAGGGGGCGTGACAGCTGTCACGCCCCCTCCCATAGGCTTGCATTCAGGGGGCGGAGCCGTGACGTCACAATGCTCCGAGGACTGATTCTAACGGGGTGCTGCGTGCAAGATCACGGGGATCCCCTTTGGATAGGGGATAAGATGTCTTAGCGCCGGAGTACCCCTTTAATGGCTGTAAATGTCAGTATATGAAGTTTTCTAAGCATTCTGTAAAAAGTTCTGAAATCTAATAACTGCCAAAAAGGTATTTTCTAGACAAAATATATGTTATCCTTTTTATAGAGAGTAATATTAATGCTTCTAATATCCATGCTAAATTTACTAAAAGTATCTTGCTAAAAAAAACTTTCCTTTCTTCTAAAGAACCTGTGGTAGTTATTGACATCCACACATCTGTCATTTGTTTTCCTTCTATTTAAAAAGATGGGGAAATTTGGAAAAGGTGGAAAACTGGAATCATAGGAAAAGTTGCATCATACCAAGTTACACAATGCACTTGAGAGAACACAGCTAAAGTAGTCATCATGCACTGGCAATATACCTGCATGTTGTCACGCAATATACAGTATCTCACAAAAGTGGGTAAACCCCTCACAATTTTGTAAATATATATATTTTTTTTAATGTTACGACACAGAAGAAATTACACTAGGATACAATGTGACAACCAGTTTTAAAGTGTTGCACAGCCTGTATAACAGTGTTTAACCCCTTAAAGGTGTTATCCACCATAAGGTCATTTTAGTATGTACCTGGCAGGCAGTAATGGACATGCTTAGGAAGGATCTGCGCTTGTCTCGGGGCTAAATGGCTATGTTGTGAGATTACCATAACGCTGTGGCTAGCTTTTTGTGAACTGGCATTTCCTGTTTGAGTTTTCTTCTTATGCCTACAAATCCCATAATTCCATTTTCCTCCCTCCCACACATCAACCACCCCAGCCATTGAAACATAAATGAGCTGCATCTGCAAAAGACCTGTGGTTTTCAATCAGGGGGCCTACAGCTGTTGCATTAGTTGCAGATTGATCTCTCTCCCACCAAGCGATCGCTCCACCCATTGAAGCAGACAGGCTCCCTGTCAACAGATGACTAGTGAGTCAGGTCTCGTCCGCATTGCAACCTGGGAAAAATCTGAGACAACAGTAATTTTGTATGCAGTTAAAAATAAGTGAAAAGAATTGTGAGGAAACCGTCACACACAGGTACAGACACTATATTATGAACTACACTAACTTTACAGCCCCTGTAGCATAGTCAAATAAAAAAAAATTCCTGGAATACCCCTTTAAGGACACAGCCCATTTTGGCCTTTATCTGAGCTTGTTTTTTTGCCGAACCCTTTGTTCTTTGTAATAAAACCTTTCATTTTACCATAAAATGTGCAGCAAAACCCAAAAGATTATGTCAGGGGTTTTGCTTTACCGCAGTTCTCTCCATGTTAAAAATGACATGTTCTCATTATTCTGTAGGTCAATGCAATTAAAACCAAACCCAATTTATATAGTCCTTCTTTTATTGTACTACTTTAAAAAAAATAAAAAAAATAAGTCAACAAACTCCGTATGCTTAAAGTTATTCTTGTCTGACCCCTATAACTTTTTTATTTTTCTGTATACGGGGCTTTTTGACCACTTTATATAATTTTTTTTCTTATATATATGATGAGACAAAAAAAAATCGTAATTTTTGGTGTTTGTTATTTGTTAATGTTTATGTCATTCACCTTGCGGGATCATAAACATTACATTTTAATAGTTCACACAATTAAGGGAATGTGGCAGAAACAAAAATGTTTATTATTTTAATTTATTTTTGTAAAATGGGAAAAGAGTGATTTTATTTTTTATTATGGAATGGGCTTTTATATAATTTTTGAAATTTTTATTTAATTTTTTATTTTACACTTTTTAGGTTCCCATAGGAAACTTTTGTATAAAATCATTAGATTGCATTCGCTGTATAATGCTATGCCATAGCATTATACACTCTGATCGCCGCTCCACTGATAAAGACTGGCTAAGCTTACTACATTGTTTCATTGGCAATCTGGTGACTGGAGGCAGGAAAGGGTTACCTCCGCTGCCATTATAGCTCATTGGGCCCCTGTGATGTTGACTGGCACCTGTAACTTGATACTTTAGATGTCATGATTGCCATTTATGGCTTCAGGTCATACAGTGCTGCCAGCCTTGCTGCAGAGGTTGGAGGGGTGGAAGTTCAGTCTGTCAGTGCTCAGACCGTATGCTGCACACTGCATCAAATTGGTCTGCATGACTGTTGTCCCAGAAGGAAGCCTTTTCTAAAAATGATGCACAATAAAGCCTGAAAACAGTTTACTGAAGATAAGCAGACTAAGGACATGGATTACTGGAACCATGTCCTGTGGTCTTATAAGACCAAAAAAAAAAAACATAATTGGTTCAGATGGTGTCTAGTGTATGTGGCGGCAATTAGTTGAGGAGTACAAAGACAAATTTGTCTTGCCTACAGTAAAGCATGCTGTTATGAGTGTCATGGTCTGGGGCTTCATCAGTGTTGCTGTCACTTTGGAGCTACATTTCATTGAAGGAACCATGAATGCCAACATGTACTGTGACATACAGAAGCAGAGCATGATCCACTGGGCGCAAAGGTGTATTCCAACATGATTACAACCCCAAACACACCTTGAATGTGACTACTGCCTTGCTAAAGAAGCTGAGGGTAAAAGTGAGAGACTGGCCAATCATGTCTCCAGACCTAAACCCTATTGAGCATCTGTGGAACATCCTCAAATGGAAGGTGGGGGAGCGCAACATCTCTAACATCCACCGCTCCATGATGTTGTCATAAAGGAGTGGAGAAGGATTCCAGTGGCAACTTATGAAGCTCTGGTGAACTGCCATGCCCATAAGACTTGCGGCGGTGCTATAAAATAATGGTGGCCACCCAAAATATTGACACTTTGGGTCCAATTTAGTGGTGTACTCACTTTTGTGTTTAGAGAGGATTAGACATTATTAGCTGTGTGTTGAGTTATTTTGCAGGGACACAACATTAAATACTGTTATACAGGCTGTGCACTCGCTACTTTACATTGTAGAGTGTCATTTCTTCAGTGTTGTCACATGAAAAGATAGAATAAAATATTTACAAAAATATGAGGGGTGGACTCACCTTATGTGAGATACTGTAAGTCTGTAATATAAATGTGTGTAAATGTTACTTAATATAATAAATCATACATAGAAGATTTCTAGCATTCATCCATCTGTTTCATACACTAATGGGCCTGCATGGATCACCTCCTCCTCAAGTGTTCACTTCCATTCTACATATTTAGCTGGTAACATCTTTATTTCTTATATTTTTCAGTAAATTGTTGACAGATAATGACTGGTATTGCCCATTAATTCATCGTTTCCTTTTCTGATTGCCTGTTTGACTCTCTTCCTGTAGCTGATGGCCTTAATGCTTCCCCTGCGCCTAACAGCCAGGAAGGTAAAAGCCATGTGAATGAATGTTCTAACTGCATGGATTTATAGGATTCCTCTTGTGTTAATTAACCAAGTGCTTGGGTTATGGAAAGCCTCGTGTATATGTGTTCATGGTGGTAGTGATCTTTTTCTATGCATATTGCATTCCACAGTATGTTATTTCCTACACAGTTTGGCTACTACAATATCTACTGGATGTGGTTCAATATGTTTTGGTTGCTTATTGCATGCTAAACCCAAGAATGCTTTGTAGTAAAATGTATACTATGTACCCTAGTGTGATGGATTTGACAAGTTGTAGTTTGTATTTTCTTGTTCTATTATGCAGGACATGTATGTTAGGTAAACCAATAGCTGTTTATTTTTGGGCAGTTATACAGAATTTGATCCAGTTTTTTCAGTTAACTTTATAGTCTTTTAGATGCTTATTTGAAAGGGCCAATTATATATGTGTTAATTGATGGTAAGAGCTAATTAGAAAGTAATAAAACTTTACAGTGTGTCTAACCTCTCATGGACAATTCCTTTGTTACATCTATTAAACCTTCTACCTAGTGCACTAAGAAGAAGTGGTCATAATTGTCTGGTTATGGTCACTCTCATGCATGCGTTCTTACATTATGCTTGCCTCTCCCCCTTTCCTCTCTCCCCTATAAGTACACTTCAACACACTGCATGAATCAGGGCAGAGGCTGCTGTAATCACAGGGCTTTAATAACTAGCAAGCTCCATCTACTGGCAAACTCACAGCTTGTAATTTGATGTATGGGTACAATTTTCAAGTTATTATAGGTCTCTCTTTTATCATCTTTCTATCTGCTCCTGCAGCTGACACCAGCAGGGAGGAAGTAAAAGGCTGCAGCAATTCAAGTCTCCACGTACCCCATATTGAAATGAATGGAGTGTGCAGCCTGGGAGTGAATGAAAGTAATAAACAGCTTACAACACCATTTTTTATTAATTCTAGCTTAAAGAGCTGAATTCACACATTAAGTGAAATGGACCCTTAAATGTATATTTTAAATACTAGGCAAATTATACTTATAAATGTGGCAACCTTTAATTGCAGTCAGTTATTGGATTCGTCTTTGTTTAGTGAACTATAGCTTGCAGTCTCTATTATACAGAGAGAAGCAGTTGTGTCTGATTCGAGCAGACAGATTCTGCTATATAATTTTCATTGTTATATGTACATTGGCTTAGAATATAGAGATGTATGGCCATTGAAGGTTTGCTTTGTGAAAAAAAATCAAACAATGCTTTTATGTTTATTTTACATCAGGAAATACAGTTTGTTTGAACACCGGCGCTAATGGTACGAGCTGCTGAAACACCCCTCAAATGGCTCCCTGCTTCACCATTAATTTATAACAATAAAATATACAGTGTTTAGCGCTAGTTAGCGCTACTTTTACCTTTGAATAACTCCACTCAAAGGTAACACTGTGAGGTAACACTGTGAGGTATATTAGCTATAGCTATTTTATATCAGAACAGTAGGAGTTACTAAACTTTTCTGGGAATTCTTGAATCTTTTGCATGTTCCCAGGTAGGAGACTTCAGTATAATGGAATACATAAACTAGGACGTCTACAATACCTACAGTGTAATGATGCCTAGATAACATTGGTGTTACCCTTCTCACCAGCAGTTGATCTCATTGCAGATAATATACTTGATGATCGTCCTGAAATGAAGCCAAGCAGTGATAAATTGCAGTTTGAGTATAATGAGGAAGCTCCAAAGAGAATCAAGAAGACTGATGGCAGCGTTGTTGGCAACAAAGGAAAGGTAGTTGTTCCTACCAGAATAAGTAAAGCTAAAATGGGTCATTGGGGCACGTAACTAGCATTAGAACCTTCGTAGTCTGTATTGCACCATATGACAATAGAATATTGTGGGCTTCTCTGGAGGAATCCAATGATTGTTATCATTCGACATAAGACATAGGTATATTTATTGTTTTGGACAGGTCTATGACATGGAACTGGATGAAGAGTTTTATCTCCCTCAGAACAAGAAAGAAAGTAGACAAATTGCCCCAGAACTATCAGACCTTATCATCTATTGCCAAGCTGTGAAATTTCCTGGTAGGTTAATGATCTGTCTTGTCATTCCTTGGCAGTGTTTTTAATGCTGACTGCTAGTGTGTCCGGCTGTAGGCCAAATCAATAAATATTTGCTCTGAACATCTTATTTTGAAGTGTTTATAATGCTGGCCGATTAGTTTAGATTAGAGTCACATTTAGGTATGAGCACTTTTTATGAGCACTTTAGGTAAATAAACTGTTAGAAGCCTATGCTGGCAAAGAACAACAAGAAAGCTTAATGTCCAGGCAAGACAAATATACATAGAGAATATCCAAATACCAAGTACTGTTTTTATAGATACATGAACATTCTGCTTGTACATAAGTTGTTGTGACCTTAGTATATTTGTGATTTTATCACCAAACACTGTAGACAAACATTTGGCAGTTGTTGGTACATTTTATATTTGATAGGCTAGCCAAGGGATTTTCTTTTGTATTAAATGTACCAGGATTTTTTGTTTTTCAATTAATCTAGGAAGAGAATGAGAGAGCTAATTTCTTTCTAAAAACAGCACCACATCTGTCCTCTGGTTGTGTGTGGTATTAAAGCTTGGCCCCCACTAATTTAATTGCAACTGTGCTGCAATACCGCACACACCCTGAAGACAGGTGGTGGGCTGTTTTTTTTTATTATTTATGTATTTATTTTTTTAAAGAATACAGTTCTGTTTTAATAATACTGGTTAATCCCTATAAGGGGTACTCTGTAGGTCCGACTGTAGGAACTCCAGCCACTCTTTCCAGATTTTGTGCCATATTTCCCAGACCTCAATGGTAGTTTCAAACAATTCTTCCATTCTATAAAAAAAAGAGATCATTCTTATAGAAGTGTCTCGGGTGTATTTGAAGTGCAGACCCCTGTAATAGCAGTGATATGTGAGAGAATCTGCATCCAGAAATGTTGTATTAAAGGACAACTTCCCCAAATGTGTACCATTGCCCCTATGTCCACACGCAGCATGTGTCTGGAATAGATAGATATCATTGGTGCAATAGTCTAGCAACCCAACCTCACAACAAGATAATTTTAGAACGTCTTCTGGTCTTTATTAGCAAAGAGTGCATTGTGCACAAACGGAAAGTGTTTAACCATTTGGACTCTTAGATGGTCCTTTCCAATTAATTTTCCACTATACAAACATTTTTTTACATCACAGTTTTCCCCTGTAGATGAAGCTCTGGAAAGTAAAATTGTGAGACCTGAAAAAATTAAAGGGGTATTCCGGCTTTATACATCTTATCCCCTATCCAAAGAACAGGGGATAAGATGCATGATCGCAGGGGTGCTGCCGCTGGGGTCCCCTGCAATCTCGGTGCAGCCCCTGGCATTCTGTGCTGGGCACTACCTCCGAGATGGGGACGTGATGTCACGACCACGCCCCTAGGGACATCACACCACACCCCCTCCATTCATGTCTATGAGAGGGGGCGTGACTGTCATCACGCCCCCTCCCATAGACTTGAATGGAGGAGGCATGGCATGAAGTCACTAGGGTGCGTGGCTGTGATGTCATGTCCTGTCTCAGAGGTAGTGCCCAGCACAGAATGCCGGGGGCTGCACCGAGATCGCGGGGATCCCCAGCGGCAGCACCCCTGCGATCATACATCTTATCCCCTATCCAAAGGATGTATAAGATGTATAAAGCTGGAATGCCCCTTTAAAAGCCTTGCCTTGCAGACGTTACATTGACTCCCGTCTTATTAGTTTAACACTGATGTATATTAAATTTACTTTCAGACTGGTGAAAGCAAAGAAACAAATGCATAGACAACAAATCCTTACATTTCTCTTGTCTTTGAACTTGTTCTCTTCAGCCAGTTACATCTGTTTTAGGAAAGCTGGATAGCAACATTGTCTGTTATTACAGCTTGGCCAGATTTTCTAGGCTTCTGTACGGCAGAACTGTCACTAGAAGTTAGTTCACATCACTCTGTTGAATGCAGCAAAGTAGGCACACACAGGATGTGGTCTCCTACAACATTAGAGAGTTAATAGCAGGATCACTGTTCAGTTAATCCTCTAAAATGAAATCTTGGCAAGCCCGGGATTGGCAATCTCTGAAGTTTTTAAAATTCCAGATGGACTGCTCCTTAAAGTATGAATAGGTCTGTCTGGGAGAAGCAAAATAAAAGCAAATATAGGCATATGCACACGCGGCTGTGTTGGAACTGCAACTACATATTCTTTCATGCCAAGTGGCCATGAAATATTTTTCTGCATTAGTAGTCTATACAATGTCTGCATAGGTTGCTGTAGACGTTCAGCCTCATCATAAAGATGAGTTTGCACATAACTCAGTGATATGAACACTGCTGGATGTTTTTTGGCTAAAAACTACAATTTAAATTAAACTTGCCGTGTATTGATTCTGGATTGACTTTCTGGCTCCGTCTCATTGCTCTTAAAAGGATTGTTTAGTGTATTTTATTTTAGTCTCTTTAATTAAATGTTTATAATGACCATATAAATGTATGAATGCCGTAAAAGTTTTAAAACTTTCCATGAGGGACAATATTGAAGACACACCATTCCTTCCAGTATTGTCTGTATCGATAATACTGCATGCTGTGTGTGCTTCATACCAGCTGCTTTTCATTTCATGATATGAAGTTAATTGTTTAAGATTTGTCAATAGACTGATACAGGCCCCAGGAAAAGAGAGAGCACATCTTCCTGCCCCAGAGACCAGGGAGTGGTAGGAAAAATGTATACAAAGCCTTATCTGTATGTATATACTGTAGTATTACCATCCTAACTTATCTAGGCTTCCTACTGTGCAAAAGTGCAGTCAACTCTCATTTAATCCCTTCCTGATTCAACTCTCATTTAATCCCTTCCTGATACAACTCTGCTTATTCTGTCTCACTCTACACAGCTAAGCCAACAAGTAAGCTACAAAAAAACAGGACATGTTGCTTTATTATGTAAAAACTTCATTTTTAAAGTTTTAAAATGTATATGTGACGATATGTGAAGATAAAAGTATTATTCAGTATAGTCTTTGGGTATATATTTTCTTTTTTAGTTTTTGCTTAGAACATGAGATTGTGTTCATCACTCATGCCTGAACACATGAAATGGTTAAATTGGGGGGAAAAAAAGAAGAAATTTAGAACTAAAATCTTTGTTAATAGTCATCTTAACATCACCCTTTTATTACTGTAGTCTGCTGAATAGTGTGTTATTTGTCTTGGACGGCTGAAGAAATAAACTGCATTTAGAAGATATTGATGGGAGATTAGTGATGTAGTGTAGAGCAGGACAAGCTGGTTCAGTTCCATAAAACGCACTCTACAAAGGCCACGGAAAATGTCGTGCCCTCTTGGTCTGCTTGTTTGGTTCATTAGTCTTAATTTTATGGGAACAGGCCTTTCAACATTAAACCCATGTGGATCTGGCAGAGGAAAGGAAAGAAGAGGCAGGAAGTCCATTTTTGGCAACAATCCTGGTAGAACAAGCCCCGGGGAACCAACAACACTGGCCAAAACATCTGGAAAAGGTAATGTATGTATATTCCATTCTGACTTAATAATTGGACTTATGCCCTGTCCCATGATGCGTACTATGGAGTTTTGTTATCGTAATGATATCATTTTGTTTGCCTACATGCGATTGTCTTATATTTCTAGCTATACGATTGTAATAACTAGAGCATTGTAATAACATGTATCGTCTCCAGGCACAGCTGAAACACGGCAGAGCTGGGAAGAGCCATGTTCGCCTCCTTTCAACCCAAGCACTTCATTAAGTGCTATAATTCGAACACCGAGGTGCTATCATATCTCGTCGTTGAATGAAAACGCTGCCAAGCGTCTATGCAGACGGTATTCTCAGAAGCTGATTCAGCACACTTCCTATCAGTTACTAAGAACATATCCTGCTGCTACACGCATTGACTCTTCCAATCCCCATCCGCTTATATTCTGGCTTCATGGAATACAATTGGTTGCACTCAACTATCAAACCGATGGTAAGTAAGTAGTTATTTGATGTATATATAACTGTAGATACAGATACAATAAATATGAATTGTATATTAACACTGAAAATGGTGGGTAGCACAGTAGCAGCGAGTGGTGAGTTTATGCTCATTTCCTTTTTTGGCAGGTTAATGGAGGTGACATTGAAACTCACTGACCTATGTTGAGTGATGCCAGTGCAGTGCACATGGCCAACATAGCGAACAGATGACAGCATGCTCTATATTATTACACCTACATTGCTTATATCCCACTTTTGTTAAAGTAGAATGCATAGAGAAGTAACCATATACATACTGACAGTATTCTTTGGGAGACATCCAGGAACTTCAGAACCCTTCAAACGTTGTCAAACATTGTTTTAATGCATCTCTAGGCTAGGACTGCAAATAGGGTTCAGTAAATTTCTGCATTGTTGGATCAGTCTGCTGTATATAGTATATACTTAGGAGTTATTATAATCTACCAGATACTTTACATACAATCGCTTTTATGGTTATAAAAGTGATTTAACTGGAGAGCACTAATAAGGTGCTTATTTATTGAATAGCATTGTTAAACCTTAGAAACGAGACGTTCTCATGTTTGTTTTTTATGGACTGCTTCCAATTGGCCTAGTGATGTCAGAATCTCAATCCGAGGTAGAATTTCTCTTTTTCCCATGCTTTTTTTTTTCATATTATTTATGCATTCATGGCACGTGATGTGTGCCTCTAGTATACGGCCAACCTCTGTATATGCTTACATCTGGATCGTCCTCTGTGTGAATGGTGCAGTGGAGCTTTGATCCTCCTTCTTGGAATTCTCTGTGAAACTAGAACTGTTCTCACTGATTGTTTTAATAGCCCTATGTGGATTCCTAGAGCTTTCTTTTGAATGTAAACTTTTCTCTTCTTGTCTGCTTAATTTTCTTTCATATTATCTTTTATTCTTAATTATCTACTGCAAACATTATCCCATTGATAAATCTAAGGTGTTTTTATGTGAAGTTGTAGTATCTTACAGGAAATGAAACATAGCTTAGAAATGTGTGGGTTTTAATATTTATAGGGCACAACACAGATGTGCATTGTCATCAAAGTATCTTAAATAAATGAGTATTATGGAAATAAGATACATGTGTACCCTCTTTCTCCCAAGCGTCCTAGAGCTTCCCTTCCCAATTGATGGCTTGTCCTGTTGATAAATGTTTTGGTATGGAATAGCTCTTTAGGCCATTGCAGATGGATCTTGCATACCTAGCCACCTTTAGGCTGCTTTACTGTGTGTGATACAATATGATCTTTGTTTGATCTTTGTGTGTGATACAATATGATCTTTAATTGAATAAAATAAAAATAAGGTTTTTTATGTGGAAGTAGGCAGAAGTGACAAACAACAAAACATTTATATTTGGTGTGATGCCTGTTTTCCTGTATGACTGAAAAGCCACCATTGATCAATTGTGTATTTTAGGCTAAGAATATTGGGCTGCCTTTATCAAAACTGTCCTTGTTGCCAATAACAACCAGTTAAAGCTTGGCCTTTATTTCCTACATTTCTGTGGTAAAATAAAAGTTGTGCTGTTAGCTTTAACAAATGAACCCATTTAGTCATTAAGCCCCTTCTGTCTCAGCTAATAAAAGAATCCCACTGGCTTGTGGTCTTAATATCCAACCTGACTCCATTTGATGAATGGAGCCACGTATTGGGGAGGGGAATAAATAAAAAATGTCTAAAAGAGAGACTGTAGCAACCAATCACAGGGCAGTGCTTGTTAAAAATGTAAGCTGCTGTGTGATTGGTTGGTATAGACACCTCACGCAGTCTCTCTTTTAGACAGATTTCATTTATTCTTCTCCCCTGCTGTGTTTTTATGGACCTAGGGTATGTTCACATGCGCAAATTAGCCGCAAGTTTCCCGTGGTGGAATGTCCGCAGTGTAAAATTCACAGCAGGCCCCTTTGGGACCAATGTATTCTGCTGCAGATTTTTGGCTACAAAGATTGCTCTGCGAGAAATCCACACCCAGGAACTCAAACTTGCAGTGGAAAACTTGCGATTAACTCGTCCATGTGAACATACCCGTAGAGGGAGATTTATCAAAACCTGTGCATAGAAAAAGTTGACCAGTTGTCGATAGCAACCAATCAGATCACTTCTTTCATTTTTAAAAAAGGCCTCTGAAAAATAAAATAAGCCATCTGATTGGTTGCTTTGGGGTACTGTGCATGGGAAACAGATCAAGACCATTAGCTTAAAGTTGGGTTCAAAAAAAGTATTTTAGTCAGTATGTGGATTTTGGAGTGGGTCTAAAACACAGAGAAAGGTGTGAATATTTCCATTATAGTTTTTCACTGTGATGGTTTCATTCCTGGTTATGGCTCAAAATGTGGACTGTAATATTGTTTGTGAACTCAGCCTTATGGTATCCATCAGGTTCTGGGTTTTCTTTTTTATAGCAAGAACAGTGTGGACTTTTTTTTAATTAAACAAAATGGACTCCTTGACAGAAACCCTGAACACTAATGTGAACATAGACTTGTCACAGTTATGTCGGATATGTCACATTTAAGTCTACAGTCATGGCCGTAAATGTTGGCACCCATGAAATGTTTCAAGAAAATGAAGTATTTCTCACAGAAAAGGATTGCAGTAACACATGTTTTGCTATACAAATGTTTATTCTCTTTGTGTGTATTGGAACTAAACCAAAAAAGGTAGGAAAAAAGCTAATTGGACATAATGTCACACCAAACTCCAAAAATGGGCTGGACAAAATGATTGGCACCTTTCAAAATTGTGGAAAAATAAGATTGTTTCAAGCATGTGATGCTCTTTTAAACTGACCTGGGGCAAGTAACAGGTGTGGGCAATATAAAAATCACACCTGAAAGCAGATAAAAAGGAGAGAAGTTCACTTAGTCTTTGCATTGTGTGTCTGTGTGTCCCACACTAAGCACGGACAACAGAAAGAGGAGAAGATAACTGTCTGAGGGATTGAGAACCAAGATTGTGGAAAAATATCAACAATCTCAAGGTTACAAGTCCATCTCCAGAGATCTAGATTTGCCTTTGTCCACAGTGCGCAACATTATCAAGAAGTTTGCAACCCATGGCACTGTAGCTAATCTCCCTGGGCGTGGACGGAAGAGAAAAATTGATGAAAGGTGTCAACGCAGGATAGTCCAGATGATAGATAAACAGCCCCAAACAAGTTCCAAAGATATTCAAGCAGTCCTGCAGGTTCAGGGAGCATCAGTGTCAGCACGAACTATCCGTCGACATTGACATGAAATAAAACACTATGGCAGGAGACCCAAGAGGATCGCACTGCTGACACAGAGACATAAAAAAGCAAGACTACATTTTACCAAAATGAACTTGAGTAAGCCAAACTCCTTCTGGGAAAACATCTTGTGGACAGATGAGACCAAGATGGAGCTTTTTAGTAAAGCACATCATTCTACTGTTTACCGAAAATGGATTGAGTCCTACAAAGAAAAGAGCACAGTACCTATAGTGAAATATGGTGGAGGTTCAATGATGTTTTGGGGTTGTTTTGCTGCCTCTGGCACTGGGTGCCTTTGAATGTGTACAAGGCATCATGAATGGGAGGATTACCAACCGATTTTGGGTGGCACTGTACAGCCCAGTGTCAGTAAACTGGGTTTGCGTCCAATATCTTGGGTCTTCAAGCAGGACAATGACCCTAAACAGATCAAAAAGCACCCAGAAATGGATGGCAACAAAGCGCTGGAGAGTTCTGAAGTGGTCAGCAATGAGTCCACATCTAAATCCCTTTGAACACCCGTGGAGACATCTTAAAATTGCTGTTGGGAAATGGCGCCTTCCAATAAGAGAGACCTGGAGCAGTTTGCAAAGGAAGAGTGGTCCAACATTCCGGCTGAGAGGTGTAAGAAGCTTATTGATGGTTATAGGAAGCAAATGATTTCAGTTATTTTTTCCAATGGGTGTATAACCAAATATTAAGTTAAGGGTGCCAATAATTTTGTAACCAGACCATTTTTGGAGTTTGGTGAGACATTATGTCCAATTAGCTTTTTTTCCTCCCTTTTTTGGTTTAGTTCCAATACACACAAAGGTAATAAACATGTGTATAGCAAAACATGTGTTACTGCAAACCTTTTCTGTGAGAGGGGTGCCAACATCTACAGCCATGACTGTAGCATTAACTATTCACCATAATTGCTCTAGGTTCTGTTATTAACAGTTGCTTAGACCATGATCACATGTGGCAGATAAAATCTCAGCAAAATCCACTCTGTAAATGTGTATGCATTTACATGAACTCCAACCACACCATATACATGGCTTTTCCACTAGAAAATCTTTTTTTTTAAAAAAGGGGCAGGGACAATTAACTTTAGAAATAGTTAGTCCAGGGATCCTTTTACCCAAAAATGGTCTTATTTTATTGTATAAAAAGGTTACATAGAAGTACAATCATTATGCCTAACATAAGCACAGTAGATATACAGTCTGACATCTTCATCTGAGAGCTTTACAGACTGTGCATGACCTACATTGGGCCTTACTGTCTACAGTGAAAGCAGACATTTTCAGCACTACGGTTATAGACTTGTTCTGATAGGAACTAATGGTAATGCTTATATCCAAAGACCACATCCACTTGTCTGGTGGCAGTCATTATTGAATTGATCAGTCACGCTTAGACCAGCGGTAGTGAATGCACACGTGCAGAAAATGGCCAATTTAGCTATTGGAAAGGCTCCAGCTGCTGCTGTGCAGTTTAACCTATGGGGGATTAGATAGTCCATCAGTAGTGGCTATAACAGATATGAAAAGGAGGTTGGGGGGGCTCACACTGTGCTAATATGTACCGAGGTTTCTGTGTTACACGTAACCCACCGTGCCAGAAAAAGAAAAGGAATATAGTGGTATACAGACCTCTAGGTATATATTAACGGATGAGTAAATATAAAAAAAAAATTATATTAAAATTAGGATGTGTGAAATAATGGGGTAGGTGTGTATGTGCTAAAGTGAAATTGTGATATTGTGAACAGACTAGCAGTGTACGATTAGAGTATAGTTTATTATAGTATAGTAGTCCTAGCAGGGCCCTTGCTATGGATCTACTAAATAATAAAACAATTTGTGCAATAACAGTTAAAAAATTATGGGTGCAAAGAATATAAAAAAAAAATATATAAAAAATATATATAAAAGAAGCATAGGACAGTCACCAGTTGTATAGTTGTGATAGTTCTATGGGGAATTGTGGACAATTATATGGTTTTGTAGTCCATAGAGATACTTTTGTAATCCACAGAGATACTTTGGTAAATGTCAAGTATGGTATCCGATATAGTTTTAGTACAATAACAGTGTTGCAATTCACTGAATCCGATACAATGGTTAGAAAATAGTAGCAAATATATTCCGGTGCTTGTGCACTACTCACCGCTCTGCTGTGTGCAGGAATCCTGGGATGGAAGCCCCTGGTGTGCTGGGCTCCGTATCGCAGACTGGCTCGGCTTGGCGGCCGGCTCAGTGTGGATGTCTGCGTGGTCAGTCCAAGGATTCCCCGATTCTGCTGGCGATAAGGATGCGGTGTGTAGCTGGTGAGTGGATGTAAGTGCAGAAGGAGATGCTGAAAGCGGCGTCCTCGTGTTAGAGAGCGCACGTATGCACAGTGGTCCCAAAGGCAAGGGGTTCCAGCTGTAGCAAATAGTAAGGATGGTACTGGACTTCCAATGGTGATCTGAATGTTGGGGGTAGATAAGCTAGACGTGTTTCGGGAGTGACCCCTTTTTCAATATATTTTTTAACTGTTATTGAACAAATTGTTTTATTATTTAGTAGATCCATAGCAAGGGCCCTGCTAGGACTACTATACTATACTATAATAAACTATTTATACTCTAATCGTATACTGCTAGTCTGTTCACAATATCACAATTTCACTTTATCACTATATTTACACATACACACCTACCCCATCATATCACACATCCTTATTTTAATATTTACATTTTTTATATTTACTCATCCGTTAATATATACCTAGAGATCTGTATACCACTATATAACAGATATGACACAAGCATATTTTTCATCAGCATATTCTTCATATTTTTAGTCCATTTTGTTTATTTATGTGGCTGTTCACATGACTATAAAATATGCATGCTTTTAAAAACATGTATATTTAATATATTTAGCAAATTAAAACGGTGCATTAAGGAATATTGAAAGTGAGCATAAAATGAATGAATCCATTTGAATTTAGGTCCCTAATATTAGGCTATGTTCACACAATGTTCACACGTATTGCGGCAAGTATCCCGTGTCTGAATACATGAGAAAACTGTGTGTTATATGTGTCCCATTGGTTTCAAGAGAAATATGCAACATGTGAAGAGGCCATGCAAGCGACCATCCAGATAGCCATTCCAGAGACCAATACACAATGGGGGAGATTTATCAAAACCTGTGCAGAGGAAAAGTTGCTGAGTTGCCCATAGCAACCAATCAGATTGCTGCTTTCATTTTTTAAATGGCCTCTGAAAAATGAAAGAAGCAATCTGATTGGTTGCTATGGGCAACTCAGCAACTTTTCCTCTGGACAGATTTTGATGAATCTCCCCCAATGGCTCTGATTTACTAAGAGTGGAACGTAGTCTTCTTCTTTGTGGATTTTGATTCCCAACAGGTATTTTTCCATAGTATTTACTAATGTTTCTCTATGTTTTGCAATTTTCCCTACTTTTGATAAAAAACCAATCGGCATTACATTAATAAATGACCCCCAATGTGGTCATAGTCGGAGGACAAAAGGAGGCTCAGGATAGTGTTCTTCCTTTGTTCCCTATTAGAATGCAAGAAATGCATTGTGTAATGCAAATATGCACTGTGGTTCACATCGTAAACTATGGCACTGATTTTATTTACCGTATTTATTTATTTTTTTTATATGAATTTAAAATAAATG